>NC_064628.1:396080229-396705229 GCF_023864275.1 Schistocerca cancellata
TGCTCTTTATTTGGACTATATCCAGTGTTTTAGATCGCAGATGTAGATATGTGTCGCAGAAACATGAAAAACAATCATTTTCACAGCGTCGAGCACACCATACAAGTGCTGCATTTTTACATTTGCCACTGTACCATTCCAATATGAACCCAACAAAACTGATCTGGAGCCAAGCTAAGGGATTTGGCCGGAGGAATAACAAGAAAATGGTTCAAATGGCTCTCAGCACTATGGGACTTAACTTCTAAGGTCATCAGTCCCCTAGAACTTAGGACTACTTAAACCTAACTAACCTAAGGACATCACACAACACCCAGGCATCACGAGGCAGAGAAAATCCCTGACCCCGCCGGGAATCGAACCCGGGAACACGGGCGTGGGAAGCGAGAACGCTACCGCACGACCACGAGCTGCGGGCGAATAACAAGACTGTTAAGCTGTCAGAAGTACTGGAACTAACGCACGAAGCTTTCACGTGTCACTGCCGAACGTGGAAGGATATAGAACGGCTCATCATAAAAGGAGAGGAGAAAATGTGACGCCTGGGGGGGGGGGGGGGGGGGCTTCGTTGATTTTGTTGTTGATCGACTCGTTATCAACGTAGCAGATGACAGTTCCAGAGCTGAGATGTATTTCCGGGATTCGGATAAGACATATTTCTCGGATTCGGATAAGAAAAGAGCTAAGAGATGACCAGAGAACTGACTGTAATTAAGAACTTCAGTGACTTCAGTATTCAACAGTACGGTGAAATCCCTGCAGTATGCCTTTGCTTCATTCATAGCTCGCTCAGAAAAAATACCCTGTGTTTATGTTAGGAATTTCCATCACTATTGTTTGTAATTAGAATACTATGTCAGGTGAGAACGAGAGCATTTTATGCCTTCCGTCTGTTCAGCTAAGAAGTGCGCGGTAGTGCTGGAGTTTCCGGAATATTATTTCATTCTCTTTAAATGTTAAATGACATTCGAAGCTACATTGCTTCTCTGGCCGTCTCTTTTTACATCTAAACTGCAACTACTCTCATCATTGAAGGCTAGTTGGACCGCTGGTTGGCCAGTGCTGTCCAAGTTTAATGCGCCGGTAAAGCTGTTATCCAGCACATTATAGCTCAGTCCACGTGCGCTAACAGAGCATAAAACGTATCCATAAAACGTAACATAAAACGTAACTCAGAAAAACTGAGCGAGCTATGAATGAAGCAAAGGCATACTGCAGGGATTTCACCGTACTGTTGAATACTGAAGTCACTGAAGTTCTTAATTACAGTCAGTTCTCTGGTAATCTCTTAGCTCTTTTCTTATCCGAATCCGAGAAATATCTCTTATCCGAATCCCGGAAATACATCTCAGCTCTGGAACTTGACAGTACTGGTCACAGTTTGGCTTCCGCTCCACGTGAAGCGAAATCCATGAGATTCACTCAAACGCGGAAGAATACATGGCGTAATGTTTACGTCAGGTTCATTCTTATGATGAGTGGAGTACATCAAAACGGATCCACAAGTCACGTAGAGTGTAACAAATATCTGAAATCGCTGTCTTCAGGGATGGAAAGGTAGTAGAATTTCGATTCTAGAGCCACATTATTGTAAGTGTACGTCATGTTTGCAAACGGAGATTCTTTCCGGCCTTGAAAGCATTAATTTTCCGGACGATGAGGGGGAGGGGGGAGGGGGGGGGAGGCTCCCGCTTCCGGCGAGGGCCGCCCCCGCACAGTGGCTGGTCTGGCTAACGTGTCGCATTGTTGCGGCAGAGCAAACCCGGGCACATTTACCCGGAGAAGCGGCCGCCGCCGCCGCCGCCGCGCACCTGAGTGGATTCTGCGCCACGGAGAATTGAGAAATTTAACTGAGGGAAGTCAGGATTGTGAATGCAGCGCGACGTGACAATGCGCACAAAACAACCACCGGCGCTCGCCGCACATTGTCGTTTTTAATCTCGGTCCCTGAATTACGTGCTCGCGCCGAGACCCGCGCGCGCGCCGGGAGAAATAATTTTGCCAGCGAGGTCGCAGAATGCCGAAGTATCCACTCTCTCCAGCCGTTACGCTGCTTTCATTAAACTGAATAACGCCGTGCGGTTCCGTAACCGTGTCTGTCACGTGACTCTGGAGGTAAATGCTTCTCCCGCCCTTGGACTGCGGCAGCACGCGGTCGCAACGCAACACCGACAGCTACTAACCTAGCTATCTGTGTAACTCTGCAACCTCCCGCGTATCTTGAAAAAAACGTACGACGGGCTCTCCACATCAAACCAGAATCATATTTTTGAAAGCTATATATTTTCAAATTGTGTACAAAACAAACTTATCTCCTTCAAACTACTCTCCTTTACAACCAATACATTTGTCCCACCGGTGCTTACACTGTTCGAAACATTTTTTTGTAGTTACCTTTAGAAATGGCTGACACTTCCTTCCCCGCTTTTTTCGGACTTATTGAGCGCTGTCAAATCGATGTTCTTCGATGCCCCTTTTCTTGTGTGGAAATAAGAAAAAGTCGCACGGAGACAAGTCAGGTGAATAAGGTGCGTGGGTCAGTGGAACCATGACATTTTTAGCCAAAAACTGTCTACCAGAGATGGTTATGTGCACAGGTGCGTTATCGTGGTGGGAGAACTGGTCTCCTGTCTGCCACAAATCGGTTCTTTTTCGACGAACACTGTTGCGCAGTCTTCTTAAAACTTCCAAAGAAATGTTTGATTGACGGTCTAACATGGGGGAACAAACTGAATGAACTATGCCCTTGGCATCAAAAAAGGAAATCAGCATTGTCTTGATGTTTGATTTGACTTCACATTTTTTTGACTGGGGTGATGATGACGTCTTCCACTGGCTTGACTGTGGGTTTGTTTCTGGGTCGTAACCGTAGCACCATAACTCATCACCAGTAATGACTTTTGACACAAAATCTGGATCAGTTTCAAGCTGTCGTTTCTAAGCACGAAATTTTTGAACTCGACGTTCCTTTTGGCTGTCAGTCAGAAACCGAGGAACAAACTTCGCAGCAACCCTTTTCATTCGCAAATATTTCGTTAAAATTCGCTGAACCGAGCTCCAAGATAACCCACTAATCTCTGACAGTTGATTAGTTTTCTGTCGACAGTTTATGATCAGAAGCTCTCGAATTTTTCAATATTTTCGTCGATTCGGGCAGCTGATGGACGTCCAGAACAATGTTCGTCATCAGTTTACATGTCGCCATTCTTAAATCGAGCAAACCACTTGTACACTTAAGTTTCTCCTATAGCTGTTTTCAACATTAAAAAAGTTTCAGCATCATTTTTACCGAGAATAAAACAAAATTTCACAGTTGCACGTAGTTCACTTAAAGCTGTCATCATAAAAAACGAAACAAGAACAAAAGAGCGCTAGCAAAAACCATCATTGCAGATGAAACAGAACAAACCAGGTCGACAACACGGGCGGCACTGAACTGGCAATGAATTGCACTGTACACGCCTAGCGGCAGAAATGCATACTACACAAGCTCTGCCCACGGCAACGTTGTTCCGGTTTTTTTAGGTACCCCTCGTATGTACATTACTGTGCCATTTGTGCAACAAGTCGTTACGATACAGCATATCGACTTCGGAATTTCATTAACTTGGACGCAAGGCCTTCAGGACGACGAACTGGTGGACAAGAGCAGGAGTCGCCTGGAGATCTGCATCTACATCTACATATCTAAACACGTACTCCGCAAGCCACCTTATGGAGTATGGCGGAGGGTACCTTGTACCACTTCTATAGTCATTTCCTTTCCTATCCCACTCGCAGAGTGAGGGAGAAACGACAGCAGTTGGGCACTGGCGCGGTTTGCGTTTTGACGCGGCCAACGCTTTTTTGGAGCGAAACGGAGACAACCAGAATTTTGAACCGGTCACGTGAAACGGTATTTGATATCAAATAGGAGATAAATGCAGACGATGACTGAAGTAGGTAAACCGCGATGAAAACAAGAATATTTATCATTACTTGGTGATTTATGTGGGTATAATACGCAACCAGTCGCTTTTTTAAAATTTTGATACGATTTATTTTATGGACCACAGTGGCCGTCACGAAAGTAAACATTTCGAGGTCACACCCAATGCATGATGTGGGCAGGTGCTAAGCTGCGTGATTCGCCCTCCTTGTGGTTCTCTCGCCACTATGCACTGTTAACAATGCAGTAGATCAGTGCTAGCTAAATGTTCAGTGTTAACATGCAATATCGTGTGTTCATGTGTGGTTTTAGCTTTCCATGGAACGGAAGTGCGTGAAACGCAGGAGCAAGGGGCTATGTCTAGTGCTACTCCAGCCAGAGTGCGTGATGGACGAAAAGACATTCGAAAATAATCTGAAATTGTCAGAATACTGAAGTTCTTTAATGATCTAGCCATGAATAATATAATTTTTGCTAAAGTTCACAAAACGACAACAAAACCTTGTGGCATTACCAAATCGACTGTATTCCTCATTAACACTGCAGTAATATTTGCAGAATCTCTAGACGTGAGCACGTGTTTTGATGGTTCAAACCTTAACGCGAAATTTCCATTTTCTTCGCAAACTGTTCCTTTAAACGCTCACTGTAAACAAATTACTTGGCCAGCTGAGATGGTTACAGAGGTAACAAACGACATGTTTAAAAAGAATAGTAATGCCGAATTTCGATACCTCCACGTAATGTTCTTTAGTGAAACTTTAAAGACGTATTTAAACACGGCTCTAGGCCTATCATTATCGTCTACTACATCTACGTGATTACTCTGCTATTCACAATAAAGTACCTGGAAGAGGATTCAATGAGCCACCTTCAAGCTGTTTCTCTACCGTTCCACTCTCGAACGGCACGTGGGAAAAATGAGCACTTAAATTTTTCTGTGCGAGCCCTGACTTCTCTTATTTTATCGTGATGATCATTTCTCTCTATGTAGGTGGGTGCCAACAGAATGTTTTCGCAATCGGAGGAGAAAACTGGTGATTCAAATTTCATGAGAAGATCATGTCGCAAAGAAAAACGTCTTTGTTTTAATGATTGCCACTCCAATTCATGCATCATGTTTGGGACACTATCTCCTCTATTTCACGATAATACAAAATGAACTGCCCTTCTTCGTACTTTTTGGATGTCATCCGTCAGTCCCACCTGATGCGGATCCCACACCGCACATCAATACTCGAGAATAGGGCGAACAAGCGTGGTATAAGCACTCTCTTTAGTAGACCTTTTGCACCTTCTAAGTGTTTTGCCAGTGAATCGCAGTCTTTGGTTTAAGTGTTTAGTTGAATTTACAACCTTAAGATTTGTGTGACTTATCGCGTAACCGAAAGTGAGCTGATTTACCAACGGTACAACCAGACGGTATGCGTTGGACTGTTATCAGATTTACTGGAGACTCATGGCTTAACCTGTTACAAGGAATATAAATCTTATGAATTATGAAACGAAATTATCTAGAATAAATTGTAGTTAGTCACGACATATTCGTTACATTGTAGGATCAGCATTTCCAAGTAGATTTCACTGATATCGTTTCGTATTGTTGAGTCTTCAGTGGTTTCATCCTTATCGATTCAACATACAGGCTGTTTACAAAAAAGTGTCAGGCATTCCTACAGGAGATAGTACTGGTCAAAGCTACATCTACATCCACATCAACATTTGTATTACTGAAACACTGAAACAAAGGAGGTTTTCTTTGCGGCAGCGTTTATTTACGAAATTTCAATCACCAACTTTCTCAGAATGGTTCAAATGGCTCTGAGCACTATGGGACTTAACATCTATGGTCATCAGTCCCCTATAACTTAGAACTACTTAAACCTAACTAACCTAAGGACATCACACAACACCCAGTCATCACGAGGCAGAGAAAATCCCTGAAGCCGCCGGGAATCGAACCCGGGAACCCGGGCGCGGGAAGCGAGAACGCTACCGCACGACCACGAGCTGCGGACACGTGTTTTGATTATCCAAGAAAGGGATAAAACTGAAAACAGAAATCTACGGAATTTGACAACTTTTACGAAAAGTTAGTGCTTAGAACTGTCCTCCAATACTTTCTCTTCTCTGCACACTTGGTTTTCATTCAGAAAATGTAATGATGGGCGAAAATTTTTAATGGAGCGCAGAGATATTTCAGCACCAGGAACAACGCCTTTATTGCGTGGTGAAGCAATAGCCTTGAAGCATACTCTTACAAAACTTGAGCTTCACAAAACCATACAAACAAATATATTATCCTCGACTACACCTACAGCTATTTTTGTGTAGTCTACATCGACAGTTTGGGTGATGGGTGCAGTGACAAATGGTCAGTAAGAGCTGCAAAATAAAGATTTTCGGGAGTTGGGTAATATTCTCGGTCGCGTTACGGTGAGGTCTCTGACTAAAATCCTAGCGGCGGCAAACAGTCCACGGATGATGGCTGTTCATGTATGTCGAGGGACGGACGAGGATTACATTGTTGACAATTCCAAGCGAAAGTTGCGGTAAGCAAGCTTTCCGCTTGAAGAAAGCGTGTACCCTGCAAATTACGTCTCTGGCTTGCTTATGCAGAAATTATCATTTACCATCATAATCAGCGCTGACAATTCGCAATGAATGGAATCGAAATTCACTAAACAATTCGCTACGACCACGTTTAATGCTCGCATTAGCTATGGAATTCACAGCAGAGCTCTCAGAAGAATACAGAACGCTCATTGGCTGTCGGAGAATACGCGACGTAGGTGCGCAGAACGAGCCTAAAGTCGACCGCCATCGTTCGTGAATCCAACTATAATTGCTAGTTGTGGAGCGCTCTCGTAAATAAAATGCGTTCATACGTGACACGTTACAGTAACGTTGTCTCATTGTTACCAGGATTAATTTTATAGTTTTCTTAACAAATTTACCGCTGGAAGTTTGTGCAATGTCCTACAGACGAAATTTTGCCTCACACTAGTGTAACAGTTTCACATCTCTTAGTGCATTTTATTTTTTATCTCAAAATATTTTTACAGTTTTACGATAAAACTTGTATCACATGCACCTATGAAGTTGGAGAACGTTCATATGTCTATGGTTCCGTTTTTTGCACAGGGTGAAGCAGAAAATAATTTCTCTTCAGAATTTCTTGTAACATTGGTTTCTATTTTTATTTATTTTTTTCTGTAGCAGCAGCCTAGGATTTTCTTTTGAAAAGTATTCCATCATATTCTAAACTAAAATAGATATGTGTAATATTTTTTTCGAAATTTTTTTCTAACATTTGAAATTATCACCACCTGGCAAAGCTGCGAGATGTCACGATGACACTGAGGTGTCTGTTTTCCGTGAGGGCTGCTGTAGTAACAGGGCACTGCTGGATTCTCATCAGACGTATTATAGGAACATTAGGAGCGGGTTACGTGCAGCTAGACGCTATGGCCGTGGTCTCCAAAAAAAAAAAAAAAAATGGTTCAGATGGCTCAGCACTGAGGTCATCAGTCCCCTAGGCTTGGAACTACTTAAACCTAACTAACCTAAGGACATCACACACATCCATGCCCGAGGCAGGATTCAAACTTGCGACCGTAGCGGTCGCGCGGTGCCGGACTGAAGCGCCTAGAACCGCTCGGCCACACCGGCCAGCTCGTGGTCTCCCCCCTGAGATGGGTTTACAACAGTGCCCCATACCTCCCTTCCGTGTGCCTTCTTTTTCACTTCCGCATACATAGTGAATCCCACATTGTTCATAATCTGTTGCGTGTATGACATTCTTTGATGGCTCTAGCAGTTCTCTCGCTCAATAGCTCCTTCTGCTATTGTTCCACTGGTGTGTCTCACAATCTGTCACCGAGTTATTATCTTCTAGTCTGAACGTGCCTCCATGGAGACCTGGTCCTGTTCCCTTCTCAGCGGCTCTTCACTGGTAACACTGCCCCTCCAGACGACCATCATCCTTCTGTAGCACCAAATCTCCAGAGATTCTTACAGTCTACTCTCTTATTTTCCTACGGCTGCCGGCCGGAGTGGCCGAGCGGTTAAAGGCGCTACAGTCTGGAACCGCTCGACCGCTACGGTCGCAGGTTCGAATCCTGCCTCGGGCATGGATGTGTGTGATGTTCTTAGGTTCGTTAGGTTTAAGTAGTTCTAAGTTCTAGGGGACTTATGACCACAGCAGTTGAGTCCCATAGTGCTCAGAGCCAGCCAGCCTACGGCCCGTGTTTCACACCTGTATAGGGCTACAACACAACAAATGCTTTCATGATACATTTCTTTATTTCCAGATTGATATTACTGCTGGTGAGCAAGTCCTTTCTAAAATTGAATGCTATTTTGGCCTGCTTGCAGTCTGCCCACAGTTTCTTTCCGACTTCCTTTGTGAAGATTTTTGAAAGACATAAGCGCCTAGAACCGCGTGACCGCAACGGTCGCAGGTTCGAATCCTGCCTCGGGCATGGATGTGTGTGATGCCCTTAGGTTAGTTAGGTTTAACTAGTTCTAAGTTCTAGGGGACTGATGACCTCAGATGTTAAGTCCCGTAGTGCTCATAGCCATTTGAACCATAAGCGCCATTTGACTGCACAACAGGTTTTATTTCACAATCTAGATTTCGGCCTTTAGCGATTAACAAGTATCAAATAACCATTAGACTTGAGTAAAACACAAGTCATCAACAAACTGTTTTTCTTCCTTTATTGTGATTTCATTCCCCTGCCCCATATGGGCAGGGGAGGGCCAGCAGCAGCACAATCTGCAGCTCTTCAGCCGAGTGACATGACAGTGAATAAAAGGAGGAAAGTATATATATAAAAGCGACAAAAAGGGGACATGAAAACAGAATAAGTGGAGACAATGGGGGTTAAAATATACACTGACACAGAGATGTTCATTGTGGGACACTCAAAAAAGTCGACACAGAGTTAAAAACCACAGTTCTCGATTTGTGGAGCATATAAAATACACTGAAGTCTCACAGTCAACAATATTTTTTCCTTTATTGTATTTCAGTGCCCTCTTTGGAGCAGGCTGGCAGCAGATAGGAGCCGTTCTTCAGCTGAGTGACAGACAGTAAGTACAGAACATGGAGACATTTAAAACAACATAAAGAAGGAAATATGGCGAAACAGACATATAAAAGGGGAAACATAATGAAAGATAGCGTAAAAGAGAGGGTGACTGTAAAAATGATATAAAAATCTGAACACTGTACACAAAAAAACCACACACTACGACGATTAAAAGCTAACACAAGGCAAAGTACGGCTGGAGCATAAAAGTAGCGATGGGCAACGTAGCACATAACAATCACTGACAGCAACGCTATGTACAAGTCCAGCACGCGATTAAAATCACACCTCTTGACGTCGTGGGAGAACAGCACCAAACACAACGCTGACATAGCACACTGCCGACGATGAACAGACTGAGAGGATCTGCCAGGGGGATGGAGACAAGGGAGAAGGGAAGAAAGTGGGGGGGGGGTGCTGAAGGGGTGGAGAGGGGGGAGATGGGTGGCAGGCGCCTCGATGGGGGGCAGGGAAGGAAGGACATAGGAGGGAAGCAGTTGAGGAGAGAGTGCTGAGACTCAGAGGGGAAGGAGGAAAATCCGTTCTGGGAGAAAGAAGGGAGAGGAAAAGGGGGGCCATGGGAGGGGGGAAACAAGGCCAGTTCACGTCATGGTGAAGTTAAAGATTCAAGATGGGGAGGTGCTGGAAATTGCCCTGATGAAAGAGATGGAGGGAATGGAGGTGGAGAGAGGTAGGGATACAGTGATAGAGCCATAGCAATGGGTGGGGAGTGGAGAGGAAGGAGGAAACCAGGGGGTGGGGGGGGCTATCAAGCCTGCAGACAGTGTAAAGGATGCAGATACATTGGAGGAAAAGGGAAGGGGATCAGGTCTTACAGAAGTCATGGAAGGAAGGCGGATATGGAAGGCAAGGCGGAGTGCATGGCGTTCTAGGATGTGGAGGGGCCTTATAAAAGAGCGGGGGGGGGGGGGGCAGAGAACTGGGTAACGCTGGCATAACAGAGGATAGGAAGGATGAGGGATTTGTAAGTGTGGAGGATGGTGGAAGGATGCAATCCCTATGTCCGACCAGACAGGAGTTTCAGGAGGGAATGGGCTTTCTGTTGGATAGTCAGGAGATGAGGGGTTCAGGTGAGGTGACAGTCGATGGTAAGGCCGAAGTATCTCAGGATGGGGGTAGGCTGGATGGGACGACCATTAACGGCGAGGTAGAAATTGTGGAGACAGAAGGAGCGGGTGGTGTGGCCTATGACAATTGCTTGGGTTTTGTAGGGATTGATACGACCAAGTGGTGGTCTGTTCAAGGTGGGCTTGGAGGGAGCACTAGGACCGTTGAAGGGTGGGACAGAGAGCCAGGAGGACGGAGCCGTCAGTATATTGGAGCAGGTGGACAGGTGGGGGTTGCTTGGGCATATTTGCAGTGTACAGGGGACAGAGGAGAAGGGAGGGGACGGGGCCTTGGAGGACGCTAACAGTGGGAAAAGATACAGCAGTTGCTGTCGTGGAGGATGACATAGGAAGGACTGTGTGAGAGAAGGAAAGCGACCAGACGGAGAAAATTGATAGGCAGGGTGTAGGTTTGGAGTTTAAAGAGGAGGCTGGGCTATCTTACGTGGTAATAGGCATTTTGGAGGTAGAGGTCATCATAATCTTTACCATCTGATATATAAAACAGTTTTGTGAAATGAGAGAATATTTGTGTACAGGCTAATTTACTGGCAACTGGCATCACTTCTCCACTTGATATGGATTTGAAGTAAAAAAGATGATCAAATCCCAGGATTTAAACTTCGCTACACTGTGTCTAAGCAGCTATTGACATAAAAATAAGTTAGTAGTTCCTTAGACACAGTGTAGTGAAGTTTAAAACCTGTGATTTGGTCATCTATTTTTCTCCAAAACCATATCAAGTGAAGAAATCATGCTAATTGCCAGTAAATTATCCTATTAGCCTATTACACAAATGTTACCCAGTCAGGCTGAACGCCTTGGACACACTGTCCAGAGAGTGTAGGAAGGTGGAGGTTCCCTGCTGTTTTGGGGTGGCATTACGTGGGGCCGACGTACGCCGCTGGTGGTCATGGAAGGCGCCGTAACGGCTGTACGATGCGTGAATGCCGCCCTCCGACCCATAACGCAACCATATCGGCGGCGTATTGGCGAGCCATTCGTCTTCATGGACGACAATTGGCTCCCCCATCGTGCTCATCTTGTGAATGACTTCCTTCGGGATAATGACATCGCTGTACCAGAGTGGCCAGCATGTTCTCCAGACATGAACCTTATCGAACATGCCTGCAACAGATTGAAAAGGGCTGTTTATGGACGACGTGACCCACCAACCGTTGTAAGGGATCTACGCCGAATCGCCGTTGAGGAGTGGGACAAGCTGGACCAACAGTACCTTGATGAGCTTGTGGATAGTGTGCCACGACGAATACAGCCATGCATCAATGCAAGAGGACGTGCTACTGGTTATTAGAGGTATCGGTGTGTACAGCAATTTGGACCACCAGCTTTGAAGGTTTCGCTGTGTGGTGGTACAACATACAACAAGCGCTTCTAATGAGCAGTAAAAAGGGCGTCTCTGTTCAAATTTTCTATACAGGTTCCAGAACTCTCGGAACCGAGGTGGTGCAAAATTTTTTTGATGTGTGTATAACCGAAGATATGTAGTTTAAAGATGGCTCTTGTTCTTCTGAAGTCTAATGAATTTTGATATTTATAACACTTGGAAACTGCCTAAGGCCTAAATATAGATTGTGTAATAAAACCTATTGTTCAGTGAAATGGCGGCTACATCTTTCAGAAAGTTTTATATGAATGTGGGTGCACACCAAAGTAATATCATTACCTTGGGAAACCGCTTCCAAGGTATTAAAATTCCTCCTCTCTCCTAGTTCTTATTCTTGAAGGTTCGTATTCTTCGTCAGTATGGTATACCATTGTAGTATTTCGCTTATACTTATGACAGAAAATCCTTTCCATTGTGCTTCTCTTGATCTTATTTCATCTGCATGACCACACCAATATCATCTGCATACTGCATTATGTCTATCTTCTGCTCATCAATTTCGATCCCCACTTCTGTAGTATCGCTAACCTGGCCTACAGCTTCCTGGATCCAAGCACTAAACATAACAGGAGAGAGAGCACATCCTTGTCTCACGGAGCACATCCTTGTCTCACGGCTTTTCTCGTTTTTGCTTATTGTTCCTGACGGAAGTTTCTATTCACAGCGACTTTATTCTTACAAAAGCTGAGTATCACCTGCATGTTTTTGTGTTTTAGATGTGCTTTCTTCATCACTCTGAACATCTCTTGCCAGATAACATTATCAAATGTCTTTTCCAGGTCTATAAAGGTAATATAGGCTGGTATATTTTTTCTGTCATTGCTTTTCCGTAGGAACCCTCAGAGCCAGAATCGTCTCTCTTGTTCCTAATCCTCTCCTGTATCCAAAATGACATTCACACTGCATATCTTCCACCTTCTTTTCAATTCTTCTTTAGAATTTAGTTACTGGTCACTAAAAGTTTGTGAAACAAAATGATGTTTTAGGATACTGTGACATTGCGCTGCATCGGTCTAGCAGATTGATTCCGACAGTGTACATTTTACAGGCTACATCAAAACACACAGTATTTAGCTGCACTTAGTTTCACACTCATTCGCAGTACGTAAGCATTGAACGTGCGCACAAAGAGTATCAATATGCTGGAGGGCACACTTCGCACATCACTGTCTTTGAGTTATGGCGTATTGCGTTACATGCCAGGGTAATATATGTACGTCAGCATTGCAACCTGCATGAATGTTCACACGTTGGCAACATACATGTAATAAGGATCAAAAAGTTGCACAGAAGATAATAAAATAGTGAAGTATTTACTACATAATTAAAAAAATGGTTCAAATGGCTCTGAGCACTATGCGACTTAACTGCTGAGGTCATCAGTCGCCTAGAACTTAGAACTAATTAAACCTAACTAACCTAAGGACATCACACACATCCATGCCCGAGGCAGGATTCGAACCTGCGACCGTAGCAGTCGCACGGTTCCGGACTTCGCGCCTAGAACCGTCTTTTTTCGACCGTAGCGGCCTTGCGGTTCCAGGCTGCAGTGCCTTTAACCGCACGGCCACTTTTTTTTTATTTTTATTACTTTTTTAAGCCAAACTCAATATTTCTTTTTCCTTTTACAACAAATTGTGAGGAATAAATAAGGAAAAGTTTTTTTTTTTCGAAAGAAAACAAAGACTCCGATTATACTGGTTTCTCCTTCCAGTAAACAAAAATGAGTCTCCTTTGTCTTGTTGGCGAAGAAGCAATCCTTTGGAACAAAAA
This sequence comes from Schistocerca cancellata, assembly GCF_023864275.1. Lineage (NCBI taxonomy): Eukaryota > Metazoa > Arthropoda > Insecta > Orthoptera > Acrididae > Schistocerca > Schistocerca cancellata. The sequence goes on from NC_064628.1 coordinate 396,093,562, forward strand.
AAGTGTCTCAAAGTCAAAATCAAAGTTCTTTTTCCTTTAAGAACAAACTATGAGGAAGAAATAAGGAAAAGCTTTTTAAGTCGTCATGCGACTTGTAGTTAAAGTCCAGTTCTTACAGGAGCTCCTGAAGTGTCCGCCTACAGCATGCCAGCTCGTCCAAACGTGTCTTCTCATGGCGTAGGCGTGAGTTCTGGGTGGCAGATCTATTCAGTTCGGTTCGTTTTATACAGTTTTCAGCTTCTCAGGGCTTGGACGTTCCAGCTACTAGGTGGGTCATCGAAAGTGCTCCGTAAGAAATTAGAAAAATATTGTTTATAGCGTGGGTTACGTATCAGGACGCAGTGTCGTTCGTTGAGATAAGTCCAATATCCTAGCGTAGACTTGTCGCCTGAAGTAAAAAGATAGCGGATCGTGTGGCCACAGATCCAATTCACAGAGTTAGTTTTGGCGGAGGGGTAGAAAGTGTTATCGGGGTACAAAAGCATGTGGACGTCGATCTGAGCCGGTGTCTGGCGAGTAAGAAACGCCAAAATTCGCCGCGCAAGTGTCCAGACGTCTAGCGCTGTGCCACAGTGGAACCGGTGGACATCCGTGTCATCCACGCTACAGTGGGTGCAGAGGGATGAATCGGCGAGATGGATGCGGTGCAGACGATCTCGGTTAACTTGTTTGCCATTCACGGTGCTGTACCACGCTGATTGAACGTCTGATTCGAGAAAACGCGCATGGATCGCTTTCCATATGTGTCGCCACACGTACTGTGGATACTTACGTTCGATGTTGGACGGGCGGCACTGTTGTAACAATTCGGAGACTGTTTTCGTGAGGTACAAACGTGTAAGTGGTAAGGACCGGTAGATATAACTGAACTCCAGGAAAAATCGTTGGATGTAATAAAAGGGGGTTGGAATGGTCGATATCAGTACTGGGGCGGACAAGGAGGCCGGTGCAAAGTTGTGAAGCAGGAGGCTAGTAAGGCTCTGCGGGCAACGATGCCAAAGTTTGAGTTGGGAGCTGACGTATAGTGCCTTGACACGAGTCGGCACGTGGATGAGTCCCACCCCGCCACGATCTCGTGGCAGTGCAAGGGATTCATACTGCACCTTGAATAACATCCCCGAGTTGACGAAGGAGCCGAAAGCCATCAACAGTCGTCGCGCCAGGAGATTTGGAACTGGTAGTACTTGAGCCACGTGTGGTATACGGGAAGCATGATACATGTTCACGTATTGCGCGCGTTGGATAACGTCGAGAGCTCGTAGCCGGTGATCGGCGAGATTGGCCCTGATTGTCTGTAGCAAGCGTCTACCATTGATAGCCGCTGAGCGGCGCAGGTCTGCTGTGAAATCAAGTCCAAGACACCGTATGGTGGCGGCGACACTAAGGGGGGCAGCGCATCTCTCCGGCAAGCCCTCACCAATGAGCAGGACCTTGGATTTTGACACGTTGAGGCAGCTCCCCGACGCTTCGCCGTAAGTCGCCACCCATGTCAGTGCTGCTCGTACTTCATCTTCACTGCGCAGATATAGTACTATGTCGTCTGCGTAGGCTGTACAACAAAAACGGTGGCCTTGCACAGCTATGCCTTCCAAACGTTGGCGCATGCCCTGGAGCAGGGGTTCCAAGGCGAAAGCATACAAAATCGTGGAAAGAGGGCATCCTTGCCGTACAGATCGTGCGATGACCAGGGACGGTGTAAGACGACCATTGTACATGATTTTAGAGGTTGCACTACTCAACAGGCGCATAACCACTGTTACAAAACCGCCAGGAAAACCCATATGCTGAAGAACTGTCCGTAAATAGAAGTGGTCAACACGGTCGAAAGCCTGGCTAAAGTCCAGTGAAGCCAAGGCGCCAGGGAGACGCTGATGATGCGCTAATGCTATCATGTCTCTGTAACGGCAAAGGGCCGTACGAATGTTGTTGTCGCCTCCTAGGGAAGTCTGGTCGCAGGATGTGACGTAACGTGCGACCTTCTTGAGTCGCGATGCCAGTAGCCGTGTGAATATTTTCATGTCGCTGTTGAGCAAAGTAATTGGTCGATAGTCTTGGACCCTCGATAACCCGCGCGGTTTATGTACGGGGATAATAATTCCTTCTAGAAAGGCGCTCGGGACCACTGTCCTCGGTGACATCAGCTCTTGTGCGATTGCCGTCCATGTGGAAGCCAACAAATACTGAAAACTTTTATAAAATTCGATGGGTATACCGTCAGGTCCAGGAGACCTGTTATCGGAACCCGCCTTGATAGCATCTACCACTTCATCTGTGGTTACGTCGTCTTGAAGGTCATGCACTGCATCCTCCGGAAGAGTGTTCGTAGTGAGCTGAGCGACTTCTGTGATCAGTGCTGCAGAATGCGGTACGGCTGCGTATAGCCCGGCAAAATGAGCATGGAGAGCACGACCGATGCTTTGTTGGGTGTCGTGCCGGCGCCTTTCCACATCAGTGAGGACTTGGATCAGAGCTCGTCGTCGTCGTTTTTCCTGAAGGAGGTGGTACATCGACGGACGTTCTTGTGGGATTCGATTAGAAGCTCGAGAACGGACTACAGTGCCTTCCAAGTTACGCCGCATGATCAAAGAGATCTGCGCCTTCGTGCGATGGACCATCGACTGCCGGGCTGGCGAGAAAGGCATCGTCGCACAGTCACGTAGAATGGTGTAGTAGAAGTGCAGGGTATTAGTTTGCCACGCCTTTAATTCCTTCCCAAAACTCATCAGAGTCTTCCTGAGGGTCGGCTTTGCACAGGAGAGCCACCATGATAAGGTAGAGTAATAGGCTTCTCGACGATGGTGGCAGCGTGCCCACGCTTCTTCGACCATACGGCGACAGTCTGAGGAGGTCAGGTGAGCGACATTGAGTTTCCACAGACCACGACTATGCCACACTTGCTGTCGGGCGAGAGTGACGTCACAGAGGTATGCATCATGGTCTGAAAAGGCCAAGGGCCAGACTTCCGCATGACGTGTGCCATCAGCAAGGGAGCGGGTAACGTAGATGCGATCTATGCGGCTGGACGAGTGAGAGGTGTAGAATGTATAGCCCGGTTGAATTCTGTGGAGCTTCTTCCATGTGTCAACAAGTCGGAGACGGTCGATGACCACTGAGAGAGATGCACAAGGGGAATGTCGCGGGAGTTGGTCCGCGGGCTCTTGTGTCGAGTTAAAATCCCCACCGAGTACCAAATCGTCCTGCGGACCGGTGAAGAGGGGTGTGACGCTTTCGGCAAAAAAAGTTTGTCGGTCATGACGGCGGCCAGTGCCGGACGGAGCGTAGATATTAATAATACGCACGCCGAACAGTGTGAGGGCCATACCTCGCGCAGTGGGGAGGTAGATGACGTCCTCTGCAGGGAGTCCGTCGCGTAGCAGGATGGCGACGCCGCTACCGGTATCGGATGCGGGGGAAACATGGGCGTTGTATCCGGTGGGAACTAGGAAGTCAGCCACAAACACCTCTTGTAAGAGTGCTATATCCACATCCGCAGAGTAAATAGTGTCTCTGAACATGGCCAGTTTATGGGGGGCACGAATGGTGGCAAGATTCATCGTGGCGATACGGTAGTGCTGTGTGCGGCCATCCTCAGTATTTGCAGAAACTGCGGTAGAAGTAGCCGGCAGGTGGAGACCCGCCGGTGGTCCCGCAGTGGTGATAATTACTGGCGGGGCGCCAGCCCCAGTGTCGCCGAGGTGGACTCCTGTGCAGACACGCTGGCAGTCTGTTCCGCTTCTTCTTCAACGTCATCGGCCCAGGAAGCTGACGACGTGGACATGTGACGGTCACGTACTTCCGGAACGGGTGTTGTGGATTCCGCAACATGAGTGGCAGGGGGACCGCCGTCATCATTCGTTGACAACGGCGAGGACACGTCCCTGGCTGGGAGAGTAGGCGTCACAGGAGGGGCTCCTGTTGCTGCCACATCGCGTGACTGGACGCAATGTGGGAGATCACCGTCAGACATCAGGTCGACATCTCGTGGGGCCGTCTGAGAAAGGGCGTCATCGGAAGGCGTTCGTCGTCGTTTCCTGTGTTTGCGAGGCGACCGCTGTTTTCTGATGTGGCCTTCTGAATCAGAATGTGGTCGCCCGTCGTCTGACGCCGAACCCGTCTGGACAAAGGCAGACGTCGGCACGACACCGAGGTCGACGTCCATGGTTCCAACAGGAACATCTGTTTCGGTCTGCAAACCGGACGGTCCTGAAGCGAGCACTGGAGGTGACGCCTTGCTTGTGTCCTCGGCGCGTTGTGCTGCGGCGGGTGGCGTTAACGATGCTGCTGGCACAATCGAGATTGGTACGACAGGGTCCTGTGCAACCTTGGCGTAGGTGATGTGTAAGGACGTGACCGTCGAAGCCTGGGTCTCTTCACGTAACGGCGTCTGTATTAAACGGCGGTGTAAGCATTCGGAACGTACATGTCCCTCCTGGCCACATCCTGCGCACGTTCGTGGCTGTCCATCATACATGACGATGGCCCTCACACCGCCAATCAGCAGGTACGATGGGACATGTTTCGTCAGCTCAATTTTTATTTTCCTGACGCCATTTAATACGGGATAGGTCGTAAATGTATGCCACTTCTCCGCGACGTGACCCAAGACGGTGCCATATGGTTGGAAAGCGGCAATGACCACATCCTGAGGCACCTCGAACGGGAGTTCAAACACCCGCAATGTCCGGAGACCGAAACCAGCATGGGCGACTGTCACAGCACCCATATGTCCATCAGAGTGTTTAAATTTCAGTCCGGTGGCATGACGGTGAATTATGTCATTGCAAATTTCCTCCGTCGACATCTTGATGTAGACAACACTTCCAGTGATGGAAAAATGTATGCCGATTACGTCCTGGGGGTTCAAACGTAGATCCTCACGTATGAACTGTTCGACTTCGAAAGCTCTGGGTCGTGGATGTTCGGCCTGAAACGTTACTTTGATCGTTGCACGGCGGTACGAGTGCGCCATGGTGTACGTTAGTACTGGACTCGATAGACACAAACACCGCGACGCGGAAGTAAACACCGCCAAGAGCGGGGCGTCACACGGCGCGCGGAGCAGCTCCGCACGCTAGCACGGCTGCGAGCCGACTGACTAAATATCAAGAGTGGCTCTGAGCACTATGCGACTTAACTTCTAAGGTCATCAGTCGCCTAGATCTTAGAACTAATTAAACCTAACTAACCTAAGGACATCACACACATCCATGCCCGAGGCAGGATTCGAACCTGCGACTGTAGCGGTCGCTCGGCTCCAGACTGTAGCGCCTAGAACCGCACGGCCACTCCGGCCGGCAAAAACATGTGGAACGCTTCACGATTTTGCGTGTCATCCTTGCGCAGGGGCCATGCTAATCTTCTCTGTATCGTTCCAATTTTAGCATATGTACAGCCGAAGCGAGTACGTCCGCTCGGCCACCGCGGCCGGCTTTACTACATAATTGAAAATAGCATTAGTTACTACCATATGTGACAGTGGTTTTCTTCTTACAGCCATGGCAATATGATTAATAAAGAGAAAAACATTTTTGAGTAAACAAAGTGGTGTAGTAGTTGCATGAGTGAGAGAATAATGTTGACATTAATAATCGCGTGTCAGTAAGAATAAATTATAGTTCACATGAACTTGTTTCAACTTAATTTTCATGGTCTCCGTGGTAAACTACAGTAACCACAATGAAAACAGTATCGCAACAATAGTGATGAGCGTCATGACAACGTGGGACTGCAAGGGTTGGAATTTCTGTCACCTAAACAGTGAGTGTGTTTACGTATTTTGCTTGTTCTGAATACAGATCATTCCCTCATACTATTGAAAAATGTTCAAATGTGTGTGAAATCTTATGGGGCTTAACTGCTAAGGTCATCAGTCTCTAAGCTTACACACTGCTTAACCTAAATTATCCTAAGGACAAACACACACACACACCCATGCCCGAGGGAGGACTCGAACCTCCGCCGGTACCAGCCGCACAGTCCATGACTGTAGCGCCTGAGACCGCTCGGCTAATCCCGCGCGGCCATACTATTGAACATTTGAATTGAAATAAATGATAACCCCTCTATTTAAATCGAAACAGGGGAAGATACAGTTTTTAATCTTCCCGTGTGCACCTATATCTGAGCTATACGCTCCTACTAAAATGATTCCGACTGCTTTTAATCGGATTAGCGACCAAAACTGTCCGTGAGACATACCTCGCAGTGGGGGTGTAATCTTACACAGATGGGCAAAGGACCAGATCATTACGGACCACCACGACTATGAAAAGATACTGCACATCGACGCTGCTTTGAAAGAATTGCAAAGAAACCAGTAGGTCAAAGATTAGAAAGGAAACTTCTGAGACCCCTAGGGGGCGATTCTACAGCGAGCTACGATGCTGCGTCCTATCCACATCGTGGTACTCCAAACAATCCCGCGTCAGTTTTACGTGACGGTGACACGCCTGAAATTGAACTATGGTCGCTATTGAAAACACGTGCAATGATGCGGAAGAACGGACTCCCCTTTTGCGCAGGTGGAGGGGAAGAATTTTTTGCGCCACGCTCAGCCATCGAGCAATGGGAGTGGCGAATTGTCATACGAGAATTGCGACCGTACTCGTCGTATGGCAGTGTGCGTGTAGTGTGGACGATGAAATAAAACACAATCTCTCTCACCAACCCGCGAAAATTCAGAGCTCTGAACTGTTTACAAGTTCTATGTTAACTCGGAGCCTCCACATGCTACTACAAGGAAAGATTTACCCACATTACGCAGCACAAACACTGCAATGGGGCCCCTAAATGTGGTTGGACTTAAAAGTTTAGCTCCGTTTCGTCTATGTAGCACCAACTCACATTCGTCGCATTGTACCCAATGTTCCACAAAGGTATTTAATATAAATGCAGGCAGGATTTGCTATGCAAAAATCACATACGCACTCATGTCTTTTTTTTTAACTTTCACAAATTCGGGTTTATTTCCACTAAGAACATAAAAAAATCGGAAGTCACAGTCCACAATAAATAATCTGTAGAAAACAGTTAAAGTTCCACAGCATATCAAACTATAAATTCCACAACGGCTACACACTGAAATCTTGTATGTACGGCTTGCATCACGCGCAGTCTGAAAAGGAAGAAGTACATCAGATACCGAAAAATATCTATGTCCGAAAGTAGGAACTCTGAATAATTCACACATGCGAAATAGCGGCTATTTCGCCGCTCATCATATAAAACTTTCTCCTGACAAACACAATCTGACAGCCTCCAACGGCGTCCGAACCTAGACTCCGTTCCAATTTGGTGCTGTTCACCTGGAGACCTCGGTCATGCACCACTGAAGTCAGTTGAACTGCTGAACGAGAAATTGCCGACATTCTTAATTTTAACCACTTGTACACACATGAGACATCAAATCACATGGAAATTTTCCGAGAAATGTAATGCTGTTATCAGTTTTCTTTTATCTCCCATATTTTATTGATAAACAATAATTTCTATGGTTTTTCTGCTTTTTATGATTTATAAGTGTAAATGTTGTTGTTGTTGTCGTCGTGGTCTTCAGTCCAGAGACGATTGATGCAGCTCTCCATGCTACTCTATCCTATGCAAGCTTCTTCATTTTCAAATAACTACTGCTACTTACATCCTTCTGAATATGTTTAGTGTATTCACCTCCTGGGTCCCTCCTCGATTGCCGGCCGGGGTGGCCGAGCGGTTCTAGGCGCTACAGTCTGGAACCACGCGACCGCTACGGTCGCAGGTTCGAATCATGTCTCGGGCATGGATGTGTATGATGTCCTTAGGTTAGTTAGGTTTAAGTAGTTCTAAGTTCTAGGGGGACTGATGACCTCAGAAGTTAAGTCCCATAGTGCTCAGAGCCATTTGAACCAATCCTCTTCGATTTTTACCCTCCACGCTTCCCTCCAGTACTATATTCGTGATCCCTTGATGCCTCAGAAGGTGTCCTACCAACCGATCCCTTCTTCTAGTCTTGTGCCACAAATCCCTCTTCTCCGCAATTCTGTTCAGTACCTTCTCTTTAGTCACGTGATCTATCCATCTAATCTTCAGCATTCTTATGTAGCACCACATTTCGAAAGCTTCTATTATCTTCTTGTCTAAACTATTTATCGTCCAAGTTTTACCTCTATTCATGGAAACATCAACAAGCAATTTAAATTATACATTAAATAATTTACTATATATCTAACGTCTACAGTACTTCCACTACTTTTTATGTTTCTCTATTTACTTAGTAATAAAAGCTGTTTTAACTGTGCGAAATCCATTTTTCTGCCTCTCACTTAAATATGTGAATAATTTCGGTAAATCTCTTATCACCGTCCCATACAGTTCTATGAAGTGGAGCCGTAGACACCTCGTTCGTTGTAATCGCATTATGCACTGTCGATGTATTCAACTGCACAGTTGCGGAAAGCTTTAATTTTGCAGTGGAAGCGGCCGTGAGAAACAGGCAGCCATTGTGCTGCCCAATGGATGGGTTTTCCCGGTGGCGCCGCCTCCTTAGCGGCCGGTGGAAGTCCAGAGAGAGCCCCAACTGTGGAGCACAGTGTGAAACTGGCCCTCCACGTGCTCCTGTAAAGCAGATTTCAGCTGTCAACACGAATGTGCCCCGATCTTAGCCGCGGCCTGTGCGTTCGCGGTCGTGTGTTTGTGATTGATTAAAGAATCTCTTCCTTTTACAATAGCTTGTCGTGTTACAGAGGACAGGTTATGCTTTTCCTGCGTCATAGTTCTGCTACGGATCCGACAACAGATACTTCAGAATCTGGAAGTGAAATGGCGGGGTAACTGGAAATGCGCTCATCCCCCCCTTCCATCCCACCCCCCAATCACCCACCCCTATACCATTATGCATTAGTACTCTACAGTGCAGTGTTTTCCGTGAGTGTTCAGTGTTGCGGACAGAAACCAGACTGTCGCCGGATTTTTTACACTACTGGCCATTAAAATTGCTACACCAAGAAGAAATGCAGATGATAAATGGGTATTCATTGGACAAATATATTATATTATAACTGACATGTGATTACATTTCCACGCAATTTGGATGGATAGATCCTGAGAAATCAGTACCCAGAACAACCACCTCTGGCCGTAATAACGGCCTTGAAACTCCTGGGCATTGAGTCAAACAGAGCTTGAATGGCGTGTACAGGTACAGCTGCCCATGCAGCTTCAACACGATACCACACTTCATCAAGAGTAGTGACTGGCGTATTGTGACGAGCCAGTTGCTCGGCCACCATTGACCACACGTTTTCAATTGCTGAGGGATCTGGAGACTGTGCTGGCCAGGGCAGAAGTCGAACATTCTCTGTGTCCTGAAAGGACGGTACAGGACCTGCAACATGCGGTCGTGCATTATCCTGCTGAAATGTAGGGTATTGCAGGGATCGAATGAAGGGTAGAGCCACGGTCGTAACACATCTGAAATGTAACGTCCACTGTTCAATGTGCCGTCAATGCGAACAAGAGGTGACCGAGACGTGTAACCAATGGCACCCCATACCATCACGCCGGGTGATACGCCAGCATGGCGATGACGAATACACGCTTCCAATGTGCGTTCACCGCGATGTCACCAAACACGGTTGCGACCATCATGCTGCTGTAAACAGAACCTGGATTCATCCGAAAAAATGACATTTTGCCATACGTGCACCCAGGTTTGTCATTGGGTACACCATCGCAGGCGGTCCTGTCTGTGGTGCAGCTGATAGTCCATGCTGCTGCAAATGTCGTCGCACTGTTCGTTCAGATGGTTGTTGTCTTGCAAACGTCCCCATCTGTTGACTCAGGGTTCGAGACGTGGCTGCACGATCCGTTACAGCCATGCTCATAAGATGCCTGTCATCTCGACTGCTAGTGGTACGAGGCCGTTGGGATCCAGCACGGCGTTCCGTATTACCCTCCTGAACCCAGCGATTCCATATTCTGCTAACAGTCATTGGATCTCGACCAACGCGAGCAGCAATGTCGCGATACGATAAACCGTAATCGCGATAGGCGACAATCCGACCTTTATCAAAGTCGGTAACGTGATGGTACGCACTTCTCCTCCTTAGACGAGGCATCACAACATCGTTTCACCAGGCAACGCCAATCAACTGCTGTTTGTGTATGAGACATCGGTTGGAAACTTTCCTCATGTCAGCACGTTGTAGGTGTCGCCACCGGCGCCAACCTTGTCTGAATGCTCTGAAAGGCTAATCATTTGCATATCACAGCATCTTCTTCCTGTCGGTTAAATTTCGCGTCTGTAGCACGTCATCTTCGTTGTGTAGCAATTTTAAAGGCAAGTAGTGTAATTGTGCCTGTCTATTTCTTAAGTGTTTTTAATCAGCATCACCTACCCCCTTTGTTTTTTATGTGTTCTTCACAATTTTTTCGCCATGTACCAGTTTTAAACAGTCACCGTTTTATCACCTTTTATTGTTATATTTGGTCGTTATGTTTTTTAGCTTTATCCGTAGGCTGCAGAGCGACGTACTACTTTGCAGCCAGCTGTCTCCCTCTGGGGGGCGGGGGATCGAAATGCAATAAAGAAAAAAAAAGAAAGAACGTGCTCCAAAGTTGAAGTACGTGTGGCAGTACTATTCTTGTGGCCAAAACCACTAATTTGCATACAAATTCAACGTGAAATTCGGGCAGTATATCGACCAAACGCGATTTCTCATGCGGCGGTGGTGAAATGATGCCAACAACTGGACAAATGCCCCAGAACCGTGGGTGATGCAGATCGGGAAGGAAGGTCATCGGCATTATTCAGAGACGACAGCGACCGTGCCAGGTGATCGACCAACTGATCCGCAGCAGCTGCAGCTTTTCGGACGCTGAGTACGCTCTCATGGCGGTTCTCGGAGGGCTGCGTGGACCGAGGTGACGATTTCTGTCTTCGAGGCGTTGAACGGTTGGCAGAACGTTCTGGCTGTTGTTTACAGAGATTTAGTAACTGCGTTCAAAAATGGTGCCATGCGTCTGTGTTACTTTGTACTATGGCGCAGCATTCAATAAAACTTTCTTGGCCTGCGATCATAGGCCGGTCGTTGTGGCCGAGAGGTTCTAGGCGCTTCAGCCTGGAACCGCGCGACCGCTACGGTCGCAGGTTCGAATTCTGCCTCGGGCATGGATGTGATTGTTGTCCTTAGGTTAGTTAGGTTTAAGTATTTCTAAGTTCTAGGGGACTGATGACCTCAGATATTAAGTCCAATAGTGCTCAGAGCTATTTGAACCATTTGAGCCTGCTGCGACTATTTGGCGTATCAGAAAGCAATTAATCTTTCCCATCTTCACGAAGAAAATGGCGGGAAATTCGGATAGTGTGAGAACAGCCACAAAAAAATCTGGTAAAAATGGACGGAGATTCTAATGTGTCCTTTGTGAATGAAGCTGGAAGGAATCGGATTGGTGGAGCAACGTTAGTTACCTTATATTAAATCTTCTGTCCAAATGACACATATTGGTTCAAATGGCTCTGAGCACTATGCGACTTAACTTCTCAGGTCATCAGTCGCCTAGAACTTAGAACTACTTAAACCTAACCAACCTAAGGACATCACACACATCCATGCCCGAGGCAGGATTCGAACCTGCGACTGCAGCCGTCGCTCGGCTCCATACTGTAGCGCCCAGAACCGTACGGCCACTCCGGCCGGCTGACACACATTAATTGTGTTTTATTTTAGATTTTGTTAAATGCGAAATCGAAATGGGTATAAGGTATGCAAAAACGAGTGTACATGTTTGCTTTCCAGCTTGAACGTAACGTGTCTGGAAATTGTCGGCATTTCACACCGGCGCACAGTGGACCAACTTGCTTCAGAACCTGCACACAGTACAAAAATGGATATAAAATCCTACAAAACTGTTTTGTTAATAAATTATTTGGGTCTCTGATTAGAAATCTATTTTCTGAATTACAAAATTCAAAATAGTGGATTCAATCTGGCGGATCAGAAATGATAAATTCAGCAGATTACAATAAAATTTCTGGTACAAAACATTGCGAGGTCACCGATAACGAATTAGAAGTCTAAATTCCAGTACTGAAATGTTTTACTCGATGTAAAGTCGATATCACTGTCATATTCTTCGTCTGTGTCATTATGACGGGTCGCTATCGGGTTGTCCACTGGTGGATGGTTCGAAAAGCAGAAATTTTACCTCAGGTGGCATCTGTTTAGCTTCTTCACTTGCAATTTTCTGCACTCTCGAGATGAGTGGATCGCAAGACGCCACAAACCGATGGAATACGGCAATCATCACTGTCACACGGGAATATTTGGGTGTAAAGTTTTGTTGGTAACGCCGCGTATCGTTATTCCCATGTTCCTGCGCATCATCAGACAGCCGACCAATCGGGACGGAGCAGCTTTCGGGTATGACATATCCCTGTATAAAAAGTGTGTGGACTGGTGCCGGCATTGGGCATTATTGCAGAATATTCTGAGTCCAGTGATGCTGACTTCCAGAGAGTTGATAGTGTTTTAGCGTTAGCCAGCCGGCCGGAGTGGCCAAGCGATTCAGACTGTAGTCTGGAACCGCGCGACCGCTACGCTCGCAGGTTCGAATCCTGCCTCGGGCATGGATGTGGTTGTTGTCCTTAGGTTAGTTAGGTTTAAGTATTTCTAAGTTCTAGGGGACTGATGACCTCAGAAGTTAAGTCCCATAGTGCTCAGAGCCATTTGAACCATTTTTGTTAGTCACCCCAATAAAATTTGAAAAGTTCTGCATGATTTTGCGACAAAGGAAAGAACATATTCTCGGGAAAATCTTAATCTTATAGAAAAATTATTTGCCAATTTGTGAACAAGAATTACGATCACAATTCCAAATAATCTCCCAAGAATTCTACATACCCTAATAATATTTTCTTTGTGTAGATCGTAGTTAATGAGAGAATTGCAATAATGAGGGGAGCAGTTTTACGTCATGGCACTGCCGCACGGTAGGAAATTTACCGTCTACTAAAAACAGGCAAATATATGAACACAAATACATTTGACTCGTTAATTGTAGTATTAAGATAGTAAAGAGCCATTACAGAAGTGGAGCCACGCGGAGGAAATTTTGTAGACAACAATTTCTCATAATATCGGTAGTTAATTTTTAGTCGATATACGTCATTACACCGGTTAAAGTGTAGTACAGATAACTTATGAAGTGCCATCCGTCAGGCTTTGTCCTGACAACTACACCGAAGAGCCAAAGAAACTGGTACCGTACACCAGCCCCCGCGAGATCGCAGCAGTGTCGCAACACGACGTGGCATGGAATCGACTAATGTCTGAAGTAATGCTGAAGGGAAATGACACCATGAATCCTGCACAGCTGTCCCTAAATCCGTAAGAGTATGACGGGGTGGAGATGTGAACAGCACGTTGCAACGCATCCCAGATATGCTCAGCAATATTCATAGTATTGTTCATGTCTCGGGAGTTTGGCGTACAGCGGAAGTGTTTAAACTCAGAAGTGTGTTCCTGGAACCACTCTGTAGCAATGCTGGACGGGTGTGGTGTCGCATTGTCCTGCTGGAATTGCGCAAGTGCGTCGGATTGCACAACGGACATGAATGGATGCAGGTGATTAGGCAGCTTGGCGTATCAGGAGTCCCATATCACTCCAACTGGACACGCCCGACACCATTACAGAGACTCCACCAGCTTGGAAAGTCCCCTGTTGACAAGAAAGGTCCGTGGATTCATGAGGTTGTCAGCCATACCTGTACACATCCATCCGCTCGATACAGTTCCGAACGAGACTCGTCCGCCCAGGCAACATGTTTCCAGTCATCAACAGTCCAATGTCGGTGTTGAGGGGGCCCAGAAGAGGCGTAAAGTTCTCTGGCGTGCAGTCATCAAGGGTACATGAGTAGGCCCTCGGCTCCGAAAGCCCATATCGATGATGTTTCTTTGATTCGTCCGCACGCTGACAGTTGTCGATGGCCCATGACTGAAATCTGCAGCCATTTGCGGAATTGTTGCACTTCTGTCACGTTGAGCGATTCTCTTCAGTCGTCGTTGCTCCCGTTCTTGTAGGATATTATTCCGGGCGCAGCGATATCGAAGATCTGATGTTTTACCGGATTCCTGATATTCAGAGCACACTCGTGAAATGGTCGTACGGGAAAATCCCCACTTCATTGCTTCCTCGGGGAAGCTGTGTCCCATCGTTCGTGCGCCGACTGTAACACCACCTTAAACTCACTCAAATCTTGATAACCTGCCGTTGTAGCAGCAGTAACCGATCTAACAGCTGCGTCAGACACCTGTTGCCTTATATAGGCGTTGCCGACCGCAGCGCCGTATTCTCCCTGTTTACATATCTCTGTAATTGAATCCCCATGCCTGCACCAGTTTCTTTGGCGCTTCAGTGTAGGTGGGATGGGTGTCATTTGTTAAACAGGTCACACAAACAATATGTGAAAAATGTGTGGTTGTCCGACTCACTGTTCAGCGTAAAGTGTCACGGCACTACCTTATCGACTTGAGACCGGAGTGACACCGCAGCATGGGGCGAGTATGCACCAGTGCGATCTACACAACATTTCGCGGGACTAAAGTCAGAACATGCATCAATTTTTTCTATTCTGTCCAGTGTTTGAAGCTAGTTGTCTCACTGTATGCCGGGCTGCTTACAGAATGCGTTTAGTTGTTTAAAAGTGGTGGTAGCCCTAAGATAGGGACTATTATATAATTATTTTCATTCCTTGAGAGAAAGCTTATTGATGGGCCAGGTTGTGTTACGCCTCACTGATTGCGGGGGAGGGCCCAACAGCGCAGGACCGTGGCATTCTTTCAGTCGGCCGACTTTGAGTGTCGACACATCACAGCACGCGTCGGCTAGCGGACACAGCCGATAGTTGACCGTCTCGCATTAGTTGGCAGCATAGACAGTGCCAAATGCGCGACGCCACGGAATGCAGCCGGCCGCTAACCTCCCAACGGGACCCAGCGCGGACGTTCCGGGATCGGCAGTCACGTCAACGCGCTACCATGCCCACATCCTGCTGACACGGTGCCACATATTGTAATGACACCTGCTGGCGTTGCAGGCACGTGAGGCGGCAGGCAGTGTATGAAGCAGGGGAGAGACGAAGGGGGAATCAATCTATCGCCGATACAGGGAAATCAACTGACGTAAGCCAAACAATCCTGTCGGAGGAACATCCGCAACTGAGCATTATACCAGAGGTTGAAAATACCGCTACAGTTGCGAGGTTCTTTTATATAGGATACGACCGGTTTCGGGCTCTTATACGCCCATCTTCAGGTGTCGTACTGAAAACAGCAAGAGACGGGAGATAATTTTTACACGCAGCAATATACATGAAAAACAAAAACAAAAAATAGATTACATAATTAAAAAAAAAAACACCGGTCGGGCTAGGTGCTGTAAAACCTAAGTCAATGCCAAAGTGACACCAGCCAGTACTACAGACAACTGTCTCGGTGAAGAAATATGCCAAAAATACCAGGACACTGTGACGGAGCGCCGAGATGGACAAGTACAAGACGCGTTGTACTACCAACGAGAGCAGAGCATGGAGTAGCGTACGCGAAGGAGGAAGCAAACTGGTAAACAAGAGTGGCAAAAGTACTGCCATCTGTTGACGGGAAGAAGAACACGGAGCCACTAGCCCTCCCGTTCACAATTTGAATTAGTGATTTACAGTTAAAATGAAAAATGAAGAAAAGGAAACATTATATAGAAAGTTACATGAAAAACGTTAAAAGTGTATCATGCGTGGTAAAGGAATATACAGAACAGGGCAGTATAGAATTGCGGTAAAACTGAGTAGAAGCTGGCGACATAAAATTTGTGGACAAATCATAAAACGCAATGAAACTTTTTCCTTTACATCCCTCCCCCCCTTCGTTTTTCCTCTCCTTCCCCCCTTTTTATTTTCCCATCATCTATCCAGTTCCGCCGCCCCCCCCCCCCCCCACCTGCTCTCGGCTGTGGTATGTCATATTTGCCAACAACTTCAGTGCAGTGTTCAAGTGAATGTTCAGTGTTGTTCGTCTTTCCAAAGTGTTGCGAACAGAAACCATGTTGTGGCTGGGTGTGAATTTTATGTTTATTGCGAACAGAAACCAGACTATCGCCGTGTTTTTTAATTATGTGTCTATTATTTTACCTGTCTGCTTCATATGTATTTTATTAGCATCATCATCCCCTTGTTCTATGTTTTAAGTTCCACAATTTTTTCGCCATGTTACCATTTACGTCACCGATTTTATCGTCTGCTTTTATTATTTATTACCTTCATCTTTTTAAAACAAATTCTATTGGTTGAAGAGCGGCGTAATAAGCTGCTGCCAGCCCGCCCCCTTCGGGGGGAATCTAAACTCAATAAAGCAAACAAAAATTCCTTTACACGAGTGTCATGGAAGTTTTTAATTTAGTGGAAATGTATACGTGGCGACGTGAAACAACACGTCACAGTTATCAGAAAAAAGAAAATACACATGTGCCACTCCTATTTACAAGCATCTCGCCACTGATCGAAAGGGAAAGTAGTTAATCTTACAGTCCACACTGCAAGACACTTATGCCAATTAATAGCTAGCAGCAATAGCAATAACAGGACACAGTAAAAGCTGGGTCAATTTAAAACCTGCTCACTAAAAGACAACTAATCAAGGCTTACATAAAACCTGAAACGAATTTTACATAATGAAAGAAAGGTAACTTTTATATTAACGAAGACACATAATGACGCAGCAAAATAATGGGCCATAGTCATAGGATAAAAATGAAAAACATGCAAACTTCTATTAAAAGAGGACATTTTAGAGCTATGTAAAATGAACTGTGTGAATTTCGCAGACCTCACAATAGGAAACAGGCATATGCTGTACATTCGTTAAGCCTAATTAAGGGCCACAAAAGTAAGGACGGAAAACACTCACCCAGTTAAGAAATATACATGTGTGACGTACAATAATCAGAAACCAGAAAGACAAGGAAATGAGGCTGGACGCTGCTTCAAAAAGGAAAAGTTATTCAGCTGGCCTGCGTGCTTAAGCGCAGTTTGCTCGTTCAAAATGCCCGAAGGATCACGGCAAAAGCTGCGGATGATTTCTATTGAAAACCGGGCCATCATTTTTTATGGAATCTCTATTTTTTGTTGTTCATATGTATTGATGCGTGTAAAAATTATCTGCAGCCTCTTGCTATTTTCAATACGACGCCTGAAGACGGGCGTACAAGAGCCCGAAAACGGTCGTGTCCTAAAGAAAAGAACCTTACAACTGTAGCGGTATTTTCAACCTCTGGTGACATAAGCCAGTTTGCTGAAGGTCAGATTGCTGTGGTCCAACGTCTGTGAACGAGCAGTTAGGAAACGGTGAAGCTATTGCCACGAGCATCTATGGAGAGTGTGATTCAAGATCGGCGAAATCACTAGTAGGAACTGGACGTCCACACCTCATCGTAGAACGTGCAGGTGGGGGGTTAGTCCGCTCTGCGAAGCTGCTTAGGCACTGATCTGTGGCAGACTAGATTACAACGTACAGTGCTCGTTCACGTACATTGTTTCGGAGCACATTGTTCAGAGCACATTGTTCAATGTGGGGCTCCACAGCAGACGACACCTGCGTGCTGCTACGCTGACCCAACGACACGTCACTTACGACTGCTGTGGGCGTGAGATTGAGGCTGGACCATGGGTCAATGCAAATGTGTTGCCTGTGGACAGTATTATGCTTTAGGGGAGGGTCACCTGTGCTATAATCAAAGGAACCATGACTGCTGTACACTAAGCGGACATTCTTGCGGATCACAGACATCCAATGGTTCCTGTCTTCCCTGAAGTCGATGGCATCGTCCAATGATGATGATGATGATGTTTGGTTTGTAAGGCGTTCAACTGCGCGGTTATCAGCGCCCTTAGAAATTCCCAACCGTTGCTCAGTCCAATCTCGCCACTTCCACGAATTATGATGAAATGATGAGGACAACACAAACACCCAGTCATCTCGAGGAAGGTGAAATTCCCTGACCCTGACGGGAATCGAACCCGGGACCCCGTGCTCGGGAAGGCAGCGTCCAATACGAGAGGTGCGTGATAATAAACTTGTGGTGACGTACGAAGATTGCAGTGCCCCACCAAGGTCTGCAATGCAGCATTCTTCTGTACACCATATCACAAAAAGTTCTATTTTCTTCTTGTGTCCACCGTCTGTCACCCGTACTTCATTCCTACACTGCAGACAAAACGCCTTCAGAAAGCAGTTAAACAGCTAAATCGCAAGTCTGAAAATTACGGCCTCCCTACTTGTGCCGTAGTCAGTCATCTTTCTCCCCAGATATCAGAACACGTCAGATGCTTCCAACGTTTCGTTTGGTAATACAATTCCGTCAGCATCACACAATTTAATTCGACTATAGCCCCTAATCCTCGTTTCACTTTCGTTGATGTTCACCTTATATCTTATTTTTAAGACGCTATGCTCTCGGTTCAACTGATATTCTATGTCTGTTTCTGACAGAATTACTATATCGCTCACAAACCTTAAGGTTTTTCTTTCTTTTCCCTGATCTTTTTTCCTGTCACAAATTTCTCCCTAGTAATGTTACTTTTCAAAATATGTAATTTATGTTACCCTTCTAATCACACGTTTCGGACGCCGTTGTATGTCAGATGACATATGAGCCATCTTTACCGTCTGATTAATTTTTACGTTGCTCTTGAAAACTTTACTGCTTGGGAAGTACCCTCGCATTTCTTGAGTTTCTCATTCTTTTGAGACTTCATGTCGCATTCACCTTCAATGAAAAATTTGGTGGGTGCCCATACAACGACGCTGATTTCTTCTGAATAGAAGTGATTATTGTTTACCTGTTTTGGTAGAGCTGTTTATTTTGTTGCAGAGTTTGGGTATTCTACGATTGCTAGTATAGAGTGAGTTAACTTTGTAGTGTAGTTACACTGCCGCTAAAGCAATATTATTGCTATATTTACTTGATTTCTGCCACCTTTGCGGTCCTCTTTATCGCCAGCCGTTGTGGCCGAGCGGTTCTAGGCGCTTCAGTCTGGAACCGCGCGACCGCTACGGTCGCAGGTTTGAATCCTGCCTCGGGCATGGATGTGTGTGTGTGTGTGTCCTTAGGTTAGTTATGTTTAAGTAGTTCTAAGTTCTAGGGGACTGATGACCTCAGAAGTTAAGCCCCATAGTGCTCAGAGCCATTCCATTTGAACCATTTCCTCTTTGTCAATCACAGTAAGTCCCTGACTTTACGGCTAGTAAATATGATCGTGATTTTAAATAGTTTTCGCATGACAAGAAGTGGAGGGGACTGTACGTGTTGTATGGACATGCAGGGAGAATCAGCTTTTGTAGGAAAACAGAAAGACAGCCAGTTGGCCGCGATAGACGTGTTTCATGTTGTTTCAATGAAACGTGGAGTGAAATACGAAGTATAAATAGTGCACGCAAGAAGAGAGCAGAACCTTTCGAAATCTGGTATGCAGAAGAGTAGATGGGTTGAACGGGTAAACTGCGAAGGGCCCAAGTCAGTGGAGGAAGCTACGGCACCTCTGGTGCCGACAGAATCCTCTGGCAACTCCGACATCACCGCGTGTTCCGGTGCGCGCCACCTGAGTAATTTGTCCTCATTTCAGAGCTCGCAGCGGACAGTGACGGGTTCGCGTGTCTCTGGGCGGAAGACGAAAGTGGCAACTGACCGCACGGCTAGTCGCTTCCGCGTTGACAACCGGTACGAGGCGCTGAGCCAGCACGTGGTACACATACACACAAAAAAGATAAAACAGACACCCACGGCGAAGGAAATATCCGAATGGGATGGAAATCGGTAGATATGATGTACGTGTACAAACAAACAAATGATTACAATTTCAGAGAAACTGGATAATTTATCCAAGAGAAAGAGCTTCAGAAATTGAACAAGTCAATAACTCCACCTGTGGCCTTTCTGCGAGCAGTTATGCGGCTTGGCATTGATTGATAGTTGTTGGATTTCCCACTGAGGAATATCGTGCCAAATTCTGTCCAACTGGCACGTTAGATCGTCAAAACGTCTAGGTCGCTGCACAAAGTATTGTAAGTAGGCTGTTTAGGTTTTTATGTTGGTAACGCCACGTAGTGCTCTGTATGAAAATCACTGACTGTGCTGTGTGCAGTCTGTGGCTGGTTTGCATTGTTGGAATTTGCTATTGCAGTGTTGGGTGGTTGGCTGTTAACAGCGCGTAGCGTTGCGCAGTTGGAGGTGAGCCGCCAGCCAGCAGTGGTGGATGTGGGTAGAGAGATGGCAGAATTTTAAGAGCGGACGATCTGGACGTGTTTGCGCCAGAAAGAGTAAATTTGTAAGACTGGATATCATGAACTGAGATATATATACAGGGTGAGTCACCTAACGTTACCGCTGGATATATTTCGTACACCACATCAAATACTGACGAACCGATTCCACAGACCGAACGTGAGGAGAGGGGCTAGTGTAATTGTTTAATACAAACCACACAAAAATGCACGGAAGTATGTTTTTAACACAAACCTACGTTTTTTAAAGGGAACCACGTTAGTTTTGTTAGCACATGTGAACATATAAACAAATACGTAATCAGTGCCGTTTGTTGCACTGTAAAATATTAATTACATCCGGAGATATTGGAACCTAAAGTTGACGCTTGAAACCTCCGACGTTCAGTTGCGTGTTGTAACAAACACGGGCCACGGTCGGCGAGCAGCATCTGCAGGAACATGTTTACGATGACGACCATGTTTACGAGTGTGGCTGTAGTGCACTGTTGTGGTTTGGTCTAGCTGTCGCAGTGTCCGCATATAGCGCTTGCTGCTATTGTTATTCTGCATTCGTCTCCGCACGCAGACCAACTGTTGTACACCGTGTTACCAGACGTCTGTGATAGTGTAGTGTTGTAGGAACTGTGACCATGGTGTATTCGAACTCTGAAAAGGCGGAGATGATACTCATCTATGGCGAGTGTCGACGAAATGCAGCTGAAGCCCGCAGGGTGTATGCAGAATGGTACCCGGACAGAGAGCATCCAACGTGCCGCACATTGCGAAACATCTACCGCCAACTGTATGCAACAGGTATGGTCGTAGCACGCAAACGGGTCCGTAACAGGCCCATCACAGGAGAAGCGGGTGCAGTTGGTGTGTTAGCTGCTGTTGCCATGAACCCACACATGAGTACACGGGACATTGCGAGAGCCGGTGGACTGAGTCAAAGTAGCGTCATGCGCATACTGCATCGTCACCGCTTTCACCCGTTTCATGTGTCGCTACATCAGCAATTACATGGTGATGACTTTAATCATCGAGTGCAATTCTGTCAATGGGCACCAACAGAGAATGCGTTGCAGTTCTACCTGTTTACCGATGAAGCGGGTTTCACAAACCACGGGGCAGTGAATCTACGGAACATGCATTACTGGTCCGTGGACAATCCTCGCTGGCTCAGACAGGTAGAGCGACAGCGACCGTGGACTGTAAATGTATGGTGCGGAATCATTGGCGACCACCTCATTGGTCCTCACTTCATTGCAGGGGCCCAAACAGCTGCAACATACATCTCGTTTCTATAGAATGATCTGCCAACGTTGCTCGAAAATGTCCCACTGGAAACGCGTCGACGTATGTGGTATCAGCATGATGGTGCACCTGCACATTCCACAATTAACACTAGGCTGACCCTTGACAGGATGTTCGACGGGCGTTTCATAGGACGTGGAGGACGCATAAATTGGCCAGCCCGTTCTCCTGATCTTACACCTCTGGACCTCACCCCTCATGGTAATGTACATGTGCGTCAGTGAAAAAGACCAATAAAAAGGTGTTAGCATGTGGACGTAATGTGCTGTTCCAGTCTCTTCTGTACCTAAGGTCCATCACCGTTCCCTTTGGATCCCTACGTAATTCGGTGCTCTCCGATAGACACGATCGAACAGCGGAGGAGTGGTACTCAAGCGTCAACTTTAGGTTACAATATCTCCGGATGTAATTAACATTTTACAATGCAACAAACGGCCTGATTACGTATTTGTTTATATGTTCAGACGTGCTAAAAAACTAACGGGGTTCCATTAAAAAAAAAACGTAAGTTCGTGTTAAAAAACATACGTCCGTGCATTTTTTTATGGTTTGTATTAACCAATTACACTAGCCCCTCTCCTCACGTTCGGTCTGTGGAATCGATTCGTCAGTATTTGATGTGGTTTACGAAATATATCCAGCGGTAATGTTAGGTGACTCACCCTGTATATATTATGACGTTTGAACACTATTAATGTAAATTCATTGTTTGTTCTCTGTCAAAATCTTTCATTTGCTAACTATGCCTATCAGTAGTTTGTGCCTTCAGTAGTTAGAATCTTTTATTTAGCTGGCACTAGTGGCGCTCGCTGTATTGCAGTAGTTAGAGTAACGAAGATTTTTGTGAGGTCATTGCGGACCAAAGAAGTGTGCTAAGAAGCTAGCGGAAGTTGTAAGTATTAATAATATGCAAAAAAGAGTTGCTGAAAGAATAAAGACATGTGATAAGTGCCAGAGGGTGAAGGTAACGAATTGCACTAACCGTGGCCCTATTTAGAGCATAAGACCTAACGATGTACTGGATTTAGTTTGTACGGACCTCTACGGTCCACTGCCCAGGACTTGAGAGAGTTTCGCGTACATATTAGTGGTGCTAGAAACATTTTCTAAGTTCATCACGTTACATCCGATAAGAAAGGCAACAGCTAGAGTGGTTTATAACAGATTTTGTTGTGTGATGTCCTTAGGTTAGTTAGGTTTAAGTAGTTCTAAGTTCTAGGGGACTGATGACCATAGATGTTATGTCCCATAGTGCTCAGAGCCATTTGAACCATTATAAGAGATTTGTTAATGATTACTTTGTGCACGTCGGCAAACCAAAAGCGGTTTTGTCCGATAACGGAGCGCAATTTACTTCCAAATTAATGAATGAAGGAATGAAAAGTAATGGAAATGAAGTAATACACATTTCGACCTATTGCCCGAGCGGGAATCCCACGGAACGGTACATGGGTGAATTAGGTCGGCTTTGTCGAACGTATTGTCACCACAATCACAGGTCGTGGGGCAATTACGTCGGTAATTTCGAAAAAGTAATGAACGCCTTGACGCATGAACCCACGGGCTACACTCCGGAAGAAATACTATTAGACCATAAGTCTAAAAGTTTAGTAGAAGAAATGATTGATTTCCCTCCGAGAGTTGATATTAA
Organism: Schistocerca cancellata; assembly: GCF_023864275.1. Classification (NCBI taxonomy): domain Eukaryota; kingdom Metazoa; phylum Arthropoda; class Insecta; order Orthoptera; family Acrididae; genus Schistocerca; species Schistocerca cancellata. Next base: position 396,116,812 of record NC_064628.1, read on the forward strand.
CCTTGAAGTAAAGAAAGAACACCTACGAGAAATGATGAAAAAGAAATCTAAAGCGCGGTTTGCCAAATTTGCTATTGGCGATCTTGCACTTGTTAAAGCACGTGAAAGGTCAAGCGAGATCGACCATGAAATTTCAAATTTAAATTAATTTACAATGGACCATTTGAGATTATCAATGTACCTCATACTACCGTGCCGCGCGGGATTAGCCGAGCGGTCTGAGGCGCTGCAGTCACGGACTGTGCGGCTGGTCCCGGCGGAGTTTAGAGTCCTCCCTCGGGCGTGGGTGTGTGTGTCTCCTTAGGATAATTTAGGTTAAGTAGTGTGTAAGCTTAGGGACTGATGACCTCAGCAGTTAAGTCCCAAAGGATTTCACACACATTTGAACGTTTCTCATACTAACGCTTACTGTTAAGCTTTTCCTAAACCAGGCAAGCTGTTAGGTGTGTGTAATATTGTCGATTTAAAATTGTACCAGTCAAGGACTAATTAGTCCGAAATGAGAAAAGAGAAACCAAGCCATTACGTGCTATTCTAGAGTTAGTGAGTTTGTGAACTTTGTATATGTATGTTTATGTTAAAATTTTATTGTAATCTGTACGATGTTATTACCGTTGCACTTAGACGAACTGTAAGTTTCAGGTCTGTGTACACATGTGTGTTAACGGACAGTGTTGAGTTATCCACTGTGATGGAATTAAAAAGCCTAGGACTCCTTGAGATTACTCGGGAGTGAGTAACAACAATTTGAGGCAGGTGGACGTACTGGAATGCCACTGTATACACAAACACGGAGATCTAGCATGCCGCTATAGCGCACGCAACAATGTTCCGCGTGAACTGAGTTGTTGCCGGCTCTTGTAGCGCTGCGGCGTTATTTGTGAATGTGCGTGTGCAACGCGAATTGGTTTTCTTTCAGCGTCAGCTGTTAAAAGTTTGGATGTAAATGTTTGTTTGGTATCGACGTTATTTAAAACACTCACTCGCGAAATGCGAGAGGACACTTAAAAAAAATTCATGTTCATTATACACATTTATGTAATGAATTTTGTAATTACTATTTCTTATCCTGTTCTGAAAGTTTTTTTACTATTCTTTATGTACCTTTAAATGATGCTTGAATTTTTCTATGCCAATATTGAGTGTGTTTTTCATCATATTTGCAGTAATTTTAAACTTACTGATTTCTTGAAGGAAGTGTTTAAGATGTGTTGTCATACTATGTTTTGAGTAATAATGACTCAGGGTCATCATGTAAGTAACGTGCCCCCTACATAACTGCAATAATTATTTGAATTGATAACCCCGCGATTACTGGATTTTATGCAGACAAATTTGTTTAACTGTATGCACCTGCATTTCCTTTTGTTTAAATTTTAGACCATTCCCTGAATTTCTTTCCCTCCGGAAAAAAAAGTCATGAAATGTGGGGCATGTGTAACACCGAAAATGTAGGATGCATGGCACCTACTACCGATATATAACTGTTTTTTAATTGTATGCAATTATTTGTAATATAAATGCTTTCTTTTAATAAGTAAGGACATTGCTTCACTGTATGTGTACATTTAGGTAGAAGCAGTTGACATTTCATTGTATCTGTGTTTTACTGTGAAACTTATAAGCTCTGGGAAAAAGCAAAAGGGATTGTTATTTGCATCGACTAACAACGATAATAGCAGTGCTTGTGCGTTGTAAAATCTTTGGGTTGGGAGTTGTTGCGCAAAGCCCACGGAGTGAGGGGAGACCTGTTACAGCTCTTGTAGTGTGCGAAGTGTGGTGTCAACGCTTTCGCAGTAGTGTGTACCATTATCGGCGTCATCTCGTACGCGCCCTGGCCATATATCTAGAGCAGGAGTACGGACAGTGAACGGGCGGAAGAGGCTCTATTTATTACGATTGCCCGTTCCTATAATTAGCCGTGGCTCCACAATATGCTACTATCTTCAACAACAGCAGCAGTTCCAGCAACACAGATTCGTCGTCGGCTCCTAGTTTCGTCGCACGCACAGCACTGAAGTAAGACTTTTCATTGCTAGAAAGTATTAACTGATAACCCAGCAGCACAACTGAATGTGGTTTGATTGATAAGGTTTATTTAAATAATAATCAGTTAAACTCAGGGTGATTATGTCCTCATTGTCCCCAGACAAGCAGAATCCTTGTTCTTTTTTTTTCCTAATATGCTGAGTGTCATAAGAAACAAATTGAATAGTTACAGCCAGTTTATTAGTGAATAATTTCTCTTTTAAGAATTTTAGCCTCAGTCTACTTTCAATTAACTGTTGTACAACAGGGGCTTCAGTACGTGACAAAAGTAAAGCAATTTCATTTTTCAAGTTTGAGAATCAATCGCTGGAAAAAATCCAAATCTAAAGAAATGCACAAATTAAGAGAGCGGAAGTTATATTTATTTTGCATATAGCTTGGAGCACATGGCTGTTGGATTTGGTACGTATTCTAGTATTTAATTCTGTTCAAGTCAGTAAAAAAGGTTTTGTTGTTTCTAAATTTCTTTGATGACGTTATGCTGTGGTCACTGAAAGTCATTGTTCTCATAACGAAGTTCAGTGCTAACATACAGTTTAATTGCTTGTTTTCAAATCATTACTCGATAGCCCTCTTCAAAATTTAATGTCAAACATAACGTGAGAGTGACTGCTCAGTTTTCTTTATCATTACATACTCAATATTAGTAAAAAAAACAAAAAAACAAATAAGGCAACCTTTAGTTGCCACGCCAGTGTTTAATAATACATGTTTTTCTTTTCCATCATCTTGTACAGGATTTTGGATGTAAATTGCTCTAGTGGGCTGGCGACCGGTAATTACTTCATTTTCGTTCATTTGTGTAACTTTCGGATTCATGATCAGTCGTACCACTTTCTGTCCAGTGTTGTTCCCGAGTGAATGCACAAAATAACTTTCATTTTCCAAATTATAGCCCTGTTGGGTTTAATTACTTTTATTTTTAGTAGACTTCCCATCAGAAGGGTTGGTGGTACACCTCCCTCCTACTTATCGGTTTCACTTCTGCGGGAAAGAAAGCCTTATACAGTTAGAAAAAATCCATTAGGCATAAACGCGATCCACAGTTATATTTTATATCGCATTCAGGATAGGCCGATTAGTAAGAGGGAGGTTACACTATGTCGTTAATATAGATCAGGAACCATGTTGTTGTTGTTGTTGCCGGCCGGAGTGGTCGTGCGGTTCTAGGCGCTACAGTCTGGAGCCGAGCGACCGCTACGGTCGCAGGTTTGAATCCTGCCTCGGGCATGGATGTGTGTGATGTCCTTAGATTAGTTAGGTTTAATTAGTTCTAAGTTCTAGGCGACTGATGACCTCAGAAGTTAAGTCGCATAGTGCTCAGAGCCATTTGAACCATTTTTTGTTGTTGTTGTTATTGTGGTCTTCAGTCCTGAGACTGGTTTGATGCAGCTCTCCATGCTGCTATATCCTGTGCAAGATTCTTCATCTCCCAGTACATACTGCAACGTACATCCTTCTCAATCTGCTTAGTGTATTCATCTCTTGGTCTCCCTCTAAGATTTTTACGCTCCACGCTGCCCTCCAATGCTAAATTTGTGATCCCTTGATGCCTCAGAACATGTCCTTCGAACCAGTCCCTTCTTCTTGTCAAGTTGTGCCACAAACTCCTCTTCTCCCCAATTCTATTCAATACCTCCTCATTAGTTATGTGATCTAACCATCTAATCTTCAGCATTCTTCTGTAGCACCACATTTCGAACGCGTCTATTATCTTCTTGTTCAAACTATTTATCGTCCGTGTTTCACTTCCATACAAATACTTCCAGAAACGACTTCCTGACACTGAAATCTATACTCGATGTTAACAAATTTCTCTTCTTCAGAAACGCTTTCCTTGCCATTGCCAGTCTACATTTTATATCCTCTCTACTTCGACCATCATCAGTCATTTTGCTCCCCAAATAGCAAAACTCCTTTACTACTTTAAGCGTCTCATTTCTTAATCTAATTCTCTCAGCATAACCCGACTTCTTTCGACTACATGCCATTATCCTCGTTTTGCTTTTGTTGATATTCATCTTATATCCACTTTTCAAGACACTGTCCATTCCGTTCAACTGGTCTTCCAAGTCCTTTGCTGTCTCTGACAGAATTACAATGTCATCGGCGAACCTCAAGAGGGCCTATAACACTTCCTTGGGGAACGCCCGGATGTTACTTCTGTTTTAATCGATGGCTTTCCGTCTATTACTACGAAGTGTGACCTTTTCTGAAACCGTGCTGACTATGTGTCAATAAATCGTTTTCTTCGAGGTACTTCATAATGTTCTAATACAGTCTATGTTCCAAAACCCTACCGCAAATCGACGTTAGTGATATAGGCCTGTAATTCAGCGGATTACTCCTACTTCCGTCTTTGGGTATTGCTGTGACTTGAGCAATTTTGCAGTCTTTAGGTACGGATCTTTCTGTCAGCGAGTGGTTGTATATAATTGCTAAATATGCAGCTATTTTATCAGCATACTCTGAGAGGAACCTGACTGGTATATAGTCTGGACCGGAGGCCTTGCCTTTATTAAGTGATAATGTTACTGTTAAAAGGGAAGGTTTCAAGCTGCCATCAATAGAAAAGGAAAATCGTGCATTGAAGCTGGTGCTTTTGTCGGTAAAGAACGTCATTTAGTGTCTTGTCCATAGGTAAAAGTCCAGAGACGTTAAGTCAGGAATACGTGGTGGATACTCGAGAGCACCTCTTCGGCCTATCCATCGTGAGGGTAGATCTTATTTGAGTTACTCCCTGTTGAAAACAAAACGTTCACTCAGGGGTGGAACGTGAAATATGCCTCAGGTTTCTCTAGGTACACACCACTGGTAACTGTGCGGTCAAAGAAGAACGGCCTAATCAAACCCCGGTAACACAACCCGCACTCACGGTAAATTCACGGCTTCGTCCAAATTGTTGTGCGGATAAGCGGCGGCCCAGTAGACGCTATTGTAGCGGTTTACCATACTGTCGAGTTTAAACTGCGCCAAATCAGACCATAAAATCGTCTCTGCAAACGCTACAATGTGATGCACCATGCCGTTAATTCTCTGGCAGTACACCGCTCTACGATCTGGGTCGTCAACATCCATTGCGCGTAGCAATTTTCGTTTCTCACTCACTTCTGTGGGAATGAGCGAATTTTCCTAACACAGCACGGTAGCTCACTGGACTTGTTGCTGTTACATTTTCGTCCAGGACGTTGTTTGTGTAGGTCTGTAACACAGCCTTCGAAGTAAAATTTGTCTCGAACGTGCGCGACCGTTACACGTGTCGGTAGCTTTGTATGAAACTCAGTTCGCCACTGGCGTTGAATCTCGTTAATGTTTTCGTTGTTGATGTACGACCTCAAAACTATCTTCCTTTCATCGGATGTCAGCTTTGCACCAACTGTGTTTACTCATATAACTGAAAACAAAACATTATCACGTAACAAAACAACTATGCGGCGGCTGTCACTTAATGACTATAAAAAAAACCTCCTGTGTGGCGACTGTCAGAACAGTAAACCATTAAACTAACTGAAATGAGGCGTTTACGTTAACTGATTTGGAAGTCATAGGCAATAAAACAGCGTGTATCGGAAGTCAGGAACTTTGAATCGGTGGTACACCGGTGGACTGATCGACCAGTAAATTTGTTGGGAGAAACTGAAGACTCACAAACAATACGTATATCTTTTTGGGCCAATGTTCTGTATACAGCGTGAACAAAAATTCACGCACTCGGACTTCGCAGCGTGATTCCTCACGTACTATCAATACAAAAACGACTCACACAAAATTTTTCCTGCGCATATTTCCGGCAGTAAATGAACGTTAAAGATCGGCAGTCTGGCAACACAGTAAAACGGTAATTATCTCGGTCAGTATGTCAGAGTAGTACTGTGTATTTGGTGCAGTGGATAGCCTTTTGGGGTAGCTTGCTGGACGTCAAAGGTTCGATTCTTGGTCGAGGCGTATTAGTTTTTATTTGCTAAATGTAGACATGCGGTACGTCATCCGCTGTCTTGATCGTCATACAGCGGGTCTTCTACAAAACGTTTGCACTTACATACTACGAAGACAGCAATGGAAGTCACAATAGTTATCACTAGTCAGCATTTGAAGAAGCGTTTTGCACGTCGTGGACGCGAATTATTTCGCACCGCTGCATCTAATAGATTGCAAACCTGTTTCCTGTGTGCCTTACCCAAATGGCCACATCGATTAGTACTAGCTATTACTCTTGCCACGTTTACGTCCATTGCATTTCGTTATGGCCTTACATCACCAGCAGAGCTAGCAACATGATTTGTAAATAATTTCCAAACATGTACTGCGTAAAGGTCTGATACATGTGGCTTAAAAAATGGTATATACTACCTCGAATCAGAATCGAACCCTCGAACCCAAAACGTCTATCCACAGTACGAGCTGCACATCACTGCTCCAGTTCGCTGACAGAGGTAGTTACCGTGCAAGTGGTTACCGTATTGCCAGATTTCCAGTCATAAACGTCCGTTTACTGCCGGAAATAAACGCATAAAAATTTTTGTGAGAGACATTTTTGTATTATTATGTGAAGAATCGCGCTGCGAAGTCCGAAGGCGCAAATTTCTCTCCACCTAATATGTACGAGTATTAGTAACACACACACTGAAAATGAGACATTTCCGTCCGTTAATGTCGAGGCGATGAGCAGTGAAACAGTTTATGCCAATCAGGCGAAATCGCCGTGAGCGTTGAGGCACCCATGCCACAGACGCACAAGGTTGACGATAACCGTTTGGTAAAACACCGTGGCATGCTGCGTGACGAAGTGCGTCACTAGCTGCTGCGCATCATCGTCCGACTGGAGTCTTCGACCTTTCATGGCCTTCTTTATGGGACCGAAGATGTGATAATCATATGGGGAGAGATCAGGACTATAGGGCGGGTTCTCGAGTGTCCCGCACTTGAGTTGGCCTAACTTCTGCGTGGGGACGCGCGTTATCGTGAAACTGCAACAAGCCTCGGTGCACCGTTTCACAACGGTGGTCTTCGGCAGACATGCTGCTCCATACAAATTTTTCATTCTTCATCCTTTGATGGATGTCTACCGTTGTTTGTCCTTCGACAATAAAGAGAGAGAGAGAGAGAGAGAGAGAGGGAGAGAGAGAGGGAGAGAGAGAGAGAGAGCACGCTGGTCCCGTTTGGACGCATTTGGTAATAACGTCGCCATAGTTCACGTTTCCACATTCACAGCATTCACGCCGGAGGACACGAATGCCACACTGACCCCTTGCTACGCGTCGGTGCTACGTTCCATATGCACCGCAGCAACGCCCTCAAATGGAAATTTTTTGATCACCCCTACCTACCTAATAGCCGGTATGTCAACCTTTGGCGCGGAGCCAATGAGGCCTTGGTGGGGCGATGGAGGCAGTTGACATCACATCTACACAAAACAAGTCACCTAATTCCCGGGCGATGAGCTCTGAGTCTGTCGCCACCTTCAGTTACATCCCAGATGTGTCTGATCGCGTTCAGATCTGGCGAGCTGGGGTGAGGGGTGAGGGGCGGAGTACATCAATTGGAACTCGCCACTTTGTTCCTCAGATGACTCCATCACACTCATGGCCTTGTGACTTGGCGCATTATCTTGTTGAAAAATGCCACTACCCTCGGGAAACAAGACCGTCATGAAGAGGTGTACGTAAGACAGTCATTGGCCGTCATGATTGCCTTGCACGAGCTCCACTGAATCCACGTGTGTTCAGACACACTTGTACTCTCCTCTATATGAAAGTCTGATACTCGTTCCGCCACAGCTCGCCGCCGGTTCAAAATGGTTCAAATGGCTCTAAGCACTATGGGACGTAACATCTGAGGTCATCAGTCCCGGCTGGTCCCGGCGGAGGTTCGAGTCCTCCCTCGGGCATGGGTGTGTGTATTTGCCCTTGGTATAATTTAGGTTAAGTAGTGTGTAAGCATAGGGACTGATGACCTTAGCAGTTAAGTCCCATAAGATTTCACACACATTTGAACATTTGTCATCAGTCCCCTAGAACTTAGAACTACTTAAACCTAACTAACCTAAGAACATCACACACACCCATGCCCGAGGCAGGATTCGAACCTGCGACCGTAGCAGCAGCGCGGTACCATACTGAAGCGCCTCGAACTGCACCGGCCGGCTCACCGCCGGTCCTATTTTACCAGTGTGACCAGCCTGCGACGTCTGTCACCTCTAATGAGAGGCGAGCGCTCAACCCCACATCGTCTGGACACGGTTTCGTCTTCGTTTCGTCTCGTGTTGAAGACAATCCTCAAAAACCCGAAAAATCGTGGAGGTTCCGAAATGCTCGTGCCAAGTCTCCAGGCCACCGCAATCTGCCCTCTGTCAAACTCAGATACATCGCCCTTCTTCCCCATTCTGCAAACGGTCATGCCACGCTGACTGATAATACATGCACCGTGCTAGTGTCTGACTAGCAGTCATTCCTCGCCAGATAAAGCTGCTATCGCCTGGACGGGTTCATATCGATAGTAGGTCAGTGGTCATTATGTCCTGGCTGATCAGTGTTTCTATCGGGTGTCTCTCCTATGAGTCGTCGGGCACATTTTCTATGGTGTTCAGACAGATATTTGCACTTCCGTTGTTGCAACGCCCATCGTCGACGAAAACCATCGGTATGTTTCCCAATGTTTTTAAAGCGGAATCTTACGTATCGATTTCATAGACCGGCCCCAAGTTAGTTTAGTGCGTTATTCGTTTCATCTATATTTATTAACAGGAATAGTAAAACGAGAAGGATAATCAATTCTTAATAGCGAATGAGCAGCATTGATGCAGGGACTAACAGTCGACCGTGAAGGTGAAAAAAAATGTGGCGCACTGCGCATTGACAAGTGGAAAAACCCACTGCTGTCTAGCCTCACTATTGCAAAAGCCAGAAACAGTAGCAACTGCGGAATGTCTAGGAGTAGCTGTCCACAGTAACATAAATTGGAGCGAGCACATGAAACTGATTAGTAGAGCCGTCCCGCTATAAAATCCCTCCTTCCCCCTTACAACATTAAGACGTGGTCTGTGAACTCTAGTCTCATCCTCCGTGGCGTAGCCGACTGGTTCGCCATGGTTTCTCAGACGAGAAACGTAAGCGCATCATCTAATGTAAACCTTAACGCGAAATTTCTATTTTTTTCGCAAACTGTTCCTTTAAACGCTCACTGTAAACAAATTACTTGGCCAGCTGAGATGGTTACAGAGGTAACAAACGACATGTTTAAAAAGAATAGTAATGCCGAGTTTCGATACCTCCACGTAATGTTCTTTAGTGAAACTTTAAAGATGTATTTAAACAAGGCTCTAGGCCTATCATTATCGTCTATTACATCTACGTGATTACTCTGCTATTCACAATAAAGTGCCTGGAAGAGGATTCAATGAGCCACCTTCAAACTGTTTCTCTACCGTTCCACTCTCGAACGGCACGTGGGAAAAATGAGCACTTAAATTTTTCTGTGCGAGCCCTGACTTCTCTTATTTTATCGTGATGATCATTTCTCTCTATGTAGGTAGGTGCCAACAGAATGTTTTCGCAATCGGAGGAGAAAACTGGTGATTCAAATTTCATGAGAAGATCACGTCGCAAAGAAAAACGTCTTTGTTTTAATGATTGCCACTCCAATTCATGTATCATGTCTGCGACTCTATCTCCTCTATTTCACGATAATACAAAATGAACTGCCCTTCTTCGTACTTTTTCGATGTCATCCGTCAGTCCCACCTGATGCGGATCTCACACCGCACATCAATACTCGAGAATAGGGCGGACAAGCGTGGTGTAAGCACTCTCTTTAGTAGACCTTTTGCACCTTCTAAGTGTTCTGCTAGTGAATCGCAGTCTTTGGTTTAAGTGTTTAGTTGAATTTACGACCTTCAGATTTGTGTGACTTATCGCGTAATCAAAAGTTAGCTGATTTCCCAACGGTACAACCAGACGGTATGCGTTGGACTGTTATCAGATTTACTGGAGACTCATGGCTTAACCTGTTACAAGGAATATAAATCTTATGCATTATGAAACGAAATTATCTAGAAGAAATTGTAGTTAGTCACGACATATTCGTTACATTGTAGGATCCGCATTTCCGAGTAGATTTCACTGATATCATTTCGTATTGTTGAGTCTTCAGTGGTTTTATCCTTATCGATTCAACATACAGGCTGTTTACAAAAAAGTGTCAGGCATTCCTACAAGAGATAGTACTGGTCAAAGCTACATCTACATCCACATCAACATCTGTATTACTGAAACACTGAAACAAAGGAGGTTTTCTTTGCGGCAGCGTTTATTTACGAAATTTCAATCACCAACTTTCTCAGAATGGTTCAAATAGCTCTGAGCACTATGGGACTTAAAATCTATGGTCATCAGTCCCCTAGAACTTAGAACTACTTAAACCTAACTAACCTAAGGACATCACACAACACCCAGTCATCACGAGGCAGAGAAAATCCCTGAACCCGCCGGGAATCGAACCCGGGAACCCGGGCATGGGAAGCGAGAACGCTACCGCACGACCACGAGCTGCGGAAACCAACTTTCTCTTCTGAATGCGAAAATACTTTGTTGACACCCGCCTATGTAGGGAGAAATGATCATCATTATAAAATAAGAGAAATCAGAACTCCAGCGGAAAGATTTAGGTGTTCCATTTTCCCACGCGCCTTTCGAAAGAGGAATGGTAGAGAAGTAGAATGAAAATGGTTCTATGAACCCTCTGCCAGGCACTTAATTGTGAATTGCAGAGTAACCATGTAGATGTAGATGTAGATGTAGATGTATCATTACTCTGCAATCCACAAGTAAGTGCATGACAGAGGGTTAATTAAATCACGTTCGAGCTGTTTCTCTACCGTTCCAGTCTGGAATGGCGCGCGGGAGAAAAGGACACTTAAATCTTTCTGTGCGAGCTATGAACAGAGGAGAAACCTGGTGGTGGAAATTTCAGGAAAATATCCTGTCCCAACGGAAAAAGCCTTTGCTTTAACGACTGCCACACCAATTTGCGTACGTGTCGCTCACTCCTGTATTTCGCTGCATCAGAAAAAGAACTGCCTTTTCTTTTTTTTTTTGAATGTTTTCGATGTGCTCCGTCATTCCCATCAGATGCGGATCGCACATCGCACAACAATACTCGAGAAGAGGGCGGACAAGCGTGGTGCAAACACTCTCCTTACGTGCACTTTTTAAGTGTTCAGCCAATAAATCGTAGCCTTTGGTTTGCTTTCCTCACAAAATAATCTATTGCATTATGCTCGTTTTGCTTTTCCTGATATTAATTTTATATCCTCCCTTCAAGACACCGTCCATTCCGTTCAACTGCTCTTCCAAGTCCCTTGCTGTCTCTGACAGAATTACAATGTCATCGGCGAACCTCAAAGTTTTTATTTCCTCTCCGTGGATTTTAATTCCTACACCGAATTTTTCTTTCGTTCCTTTACTGCTTACTCAATATACAGATTGAATAACATCGGAGATAGACTACAACCCTGTCTCACTCCCTTCCCAAGCACTGCTTCCCTTTCATGCCCCTCGAATCTTGTAACTGCCATCTAGTTTCTGTACAAATTGTAAATAGCCTTTCTCTCCCTGTATTTTACCCCTGCCACCTTCAGAATTGGAAAGAGAGTATTCCAGTCAACACTGTCAAAAGCTTTCTCTGAGTCTAGAAATGCTAGAAACGTGGGTTTGCCTTTCCTTAATCTCTCTTCTAAGATGTCTTGTGGATATCGGAAGTTCACTGAGGCTTTTTGCAGATGATGCTGTGGTGTATCGAGAGGTTGTAACAATGGAAAATTGTACTGAAATGTAGGAGGATCTGCAGCGAATTGACGCATGGTGCAGGGAATGGCAATTGAATCTCAATGTAGACAAGTGTAATGTGCTGCGAATACACAGGAAGAAAGATCCCTTATCATTTAGCTACAAAATAGCAGGTCAGCAACTGGAAGCAGTTAATTCCATAAATTATCTGGGAGTAGGCATTAGGAGTGATTTAAAATGGAATGATCATATAAAGTTGATCGTCGGTAAAGCAGATGCCAGACTCAGATTCATTGGAAGAATCATAAGGAAATGCAGTCCGAAAACAAAGGAAGTAGGTTACAGTACGCTTGTTCGCCCACTGCTTGAATACTGCTCAGCAGTGTGGGATCCGTACCAGACAGGGTTGATAGAAGAAATAGAGAAGATCCAACGGAGAGCAGCGCGCTTCGTTACAGGATCATTTAGTAATCGCGAAAGCGTTACGGAGATGATAAACACCAGTGGAAGACTCTGCAGGAGAGACGCTCAGTAGCTCGGTACGGGCTTTTGTTGAAGTTTCGGCAACATACCTTGATCGTGGAGTCAAGCAGTATATTGCTCCCTCCTACGTATATCTTGCGAAGAGACCATGAGGATAAAATGAGAGAGATTAGAGCCCACACAGAAACAACCGACAATCCTTCTTTCCACGAACAACACGAGACTGGAATAGAACGGAGAACCGATAGAGGTACTCAGGGTACCCTCCGCCACACACCGTCAGGTGGCTTGCGGAGTGTGGATGTAGATGTAGATGTAGATAAGTCGTAGGGTCAGTATTGCCTCACGTGTTCCAACATTTCCACAGAATCCAATCTGATCTTCCCCTAGGTCGGCTTCTACCAGTTTTTCCATTCGTCTGTAAAGTATTATAGTATTTTGCAGCCGTGACTTATTAAACTGATAGTTCTGTCAGCACCTGCTTTCTTTGGTATTGGAAACTGATAGCCAAATAAAATTTGTTTGGAAACTAGACGATTTGACGTTCTCCATCCCAAAGGTTGTACCATTTTATACTGTACACATCATACTTGTTCTCAGCGTTGCTTCCATAATCAAGAGCAAAGTCAGATTTTCCTCCCTGGTATTCTTGCCTTTCCTAAAGCCAATACTGATCGCTAGTCTTCTCAGCAAGTCTGATGGGTCAGCTGTTCAACTTACTCGTCACCGTAGTATTTTTTGGACCACCCTGGCAGGATGGCGTCCGCAGTGGGAGCAGATTCTGGCGTCGGCGAGAGGTGTTTGTGTCTGCCCGCTGCGCCTGCCTGCCTGCCCGAATCAAGGCCGAGCGGTGGCCGACTTGCGTAACGAGAAAATCGACTCAGCTGCGGCGCTGACGGAGTCACGCCGCGGGGGAGCCGACACGGCTGGTAAGCGGCGAACGGCGAGCTCTGCCACCAGTACTACCGCTGCTGCGGGCACCGACACCTTGTCCAGACTCTTCTTCTATGCACGTACTCCCTCCTTACGACAGGACCCTGCCCTCTGTCCTGCGACTCTTCCTAATCTCCTGCTAACTTCATAAATTTTTAATATCATCGAGCAGTCCAAGCCTCCTTCTTGTATGCTCTCTGTTCCTAGCAACACTTCTTTTGACGGCTCTTCGTCCCACGCGTTGTTCCTACACAACACATTAAGTTCTCAAAAGTATGCAGACTCCCCTATGTCCGGCCGGGGTGGCCGAGCGGTTCTAGGCGCTACAGTCTGGAACCGCGCGACCGCTACGGTCGCAGGTTCGAATCCTGCCTCGGGCATGGATGTGTGTGGTTTCCTTAGGTTAGTTAGGTTTAAGTAGTTCTAAGTTCTAGGGGACTGATGACCTTAGAAGTTAAGTCCCATAGTGCTCAGGGCCATTTGAACTATTTGAACTTCCCTATACTTTCCTATACTGAGCAGTAGATGTCATGAGACGAATCCCAGCAGTGTTGTGTCGTCACTGGAGAAGCGTTAATATCGGAATAGGTCCGTCAGTGGTTGCAAATCAATCAGGCATACATTTCAACACTTCGAAAGCTGCCCAATTCGCCGGTCTGTGATGAAGGAAAACCGTAAATGAACCACGAGCAGGCATGCATCAGGCACTGACGGATATGGACGTCTAACACTGCGTAGAATGGTCGTAAAGACTCGCTGTAATAGGCGGGAGGTATCACTCGTGAGTTCCAAGGAGCTACCGGCAGGTAGCCTAGCACAATGGTGGTAGGGATTTCACAGAATGGGATACAGTGGTCGGGCAGTGCTGGAGATCGTGCAGACAGCGATGCCATGGTCAGTCTATGACTGGCAACAAATGATTTGGAGTGATCAATTACATTATAACTTGTGTTTGGCGAATGCCGAATGCCTGCACAGTGTTACCTGCCATAATGCGTAGCGTCAATAGTGAAGTGCAGAGGGCAACAAGTGGCACGTATGGGAGTCTTTTTCGTGGTTTGTATCCGCTCCTCTTATTGCGCTTAAGAAAACTCTGAAAGGTGGCTACACTGAGCCACAGCGCCAGAAATCGCGCGCAGAGAGTATTGTTCGGCCGCCTCCACTGGCAGTGATTATTGAGACGTAGCGGCAAGCAGTTCTTGCCGAGAAGTTGTGGTGGACACTGCTTGTAGCTGAAGTCAGAGTGAGATGCGGTAGTGGAGAGTGTTGTTCCATGTTTATGCAGTTATTTGATGGGAGAGATAGCAGATGTTGTTCCAATGGAGATATTGTAATGATCTGAGTGCTTTTCGTCAATATAAATTAAGGTAACTAACTACTGTTCTTTATTTTCTTATTATTTGTATGTCCTGAATAATGCTTCATTACAGGTTCAGTCAACAAAGCATCTGGCTTGTGTTCTTGTATTAGAGTGTAATTTTGGTTTTCTTGCACAATTATGGTATTTGTAATTTTCTTTTATAACGTCAGTATAATTGCTATTTAAAAATTCTTGTCTTGTTGAAGAAGAACCGTGCCAGATGTGCGTTGAGTCATACTACCACATACAGAACAGCTACACTTGTGCTTTGTTGGTTTCGTAGGTTTTATAGTTGCTGGGGACTTAATTAATTAACTGTGTTAACGAAAATTTTCTTACATTCTTTGTTGTCATTCTAAGCAGTCAGATTGCGTACTAAAACTAGTCAGGGCCAGCCGTTTACGAGACTTGCGTAATCGGACATACAGCTACAAAAAAAAAAAAAAAAAAAGATTTTCATTAATATTTAATGAAGCCCACATACACGTGGCGACCGCTGCTTCGGATCGTCCCTTGGAATCTTCTGATTGTAAAAATAGTAGACAGCAGTATTGTTGTAGTAATTTGTAGTTTAGTAATTATAGTCTATATTGCGTGTGTAGATTTGGTGATTGTCATTCTTCTATTGTTCGTTAATCGTGTTTGAAGGAAGCATTTCGTGTGATTGATATTGTTGGTGATAAAGTGTCATTGTGTGTAATTTTCATATAGTGACGAGTTTTGTATGTTTTGTAAATGATTACGCGATCTATGAAAAAGGCAGAAATGATGGATAGTGAGAATGACGAAATTGTTAACATGGCGAACTCGCCAACACAGGATAACAGTATGTTGAATAATGATGTGGAAAACAATGTAAGAAGTCGGGAAAATAGTCCGGAACCATTTCAAAATTTTTCTCAATCAGAAAATTCACAGAGTACGAGATTAACGACAGAAGATTCTGAAATAGTATCGAACACAGATAGCCTTATGGCTATGCAGAAGGAAGTTAGTTTTACGGGAAATGTTAGGGGCGAAAAGAATTCTGAATCATTTAATATGGAGCAGTTGATGGGTGCAATATTAAATTTGGGATCTCGGTTAGATTTACAAATGGGAACAATGGAGCATTTACGATCTGAATTAAAAACAGATATGGAAACAGTGGGATCACAGTTACGATCTGAACTAAAAACAGATATGGGAACACAAATAGGAACTATTAAAACTGATATGGGAACAATGGAAACACGGTTTAGATCTGAATTAAAAACACAGATGGAAACTTTGGGATCTGAATTAAAAACTGATATGGGAACACTGGAAACACGGTTAGACTCACGAATAGGGACATGTTTCAAAAATATGAAAGATGAATTAAAGAAAGAAATCAGAGAAGAAGTACAACCGATTTTGAATGCTCACAATAATAGATTAGTTGCAGTAGAGATTAGACAAAGGGAACAGGATAGGGAACAGGAAGAAAGAGATCGCGTGATAGTACAGAAATTTTCAGAGTTAAATTTACAACGTGCAAAGGATAAGGAAGAAATATTTGAGAGAATCGAGGAATCCGTACCAAATGACAGATTAAATAACCTAACACAACAATATGAACAGCTAGCTACCAAATGTGTCAATACTGAAACCCGAGTCGCGACACTTACGGAAGACGTAAATAAACAGAAAGAACAATTAGGTGACTTATCGGAAAGAGTTGAGGAAATTTCAGATAAATTGACAAATCTTAGTTTAAATGGGGACAGAGATTCAGATGATACAGCACCATTGCCATTTGCAGAAACCGAAGAGTACCAGAACATAAATAAGCATGTTGAAAATCAGGGAAAAATTAATGAACGCGTTAAAAGGGAAGTTGAGGCATTACGAAAGCAAGTCAAGCAAATTGAAGGCGAAATCGGAGGAAAAGATAGCAGAAGAAATTTAGAATCACAGATACCAGAGGGGTTTGAAGAAAATAATTTGTTTCATTTACGGGATGCAACAAGAGAGCGCCAGGCGCGCGAACTTGACAATAATCGGCATTGGGACTGGGACAGACGCGGTAGGTCTTTGTCGCCACGAGGCGAAAACTTTGACTATAAACACTTTTTGACTGTTCGGAAATTTAAGATCTTCCGCAATTCCAAGAATGACATACATCCATGTTCATGGTTAGATCAATTTATGTACGCACTTCCACCAAATTGGCCACTAAGTCACAAACTGGAATTTATGTGTGGATATTTAGAAAACGAACCGGCGACGCGGATGCGCGCACTCATTAGAGATTGTAATAATCTGAATGATTTTTATCATGAATTTTTATCGGCATATTGTTCCGAAAACACACAAGACAGAGTCAAACATAGTCTGATTATGCAGCGTAATTTTAAACAGTCTGAGTTCCGCACGCCGGCAGAATATTTTGAAGACATGATTCGAAAGAATCAGTTCCTTTCCAACCCTTATAGCCCGACTGAATTAATTCGCATTTGTTTAACTAAGCTGCCACAATCCATAAGACAAATTGCTTTAGCCGGAAGATGTAAAGACGACATTGAGTCTTTTAAGACTTTGTTGCAAGAACTTGAGTATGACAACGACGATGGGACTTCCTGTAATTTTTTCAGTAACAGTAATTACAGTAGATTTTCAGAGAAAAGGGATAGTGATCGGAACGGGCGTTATATGGGTAATGTTGAGAATGACAGACGTAACAGACAGGACAATAGATACCAGCCCTATGACAATAACAGACGTTCTAACAGAAATTACACAGACAATTATAATAACGGTAATTCGTACCGGAATGATCAATCATACGGAAACAGTAATCGGTATTATCAAGACAGAAATTATTCAAACAGTAATAGAAATTCTTACTACAGAAATAATCAGGGTAGTAGATACAACAATAATTTCAGAAGTGACAGTCGAAATTACACAAGAAGTAGCTATGCAGACAGACAGGAAAACAGAAATTTTAATAACAGACACAACCAAGAATTTGTATCTAACAGACAGGAGGGACCTAATTGGCATCCTCCACGTGACAGAACTTCAGAGAGACAAGTGCAAATCGTAGAAATGGATCTGCGAAATGACGCGAATAATCAAAGACGTGACGCAAACAATCGACAATGACTAGCAGCTTCGGCTTCTGGCAGCAATATAGACGGTTCAGAAAGTAATGACACTACGGCTTTACACTACGTACGCCTGGAAGACATGAGAGACATTTTGTTAGACGAAAAGGAAAATAATGTAGACGCATTTTTACATCCTGTTATTGAAGTATGTGTGGGTAAGAATAAGTTCACTGCAGTTTTAGATTCTGGGAGCCCATTGAACGTCATTAGTGAATCAGTTTTTCGTATATGTGAAAGGACTATTGCCTGTCCTGTGTTACCTATTTCTAAAACTACAATTCGAGGAGCGATTTCTGGAAAAGGTGTAGAAGTTAAACAACAGACCAACCTAAATTTCAATTGTCAAGGATACGAATTTTCTGCTAATTTTATTATTGTTCCATTACTCAGTACACAAATTATATTAGGTATGGAGTTTCTTAACGCACATAAGGCAATTTTGAACTTTAAAGAGGGAAGTGTGAATCTGACTGTTGCCGGAATGCCGAAATGTTTGAAATTTTTCGAGTGTTTAACAAGATCTGAGTCAGATACAAAATGTTTAAGGTTTCTTACTTCTGATGTTTTCGTTGAGCATTATGACGACAATGTGTTTATTCATGACAATGACAATAGATACAGAGACGCGATGGATGATATAGTTAATAGCTAAGAACTGATTAATGAAAAGGTTAAGAAAGCTGAAGTGCCAGATGACGTTGCAAGAGAAGAGCTGCACCAAATTTTGACTTCACATGCTACAGTGTTTAGTCATCACACGGGAACTATACAAGGCTTACAATATTTATTTAAAGTAAAAGAACACACACCATTTCGGGGGAAAACGTACGCTATTCCTTTGACTTACAGAGACAAGGTTAAGAATGAACTTCAGTACATGTTAGATCAGGGCATTATTGAGCCTGCAGTCAGTCCTTATACTAGCCCATTACACGTTGTTCTTAAAAAGGGTGGGTCAATTCGTTTGGTTCTGGATTCCAGACAGATAAATAATATCATCATTCCTGAAACTGACCGCCCACAAAATTTAGATGAACTTCTTCAACATTTCCATGGAATTAAAGTTTTATCCACGATTGACATGCGCGCAAGTTTTTGGCAAATAGAACTCCACCCTGATTGTAGAAAATATACTGCCTTTTTAGCCTTTGGTAACTGTTACCAGTTTCGGAAATTACCGTTTGGACTTACTGTATCTTCAGCAGCATTCATTCGTAGCTTAAATTAAATTTTACCTGTTTATCTTCGTGACAATATTACTTCATATGTTGACGACATTCTTATTGCTAAACATTCGTGGAGTGAGCACAACAAAATTTTGGATTCATTATTACGTATTTTTGCAAGAGTTGGCATTACAGTGAACTTGGAAAAATCTGAATTTGGTCGTTCTCAGGTAAAATTTCTCGGTCACATTATTTCTACAGAAGGTATTCTTCCTGATCCAGAGAAATTAGACGCTATTCGTAATTATGCTGTTCCTACCACAAAACGTGATGTTCGTAGTTTCCTTGGTGTCTGTAATTTTCTTAGACGCTTTGTTAGAATGGACAATTTGGCCACACCTCGTTTATGTGAACTATCCGGAAAGAAATCTAATTGGTGTTGGGATGAGGAAGCTCAGTCAGAATTTGAACAACTTCGTGATGCTTTAGTTGCTGCTCCACTTCTTTCACACCCGGATTTATCTAAAGATTTTTGTTTGGGGACGGACTCATCATACAAAGGCCTAGGTGCACATTTATTTCAAGAGATAGAAGAAAACGGCGTTGTAGTACAAAAGACTATTGCATTTGGAAGTCGTGTTCTCTCGAAATCAGAAAAGAATTATTCGATTACGGAACTTGAAGCTTTGGCTGTTGTTTGGGCTTTTACAAAATTTCGCACATTTTTGTTTGGCAGACATACTAAGGTTTACACCGATCATCGAGCTCTGGAGTTTCTTATGTCGACAAAATTAACTCATGGCAGATTGTCACGATGGGCGTTGTACCTACAGGAGTTTGAATTTAGTATTGTTTACATACAGGGTTCTTCAAATATTGTTGCCGATGCTTTATCACGTGCACCTATGGGTTTGAAACAAAGTGCTGAAGAGGACTGCAAGGAAAACAATTATTGTTTGATGTATATTCAAGGTGTTGCGTTTGAGAACTTTATTTCGTCTTCGCTCCAGGACATCGCTAAGGAGCAAAATAAGGATCCAATCTGGAAGGACATTAAGGAGAAGTGGAGGAGAAAGGAAAGCGTAGCGATTAGACAGCATTATTTAGTTCGCAATGACATTCTTTTCAAACGAAAATAGGTCGACAACTCTGTTTGGTTAGTTTGTATTCCTGATGAGTGGGTTAATAAGCTGATTTGGTATACGCATTTCAGTTATGCATGCTTTGGTCCCAGAAAATGCTTTCATAAATTACGAGAAAATTGCTACTTCAATAATATGGAAAAACGTATTCGATTTGTTCTTGCCAAATGCAAATTATGTCAAAAGGCTAAGCCGCCGACAGTTTCTCACAGAGCACCGTTGTTTCCTATCATTCCAGCAAAATTAAAGGACATGGCTGCAGTTGATTTGTTCGGTTCAGTGGTTCGATCTACTAATGGTTTTGCGTACATTTTCGTAGCAGTGAAGTTGACATCAAAATATGTGTGTTTTACACCGTTACGCAAAGCAACAGCTCGTTCAGTATCTAATGCTTTCATTAACCATTTTCTTAAAGAAGTTGGTCATGTTGATAAGGTTATATCAGATAATGGATCACAGTTTCGTTCTAAAATTTGGCTTCGTACTCTACGGCGTCGTAAAATTAAACCAATTTTCATTTCACTTTTTCACCCTCAATCTAACGCTTCAGAGAGATGGATGAAGGAAATCAATAAATTGTGTCGTCTTTATTGTCATCAGAATCACAGAACTTGGGATCAGTATCTTCATATTTTTCAAAACATTCTGAATGAACTTCCTAACGACTCAACTTCTTTACCACCTATACTGATATTAAAAAACAAAGCACCGACAAATCGCATTTCCGCCTACACGGAAACTGCGGCATTCTGAAGTTGTCAACCTGGCTCTACAAAATATTGCATCTGCGGCTGCTAGAAGAGATAAATCAGCTAAGCGTCCTGGTCGTTTAAAAATCTTGTCAGTTGGTCAGAAGGTGTTAATTCAGGCTCATCGTTTGTCTCACAAAGGAAAAGGCTTGTGTCGGAAATTTTTTCTGCTTTATAACGGTCCATATAGAATTCGCAAAATTATTCATGATAACACTGTCGAAGTAGAAACTCTTAAATCACGACGCTCTAAGGGAATACATCATATATCTAACGTTAAAATTTTTGTGGAATGATATACTTTTGAAAAATTTTTTTTAGGAATGACATACTTTTGAGAAACTAACAGTTGTATGTAAACACACGGAGAGTACAAGGATACCGCGCTGTGTTTTGGCGGCGGCATATACTCAAAGCAACAGTCAAGTCTGCGCGCCGCACAAGGCAGTCGTTGACCGCAAACAATCACTTCCTACGTCACGCGCCTACAGCTGATCGAGCGCTCAGTGCGAATGCACTGACAGCCGTAAATAAATACACAGTCTAATTTCTCCGACTAAATTCAGTATAAAGCTATAGTGACTTGATGAATTCTGTTATTAACATTCAGTATTTTTCAGGATACGGTTCTATAAAATATTTAAGAACTTCAGGTAAATTCTGTGCGTGTCCGACGTAAGACGACTTGCTATCGAGAAAATTTCAGGAAAAATTTCATTTCGAAGAAGAAAGTAATAAACTAAAAAGGTAATTATTAATTGAGTTTATTTTTCAGGTAACATATTTCCACTTAGGTACGTACTTTAGACGTAATTTGCTGCTTGCGATTACGTGATTCATACTTTGTGCTAATTACATGTTCAATGAAATTACTTGTGAAGCGACGTGCTTGCGTACGTTAACTGATTTTGACAATGATTATTAATGAACTGGATTGTTACTTGTGTATATTATGCATCGCTTGGCTGCACTGCTTTTTCACTGATGTCATATTTTTAATTATGTGCCTGCTGTGCCTATTTATTTAAATTATAATTGTCACCTGATTAATTGTGCTGATGTGGTTAGGTATGTAAGTTATACTTTGTGATTTATCTGCTTGCGCCTTCATGTTTACTTATTAAGATACGATGCTAATGACCTGTTTAGTACGTAAGATATATGTTTACTGCTATGCGTATGGATTGCACATTTACACATTTCTGCTTGTTGTCATAACTATACTTTAATTTGGTATATAGCAATGCTGATGTACAGTGTACGGACATTGAGTGTGGGTTACGATGTGGTATGGGTTACGGATTGTTCGCTTGGCGAAGCCTTGTTATAGAAATTGTGCTGCATCCACTTGTTGACATTCTGTTCACTACTGGTATATTTACTCGCTGTTGCTTGTTTTGCTTACGCTCAGTGCTTTATATTTTAACATAAGAAAATGAACTGCAGTAATTCGACGAGCGACTTTAGTACAAGAAACATCATAGAAGTCACATGAGCTGGAGGTTTTATGAAAGCTGTATAAATGTATGCCAATAGGAAGGAAGCTAACGACATGACATACCAACACAGTTATTACACTGCATTTTTCGTGAGCAATTGAAATAGGAAGTGACACTTGACACAAGAAATACTCCACATGTTTGCTTCTGTTTGCCATAATTCTTGAAGTGGTGTACACACTGTGAAATATTAGGATCATTCACACTCCGTAATCGTACTTAATTACTGAGAGTTATTCGAACAAAGTCTGTTAGAGGTCATGTATGCATTCTTTGTTTATAATTCATAATGAGTAGAAGATTTTGGTCAGATGGATTACACAGAGGTTGTGTGTTGACAGTGTGTCTTCGGATTGTATGGGATGAGGAGGTTTGCATTAGGATTTTATCTGTACTCGATCGAGGAGACTGACTAGAGGAAAGAGTTGTTATGGAAGTGAAATGATACTGGCAATAAGGTTTATATGTATCGACGTATTGAAGAGGTATTATGGAGGTATTGAGATTATATGAAGTTGATTGGAGTTATGGTGTATAAGAGGTAAAATAAGTGAGGTGCATATTTTTTTGTTGTTGTTGGTCTATATGGAACAAGGAGGATGAAGATAGCAGACTAGAACACTAAAATGGAAGGAAGATTGTCTACACACACTTTGTTAAATCACTAAGCAGTATGTACTTTTGTTTTTTTTTTTGGAGAGAGGAAGTTGCATATCTTGGCACACTGACAGTTGTTCAGCAACCGTACATTTTGATCTGGCTTGGCAAACATTGGTCTTGACATGATGACTATGACGTTGACTTAACTATTATTGACTGTTATACATTGCTGTCACTACTACTTGATACACATGATGAACATGAAATTTTGACAGAAGTGGATTCACACAGTTAACACTATTCAATTACACAGTAGTACTTAATGTGGATGAAAGATGAGTGAGTGTGTTTTGTGTGTTTTCCTTTCCTAATCCTACCCACCTATCTCCTAAATATTATTTTATTTGTTTGTAGTGGCTTGCACTGACGCCCATAAATATTATAGGTTTACTGATGTTTGTGTACTTGTAATAGTTAATATGACAATTATCTGACATCATTTGTGTGTTTGTTATGATTTGTATGTTTAGTGTAAGAGCATTGATAATAATTTTGTAAAAGCAATTGTGTGTGCATTCAAACTGTTGTTCACACCTGCACCTGTTCAAATTGATGTGTGACACTTAGAAATGTTTAATTTCTGCTGATGAACTGTCTGATTAGTGATAGTGAATATTATGGACTGTTACCTGCACTTGTTCAACATAATGGGTGCCACCTAGAAATGTTTAATTACTGCTGATGAACTGTCTAATTAGTGATAGTGAATATTATGGACTGTTACCTGCACTTGTTCAACATAATGGGTGCCACCTGGAAATGTTTAATTACTGCTGATGAACTGTCTAATTAGTGATAGTGAATATTATGGACTGTTACTTGCACTTTTTCTACGTGATTGGTGCCACTAGGACATGTTTCATTTCTGCTGATAAACTCTGATCAACAGTGTGATTAGTGATAGTGAATGTTATGGACTGATGTCTGCACCTACTCAACATTGCTGGGTGCCACTGATGGACTGCATCTATTGAAATAATGTCACTTGTTGGTGTCTGCACCTGTTCAACATTGCTGGGTGCCACTGATGGAACTGCTTCTACTGAAATGGTGTCACTTTTTGCTGTAGCACCTGTTCAACATTGCTGGGTGCCACTGATGGAACTGCTTCTACTGAAATGGTGTCACTTGTTGCTGTAGCACCTGTTTAACATTGTTGGGTGCCACAGATGGAGCTACTTCTATGGAAATGATGTCATTTGTCGGTGTCTGCACCTACTCAACATTGCTGGGTGCCATTGATGAACCGCTTCTACTGAGAAATGTGACTGGTTGCTGTGTGTACCTCTTCAACATTGCTGGGTACCACAAATGGAACTGCTTCTACTGAAATGATGTTACTTCTTACTGTCTGTACCTCTTCAACATTGCTGGGTACCACAGATGGAACTGCTTCTACTGAAATGATGTTACTTCTTGCTGTCTGCACCTACTCAACATTGCTGGGTGCCACTGATGAACTGCTTCTACTGAAATGATATCACCTGTTGGAGTCTGCACCTACTCAACATTGCTGGGTGCCACTGATGGACTGCTTCTACTGAAATGATGTCACCTGTTGGAGTCTGCACCTGTTCCACATGCTGGGTGCCACTGATGTACTGCTTCTACTGAAATGATGTCACCTGTTGGAGTCTGCACCTACTCAACAGTGCTGGGTGCTACTGCTGGAACTGTCAACTACTTGTTGTGAAAATTTGTATAAACAGATTTTTTTGTGTATTACTGTTTGTAAAAAGTTATAAGACTCTTACCTGCTCATATTCGTCATTGCTGACGCTATCGATTGAATTGTTTAACCACACGATATTTGTGTAAACTATTATGTAAAGTCACATGTATGAAAGAATTTGTATTGCTTAGTGTATTTTATATATTAGGCTATTGTAAGGTCAGTGCAAAGCCAAAATTTTATCTAGTTATATGATACTTACGTATTAATATTATCTTTTATTTTTGTCTGTATTTTTTTTGACGAATTTGGTGGTATTTTCACCACCAATGCTGGCAAAAATACCATCAAATTCTAGCCCGTGGAGGAAGGGCATATGAAAGGTGGCTACACTGAGCCACAGCGCCAGAAATCGCGCGCAGAGAGTATTGTTCGGCCGCCTCCACTGGCAGTGATTATTGAGACGTAGCGGCAAGCAGTTCTTGCCGAGAAGTTGTGGTGGACACTGCTTGTAGCTGAAGTCAGAGTGAGATGCGGTAGTGGAGAGTGTTGTTCCGTGTTTATGCAGTTATTTGATGGGAGAGATAGCAGATGTTGTTCCAATGGAGATATTGTAATGATCTGAGTGCTTTTCGTCAATATAAATTAAGGTAACTAACTACTGTTCTTTATTTTCTTATTATTTGTGTGTCCTGAATAATGCTTCATTACAGGTTCAGTCAACAAAGCATCTGGCTTGTGTTCTTGTATTAGAGTGTAATTTTGGTTTTCTTGCACAATTATGGTATTTGTAATTTTCTTTTATAACGTCAGTATAATTGCTATTTAAAAATTCTTGTCTTGTTGAAGAAGAACCGTGCCAGATGTGCGTTGAGTCATACTACCACATAAAGAACAGCTACACTTGTGCTTTGTTGGTTTCGTAGGTTTTATAGTTGCTGGGGACTTAATTAATTAACTGTGTTAACGAAAATTTTCTTACATTCTTTGTTGTCATTCTAAGCAGTCAAATTGCGTACTAAAACTAGTCAGGGCCAACCGTTTACGTGACTTGCGTAATCGGACATACAGCTAACAAAAAAATATTTGCATTCCATAAATATAAAATAAAGCCCCCATGCAACTCTTAAGCCCATAGGATATGAACACATTTTACAGCAGAGCGCGTACGATAGAGAAACAGTTTGTGGATGAGGATTTTTTGTTTCAGCATGAAAATACACCTTACCATACGCTTTGTCGACAATAACATTCGTGAAATGGACTGTCCTTCCCAAAGACCCGTACACCTTTGGGATGAAGAACGTAAAATCAGCCGTCTAGTTTCCAAACAAATTTTATCTGGCCATCAGTTTCCAATACCAAAGAAAGCAGGTGCTGACAGATGTGAAAATTAACAAACTATCAGTTTAATGAGTCACGGCTGCAAAATACTAACACGAATTCCTTAGAGACGAATGGAAAAACTGGTAGAAGCCGACCTCGGGGAAGATCAGTTTGGATTCCGTAGAAATGTTAGAACACCCTACGACTTATCTTAGAAGATACACTACTGGAAATGGAAAAAAGAACACATTGACACCGGTGTGTCAGACCCACCATACTTGCTCCGGACACTGCGAGAGGGCTGTACAAGCAATGATCACACGCACGGCACAGCGGACACACCAGGAACCGCGGTGTTGGCCGTCGAATGGCGCTAGCTGCGCAGCATTTGTGCACCGCCGCCGTCAGTGTCAGCCAGTTTGCCGTGGCATACGGAGCTCCATCGCAGTCTTTAACACTGGTAGCATGCCGCGACAGCGTGGACGTGAACCGTATGTGCAGTTGACGGACTTTGAGCGAAGGCGTATAGTGGGCATGCGGGAGGCCGGGTGGACGTACCGCCGAATTGCTCAACACGTGGGGCGTGTACATCGATGTTGTCGCCAGTGGTCGGCGGAAGGTGCACGTGCCCGTCGATCTGGGACCGGACGGCAGCGACGCACGGATGCACGCAAAGACCGTAGGATCCTACGCAGTGCCGTTGGGGACCGCACCGCCACTTCCCAGAAAATTAGGGACACTGTTGCTCCTGGGGTATCGGCGAGGACCATTCGCAACTGTCTCCATGAAGCTGGGCTACGGTACCGCACACCGTTAGGCCGTCTTCCGCTCACGCCCCAACATCGTGCAGCCCGCCTCCAGTGGTGTCGCGACAGGCGTGAACTGAGGGACGAATGGAGACGTGTCGTCTTCAGCGATGAGAGTCGCTTCTGCCTTGGTGCCAATGATGGTCGTATGCGTGTTTGGCGCCGTGCAGGTGAGCGCCACAATCAGGACTGCATACGACCGAGGCACACAGGGCCAACACCCGGCATCATGGTGTGGGGAGCGATCTCCTACACTGGCCGTACACCACTGGTGATCGTCGAGGGGACACTGAATAGTGCACGGTACATCCAAACCGTCATCGAACCCATCGTTCTACCATTCCTAGACCGGCAAGAGAACTTGCTGTTCCAACAGGACAATGCACGTCCGCATGTATCCCGTGCCACCCAATGTTCTCTAGAAGGTGTAAGTCAACTACGCTGGCCAACAAGATCTCCGGATCTGTCCCCCATTGAGCATGTTTGGGACTGGATGAAGCGTCGTCTCACGCGGTCTGCACGTCCAGCACGAACGCTGGTCCAACTGAGGCGCCAAGTGGAAATGGCATGGCAAGCCGTTCCACAGGACTACATCCAGCATTTCTACGATCGTCTCCATGGGAGAATAGCAGCCTGCATTGCTGCGAAAGGTGGATATACACTGTACTGGTGCCGACATTGTGCATGCTCTGTTGCCTGTGTCTATGTGCCTGTGGTTGTGTCAGTGTGATCATGTGATGTATCTGACCCCAGGAATGTGTCAATAAAGTTTCCCCTTCCTGGGACAATGAATTCACGGTGTTCTTATTTCAATTTCCAGGAGTGTAGATTAAGGAAAGGCAAACCTACGTTTCTAGCATTTGTAGACTTAGAGAAAGCTTTAGACAATGTTGGCTGGAATACTCACTTTCAAATTCTCAAGGTGGCAGGGGTAAAGTACAGGGAGCGCAAGGCTACTTACAAAAAATGGTTCAAATGGCTCTGAGCACTATGGGACTTAACTTCTGAGGTCATCAGTCCCCTAGAACTTAGAACTACTTAAACCTAACTAACCTAAGGACATCACACAAATCCATGCCCGAGGCAGGATTCGAACCTGCGACCGTAGCGGTCGTGCGGTTCCATACTGTAGCGCCTAGAAGCGCTTATTTTTATTTTTTTTAAAATTTTTCTCATTTTGTTCGTTGTATTTGTTCGGTGCGGTTGTCCCATGACACCCGTTCAAGTTCAGTGCTGAGTCGTTGACTCAGTTTTTTTTATTACAGAGGGCAGCTAACGCTCGGTCATACCTGCCGGCGGCTATTTACAATTTGTACAGAAATTAGTTGGCAATTATAAGAGTCGAGGGACATGAAAGGGAAGCAGTGGTTGGGAAGGGAGTGAGACAGTTGTAGCCTATCCCCGCTGTTATTCAGTCTGTATACTGAGCAAGCAATAAAGGAAACGAAAGAAAAATTCGGAGTAGGAATTACAACCCACAGAGAATAAATAAAAACTTTGAGGTACGCCGATGACATTGTAAATCTGTCAGAGACAGCAAGGGACCTGCAAGAGAAGTTGAACGGAATGGACAGTGTCTTGAAATGAGGATATAAGATGACCATCGACAAAAGCAAAACGAGGATAATGGAATATAGCAGAATTAAGTCGGGTGATGCTGAGGGAATTAGATTAGGAAATGAGACACTTAAAGTAGTAAATGAGTTTTGCTATTTGGGGAGCAAAATAACCGATGATGGTAGAAGTAGAGAGGATATAAAATGTAGACTGGCAATGGCAAGGAAAGCATTTCTGAAGAAGAGAAATTTGTTAACATTGAGTATAGATTTAAGTGTCAGGATGTCGTTTCTGAAAGTATTTGTATGGAGTGTAGCCATGTATGGAAGTGAAACATGGACGATAAATAGCTTAGACAAGAAGAGAATAGAAGCTTTCGAAATGTTGTGCTACAGAGAGTAATGCTGAAGATTAAATGGGTAATTCACATAACTAATGAGGAGGTACTGAATAGGATTGAGGAGAAGTTTAGAATAATGCTGAAGATTAGATGGGTAGAACACATAACTAATGAGGAGGTACTGAATAGGATTGGGGAGAAGAGACGTTTGTGGCACAACTTGACTAGAAGAAGGGGTCGGTTGGTAGGACATGTTCTGAGACATCAAGGGATCACCAGTTTAGTTTTGGAATGCAGCGTGGAGGGTAAAAATAGTAGAGGGAGACCAAGAGATGAATACACTAAGCAGATTCAGAAGGATATAGGTTGCAGTAGGTACTGGCAAATGAAGACGCTTGCACAAGATAGAGTAGCATGGAGAACTGCATGAAACCAGTCTCTGGACTGAAGACCACAACAACAACAGCAACAACAACGACAGTTTCCGAGATTTACTACGCCATCTTCAAGTCCCTGACCGATGTATAGGAAGATTCCACCTCGGCTCAGGTCATAACAGGGGCCACCAATACTGGTATTAGTAGATTTCCGCATGTGGTTGAAGTGATCGCTATAGCAAGTAGAAATCTGGTAATACCTGTATTGGTGGCCACTGTTTTGACCAGAGCCGAGGTGGAATCTTCCTACACATCGGTCAGGGACTTGGTGTAGTAAACCACCGAAACTGGTAGTCAAATGAAATATGTTTGGAAATTAGACGGCTGAAAGGCGTTTGATTTGACATCCTGTATCGAACAGCTAGTCTAGCAACCATCTCTGACAAGATCGACATACAGAGACCTTTGGGATGAGTTAGGATGTCGCTTTCGCTCCAGACAACGAGGTCCAACGCTGCCACCTTCTCTGGTTTGGGCTCTTCAGGTAGAGTGTACTGCCACTCCTCCACAGGCGTTCACACACCTCACTACAAGTGTCTCCAGTAGACTTAGGGTCGTCACAAACGCTAACGGTGTGTGCACTGCATATTAATGCCCACTAATACGTGTAGAATTACTTGTGTTTACACGGTGTATGGCTTTTAGATGAATCTGACGTTTAGTGCATAATAATCTGATTGTGGTGCATCTGTCTTCGCTGCAGTGCACTCATTTTAACTTTCACAGGTGAAAGATATATTTTCGTGAAACTCGTTGAACATACACTCCTGGAAATTGAAATAAGAACACCGTGAATTCATTGTCCCAGGAAGGGGAAACTTTATTGACACATTCCTGGGGTCAGATACATCACATGATCACACTGACAGAACCACAGGCACATAGACACAGGCAACAGAGCATGCACAATGTCGGCACTAGTACAGTGTATATCCACCTTTCGCAGCATTGCAGGCTGCTATTCTCCCATGGAGACGATCGTAGAGATGCTGCATGTAGTCCTGTGGAACGGCTTGCCATGCCATTTCCACCTGGCGCCTCAGTTGGACCAGCGTTCGTGCTGGACGTGCAGACCGCGTGAGACAACGCTTCATCCAGTCCCAAACATGCTCAATGGGGGACAGATCCGAAGATCTTGCTGGCCAGGGTAGTTGACTTACACCTTCTAGAGCACGTTGGGTGGCATGGGATACATGCGGACGTGCATTGTCCTGTTGGAACAGCAAGTTCCCTTGCCGGTCTAGGAATGGTAGAACGATGGGTTCGATGACGGTTTGGATGTACGTGCACTATTCAGTGTCCCCTCGACGATCACCAGTGGTGTACGGCCAGTGTAGGAGATCGCTCCCCACACCATGATGCCGGGTGTTGGCCCTGTGTGCCTCGGTCGTATGCAGTCCTGATTGTGGCGCTCACCTGCACGGCGCCAAACACGCATACGACCATCATTGGCACCAAGGCAGAAGTGACTCTCATCTCTGAAGACGACACGTCTCCATTCGTCCCTCCATTCACGCCTGTCGCGACACCACTGGAGGCGGGCTGCACGATGTTGGGGCGTGAGTGGAAGACGGCCTAACGGTGTGCGGGACCGTAGCCCAACTTCATGGAGACGGTTGCGAATGGTCCTCGCCGATACCCCAGGAGCAACAGTGTCCCTAATTTGCTGGGAAGTGGCGGTGCGGTCCCCTACGGCACTGCGTAGGATCCTACGGTCTTGGCGTGCATCCGTGCGTCGCTGCGGTCCGGTCCCAAGTCGACAGGCACGTGCACCTTCCGCCGACCACTGGCGACAACATCGATGTACTGTGGAGACCTCACGCCCCACGTGTTGAGCAATTCGGCGGTACGTCCACCCGGCCTCCCGCATGCCCGCTATACGCCCTCGCTCAATGTCCGTCAACTGCACATACGGTTCACGTCCACGCTGTCGCGGCATGCTACCAGTGTTAAAGACTGCGATGGAGCACCGTATGCCACGGCAAACTGGCTGACACTGACGGCGGCGGTGCACAAATGCTGCGCAGCTAGCGCCATTCGACGGCCAACACCGCGGTTCCTGGTGTGTCCGCTGTGCCGTGCGTGTGATCATTGCTTGTACAGCCCTCTCGCAGTGTCCGGAGCAAGTATGGTGGGTCTGACACACCGGTGTCAATGTGTTCTTTTTTCCATTTCCAGGAGTGTATTAAAAAGTCGATCAATACCGCCGTTGGGCCCTTTGTAAATGTGAACGCGAAAATGAGTTCCGGCAGTTAAACTTTCTATATCTCACTCTTACGAAGTAGAAGACAGAATTAGATCCAATATTTCCGTGAAGAAACCAGTTCTGATCAAATTTTACCATTCACTTCAGTACATCCACATTCTCATAAGATCGCCGTTTTTCATTCAGCTATTTATAGAGCCACCTCCACCCCCTTGCTAGTGAAAATCTCAATTCTGATACCAATCTTACTAAAACTGTTGCTGTCAATAATGGCTATGATCCTTCTATAGTGGATAGTACACTCCTGGAAATTGAAATAAGGACACCGTGAATTCATTGTCCCAGGAAGGGGAAACTTTATTGACACATTCCTGGGGTCAGATACATCACATGATCACACTGACACAACCACAGGCACATAGGCACAGGCAACAGAGCATGCACAATATCGGCACTAGTACAGTGTATATCCACCTTTCGCAGCAATGCAGGCTGCTATTCTCCCATGGAGACGATCGTAGAGATGCTGGATGTAGTCCTGTGGAACGGCTTGCCATGCCATTTCCACCTGGCGCCTCAGTTGGACCAGCGTTCGTGCTGGACGTGCAGACCGCGTGAGACGAAGATTCATCCAGTCCCAAACATGCTCAATGGGGGACAGATCCGGAGATCTTGCTGGCTGGGGTAGTTGACTTACACCTTCTAGAGCACGTTGGGTGGCACGGGATACATGCGGACGTGCATTGTCCTGTTGGAACAGCAAGTTCCCTTGCCGGTCTAGGAATGGTAGGACGATGGGTTCGATGACGATTTGGATGTACCGTGCACTATTCAGTGTCCCCTCGACGATCACCAGTGGTGTACGGCCAGTGTAGGAGATCGCTCCCCACACCATGATGCCGGGTGTTGGCCCTGTGTGCCTCGGTCGTATGCAGTCCAGATTGTGGCGCTCACCTGCACGGCGCCAAACACGCATACGACCATCATTGGCACCAAGGCAGAAGCGACTCTCATCGCTGAAGACGACACGTCTCCATTCGTCCCTCCATTCACGCCTGTCGCGACACCACTGGAGGCGGGCTGCACGATGTTGTGGCGTGAGCGGAAGACGGCCTAACGGTGTGCGGGACAGTAGCCCAGCTTCATGGAGACGGTTGCGAATGGTCCTCGCCGATACCCCAGGAGCAACAGTGTCCCTAATTTTCTGGGAAGTGGCGGTGCGGTCCCCTACGGCACTGCGTAGGATCCTACGGTCTTTGCGTGCATCCGTGCGTCGCTGCGGTCTGGTCCCAGGTCGACGGGCACGAGCACCTTCCGCCGACCACTGGCGACAACATCGATGTACTGTGGAGACCTCACGCCCCACGTGTTGAGCAATTCGGCGGTACGTCCACCCGGCCTCCCGCATGCCCACTATACGCCCTCGCTCAAAGTCCGTCAACTGCACATACGGTTCACGTCCACGCTGTCGCGGCATGCTACCAGTGTTAAAAGACTGCGATGGAGCACCGTATGCCACGGCAAACTGGCTGACACTGACGGCGGCGGTGCACAAATGCTGCGCAGCTAGCGCCATTCGACGGCCAACACCGCGGTTCCTGGTGTGTCCGCTGTGCCGTGCGTGTGATCATTGCTTGTACAGCCCTCTCGCAGTGTCCGGAGCAAGTATGGTGGGTCTGACACACCGGTGTCAATGTGTTCTTTTTTCCATTTCCAGGAGTGTATTTTTAGTAGGAAAACCAGTAAGACAATCACCAATCTAGGCCTTTCTACTAATGAACCTAATGAAAAGAAAAAAATTTGCTCTACACCATTTCTGGGTTCAATTTCTTACAGGATACAACATCTGCTTCAAAATAAATATAACTATAGAGTAGCCTTCTCCACTAATAATTCTTTAAAAAGTAAGATCATACATAACTTGAAACCTACGCTTTCCCCTTCACACAATTCTGGTGTTTATAAAATATTTGCATCAATTGTCCTGCCTATTACATAGGCCAAACAGGCCGAGCTATTTCGATAAGATTCAAGGAGCACCTTCTAGGCAAAAAAGGCACCAATTTTCAATCATCAACTTTCGCTGACCATTTGTTAATCACAGGACATAATCCTAAATATGTAAAAGACGTCCAGCTATTCCACTCGGAGAAAAAAGGCATTAGGCTTAACATCTTAGAAGAGCTAGAGATTTTTGAACACCTGTCTCTGAAGTACGGTCTCATTCTTAACGAACAGTTGCAATTACTCAACAAAAACTTTTTTCACGGTATAGACTGCTAACTAAAAACGGTCTGAATGGTGATATTCTCCTCAATGTAGTCTCTTAAACATAGTTTTCCCTATCATTTTCACGTTTTCTCTGTACATTTCTTGAACTGTATTTTCTTATGTAAAATAAGACTGTCATGGTACGTTGTAACTTTCATGCACTGGGCCCTGTTGTTACCAGTAATATTTAAAATTATCTTTGCAATGCATCATTTGCTCTTGTCTGTAATTCGATCACTTCTTGCTAGATGGCGCGAATCTGTCTTCGTGTCCATCTTGTGGCTGCCTTGGCCTGAGCCGTCTAGTGTGACGGTAGCGGCTGTGTTGATGCAGTTCTTGCCCCTAAGCGACCTCGCTGCTGCCATTGTATTTCCATGGAATATTTTATCCAGTTAACAAACACGTTACATTTTTACCTTTTAGTTTTTATTCTCGTGACAATTTATGTCAAGAGCACTTTTGCTCAGATGTTTTTCACCCATGGTGTGATGACATCCAAGTACACTTTTTGTACATTTTATGGAAGTAATCTTATTAAGTATATTGTATTTCAAGCCATGTCATTATATTTTCTATGTAATACTATGTAATTTTTATTCTGACGAAACTGCCTTAGTACTGAAGAAACCCCGATCGATTTGACAATAATTTTGTGCAACCGTCTTGTTGAGCTGGTTAATTCAAAATTATATCGTGAATATCAGGAATCCAGTAAAACATAAAATCTCCGAAATCACAGTGGCGGGAAAAAGATCCAGTAAGAACGGGACCAACCACTACAGAAAAGAATCGTTCAGCATTACAGAAGTGCAACCCTTCCGCAACTTTCTGCGGACTTCAATGCTGGGCCATCAACAAGTGTCAGCGTGAGAACCATTCGACGGAACATCAGCGATCTTTCGAGGTCGAAGGTCCACTCGTGTACCCTTGATGACTGCACGACACAAAGCTTTACGCTTCGCCTGGGCCCGTCAACACCGCCATAGGAGTCTCGTTTCAAATTGTATCGAGCGGATGGACGTGTACGGGTGTGGACACTACCTCATGAATCCATGGACCCTACATGTCAGCAGGGGACTGTTGAAGCTGGTGGAGGCTCTGTAATTGTGTGGTGCGTGTGCAGTTCGAGTGATATGGGAAGCCTGTTACGTCTAGATACGGCTCTGACAGGTGACACGTACCTAAGCATCCTGTCTGATCACCTGCTCCCATTCACGTCCATTGTGCATTCCGACGGACTTGGACAATTCCAGCAAGACAATCCCACACCCCACACGTGCAGAATTGCTACAGAGTGGCTCCACGAACACTCTTCTGAGTTTAAACACTTCCGCTGGCCAGCAGACTTCCCAGACGTGAACATTATTGAGCATATCTGGGACGCCTAGCAACGTGCTGTTCGGAAGAGATTTCCACCCTCTCGTACTCTTACTGATTTATGTACAGCCCTGCAGAATTCGTGGTGTCATTTCTTTCCAGCACTACTTCAAACATTAGTCGAGTCCAAGCCACGTCGTATTGCTACACTGCTGAGTGCTCGCGGGGGCCCTACACGGTAATAGGCATGTGTACCAGGTTCTTTGGCTCTTCAGTGTGTGAAATAAATTTAAAGTAATGTCGTCATTGTGACGTATATCATGAATAAACAACGTAGAGCTACGTTCCTACGTTATGAAATAATGTGCGTATCGCTTGTGTAGGGCGACTAGTGATTGGTATTGAGACGTAGGTGAAGTTTTGCACTACAATTTTACATACCATCTTTGTAAGGACGTATACTAAAAGCAGTATTGTACAGTCAAGATAAACCGAATGATTTTCGTTTTAAGTATACTGGCCTTTCATGCGAGAGGATGGAGGCTGTAATCCACATCTGACCGACATTTACCATGGTTTCCGTAAATTACTTCACGCAAATGGCGTCATGGGTCGTACCAAGAGGCCACTGCCGACTACTTGTCCAGTATTCGTCAAACTATACCTTTAAGTATGTAGATGTCTGTACACGCACTAGCTAAGACATTACGAGCACCTGATTAATAGCGAGCTGGTCGCCCTTTAGAACTCAGTACTGCAGTGATTCTGCCTGGCATGGACTCGACAAGTGCCTGGTAGGTTTCTGGACGTATGCAGCAGTAGATGTCTACGCACAGCTCTGAAATTCCCGTAAATTGAGGGCCTGCGGTTTGCGGGCTCAGAGTTGGTGCCTGATAGCATCCCTCTCGCGTTCCATGTGGTTCAGATCAGGCGAATTCGGTGCCCAAGTGGCAAACGAGAGTTCATCACGACGCTCCTCAAAAAACTGTAGCGTAGTTCTGTCTTTGTGACAGGGGCAGGTGGAAGACACCAGCGCCGTGGGGAAAGGAATCAGGCTTTAAGGGATGCAGGAGCTCCGTAATCATCTTCAGACAGTCTGCAGCTGTCACAGTGCCTTTAGTTACGAACACAGGAAGCACGGAAGCTGAGGTGAATATCCCCTGTAGCGTAATATTGTTTCCCACCCGAGTCTGTCCGTGGCACGGAGTAGAGCTCTTCGAGAAGCCTTTCACCGACACGACCATCGACCTGGTGTAACAAGAAACGTGGTTCATCCGAACGGCCGGTACGTTTCCATCGATCTGCTCTCCAGTCTCGATGGTCCCGTGTTGACTGCAATCGTAACTGGTGATGACATACAAGTCGTCTGCTGTAGAGCTCCATGTGGAGGATTGCACTCACTCGGAAGATCTGCCACAGATCGCCGGCTGTACTACTTTACACAATGGACGAGCCTTCGACATCCACGTCTAACACCTTGTCGACCACCGGTGGTTTCACTGCCCTGCAGCCATTTTCCACAGATGCTCACCACAACATCACGTCAACAGCCGACCAGTTTTGCCCTTTCCGAGACTATCGTTCCGATGCTCTGGCCTCGACAGTGAGCCCTTAGTGGGTTAAGCCAGTGTGTAATGGGACACTCTCCTCTAACATTACTTTTTCTTAACAGTAGTTATCGATACCAAAATTATTTTTCGAATTTTGGACACTTCAGTAATATCAAAGTTCCTTTTCTGAATATTTCAAGTTGAAATTTATGAAAAGGAATTACTTTATAAAATATTTTAGTTTCGATGTTGTGATCTTTAAGTACTAGTTCTGACAGTGCAGTAAATTTTTTTAGAAACATTTGAAATTACGAATTATTTACACACTTAAAATTTCTGTTATTAATTATGCAATCCTCTCCTGTTTCTATGTTTAGCCGCGCAGGATTAGCCGAACGGTCTGAGACGCTGCAGTCATGGACTGTGCGGCTGGTCCCGGCGGAGGTTCGAGTCCTCCCTCGGGCATGGATGTGTGTGTTTGTCCTTAGGATAATTTAGGTTAAATAGTGTGTAAGATTAGGGACTGATGACCTTAGCAGTTAAGTCCCACACGATTTCACACACATTTCAACATTTTTTACTATGTTTATTTCTAGATTCATTTATGAAATAACAATCGAAATTAAAAATGTAACGAAAGCTAGTATGAATTGATTTGTTAAGAAAAATTGTAAACCCTTTGGAATATTGTTATTTCCGTAGAGTGTGAGTCGTAAGCTTGCCTCTGATGTGATCGGACGTATTTTTGTATAATAGCTGCGAACAATGTAATTTCGGCTTTGTTAACGTGGAAAATCAAAATAGCATTTGATATACTAAAATGTGAGAAAATCAGTGGAAAATATATTTACGTAAAAAAAAAATGCTGCAACAACAGTCTTCCAATTTATTTTGTTCAAACCAACCGTGAGGACATGATGTTAGATTTTCAACTTAAAGAATGAGACCCCTAGACGAGAAGAACTGGAGGCATCTCAACATGACAAGCTAAGTAAACTTGAAAGTTCATTGTAATCTTAGCTCCTCTAAAATCTTAATAAAAGATTTCGTTTAGTACACTAGTGGCCATTAAAATTGCTACACCACGAAGATGACGTGCTACAGACGCGAAATTTAACCGACAGGAAGAAGATGCTATGATAACAAAATGATTAGCTTTTCAGAGCATTCACACAAGGTTGGCGCAGGTGGCGACACCTACAATGTGCTGACATGAGCAAAGTTTCCAACCGATTTCTCATACACAAACAGCAGTTGACCGGGGTTGCCTGGTGAAACGTTGTTGTGATGCCTCATGTAAGGAGCAGCAATGCGTACCATCACGTTACCGACTTTGATAAAGGTCGGATTGTCGCCTATCGCGATTACGGTTTATCGTATCGCGACATTGCTGCTCGCGTTGGTCGAGATCCAATGATTGTTAGCAGAATATGGAATCGGTGGGTTCAGGAGGGTAATACGGAACGCCGTGCTGGATCCCAATGGCCTCGTATCACTAGCAGTCGAGATGACAGGCAACTTATCCGTTTGGCTGTAACGGGTCGTGCAGCCACGTCTCGATCCCTGAGTCAACAGATGGGGACGTTTGCAAGACAACAACCATCTGCACGAACAGTTTCGACGACGTTTGCAGCAGCATGGACTATCATCTCAGAGACCACGGCTGCGGTTACCCTTGACGCTGCATCACAGGCAGGAGCGCCTGCTATGGTGTACTCAACGACGAACCTGGGTGCACGAATGGCAAAACGTCATTTTTTCGAATGAATCCAGGTTCTGTTTACAGCATCATGATGGTCGCATCCATGTTTGGCGACATCGCGGTAAACGCACATTGGAGGAGTGTATTCGTCATCGGATACACCCGGCGTGATGGTATGGGGTGGTATTGGTTACACGTCTCGGTCACCTCTTGTTCGCATTGACGGCACTCTGAACAGTGGACGTTACATTTCAGATGTGTTACGACCCGTGGCTCTACCCTTCATTAGATCCCTGCAAAACCCTACATTTCAGCAGGATAATGCACGACTGCATGTTGCAGGTCCTGCCCTGGCCAGCTCATTCTCCAGACTTCTCATCAATTGAAAGCGTCTGGTCAATGGTGGGCGAGCAACTGGCTCGGCACAATACGCCAGTCACTACTCTTGATGAACTGTGGTATCGTGTTGAAGCTGCATGGGCAGATGTACCTGTACACGTCACCCAAGCTCTGTTTGAGTCAATGCCCATTCGTATCAAGGCCGTTGTTACGGCCAGAGGTGGTTGCTCTGGGTACTGATTTCTCAGGATCTATGCACCCAAATTGCGTGAAAATGTAATCACGTGTCAGTTCTAGTATAATATATTTATTCAATGAATACCCGTTTCTCATCTGCATTTCTTCTTGGTGTAGCAATTTTAATGGCCAGTAGTGTAATTGCTTGGGCTGGGACAATACATGGAAGAACGAAGGAGGGGGAGATAACAAGGGCATTCCTTCGTTTAGTAACCATGTTTCCGCTAGAATGATTTCACATTCGTCTCTGCGTCGCTTGAATGCGAGGCGACTTCAAAAAGAAAGCTACGGATTATTACGGCAGGCGAACTAACTTGGATTGAATGCTGCACTACACTTCAAAGCGACACAGATACATGGCACTGTTTTTCAACACTGTCACCAAATCTCTGTAACTAACGGTCGAAACATTCTACTGTCTTTTAATTCGTCGACGATAGAAATTCGCTCCTTCGTTACGGAGCCGGTCGAGAAGCGCTGTGTGAACATCCTCATCGTTGGAAAGTATCTCCCCACCCCAGATGTTCTTTCAGCTTGTCGAAAAGACGGAATTCCCGTGTTGTTAGATATGGACTTCCCGATCAGCATCACGCACCTCTCTGGGGCCTCGGTCGCACTGTTGGCTACATTTCAAGTAGTTCAAATGGCTCTGAGCACTATGGGACTTAATATCTGAGGTCACCAGTCCCCTAGAACTTAGAACTACTTAAACCTAACTAACTTAAGAACATCACACACGTCCATGCCCGAGGCAGGATTCAAACCTGCGATCGTAGCTGTCGCGTGGTTCCAGACTGAAGCGCTTAGAACCGCTCGGTCACATTGTCTGGTCGTTGGCTACATTTCACTACGCCTGGGCGCGACACTGCATTTGGTCCGTACATTGCCAGAATTTCACGGTGAATCTCTGTAAAATTTATTCCTTTTGACTACAAGAACCGTACTATACATCTACATGAGTACTCTGCAATTCACAATTAAGTGCCCGGCAGAAGGTTCATCGAACCACCTTCAAGCTACTCTCCTGGAAATGGAAAAAAGAACACATTGACACCGGTGTGTCAGACCCACCATACTTGCTCCGGACACTGCGAGAGGGCTGTACAAGCAATGATCACATGCACGGCACAGCGGACACACCAGGAACCGCGGTGTTGGCCGTCGAATGGCGCTAGCTGCGCAGCATTTGTGCACCGCCGCCGTCAGTGTCAGCCAGTTTGCCGTGGCATACGGAGCTCCATCGCAGTCTTTAACACTGGTAGCATGCCGCGACAGCGTGGACGTGAACCGTATGTGCAGTTGACGGACTTTGAGCGAGGGCGTATAGTGGGTATGCGGGAGGCCGGGTGGACGTACCGCCGAATTGCTCAACACGTGGGGCGTGAGGTCTCCACAGTACATCGATGTTGTCGCCAGTGGTCGGCGGAAGGTGCACGTGCCCGTCGACCTGGGACCGGACCGCAGCGACGCACGGATGCACGCCAAGACCGTAGGATCCTACGCAGTGCCGTAGGGGACCGCACCGCCACTTCCCAGCAAATTAGGGACACTGTTGCTCCTGGGGTATCGGCGAGGACCATTCGCAACCGTCTCCATGAAGCTGGGCTACGGTCCCGCACACCGTTAGGCCGTCTTCCGCTCACGCCCCAACATCGTGCAGCCCGCCTCCAGTGGTGTCGCGACAGGCGTGAATGGAGGGACGAATGGAGACGTGTCGTCTTCAGCGATGAGAGTCGCTTCTGCCTTGGTGCCAATGATGGTCGTATGCGTGTTTGGCGCCGTGCAGGTGAGCGCCACAATCAGGACTGCATACGACCGAGGCACACAGGGCCAACACCCGGCATCATGGTGTGGGGAGCGATCTCCTACACTGGCCGTACACCACTGGTGATCGTCGAGGGGACACTGAATAGTGCACGGTACATCCAAACCGTCATCGAACCCATCGTTCTACCATTCCTAGACCGGCAAGGGAACTTGCTGTTCCAACAGGACAATGCACGTCCGCATGTATCCCGTGCCACCCAACGTGCTCTAGAAGGTGTAAGTCAACTACCCTGGCCAGCAAGATCTCCGGATCTGTCCCCCATTGAGCATGTTTGGGACTGGATGAAGCGTCGTCTCACGCGGTCTGCACGTCCAGCACGAACGCTGGTCCAACTGAGGCGCCAGGTGGAAATGGCATGGCAAGCCGTTCCACAGGACTACATCCAGCATCTCTACGATCGTCTCCATGGGAGAATAGCAGCCTACATTGCTGCGAAAGGTGGATATACACTGTACTAGTGCCGACATTGTGCATGCTCTGTTGCCTGTGTCTATGTGCCTGTGGTTCTGTCAGTGTGATCATGTGATGTATCTGACCCCAGGAATGTGTCAATAAAGTTTCCCCTTCCTGGGACAATGAATTCACGGTGTTCTTATTTCAATTTCCAGGAGTGTATTTCTCTACCGTTCCTCTCTCGAACGGCGCGCGGAAAAACGACCGCTTACCTTGTGTAGGAATATGAAACTGGAGTTTTGGTTGTTTGAAACTGACAAACAATATTGTATTCAAAATAATCTTCATTGCTACTTATACATTTCTCCCACCTCTCCGGTAGGCTATGAATGCCACACCAGAAAAAACAAATCTTCTTTTGAAGCGAACCAGCCAGCGAGCCATTTTCGTACGTTTTCATACTAATTAAAGTGTTGTTCAGCGATAGAGTGTCCCAGCGATGCAAATAGATGATAATCGGACGGAACCATGTCTGGAGAATAAACCGCACGCTCTAGTACTTCCCAACTGAACGTCTCGATCGTTTCCATGACCCGTTTTTCTGTGTGCGATGGGGCGTTATCATGGAGTATTAAGACTTTGTGTTGCCTTTTTCCATATTCCGGTCGTTTTATACGTAATTCTCGATTTAAATCGATCATTTGCTGTTGGTAGCGACCAGTGTTAACGGTTTCACTAGGTTTTAGCAGCTCATAATAGATGAAAGCCTTCTGATCCCACCAAACACACAGCATTGTCTTCTTTCCAAAGCGAATTGGTCTTGTCGATGGTTTGACTGGATTTACCTATGATTTATGGCACTTAGAATTCTCAAAATATATCCATTTTTCATCACCTGTCACTATTCAATGCAGAAACGACTTTTTATGGCGTGCAGCATTTCACAAGTGATCTTTTGATTTGGTTGCTGTCTTCCGTTCAATTCATGCGGAACCCATTTTCCCATTTTCTGCACCTTTCCCATAGTTTTCAACCGAAGAGAAACAGCTTTCTGCGTCACATTCTATTGTTCCTCGAGGTCCTGTTGAGTTTGAGTATCATCTTCATCCAAGCCGGCCGGTGTGGCCGAGCGGTTCTTGGCGCTTCAGTCTACAACCGCGCGACGGCTACGGTCGCAGGTTCGAATCCTGCCTCGGGCATCGATGTGTGTGACGTCCTTAGGTTAATTAGGTTTATGTAGTTCTAAGTTCTACGGGACTGATGACCTCAGATGTTAAGTCCCATAGTGCTCAGAGCCATTTCTTCATCCAATAAGGCCTGCAATTCGTTGTCTTCGAACTTTTTCGGTGGTTTCCCGCGCTCGTCGTTTCTCACGTCAAAATCATCATGAACTTTTTAACCACTCAAAACGTTGCGTTTTCCCAAGAGCATGTTCGCCGGAAGCTTCGATAAGTATTCGATACGATTCTGCAGCAGTTTTCTTCAATTGATAACAGAAAACGAATGCTGTTCGCAAATTGTAGTTCGTAGGCACAAAAGTCGACACGTTTACGTGTTTGAAACAGATACCGATGTATGGAACTTAGGTTACTGGGTGCTGACATTCGTCGTCAATTGTTACACGAAGCAGCTGGCGCTGCAGGCGCGGTCTCACGGGCCCTACACTGACGACTAGACCCATCTATAAGCAAATTCCAGTTTCATACTTCTGCTTCTGGTAAATCTTTACGTGTCAGCTCTGATTTCTCTTTTTTCATCATGATCACCATTTCTACCTATGTATCTGGGTACGAACAGAATATTTTCGTAATCGGAGGAGAATGCTGGTGACTGAAATTTTATGGGAAAATACTACAGCAACGAAAAGCGCCTTTGTTTCAGTGATTACTGCCCCAGTTCATGTACTGCGTCTGTGGCACTCTCTCCACTATTTAGCGGTAATATAAAACGAACTGCTCTCCTTTGAACCTTGTCTATGTCCTCTGTCAGTCCCATCTGATGTCTATCCCACAGCGCGTAGCAGTACTCTAGAGGGAGGCGGAGCAGCGCGGTGTAAGCAGTCTCTTTATTAGACTGTTGCACTTTCTAAGTGTTCTGCCAATAAATCGCTGTCTGTGGTTTGCGTTGCCACAGTATCTATGTTATCGAACCAATTAAAATACTTCGTAATTGTAATCCATGTCCCGCATTCTTCAGCTTTCTGGTACCTACACTGAAGAACGAAAGAAACAGGTACACCTGCCTAATAACATCTAGGGCCCCCCGAGAGGTCACAGAAGTTCCGCAACACGACGTCACATGGACTCCAATAATGTCTGAAGTAAT
Organism: Schistocerca cancellata; assembly: GCF_023864275.1. Classification (NCBI taxonomy): domain Eukaryota; kingdom Metazoa; phylum Arthropoda; class Insecta; order Orthoptera; family Acrididae; genus Schistocerca; species Schistocerca cancellata. The sequence goes on from NC_064628.1 coordinate 396,160,075, forward strand.
ACTCGAGGGAACTGTCGCCTTGCATTCTGCAGGGCTGTCCATAAATCCGTAAGAGTACGAGGGGGTGGAGATCCCTTCTGAACAGCACGGTGCAAGGCATTCCGGATATGCTCAATAATGTTCATGTCTGGGGAGTTTGGTGGCCAACGGAAGTGTTTAAACAGAGAAGAGTGTTCCTGGAGCCACTCTGTAGCAATTCTGGACGTGTGGGGTGTCACATTTTCCTGATGGAATTGCCCACGTCCGTCAGAATGCACATGGGATATGAATGGATGCAGGTGATGCGACAGGATGCTTACGTACGTGCCACCTGTCAGAGTCGTATCACGTTTCCAGTCATCGGCAGTCCAATGTCGGTGTTGATGGGCCCAGAGGAGGTGTAAAGCTTTGTGTCACGCAGTCATGAAGAGTACACGAATGGGCCTTCGTCTCCGAAAGACCCTATCGATGACGTTTCGTTGAATGGTTCGCACGCTGACACTAGCTGATGACCCAGCATTGAAATCTGCAGCAATTTGTGGAAGGGTTGCACTTCTGTCACGCTGAACGATTCTCTTCAGTTGTCGTTGGTCCCGTTCTTGCAGGATCTTTTTCCGGCTGAAGCGACGTCGGAGATTCGACGTTTTACCGGATTCCTGATATTAACGGTGCACTCGTGAAATGGTCGTATGGGAAAATCCCCTCTTCATCGCTACCTCGGAGACGCTGTGCCCCATCGCTCGTGCGCCGACTATAACACCACGTTGAAACTCACTTACATCTTGATAACATGCCATTCCGATCCAACAAACGCGCCAGACACTTGTTGTCTTACATACGCGTTGCCGTCCGCAGCGCCGTATTCTGCATGTTTACATATTTTTGAATTTGAATGCGCATGCTTATACGCGTTTCTTTGGAGCTTCAGTATATGCTTCCAGTTGACGGGCCGTTTTTTCACTAGCACACTGTGGTGCACGTGTTATCCGTATCGCAGCAGAACTGTGTCTGCAGAACATGCGGAACATGTTGTTGCACAGTGGTCTAAGCGTGGGACGTCGTGTCTAACTTACTTTACGATGTCCGTACGGACTTCCTGTATCGCGTCACGTGCCTGCTTCGACAGCAGGCGGGATATAATTTCGCGCTGGGCAGTAGTCGTAATGTTGTAGACTATCAGTGTGTGTTGTAACTGGAATGACGCACCAGCTCCGTAAAAGTGGCTTACGAGCTACCTGAGGAATTCCAAATTAGCAAAGGCCTTCGTCAGCGAAGTCACTGGCTCTCCTGTTGTTTAAAGTTCACGTGGAAGAAGTATTAAAGACGTGAAGAAACTAATGTAGCCATATAGGAGTACCAGCGGGAGATCATGAGCTATACTATTAATCGACAATGATCGAGTGATAACTGCCTAACTGTTCGACAAGACGGGTTTGAAAAAAAACCACAAAAGGAATTTCAGTATTTTTTTGTTAGATATGTAGGTTGTATCTACACCTGTGAATGGGTAAAGTGATGAAGATGTAAGAAGCGACAAGAAAAAATGTTATTCGATAGTTAAACTCGATCTTCGGGATAAAATTAAAAAATGTTTATATAAAAAAACAATAATACAAAACGTATCCTCATATGGATCAGAAGCTTGGGAAATAAGAAAGACACGTAAAAGTTCAACAGTTAACCAGGGAAATAGATTATTGGAGACGAAGTTTCAGAGTCTCAAGTTTAGACTATACCAGCAATGAACAAATCGAAAAAGTGGCCTAAAAAGGACCATAATAGAAGCTATTGAAAGAAACGGCTTCCTGTGCTGTGGTCATTTAAAAGAAATGAATGATAATAGGTGGCCATAGAAAGTACTGAGGTGGATACCACAGCAGAAAAGAGAACGAAGTCGGCCACGTAGAAGAAGAGTGACAGATGTCAAGAAATCTGCGAATTCCGAGGAAACATCAAGGTGGGTTTTAGGAAAACCAGAACACTGTAAACTCTGGCTGTTGAGAAGATCTAAACAACTGGCATACACGCTTTAAGCTAAAAAAAGGAGGAGTTCTGCAAACTGATCTCAAATCGATATTCAAACAGGTATCGATCGAGAATGTAAAACTAAACTTTGGCGGGCGATTGATGAATGTGAAACGCCACAGCGCAGATTCAACGAGCAGCTGGCAAAGATAATGAACAGGGGAAATATCGATTCAAGGGCATAAAGTCTTTGAGATTTTCATTCTGTGTTTTCAGTTGGACAGTAACTATATTTCGCCGACAGGCTCATGAAAAATATACGCAGAAGTCAGCATTTGAGAGAGGACTTGTATCTGGGCTGTAACAAGCCGGTTGGAGCAATCGGCGAATCGCTTGACCTTTAAATAGGAGCGATGCCGCCATTCGACGATGTTGGCATAAATGGATGCATCATGGCCGAACACAGTGTCAGGAAGGAAGGAGTCACCTACTGCTTCAGTGACCACGAGGACCACAGAAAGGGGTCTGAGCTCACGGGGGCTCCTGCGCCTACTACTATTGACCTCTGTACACCAACAAGCCCGTCTGCAGTGATGTCGGGCACATCCGGCCTGGAATCACAGTGACTGGAGTACAATTGTCTTCAGTGATGAGTCCCGCATCGAACTGAGCGCCGATGACCAGCAAAGACGTTTCTGGAGTCGTCCTGGACGGCGGTGGGATACCGACCTGAGTGTAGACCACCATAGGGACCGACAACCAGTAGTGATGGTCTGGAGTGGCATTTCTTTTCATAGCAGGACTCCTTTGGTTGTCATCCGCGGCGCACTTTCAGCACAGCGGTACGTCGACGACATTCTATGCCCCGTTTTGTTACCCTTAATAGCAAAGCATTCTGAGCTTATATTTCAGCAAGATAATGCCGGCCCGCATATGACGAGGATTTCTACTGCTTGTCTTCGTCCTTGTGAAACCATACCTTGGCCAGCAAAGTCGCCGGATCTCTCCCCAATTGAGAACGTTTGGAGCATTATGGGCAGGGACTTCTAAACAGCTCGGGATTTCGATTATCAAACGGTCCAATTGGACTTAATTTGGTACGTTATCCCGCAGGAGGACACCCCACAACTCTATGAATCAACGCCAAGCCGAATGACTGCTTGCATAATGGCCAAAGGTGGACCAACGAGCTACTCAAAAAGTGGCTCTAAGCACTATGGAAGTTAACATCTGAGGTCATCAGTCCCATAGACTTAGAACTACGTAAACCTAATTAACGTAAGGACATCACACATATCAATGCCCGAGGCAGGATTCGAACTTGCGACCGCAGCAGCCGCGTGGTTCCGGACTGAAGCGCCTATAACCACTCGGCCACAGCGGCCGGCAACGAGCTACTGACTTCTTCAATTTGTGAAGTTTTTTTTCTTGAATAAATCATCCAATTTTACTGAAATTTAATCATTTGTTCGTCTGTTTATGTACGTCACACCCACTGGTTTCCGTCTCATTCGGATAATTCCTTAGTGGTGCGTCGTTTTTTTCTTGTTTCAGAGTGCATGTATGAGTGACAATGTGAAACGTACTCGCAGGTTCCCCAGCACATCAAACTACAAAAAGTAAAAGAATAACGGGGAGGAAAAAAAGAACGACGAGTGTCTCAACAGTATCGAGTTCGGCTTCAACCGCTTTTCAGACAGTTCTAATGAAACCCAGAAACTGATGGTGGAGGTTCCGAAATGGTGATTAAAAATTGCTTTTATTTGCACTGACAATTTTGTTTTAAGAAGCCAGGTTTTTACCAACGCACGAGAAATTGAAAAGTAACAAAGAAAGAAACCTCTGAAATGTTAGCTAAGTTCATCGTATCTGAACACCCTGCTGCAGCTCTTACTGGTTTTAACGGCAGTTTTAGTTGAAAAACCATCAACAGTTTCGCGAGATAGATACTAGACCGGAATGGTCTTCTGGGTTGGGTTGATTTGGTGGAAGAGTCCAAACTGCGAGGTCAGCGGTCTCATTGGATTAGGGAAGGAAGTCAGCCATGCCCTTTCAAAGGAACCATCCTGGCATTTCCCTGAAGCGGTTTAGGAAAATCACGGAAAACCTAAATCACAATGGCCGGAGGCGGAATTGACCGCCATCCACCCGAATGCGAGTCCAGTGTGCTTACCACTCCGCCGCCTCGCTCGGTGAATGGTCTTGGTTGTGCTTCAGTAGATGCGGGGCACTAAAGTACAGGGCTATTACAAATGATTGAAGCGATTTCATAAATTCACTGTAGCTCCATTCATTGACATATGGTCACGACACACTACAGATACGTAGAAAAACTCATAAAGTTTTGTTCGGCTGAAGCCGCACTTCAGGTTTCTGCCGCCAGAGCGCTCGAGAGCGCAGTGAGACAAAATGGCGACAGGAGCCGAGAAAGCGTATGTCGTGCTTGAAATGCACTCACATCAGTCAGTCATAACAGTGCAACGACACTTCAGAACGAAGTTCAACAAAGATCCACCAACTGCTAACTCCATTCGACGATGGTATGCGCAGTTTAAAGCTTCTGGATGCCTCTGTAAGGGGAAATCAACGGGTCGGTCTGCAGTGAGCGAAGAAACGGTTGAACGCGTGCGGGCAAGTTTCACGCGTAGCCCGCGGAAGTCGACGAATAAAGCAAGCAGGGAGCTAAACGTACCACAGCCGACGGTTTGGAAAATCTTACGGAAAAGGCTAAAGCAGAAGCCTTACCGTTTACAATTGCTACAAGCCCTGACACCCGATGACAAAGTCAAACGCTTTGAATTTTCGGCGCGGTTGCAACAGCTCATGGAAGAGGATGCGTTCAGTGCGAAACTTGTTTTCAGTGATGAAGTAACATTTTTTTCTTAATGGTGAAGTGAACAGACACAATGTGCGAATCTGGGCGGTAGAGAATCCTCACGCATTCGTGCAGCAAATTCGCAATTCACCAAAAGTTAACGTGTTTGTGCAATCTCACGGTTTAAAGTTTACGGCCCCTTTTTCTTCTGCGAAAAACACGTTACAGGACACGTGTATCTGGACATGCTGGAAAATTAGCTCATGCCACAACTGGAGACCGACAGCGCCGACTTCATCTTTCAACAGGATGGTGCTCCAGCGCACTTCCATCGTGATGTTCGGCATTTCTTAAACAGGAGATTGGAAAACCGATGGATCGGTCGTGGTGGAGATCATGATCAGCAATTCATGTCATGACCTCCACGCTCTCCCGACTTAACCCCATGCGATTTCTTTCTGTGGGGTTATGTGAAAGATTCAGTGTTTAAACCTCCTCTACCAAGAAACGTGCCAGAACTGCGAGCTCGCATCAACGATGCTTTCGAACTCATTGATGGGGACTTGCTGCGCCGAGTGTGGGAGGAACTTGATTATCGGCTTGATGGTTCAAATGGCTCTGAGCACTATGGGACTTAACATCTGTGGTCATCAGTCCCCTAGAACTTAGAACTACGTAAACCTAACTAACTTAAGGACATCACACACATCCATGCCCGAGGCAGGATTCGAACCTGCGACCGGAGCAGTCGCGCGGTTCCGGACTGCGCGCCTAGAACCGCTAGACCACCACGGCCGGCCTATCGGCTTGATGTCTGCCGAATCACTAAAGGGGCATATATCAAACATGTGTGAATGCCTAAAAAATCTTTTTGAGTTTTTGTATGTGTGTGCAAAGCATTGTGAAAATATCTCAAATAATAAAGTTATTGTAGAGCTGTGAAATCGCTTCAATCGTTTGTAATAACCCTGTACCTTTAGTGTATAACACTCCACAGAAACATTTGTACTTAACGTACAGCGGGTTCGGTAATTCCTGTTACAAACTTCTAGAACTTGTAGAGGGGAGTCAGTACGTAACATGAAGGCTGCCCAGAAAGTAATGCACCGAATTTTTTTCTCACCCGAAAACAGTGCTACGATTGAGAAACGTTACGTATGTATCATTTGAAGTCTCCTAAGTGAGCGCACCAAGTTTCCCTCACTTCTGACAGATAGCGTTGCTACAGGACAGTTTCAAAATGGCGTCTGTAGGTGATGTTACAAGCAACGTGCCGTGACTGGACTGCAAAAAGAAAGAAACTGTGGGGGATATTCACAAACGCTTTTGCAAAGTCTATGGAGCATCTGCTGTCGACAGAAGTACAGTTAGTCGCTGGGCACAGAGGGTGAGGTCACCAGAAGGCGGTTCGGCGGAGCTCCTCGATTTTCAGCAGTCGGGGAGACCATCGACGGCTGTCACACCCGACAGTTGCAGCGAGCTGATGTTGTCATTCGCCATTAAAGAATACTACTCGTGGAACACATTTTGAGGACGATGAGGAGGTGATTCACACAGTGAAGCGCTGGCTCACTCACGAGAACAAGGATTGGTACCGACAGGGCGTACACGCCCTTACGCTCTTATTTCGCGCTGGAGAAAGGTCATCGAACGGGATGGAGATTACGTGGAAAAATAGACTGTAGATAAAATACCATTCTTTCGTGTGTGTAATTCTCATTAAGTTCAACAAAGAATTGTTGAAGAAAAATTGTGTGGAGCATTACTTTCTGGCCATCCCTCGTCTTTTGAACAGGAACCCATGTCCGGAAATGGTAGCATCAGGCTTTTGAAAATATGTTTTCTAGATAGGTATGCAACAGGGTAGTCATGGTGGAGGGTGGTTATCGGCTGATGTCGTTTAACGTCTGTCCCACATCTCTGGCCTGTTTAGAGCGTCATTTACGTGTCTGTGAGTGTTAGAGCAATGTGGTTGAGTACACGTTTGTAGAATACACCCATGTGATCCTTCCGAACGATGAAGCTCACGGTAATGGAAGAACTACTCGACGCCGTTATCGAGATCGTTCTCCGCAGCGTCCAACTCCATCGCGTACCCTTCCCGCCACAATTACGCAACGGCTTCGAGAATCGGCACCTTCGCCATCAGCAGGGGTGTTTGTGGTGCTCCAAGGAGACGCCGCTCACTCGAACTGGAAGAGGCCGTACTGCGTCAGTTCAGTAGACGCGAGACACTGAAATATCATTACCGCGAGCATGACGCTGTACAGAAACGTTTTTACTTAACAGACAGGGAACTGGCCTCGTACCATAGCCTGACGTCAGCAACTTGGGATTTTACTGGCAGGGAGAGGAATGTTATATTTTGACGAAAGGCCGGTAACAACAACTACAGAGTTTATTGAAAAGCAGTATCTCGACTTCATGAACTTCATAGATGACACGATACTGAAGAAGGGATTAGAGACAGCAGTTGCAAAGGAACTTAGAAGAGAGCTTCCTACATAGGAAATAATCCAGACAAAGATGTGTTGCAAGTGGGGCTGAACGTTCAGGAAGCTATAACACAGACTATATAACTCATAACGACCTGTTCTCCAGACAAGAATCCACTTTCTCATCACGTGCGAAATCACACCAGATGAAGTTTGTGAACTTTGTTCCAGGAAGGCTTCGCGACTTGTCAGCTGGACAATCCGATACCGCATCTACATGGGGCTCCTGCCAAAGGGGATGATGAAGACGGTGACGGTAATTATGACATTGAGTGGTTCAAATGGCTCTGAGCACTATGGGACTTAACTTCTAAGGTCATCAGTCCCCTAGAACTTAGAACTACTTAAACCTAACTAACCTAAGGACATTACACACATCCATGCCCGAGGCAGGATTCGAACCTGCGACCGTAGCGGTCGCGCGGTTCCAGACTGAAGCGCCTAGAACCGCTCAGCCACACCGGCCGGCCTATGACATTGACACCGCACCTGCAGTAACAGCAGACACCCACGTAGCTTCGATGTCATCTCCAGATCCTCCCCTATTTCCGCGTGGAATCGAGATTTGTGGTAATACTGATGAGTACAAGAATCGAAAAACAGTGAAGTGCAGTGAAAATCGGGCCCTTGCATCAAATACAAAAAGAAAATTTCAGTATTCTGAGCCCTACTAAAAATGATTTTCAATGGCACACAGACAAAATTTATAATAATTCAGAAGTCCAAAATGTCCAGTGAAGTCTTTTGGAGGATCCCAGCTGAGTGTTGATACAGTCTGTTTGCATGAACCATACTGTAGAAACAATGAGCTTCCACATTTTCCTGCGGATTGGTAACGGTTACTGGCAACGATGCGGCAATGTCTGCCATTGACGTCACAGGAAGTAGCAAATTCACTGTGACAAATGTGGCGCAGCATTGTGACAAGCATATGGTCACAGTGGAAGTGAAGGACGCGCAGATAAAGTGGACTGTAGTAAGAATATACATTCAGTATTCTCATCCCATCTGATCTAGGTAAACTCAGGTCGGTTGCTGTATATGGGCGAGGGGCGTGTCTCCTTACGGCAACAAAGGAGAAGCAAAATCCTCTCTGTGGCACAGTAGACAAACTGACCAACGAGGTGAGATACTAGAGGGTGCAATGCAGGAACTGGACCTCATTGTTTTAAATCTAGAAGGCCAGCCGAGTACATTCGAGGGACGATCAGGAGTGGTCACTAACGTAGACGTCACTTCAGCAAACCTCATGGCTGCAGCTAAGATTTGTAGCTGGCAAGTGCTGTGCTCCAGTACGTAACATCCAGTGGCCATGATGTACTTGTCATCGAAGGGGATATGACAATAACACAGGGAGACAAGTAGAGGAAAGCAGGATTGAGTTAGACATCAGTAAAACGGATTAGGATGGCAGAGTTGCCTACCTTGCAGCATTTCCAGTGGAATCGTTTGCTGTACATGTAGACTGAACTCTTCTAAAAAGAGTATATAAAGCGTGGCGGACCCACAATATGCCACGTCCGGGATACGGTTTGAATGTTATATTCGGAGCCATGTTGGGATGCAGATCCACAATATGGCGCATTCTGCATAGGGATGAAGGTGGATCTCCGTGCGTTATATCCAGAGCGATGTTCAGAGGTGGATCCACAGTATGTCACATCTGGGATAGAGCTCGAATGGGGATCAACAACTCATTTCGTCCAGAGACGTGTTCTCTGTTCGAAGTTGGACCCACCAGCGAGAGGACTTGGTCATGGGAGCCATCCATGACACATGCACAGTTACAGACATACAGGAAACAGAGCAAACGCAATGTAACCGTAGAAATTGTGGTTGGAGGTGACTGAATGCATTCCAGTACAGTGTTATGCTTTGCCGTCCGACCAGAAAAACGTGCATTTTCCCTTGGTGTTGGTAACTGTACTACATTTAAAACCAATTTTAGGATTCGGAGGGAGAAGAGATGTCATGATCACACGGGTAGCAGTAACATAAAATCGATAAATTACGTAAAATGACGGAAGATGCGTATAAATTGAGTGAAAATACGCCGAAGTGCCGGTAAATTGAGAGAGTACTTACATGTTTTCTGCTTGATGTGGGTCCTCTCTTGTACATGGGGACGAGAACGCGACAGCAAGAGAAATATGAGAAAAAGTTGACATGGAAGCATTGGGAACCAGCGAAACAGTCATTTTTCGTCGACAGCGATAAGACGGTTGGAATAGAATATTTAGCGTGGTTGGCAACCAGATGTAGAGGAATAAATTTATATACGTTAGATCACACGCCCGGGTGTGACCCCAAAGTTACCATCAATCGCCTTATAAATTTTTATGAAGTGTCCCTTAGCTAAAGAGCGTTGTATTACCAGTTGGGGTGAGTACAGTATACAATTAAAGAATGGATCACGTGTTTGACCCTGTGCAGGACTGTTTAGGTGTTCCAGACCTTAACAAACAGTATTTACAATGTGCTTTTCTGTCCTCTCTGCCAATCACAGCCCTGCAGTGTCAGCTAACAAACAGTTACTGTATGGGTTTTTAAAAAAAAAACATTCAACTGTATGTTTATTGAAGTAATAGTGATCCATAAAGGTTGACTGCTGTCTTTGATGCTTTCCTGGAAAAGAGAGCCATTTGCCTCTAAATGTACATGGATATCTGCGTTAAAGCACGATAGAAAGTAGATTTAGTGATCGGTTGGGAGGGAGAGAGGGAGAAGTTGCTGCAGGTCATTTAACCATTTGTTTTCAGTTGTTCTCACAGGGTGTATCAGTTGTGTGGTATAATCAGCGATTGGCTCGTATTCAATTGCGTGTTCTGTGTGACTTAGAGCATTATCTAACTGTGATCACTAAAAGAAAACCTCTCCAAACCACACTCATCAGAGGACTTCCAACTCATGTGTGATGAAACGTATCCATCGACGGAAAACCTGTTCCGGTACCCTCCTCTACACAAACGAAGAAGTATGCGAAATAGTCCACTTCTCTGCCACATCTTGAACGTAAATCGAGTCTTCAGTTTCATATAGGTACGTAGCGACTGTTACTATATTTTTCATATTTGTCCTATCCTAATATTAGAGGAGACGCTTCTCGTGATCTGTTGACATTATTTTGATACTCGGAGCGTCCACCTGATCTTATAGACTGAAAGTTAAGCAGTTGCCTTTTAGATATCCAATGTGCTACCATACTGACTTTAGTCCGAAAACTTTGGTCACTTACAATGGTTTGCAGCTCGCAGTCTAATTGTCTGCTATCTCTCTCTACCTGAAAAGGGGGCATCCTAAATGTATGCAAGTGGTCATCGGGAAGCGGGCAAGTCTTGGGATATTTTAGTAGGTTGGCATATAAGATACGCAAATATTCTCGTAGAAAATCAAACAGCACATGGATATGTGAACAATATGACCATATATATGTGGGAAACTGTGGGAAAAATGGAAGATGACATAAAATCGGTGAAATTAGAGGAAAATCTGATATAGTCGCGAAAAATTGATGTGAGATACGTAAGATTGAGGGAAATACCGCGAAATTCGTATGTGAAACCGTGAAAACCTAGCAAAGTTACGGAAACTGACTGACAATAGATAACATTAGAGACAAATACCATGAAGAGAACTGAGCAAAATCAATAAAACTGCGTGTTCTGGAGGAGAAGAGTAGATTGATGGTACATATACATACCTTAATAGTGGAGAGAGGAGGCATGGCGTCAAGGCGAAACGGCAATATTACCCCGCACGTGATCAATACAACTTAACATCGGGCCATAACTTCTGCGTGCAAGAGGAAGGTTACCAGGGGCTGTGGTAAACTGAGGTAAGACTGTTGCTTCTCCTCTGGCTACTGATCATGGTGTTTATTTCTTCGTATGCATTTTCGGGCCGGCCGCGGTGGCCGAGCGGTTCTAGGCGCTTCAGTCCGGAACCGCGCGACTGCTACGGTCGCAGATTCGAATCCTGCCTCGGACATGGTTGTGTGTGATGTCCTTAGGTTAGTTAGGTTTAAGTAGTTCTAAGTTCTAGGGGACTGATGACCTCAGATGTTAAGTCCCATAGTGCTCAGAGCCATTTGAACCATTTTGCATTTTCGGCTGTCGACGATAATTTTATAGGGCTGTTTTGAACGTATCATTTTTGAACAGTAACCGGGCTTGAATTTCGTAAACAGCAGGTGTCATACACCTCTGGAAACCTATGCAGTGCTTGTGTTACAAAGAACCGATATTTTCTTTGGTGTGCAAGGTAGTAGTTTTATCACTTTACTCCATTTTGTTACCATAGTTTATCGGAGAGAAACTTGCATGGAGAATGTATGTCATGTGCTAGGAATATATTTATTACGTTTGAATATTAACTGTGTTGCATTCCACATGACTAATAGATCAGAAGCCATACCACTTTAGCATTATAGCATGTTTTAAGTGCAGAACCGTGTAGCCTTAGGAATGCATGTGTTTATGTTCCATAATCTTACCAATACTTTCTTGGTACTAACTCCAGACACTAGAACAATACCTCTGAATTGATGACGCAGTTGCCGGCCGGGGTGGCCAAGCGGTTCTAGGCGCTACAGCCTGGAACCGCGCGACCGCTACGGTCGCAGGTTCGAATCCTGCCTCGGGCATGGAGGTGTGTGATGTCCTTAGGTTAGTTAGGTTTCAGTAGTTCTAGGGAACTGATGACCTTAGAAGTTAAGTCCTATAGTGCTCAGAGCCATTTGATGACGCAGTTGAGTTACGTAAAATGCTCGAAACTACGTATGTCTGGAGCGCCATCATGCATAAACCACTTGTTCTTAATAACCGTATGTTATATCATCACAACAGTCTCACATCTCTTCTGGTAAAACTTCCGGGATGTAAGGTCGTGGTCCATGAAACTCTTCAGCTCCTAACGTTTCGTCCAGAGCTGCGCTGGACATCTTCAGAGGGGTGTTTCTCCTCCGATGAGTCTTGCCGACTGACGGGTCGGACGTCTGAGAGCGACTTATAAATCGTAGAAAGTGGGCGTGACCAGAGTTACACGTGATATGCAGAGATAATCTTTGTCAGAGATAAAACTTAACTATCGATCGTAATCTCGTCACGGATAAAACTGTCTAGCAATTCTGTAGTGCTACTGTCCAAATATCACTAAGTTTCATGGTCTCTTCTTTCCGATTAAAATTATCCTTATGTTTATATATTTCAATTGCTTCTCTCTCAATTGCTTGCAATAGTTCGTCGTCGTATATAAAATTTTTGTTTCGGAAAACTTCACTTGATGATTTCCTGACTGAAAAGCGTGTTCTGCTACAGCCGATTTATCTGTTTTTCCTAATCGGCAAAGACTTCTGTGTTCTTTTAATCGTGTATTTACGCTTCTTTTTGCTGTTCCAATATAAACTTTACCACATGTACACGGAATTTGATATACGCCACTGGCTGATAGAGGAGCGCGTTTATGTTTTACAGACCAGAGAACATGACAAATTTTCTTCGTTGGTCTAAAAACAGGTCTAATATCACGTTTACTTAAAATCTTTCCAATCTGATCCGTTACTTTCTTTATAACAGGGAGAGAGACTGTATTCTTCCATCGTTTTTCGGGCTTGTCCTTAGGCTTTTTGTTGTTTGGGTGCAGAATTCTGCTTACTTCTTTCTTTGAGTAGCCATTTTTCTCAAAAGCGTGCTTCAGATGTTTTAATTCGACGTCTAGATACTCCGGCGTGCAAATCCGTCTGGCTCTGTCAACGAGACTTTTAATCACACCTCTCTTTTGTTGTGGATGGTGGTTAGAGTTTTTATGTAAGTATCTGTCTGTGTGCGTTATTTTTCTAAAAATCTGTTGTTTCAATCTTCTGTCTGTCTGTCTCATAACTAAAACATCCAAAAACGGTATTTTGTTATCATTTTCTCTCTCCATGGTAAACTGGATTCTTGGATTTATATTATTAAGGTAATCAAAAAATTCGTCTAAGGCTTCTCTACCATGTGGCCAGACCACAAATGTATCGTCTACATACCGATACCAGCGAGATGGTTTCTTATCTGCTTTTTCAAAGGCTAACTGTTCGAATTTCTCCATGTAGAAATTAGCTATTGCAGGACCCAATGGGTTACCCATTGCTACGCCATTAAGTTGCTCATAAAATTCATTATTCCACTGGAACTGTCGCTCTCAGACGTCCGACCCGTCAGTCGGCAAGACTCACCGGAGGAGAAACACCCCCCTGAAGATGTCCAGCGCAGCTCTGGACGAAACGTTAGGAGCTGAAGAGTTTCATGGACCGCGACCTTACATCCCGGAAGGTTTACCAGAAGATATGCCATCCGGTCGTGAAAGCCTTCATACTACTCTCACATCTACTATACACCGGTAAGGGGTGGTAACCTCCTCGACATGCCGGCATCTGGAGGGATCTTGTGCTCTGGATGGCTGCTGTGAGTACGATTAGTGCGCAACAGTCTTCGCTGAATGGCAGTTATGGGCTCGGCTCGCTCTTTTCCTTCACGAGATGTGAAATGTAGCCTCCTACTTCTGGTCTGCTGCAAAGGAAATCGGTGACATTGTTGCAGGAAGGGTTGGTCATGCAGGGAGATCTTTCAATGTCCAACTTTATCCTAGGAATGAAAGGATGCTCTGTGACTCGTATTCTTATAGGGGAAGATGGGCAATCATAATCGAAATTACGTATTATGATCGAAATTCTAGAAATATGTAGATCAGTATAGGATGCTGTCTGGTATACTTTATATGTTTGAGAATTAACAATGAATGGCAATGCTGCAAAGTCATCTATCTATATTCGCAATGGTACACACAAAGTAATGGAGTGGTGGTTTAGAGATGATACAGAAACTGGGAAGCATCCTGGTGTGTCATTGGTTGACATTGAAATTACAGAAAAAAAACTGGCAAATATGCTAAAATTGAGCACACTATACACTATTGTGACAGTACGTCTATGGTGTCTTTTCTGTCCCATCCATGCACTGGTAGATTGTTGATTACCACATAATAGTTGACTGACATCACTTGTACAAGATGGAGAGGGAGCCTTAGTGGGACCAACACCTTTGGGGGGTGGCCAGCACTGAAACATTGATTGCATGCATGACTGCAATATGAGAGATCAATCGAAATGGAACATCTAGACATACGCTATCCCATCACTGTGAAAACGAGTTTAAATGTAGGTGTTATCAATCGCAGCTCTTTGGAAATGCCCCATAATGCCACAAAACTCTTCCAGTTTCCATATTTCGCATTGTCTTCCACATTCCTTTTTGTCAATAAGAAACACCGCCTCTGTCTTTTATTTCAGTCATCCTGTGCATGTTATGGAAGCAGCAGCAGCATAATTTACAGCTTGCAATGTCCAGTTGTTGGTGGGAACCAATGGACTGAGACATGTTAATGCAGTTTAACAACTGACACAGACCTCGAAAAAGAAAGTCGTGATGGAGAAAACAAAATGATAGAGGTGTATGTAGCTGTAGTCATACACTGCTTGGATCTGTTACAGCAGAAAAAACAGTAACAAATAACAATAACAATAACAAATAACACAGGACCCCTCTCTTGCGAGTCACATATGGTCCTCACACAGTACAAGTGATGAAACTTTGCACCGGTCTGTGGAAGGAATTTCGATCAAGAGCCACCTTCTCCAATGAACCAATGCCTGTATATTTAATAGGATCGCGACATATGTTCAATGTCAGCATGCAGGCGGTGTTTGTTTTCAATATATCTTAAGAGAGGGACAAGGTAATATCGAGTTTTCTACTGGATGACATTAGCTGAGTTTTTATAGTTTGTTGTTTCTCTCTGTTTGAAGGTGCAGAATAACGAGAATATAGAGTATATAGGCGATACACATGAATGCAACCTGTGAGACGCAGGTCTCCTTCGGACTCCAGAACCTGTATGTGGTTTGGAGACATACCACATTGCAGTAGCAAAGTCCTCGTCCTTCCTCCAGTTCCCTAACTGCCGGTGCTATCTTTTCTACTACCTCATATTGCAGGTCTAAGCTTCGTTTGGCATTGGCCTTACACACTGTACATGGTTGGCGAAGCTACAACAACATTTTCCCATTTCCACCTAGAGGTGAAAATACAGTCCTGTCGCATTAACCCAACTCACCCTGTTTTTCCGCAGAACGCAGAAGGTCGTAGATATAGGCCACACGGGGTAGCCAAGCAGTCTGAGGCGCCTTGTCATGGTTCACGCGGCTCCCCCCATTTGAGGTTCGAGTCCTCCCTCAGGCATGGGTGTATTTCGTCCTTAGTATAAGTTAGTTTAAGTTAGATTAAATAGTGTGTAAGCTTAGGGACCGATGACCTCAGCAGTTTGGTCCCATAAGACCTTACCATCAATTTCCAAATTTCCAAAAATGGTTAAAATGGCTCTGAGCACTATGGGACTTAACTGCTGAGGTCATCAGGAGGACATCACACACATCCATGCCCGAGGCAGGATTCGAACCTGCGACCATAGCGGTCGCGCGGTTCCAGACTGTAGCGCCTAGAACCGCTCGGCCACTCCAGCCAGCCCAAATTTCCAATTTCTTTGATATAGCGCTTTCTGACTTTTATTCAGTTCTGACTTATATGTCGACGATCACATAGATGTAGCTGCAGGGAGGGTGGGGGCAGAGCCTGAGGAGTAGTTACAATATGCAGAGGGACTGTCTAAAACACCGTTGGAGTTTTACTGTAGCAGATAGGTTCGAAAAAGGTGACTCGTTTTGAGATATGAGAGTGGCATGAATATGATTTACCAGTGGCTTTAATCATTAAGAGATGTCTCCATAGGATGCAATACAGGTAAGTGATGGAGTGGATAGACTTGATACCTAATCGCAGACAGCATTTGTATCAGAAAGTGTCACACTGTGACTGTTGTGTGTACCTTTAGAACCAAGAGCACTTTTTATGCAGGGTGACAGTAGCATAGTTGTTGTGGCCATGTTTTTAATAGCGCAGTCCTTACATGAAATGTATGTTACTGGCGGTAGAATTCTTCTGTGGTCAGCTTCAAATCTCGGTTCTGCATCGTCTTCCCTCCTGGGACTCCTATTTGAAAAAACTGGTGACTGTAATTCAACGACTGAAAAAGAAAAATTACTGCCATGCAAAGTGACTCTCAAGATTAGTTTAATTAATTAGCCTATCAGTGACATGTCGCCTGGTGGGTGGAAGAAATGACTAGGATACCACAGATATGATCCTTGACTTGACGTTTTTTCATTGTGGCGACGTATTTTAACGATATTTCAATCTCCCACCTACACAGGGAGAGAGAACCCTCGTAATAAAACCAGATGTCTTACCGAATTTATAAAGTGATACATAGTATAAACTTGATATTTACGACTTCTAGGTGCTGTTACCTTAAGACACTTCGTATGAGGCGAGACATTTGGTTAACTTACACTGCAATCAATTTCCCGCCAAATTCTTTAACTAAATAAATTTACTATATTCCATACACCACCTTGCATGCCATAAATAAATAAACAATATTCATGCATAGTCTAAATTGTTTAAAAAATGTTCCATACACTGCAATCGATCTCCCGCCAACTGGTAAATCAACTCAGTATTTTTCCCGCCAATTCCCATGTGGGGAAGGGGAGAGGGAGGGCTGGGAGGTTTCCCAGAGGGGGATTTAATTAATTAGTCAATCAAATTGATATAAAACCTGTGATTTTATTGGCGAGAGGAGTTCCCAGGGGGGTGGGGGAGGAGGAGCGAAAGGGGGAGAGGGAGCAGTGGGGTTTCTTGGAAAACCACTTGACCAAACAATGGATAAAGGACCTGAAAGTCAAAAGGATGGATTATCCCAGAGTGTCATAATCCTCTTCACAGAAGAACAGGTTAAGGACCTGTCAATCAAAAGAGCATAATAGGTTTGCTCCCAAATATATACGTGTGCCTGATGTAATCAGCCCACCCTAACAAACTGTGCTGATGCCCCTCTTGCTCTACTAATAAAGTGCTCTAGGGTAATCAGAATGCACTACTCCATGAATACAGGGATATTAAGATGTTGTTAAGGCTTTCGTGGCCACTTGTTGACAAACTGCCTATTGGCTTCTTTCTCGGGTTCTTCGGCCGACGTTCATCTAATGATTTTTCTGACGTTTCGCAAGCACGAGTGGCTGGCATTGTCAAAGCTTCACCCTCCACTGCCGGTGGTGAACTGGAGCCGAGCTCGCGGCCGCAGACTACCTGGCGCGCCAACGTCCGAGGGCTTCTCCGCGGTCATTTCCGGTGCGGTTCTCCTCATGCTACCTGCGACGGTCGTTCGCTGCAGTACGGGAAGCCAGGATCCGTTTACCTTTCCTCTTTCTTGTTCAAACTGTTCGCGTGTTTTTGTATTTCTACAGCTTCTCTGAACAAGCGCGTGTGATAGTGCTTCTCTACAGCCTGAACTTCCGTGTCGGCGAATTTTATTACGTGGTCGGTCTCATTCAGTGCGTGCTCTGCCACTGCCGATTTCTCCACCTACCCCAACCTGCAATGTCGCTTATGCTCTTTGATCCTGGTGTTAATTGATCGTCCAGTCATTCCGACACAAACTTTTCCGCATGTGCATGGTATACGGTATATTCCCGACATTGCAAGTGGGTCTCTTTTCTCCTTCGCCGATCTAAGACACTCTTTGATCTTCCTTGTCGGTTTGAAAATCGTCTTTACGCCATGTTTGCGCAATATACGGCCGATTCTGTCCGTCACTCTGGGAATGTATGGCAGAAAGGCCGTACCCGACATTTCTTTTTCTGGTTCCTTACTTCGCCGAGTGTTTGGCTCTGTTACACTTCTAATGTAGTTTGTGGAGTACCCATTGCTCCTCAGAACAGTTTCCAGGTGTTGCATTTCTCGTTTGAGGTGTTGCGGCTCACATATTCGTTCTGCTCTCGTTACGAGCGTACTAATCATGCCTCTTTTCTGGCTCGGGTGGTGGTTTGACAGTTTGTGCAGGTATCGGTCCGTGTGTGTCGGTTTTCGATACACGCTGTGTCCCAGTTTTTCGCCGTCCCTTGTAACCAGCACGTCTAGAAATGGCAGTTTCTTGTCCTTTTCTACTTCCATGGTAAATGTTATGTTGGCATGGAGGCTGTTCAAGTGTCTCAGGAAGTCACCGAGCTGCTCTTCACCATGGCTCCACACCACGAAAGTATCATCGACGTACCTGTACCACACCTTAGGTTTGCAAGTCGCCGAGTCCAGTGCCTGTGCTTCGAATTGTTCCATGAAGAAGTTGGCCACCACTGGACTGAGAGGACTACCCATGGCGACGCCTTCCAGCTGTTCGTAGAAATCGCCATTCCACGTGAAATAGCTAGTGGTGAGACATGCATGGAAGAGCTTTCTGATGTCTCGCAGGAAAATGGAACCGATGTGCTCCAGAGCGTCACTGAGTGGCACTTTCATAATAAACGAAACAACATCAAAGCTGACCAGGATGTCGTTTGGTGCAAGTTTGTTTCTTAAGCTTCTCAATGAAATGTCCTGAGTCCTTAATGTATGTGTCGGTCTTCCCCACGTGTGGCTGGAACAGAGAGGCCAAGTGTTTTGCCAGTTTGTATGTCGGTGAGCCAGGAGCGCTAACGATCGGTCTCAGTGGAACGTTGTTCTTATGGATCTTGGGTAATCCATACAGCCGAGGTGGTAGGGCTTCTGTGTTGCGCAGGTTTCTCTGTATGTCCGCCGGCAGAGAAGACGCCTTGATTAATCGATTCGTATTCCGAGTGATACGCTGCGTCGGATCTGCGCTTAGTTTTCGGTACGTCGTCGGATATAATAGGTCTCGGATCTTTTGCTCATAATCTTCGGTCTTCATTACGACGGTCGCGTTCCCCTTATCGGCGTTGAGATTCTTAATGGCTTGTACCTGAAGCGTTGACAATGCCAGCCACTCGTGCTGGCGAAACGTCAGAAAAATCATTAGATGAACGTCGGCCGAAGAACCCGAGACAGAAGCCAATAGGCAGTTTGTCATATTAAGATGTGCTACAAAACATTCTTTCAGTAAACGAAAAGAAGACACTGGAAGAAATTTCTACAAAGGCAGCTGCAATTTGGCATATGGGGAAGACCATATAAATTATTGACTGAAATTAAGGGACTTACTGTCATGTCGACAAATCGTAAGGAGGATGGCTCAGCGACGGCAGGATGGATGGAGTCAACAAATTATCTGCTAACAACCCTACTTCCTGATGATAACACAGCCACAGATACTAAAGTACATGCACAACTTAGAAGTGAGCTAGATAACGAATGCGACAATCAGACGCTGGTGATACCTTTCACTCAAGAAGACGTTGCTGTCGCAATTTCCAAGCTCAAAAGTGGAAAAGGCACATGATGCAGATGGCGCCTACCCACAGGTCGGGTGGATGGTAGGTCGATTAATAGTGCCATATTTGACAGCATTACTAAACGAGGCGTTGCGAAGAGGTATAATCCCAGCGATATGGGAAACAGGTAGAGCAGTAGTGATTAAAAAGGGAAAGGATGAAGACACGGCATCACGGAAAATCTATAGACCTATTTGCTTACCAAACGCTTTGGCCAAAGTTCAGAACGTCTCCAGAATGAGATTTTCACTGTGCAGCGGAGTGTGCGCTGATATGACACTTCCTGGCAGATTAAAACTGTGTGCTGGACCGAGACTCGAACTCGGGACCTTTGCCTTTCGCGGGAAAGTCCTCTACCAACTGAGCTACCCAAGCACGACTCACGCCCCGCCCTCACAGCGTTACTTCCGCCAGTACCTCGTCTCCTACTTTCCAAACTTCACAGAAGCTCTTCTGCGAACCTTCTTGATGCTTCACGGAATACCTGTAAATGCAGAACTGTTTGTAGACTTTAGGCTTTCTTCTAGATGAGAAAATAAACTTTCTAAAAGACGTAAAATCTGTTACTCAAAAGGCAGCCAAAATTATGCATACTATTGCCCGTACTGCCACTACTGACTATAAATTACCGTTGCAAGTGGTGCGGTCATATCACTATCACGAAGCTATCTTCAACGCCATAGCGGGCTTCGCTACCAGCGTCTGGGCGCTTTGCCTTGGACTAGGCAGCTACAAATCAATGCTGCCTACTTCTGAGGCTCACTGCTGTCTTTCCACTACACCTGTAGAGGGTTTGCTCGTAATCCTCGGGATATGTCCAATGGACATCGTGTTGTACGTTACACGGCAGTGCTGCATTGGTTGGGGCGTGTACGAGATCACAGGAACCTATGTTACTGATAGAAGACATTTACGAGCCTGGAAGTTAAATGGAAGGCTGCGTGACAGCGACACTAGAAGCTGTGCAAGGCGTGTTCACAGCATATTCCCGAGCATCAGGAATAGGCTCATACCTCGTGCACCATACCTCGTCCCGACTCGAGGTATGGTGCACCTATTCACAGGCCATGGTCCGTACCCCAAACATATGCATCGAGTGCGATATAGTTGCTCACCATAATGTGAATGTGAAGAGGAAGGTTCTGGTGATCATGTCGTTCTCAGATGCACCCTTTTTTCAGGTAGAGAGAGACTACAGACGATTAGACTGCGGACTGCAAACCATTGTAAGTGACCAAAACTTTCGAACTGAAGTCAGTATGGTAGCACATAGGATATCTAAAAGGCAACTGCTTAAATTTCAGTCTATAAGATCAGGTTGACACTCTCAGTATCAAAATAATGGCAACAGGTCACGAGAAGCGTTTCCTCTATTATAGACAATGATAGGCATACATAAATTAAATTAAGAGAAACTTCAAAATAAATAATTAAATAAATAGATCAAATATAATAAAATAAAAAGAAAAGAAAGAGTGCTATGGCCACCCACACTGGTATACGTAGACTCGAGGATTGCCGAGGCACGCACATACCAGCGTGGGTGACGTAGAATAGTTTGACAACAACAGGTTTAGAAGCAGGTAGTTGTAGTTAGTCGGCAAACCTCAAGCTCTTCCGAAGCTGCCGGTAACGTATCTGCTAATGAAAGATGGAAGTTATTCACTTGGAACTTTTATGTTTTGTACTTTTTTTATTCATTCTTGTCTTTCACATGTTCTGTTGTACACTGAAACACCAAAGAAACTGCTTTAGGCATGGTTATTCGAATACAGAGATATGTAAACGGGCAGAATATGGCGCTGCGGTCAGCAACGCCTATATAAGACAAGTGTCTGGAGCAATTGTTAGATCAGTTACTGCTGCTACAATGGTAGTTTACCAAGATTTAAGGGTGTTTGAACGTGGTGTTATAGTCGGTGCACTAGCGACGGGACACAGCATCTCCGAGGTAACGATGGGGATTTTCCCGTACGTCCATTTCACGAGTGTAACGTGAATAGCAGGAATCCGGTAAAACATCACATCTCCGACATCGTGACGGCCGGAAAAAGATCTTGCAACAACGGGACCAACGACGACTGAAGAGAATCATTCAACGTGACACAAGTGCAACGCAAATTCCTGCAGATTTCAATACTGGGCCCTCAACATGTGTCAGTGTGCGAACCGTTCAACGAAATATCATCGATATGGGCTTTCGCAGCCGAAGGCCCATACGCGTATCCTTCATGACTGCGTGACACAAAGCTTCACGCCTCGCCTGGGCCCGTCAACACTGACATTGGACTGTTGATGACTGGAAACATGTTGCCTGGTCGGACGAGTCTCTTTTCAAATTCTATCGAGCGGATGGAAGTATACGGGTATTTAGACAACCTCATGAATCCATGGAACCTGAATGTCAGCAGGGGACTGTTCAAGCTGGTAGAGGCTCTGTAATAGTGTGGGACGTGTGCAGTTGGAGTGATATGGGACCCCTGATACGCATAGATACGACTCTGACAGGTGACACGTACGAAAGCATCATATCTAATCACCTGCAGCCATTCATGTCCATTGCGCGTTAGAACGGACTTGAGAGATTCCAGCAATGTGACATCCTACACGTCCAGAACTGCTACAGAGTGGCTCCAGGAACACTCTTCCAAGTTTAAACACTTCCGCTGGTCACAAAACTCCCCAGACATGACGTTATTGAGCATATCTGGGATGCCTTGCTACGTGCTGTTCAGAAGGATCTCCGCCCCCTCATACTCTTACGGATTTATGGACAGCAGGATTTGTGGTCTTAGTTCCCTCTTTCCCTCTAGCACTACTTCAGACATTAGTCGACTTCATGCCACGTTGCATTGTGGCACTTCTGTGTGCTCGCGGGGGCCCTATCCGACATTAGGCAGATGTGCTAGTTTCTTTGGCTCTTAAGTGTATTTCTACATTAATATTACTAATGGTTGCTGTTAATATGATTTACTTCACATACATACACTCCTGGAAATGGAAAAAAGAACACATTGACACCGGTGTGTCAGACCCACCATACTTGCTCCGGACACTGCGAGAGGGCTGTACAAGCAATGATCACACGCACGGCACAGCGGACACACCAGGAACCGCGGTGTTGGCCGTCGAATGGCGCTAGCTGCGCAGCATTTGTGCACAGCCGCCGTCAGTGTCAGCCAGTTTGCCGTGGCATACGGAGCTCCATCGCAGTCTTTAACACTGGTAGCATGCCGCGACAGCGTGGACGTGAACCGTATGTGCAGTTGACGGACTCTGAGCGAGGGCGTATAGTGGGCATGCGGGAGGCCGGGTGGACGTACCGCCGAATTGCTCAACACGTGGGGCGTGAGGTCTCCACAGTACATCGATGTTGTCGCCAGTGGTCGGCGGAAGGTGCACGTGCCCGTCGACCTGGGACCGGACCGCAGCGACGCACGGATGCACGCCAAGACCGTAGGATCCTACGCAGTGCCGTAGGGGACCGCACCGCCACTTCCCAGCAAATTAGGGACACTGTTGCTCCTGGGGTATCGGCGAGGACCATTCGCAACCGTCTCCATGAAGCTGGGCTACGGTCCCGCACACCGTTAGGCCGTCTTCCGCTCACGCCCCAACATCGTGCAGCCCGCCTCCAGTGGTGTCGCGACAGGCGTGAATGGAGGGACGAATGGAGACGTGTCGTCTTCAGCGATGAGAGTCGCTTCTGCCTTGGTGCCAATGATGGTCGTATGCGTGTTTGGCGCCGTGCAGGTGAGCGCCACAATCAGGACTGCATACGACCGAGGCACACAGGGCCAACACCCGGCATCATGGTGTGGGGAGCGATCTCCTACACTGGCCGTACACCACTGGTGATCGTCGAGGGGACACTGAATAGTGCACGGTACATCCAAACCGTCATCGAACCCATCGTTCTACCATTCCTAGACCGGCAAGGGAACTTGCTGTTCCAACAGGACAATGCACGTCCGCATGTATCCCGTGCCACCCAACGTGCTCTAGAAGGTGTAAGTCAACTACCCTGGGCAGCAAGATCTCCGGATCTGTCCCCCATTGAGCATGTTTGGGACTGGATGAAGCGTCGTCTCACGCGGTCTGCACGTCCAGCACGAACGCTGGTCCAACTGAGGCGCCAGGTGGAAATGGCATGGCAAGCCGTTCCACAGGACTACATCCAGTATCTCTACGATCGTCTCCATGGGAGAATAGCAGCCTGCATTGCTGCGAAAGGTGAATATACACTGTACTAGTGCCGACATTGTGCATGCTCTGTTGCCTGTGTCTATGTGCCTGTGGTTCTGTCAGTGTGATCATGTGATGTATCTGACCCCAGGAATGTGTCAATAAAGTTTCCCCTTCCTGGGACAATGAATTCACGGTGTTCTTATTTCAATTTCCAGGAGTGTATCATCAAATATTGTATGTCACCATGACTAGCAAATATGTACGACATGTGTAGAACTTCCAGATAACAGGTCAAAAATTCGTAATAATAAATGAAATTGAATTGAACTGACCTGAACTGCATTACGTCGAAGAGAACCCGTCAACGAGTACACGAGCAACTTCTTTGTTTATTAATG
Organism: Schistocerca cancellata; assembly: GCF_023864275.1. Classification (NCBI taxonomy): domain Eukaryota; kingdom Metazoa; phylum Arthropoda; class Insecta; order Orthoptera; family Acrididae; genus Schistocerca; species Schistocerca cancellata. Next base: position 396,184,288 of record NC_064628.1, read on the forward strand.
AGTGAATTGTAAAACAAGTGATGCACTGGGTCACGCCTAATCAGTTTCTAGTAAAAATAGTCGCTTTATCATGTTTTAAAATGGTTCTAGCACGGAAACGGTACATTCCTGGACAAGGTTCCCATTCAAAATATTGTCTACTCTAGCCCCTCTGCAAGTCCTCGAAGTTTTTAAGGAGAACTTTAGAACACCTTGTATAGATTAAAATCTTTTTAAGGAGAAATTCTGTTAGAAGTGTACGCCGTGATTTTCGCGAATCTCAAATTAATTGTGCAGAGTTTATGAAATTTTCGGTACTAAATGAAGTGTGTGAGGCTCCTGTTCGCTCATAAAAACTCCTCTTCCTGCCGATGACGGATTGTTTCATCATTATGTTATTTTATAATCGGAGGGGGAAGTTAATTGTGCTTAATCGATTGAGATATCTTTATTAGTTTATTAAATCCTTTGTCGAAAGGTATTATTAACTTACACTAACAAAATCATACCACGAGATTCGAAGAAAACATCACCTTTTATGAGCGCTACGATCTTGGACGACATTTCCGACTTGCGACCTACTGTTCAATATTCTTCCGACAGGCGACCGTAAAATTCAGTACCCTACTTGGCTCTCTTGTGGATGCGTCCTCTGACCGAGTGTTCGCGACCGACCGCGTCTCTATGTTCCACTTGAACGACTGCGTCGCTGGCGTACGCTCAAAAACAAGCCAACCGTAAAACTCAGAGACGCTTAACACGCATCGTCGCAGCCCACAGGGGTTGTATTCATTCCAGTGTCGATGGATATGTAGCAGCGGTGACCTCAACAGTGGCAGGTCATTTGTTGTGTATCTTACGAGAATACAGTGTGTTATCACACAATTGACTTTTTTTGCTTTTTATTTATGTCTGCATTACGTGACACGAAAACGTTGTGTGTGAACTGAACCTGAAATGTAGAATAAAAAATTTATTTCTTAGTCACTACCTCCATAGGGTAGTAAGCGCCAGCCTGTGTAAAATTGTTCTCATTTATTTTGTATCGATTATTTAAAGCTAAGTGCTCTTCAAACACCCACAACCACCTAATGGGCGGAATACATGCCGCTGTTGGTTTAAAGATATAAAAATATTTTCTATATATTGTAATGATACAGTATTCATGTTTGCTTAAAAACCTGTAATTTTCTCCGCCGCAGCGTACATTGTACAGTAAGTGGCTATAAGTATTGAAAGCATTATTACAATTATTCATCTATATTCCTGTTGATATGTAGTACTACAAATTTATGTTTTGGTTTCGTTTGACTCATGTTCATAGAGGGGATTGGACATGTGAACAAATTATCTGTTGTGAAGCCATCGTAGAAGTGTCTCATGAATCGGTAGTGAAGATGTTACAGCATCAGTTGTCAAATGTGTGATATTTTTACCACGTGTTTCGGGACAGCATTATCGCATTATCAAATGTTATAAAACAAAGAAACCAATCAATAAATCGCAATACTGGTAGAACATCTATATGGTTGGCAGTGCGTGAACTACTTGTATTGTGATTATTTGTGTGGTTTCCTTTTTGTATAGTTCTTGATAATGGGATAACGTGGACTCGAAAAATGTTGCGGTAAAAACATCACGAAGTTGAAAACTGGTGGCCTAACATTCTCAGCGCTAAATGGAGGAATATTGTCAAGAAATGAAAACCAATGTTGGTATTATGTTCTGAATTCAGTTCATATCTAGGCACGTTTGGTTGCACATCAAGGTCAATTAACGTCTTTATACGAGTCAGTAATTTCTATAATGATAACACGCAATAAAAATTTGTGATATTTCGATGTTATTCGACGGATATTTTTATTTTTATTTGAAGATCTGTCTCTCTGAACAATTGATATTTGTCTAAAGAGAAAAGAGTCGTTCAAACATTAACTAACTGTAATTAAGGTTGAAGCAAAAAACTAATGGAATATAGATACTGTGTAATTGCGTCTCTGGTTTTGGTGACTTTTTTTTTTTACGGAGTTTGTGAGTGATTAACTAATGTTTATCTAGGTAAAGGGATCTGAGAGATTGACTTTACAACAGATAAGTTTTTGTTTCTTATGAGTCTTCAGTCTCTGGAGAAGTAAAATTACAAGTGGAAATATTAATTGAACTGAAAATAACGATTTAGAGCATCAGAGATAATCGCTAGTCGTGACGTAGCGCTTCAGTATTAGCTCTGCATTGCCGTAGCAACGGATCAACAACTACCTACAAACGATGTGAAATGCAGGTTTCTTGGTTGCTTATCAAACAATAATTATTAAACCTCAACGAGCTATCACTAAGCAGAACGTGCAGCCCGAATAGCAATTAATGTGTCGAACAGCTGTAGCAGTACGCGCCTGGCGTCTGATTAATTATTAAAGAAGTCGAAACACGCAATCGTTACCAGCGTAGCGTGCACGCTACAATATCAGGAGTTAAAAAGATATTTGCATTAACGACCCGTAACTGGAACATTGTGTCAAGACGTTATGCAGACTATACACTATTTTGAAAACGGAGAATTTGTGACAGGTGAGTATATTTTAAGAACGATAAATTGCAACCAAGGGATTGTCTGAATTGCAGTGGAGACATTATATTTGCATCTTGCTGTGCAAAGAAGCGGTTTGTGTGCTCTCGTTCCCCAGTGAAAATTATTACCTCAGTTCAGCTTCTAATTTGTCTTCCGTAATGTATCTAATAATAGAATAACATCTTAGCTTTCACGTGAGACGCGCTGTCGGCGGGAAAGCTAAGAGTATGTGTGAGTAAAATTTTTATCATCAAAATTAGTCTCTAAATTCAGAAGGTAATAACCACTGTTTAACGACTGGCTCTTCAAATTTCGACCATCAAACTTTTGCGCCGCCTTCGGAGTGATTTCAGTTAGTGACTCGCAACTAGTAACTTTAACAATAGTACTGAAATATGTCTCGTTATCGCTGCCTAAGTATGGTGATCGTTGTTGCAAAGGCGGTTAGTTCGGCGTCATTCCAGACACTCGTTAGTTTCGGTTTCGTACGAGTTTTGAAGGTCCGGGAATTTAACTGTGGACGAATTTTGTACGACTTCGTGAGCCGTTAGCACGCCGCTTTCGGGAGTGGGGAAGACGCGCCAGCCTCATGCGGGTTAAGCAAAATAACCACAGAAGCTGTCATCGCATTTCAGTACGTCGATGATAACGTTACAAACTATCCTAAATGCATTCAGTCTGGCATACAAATCTATCTGTCTTGAGCTTAATGCAGACAAAACGGAAGATCTCTATCAGGCTGCCCCAAATTTCACTGCAGCAGCTCCAGTTATTACACTTGATGGAACACGTCTAGAGATTGTAGAGTATTTTTCATACTTGGGAAGCCAACTTTCTCCAAATTCAAACATAGATGCAGAAATTCAACACCGAGTAAAGTGTGCAAGTACTGCATATGGTCATCTTTTGAAAAGAGTGCTTGATAACCACTATTTGAGTGCTGAAACTAAGCTTACAGTCTACAAAGTCATTATGATGCCTACACTTCTTTATGGATGTGGAACCGGGACCACCTACAGGCGCCACAAACTCCTTATAAAATTACCACCAACGCTGCCTAAGAAGAATATTGAAAGTAAGGTGGCAGGATTGGCGAACAAACAGCAGCATTTTGGAGCAAAAATTGTCATACACCAACTTCGGTGGACTGGTCACATCAGCCGCATGCCAAACTCCCGTCTCCCCAAGCAAATCACGTTCTCCCAATTGAATAATGGCCGACCCAATCAGGGAGGGCAAAAAACTGTATAAAGATGTCCTCAAGTCAAATGTGACTAAATTTCGAATAAACACAAATGATTGGAGAACTGCAACCCTAGATAGACCCAAAAAGTGACAAATTGTTCAACAAGGAACACTTAATTTTGAAAAGCAGAGACAATTGCAGGAGAATAGGAAGAGATATGGCAGAAGAGAACAAGAGGTCTTGAGAGGAAGATACCTGTTGCATCATTCAGTCAACACCAACTGGATATGCCATTACTGCGGTCCAGAACAGGATTAGTTAGCCACCAAAGGATCCACAGGTAACGCTACCAAAAGACATTTCATACTCGTCAACGAGTAAATGCCTACGATGATGGTGATGACGATGATGATTTGTGTGAAATTCCTACTGTCACACTGTGACAGACAATAAGGTAGTTGAAGAGAAATACGTTTGCCAGTTCTCTTTTCTGATCTTCTTAGTTTGTTTTTCCAAGCAACAAAAAGTTCCGATTTTTCTGACTTTGTGGTAGCAAGCGTATCTCGTTCCCTTTGAGAAGGAACAATTGTAGCCCAAAAAGTTCCGATTTTTCTGACTTTGTTGTAGCAAGCGTATCTCGTTCCCTTTGAGAAGGAACAATTGTAACCCACGAATAATAGTTCGATAACCTCAAATGGTTCAAACGGCTCTGAGCACTATGAGACTTAACATCTGAGGTCATCAGTCCCCTAGAACTTAGAACTACTTAAACGTAACTAACCTAAGGACATCACACACATCCATGCCCGAGGCATGATTCGAACCTGCGACCGCAGCAGTCGCGCGGTTCCGGACTCAAGCGCCTAGAACCGCTCGGCCATCGGGGCCGGTCGATAACCTCACCGTCCTGCTTTTTGCTACAGAGTTAAGTGAAAGCCAGTGGTTTGTTACAGTCTGCATGGTTGCTTATAGTCAGTCACAGAAACACGCAGCAAAATCAGTATTAGTATTGTTATGGTCGACGTTACAGAAGCCGCTTTACCGAGTGACGTAGCCACGGCCTCTGGCGACTTACCGAGCGTTGTGGTGTCTGGCAGTGAGTGCTTGCAGAAGGCAGGTGCCTGGCGGTGGGTGCTTCCGGCAGTGAGTGCTGCTAGCAGCGGCGAGCGCTCTGTCGCAGCCGGTGCCTGGCGGTGGGTGCTGGTAGCGTCGCTTCTAGCAGCGGCGAGCGCCTAGTCGCCAGTAGCTGCGGTGCGCGCCCGTCGCGGCCTCATATGCAGAGTAGCGGCGGCGCGCATGCGCACTCGTCGCCTCGGCTCGCCTACCGCGCCGGTAGGGCTGGGCTGGGGAAACGAGCGACAGAGCGACCGTCCAGAGCGCGCCTGCATTAATCACGAGCCGACGGGACGGTCCGGTAACGGGCTGCGCGATTTGCATTCCTAGTTGGAGGCGGCTCGCTGACTCACCGGGCGCTCGAGACGAGGCGATCGGCTCTGACTAATAGAACGAGGTACGTCGTACTGGACGGCGAGTGGAAACGAAAGTGTTCTCAGTGCGCATAAATGATCTATAAACAGCACTACAGACTGTTGGCTCTCGCCGCTATTCTCTAGAACAAGAGTGTCCAAACTTTTAGCTTCACCTGGGCCACATTGACAGGGAGGGGGGATACATGAGGCAGGCGTCAGCTGTAGTGGTCAGATTCGAATCCTGCCTCGGTCATGGATGTCTGAGATGTCCTTAGGTTAGTCCCATAGTGCTCAGAGCCATTTGCACCATTTGTAGTGCACAGATGAAAAGGAAGAGAGAGAGGCAGGCGTGGAAAGAGGGGGCGAGGTCGATATGGTGAGAGAGAGGAGGATGGAGATATGGCTAGAGAGAGAGAGTACGGAGCAAATGGATACAGAGAGATGGAGGAGGAGACGAAGAGATTAGAGAAAGTAAGTAGGAGAAGATTGTAGCCTCCCAACAGAAAAAATATGCAAATATATATAAATATAACATTCACATTTAGTGTAACCTCCCAACAGTTTATTACTCCGTAACCTCGCAATAATAACGTGACTAACCTCCCAATAAAAAATGTGACTCATATATAATCTTTCTAAAGTAGAAAAGGAGTTTTGCTATTTTTGGAGCAAAATAACTGATCATGGTGGAAGTAGAGAGGATATAAAATGTAGACTGGCAATGGCAAGGAAAGCGTTTCTGAAGAAGAGAAATTTGTTAACATCGAGTATAGATTTAAGTGTCAGGAAGCCCTTTCTGAGAGTATTTGTATGGAATGCAGCCATGTATGGAATGCAGCCATGTATGGAATGCAGTCATGTATGGAAGTGAAACATGGACGATAAATAGTTCGGACAAGAAGAGAATAGAAGCTTTCGAAATGTGGCGCTACAGAAGAATGCTGAAGATTAGATGGGTAGATCACATAACTGATGAGGAGGTATTGAATAGAATTGGGGAGAAGAGGAGTTTGTGGCACAACTTAACTAGAAGAAGGGATCGGTTGGTAGGACATGTTCTGAGGCATCAAGGGATCACCAATTTAGTATTGGAGGGCAGCGTGGAGGGTAAAAATTATAGAGGGAGACCAAGAGATGATTACACTAAACAGATTCAGAAGGATGTAGGTTGCAGTAGGTACTGGGAGATGAAGCAGCTCGCACAGGATGGAGTAGCATGGAGAGCTGCATCAAACCAGTCTCAGGACTGAAGACCACAACAACAACAATATAACCTTTCAATAATTAACTGACTGTGAATCTAAACTGGTAAATTTGGACGTCAGCAGTGCTGCGTCAGGGCCCTGAAAGATTATTCTGAATAAATTGAAAACTCTTACCTCAATGAAGTCTCCGGGTAACGCGTATATATCTGCTCCTATAAGAAATTTTTCTGTCACAGCCCAGTGCAATGCTGGCCGCTAGATTTGTCATGTATAAAAAGAAACAACTGATTTTTCTTTACGACAATCGGAGTGACCATGGATTGCAGAAATCAGTAAATTCTTTAAATTCAGATGAATGATTGTCAAAAAGTTAATTTTAAAAAAAGTTTATTATTAAAAGATTTTTTAAAACATTTACATGGGACTCGATATAAATTTGGTTGTAATAAATTAGATATGCGCGCGGCTGTTTTTACGAGGGCAGTTCAATAAGTAATGCAACACATTTTTTTTTTCTGAAGCAGGGGTTGTTTTATTCAGCATTGAAACACACCAGGTTATTCCCCAATCTTTTAGCTACACAAAACTATTTTTCAACGTAATCTCCATTCAATGCTACGGCCTTACGCCACCTTGAAATGAGGGCCTGTACGCCTGCACGGTACCATTCCACTGGTCGATGTCGGGGCCAACGTCGTACTGCATCAATAACTTCTTCATCATCCGCGTAGTGCCTCCCACGGATTGCGTCCTTCATTGGGCCAAACATATGGAAATCCGACGGTGCGAGATCGTGGCTGTAGGGTGCATGAGGAAGAACAGTCCACTGAAGTTTTGTGAGCTCCTCTCGGGTGCGAAGACTTGTGTGAGGTCTTACGTTGTCATGAAGAAGGAGAAGTTCGTTCAGATTTTTGTGCCTACGAACACGCTGAAGTCGTTTCTTCAATTTCTGAAGAGTAGCACAATACACTTCAGAGTTGATCGTTTGACCATGGGGAAGGACATCGAACAGAATAACCCCTGCAGCGTCCCAGAAGACTGTAACCATGACTTTACCGGCTGAGGGTATGGCTTTAAACTTTTTCTTGGTAGGGGAGTGGGTGTGGCACCACTCCATTGATTGCCGTTTTGTTTCAGGTTCGAAGTGATGAACCCATGTTTCATCGCCTGTAACAATCTTTGACAAGAAATTGTCACCCTCAGCCACATGACGAGCAAGCAATTCCGCACAGATGGTTCTCCTTTGCTCTTTATGGTGTTCGGTTAGACAACGAGGGACCCAGCGGGAACAAACCTTTGAATATCCCAACTGGTGAACAATTGTGACAGCAGTACCAACAGAGATGTCAAGTTGAGCACTGAGTTGTTTGATGGTGATCCGTCGATCATCTCGAACGAGTGTGTTCGCACGCTCCACCATTGCAGGAGTCACAGCTGTGCACGGCCGGCCCGCACGCGGGAGATCACACAGTCTTGCTTGACCTTGCGGCGATGATGACACACGCTTTGCCCAACGACTCACCGTGCTTTTGTCCGCTGCCAGATCACCGTAGACATTCTGCAAGCGCCTATGAATATCTGAGATGCCCTGGTTTTCCGCCAAAAGAAACTCGATCACTGCCCGTTGTTTGCAACGCACATCCGTTACAGACGCCATTTTAACAGCTCCGTACAGCGCTGCCACCTGTCGGAAGTCAATGAAACTATATGAGACGAAGCGGGAATGTTTGAAAATATTCCACAAGAAATTTCCGGTTTTTTCAACCAAAATTGGCAGAGAAAAAAAAATGTGTTGCATTACTTATTGAACTGCCCTCGTACCTTATACTACTTTGCTCAGGCACGACCGGCCCAACCGCCCTACTGCGAGCTACCACTACTACTGCTGACACTGCTCCTACTGCAACCGACACTGCTCGCTGGTCTGCGATTCTGTTATAGCTTACATATCGTAGGCAGCGCGTGAGCAATCCATCGAAATTACATCTGCTCGAGTGCGCCTCTTACAAGATAGACAAATAGAGGGGGGGGGGGGGGGGGGAGGTGGACAGAAGCAGAGAGAGGAAGAGGTGGGGACAGAGAGGGGGAGGAGGAGGTGTGTTCAGTGTATGTCTTGAACGCATTCGCTAGTGGAGCTGCGCGGAAAAGACTAGTACTACACAGACAAGCCCTGAGCAACCAGTGCGTTCGTGCTCATTGTCGTTTTGTGTGGTGTTGATATATTGAGGTCTCGCATCTTGAATACATTCAACTACGACGAATTGTCTGTGCCCTCTTAATTAGTACATTGATCACAAGATACGCAGATTATGGCTGTGTATCAAGGAAATACGAAAACATTCAAGAAAAAACGTACTGCCTTTAGAAATAAAATCAGTAGGACGTACAAGAAAGCTAAAAACAGTAAAGAAATGGTTGTTGAAAGAAGAGACACAGTTTATAGAAAAGTCTAAGTTATTTTCGATGACTTTAAAAGGAAAGGCGTCAACATTAATACTTCAAAAGTATTTATACTCTTAAATACAGAGGATGGAGTAGATAGGTGGAAAGAATTCACTGATAGCCCGTAGCTGGGAGAGAAACTGTTTAATAGCATGATGGAGGAAGAAATAGACGTCGATTTGGAAGATGTAGAAATCAAATTGGAGATTTTGGGTTCGTTCAAATTTCGCATAAATTTTTCATTGCTTCTGCAACATTGTTCTGACCATGTAACACCGAAAATGCAGATAAAATACTTTCTTCAACATCCAAAATTTTACGCCATTAAATACCTGTTGACAACTTGTAATATACTGCTATTTCTGAATCTTGAAACACCCCTGTTTAATTCCTTTACTGGATTTTGCGTGATTTATCGAAGCCGCCAAACAGTTAACTATTATGATTATATGACCGCGTGCTTAATGGATGAAAGGCTATCGGTTTTTCTGCTGTGGTTTCGGGGGTGTTTCAACCGAGTGTGGCTGTTCTGAGACTGAATAGTGGAGTGATTGAAAGTTTGTCTATTATTAAGGACCACAAAGGTTGCGATGTACAAACCGTATTGTATTTTCTACGAACACACAAATTCTGAGGCAGTTGCTACCTTCGCCTTACACTTTTAATTACGGTTGTATCTTTTTATTGGTTGCTAATTTCTAGTACTTTGTCACACGCAATGATGATGGTTAACATTCACAACAATCCTCACTGCAATCCATGATTGTTGCTGGCCGACGCGGTTGACGCGAAACACGTAATTCGGCACTTGTCACTTCTGGTTTCATATCACTCGCGATCGATATAATGAGGGTCCACACCACGACGATCAGGGGGACGCGTTCATTTGTCATACTCCGATGAATTCACCGTTTACTACTCACTCGACCACCATTCGTGCCCGTCTCTCCAGCACCACTGCTCGCTCGACACTCTCCAGTACTACTGCTCACTCGACACTCATCTCACTGCCTCCTGCAGCGCTCGACAATCGACTCCTGTCTGCTATCGACCTGTGCATCTGATACTAATATCTATGTTCGTGGGATCACGGATCCCTTACAATCTGTAAGCTTCATTACAGAAACTGTATTTAATACATAGTGGATGTAATAATATATTTATTTGTGAACGTATACTATTTATTATAATTATGTGGCGCTAGCTGTGCCGTTGTTTTATCTTTGCGTGTGGAGAGTTTCTCCCGCGTTGCGGGCAGAGGAGAGGCAGAGCAACTTGAGTGATGAATAAAGAGTGCGGCAGTGTTTGTTGGGCGCTCCCACCTACGCAGTATGCAGTTATGACCTTGCCTACGTAGATTCACGTCATTTATTAACAAGCGGGTATTGAGACCACGGTAGGACTGGACAGGTGGAAGAAGCTGCAATTCCAACTGTTGCCTGTCCCATAATTATCCACGGCTCTGGACACGACTCGGGGTTTTCAACCAGCAACAGCAACAGCCCAGCATTGTCGTCGGCTACGTTCGTCATCGTGCGCACAGCTACTACATCGTAAGACTGTTAACTGGCGGCGTAAAACTAATATTGTACAGGCATTACCCAGTGGCATTTCTTTCACAAACTTTGATGGCCAACTATCTTGAATAATAACCTGCAATAGTTAAAACCTGTAGGGCACCTGCATTGTCATTGTTCTCAAGCATTATTACCAAGCAGGGTCTCTTTCCTTTTCATGCAACCACCGAAAGCTGTAAAAACATAAAAATTGACTAGCTATTTCGTGCCACTTTTGTTTGTTTGCTAGGGACCAGTTTCAGTCCAAATTTTACTGCCTCAGTAACTGTTCATTCTTGTATTGCCTTACAGAGGCTTAACTGATTTGCAACTTTGAGTATTAACTTCACTCGCTTAAAAGAATGTAAAATTTCACTGGCAAAACTAGTAACTAAAGATACAGCACAAATTAAGTGTGCGCAATTTCATTTATCCTGTATTCAACTTAGCGAATCACTTCTGCTGGTGTGGTACCTATTTTATTGCTCTTGTGTTAAAAATAAACCAGTTGTTCATTCGCTTAAAGTTTCGTGCGGGATTAGCCGAGCGGTCTCAGGCGCTGCAGTCATGGACTGTGCGGCTGGTCCCGGCGGAGGTTCGAGTCCTCCCTAGGGCATGGGTGTGTGTGCTTGTCCTTAGGATAATTTAGCTTAAGTAGTGTGTAAGCTTAGGAACTGATGACCTTAGCAGTTAAGTCCCATAAGATTTCACACACATTTGAACATTTTTTGATTTTTGCTTAAAGTTTCAGTACTTAAAAGCAAATTGCACGCCTTTTCCCAAACCTTGCATTACGTTAGGCTGAGGTTACTGAAAGTCATTGTTTACGTAAAAAAGTTTCAGTTACAGTTAGTCATTTATTTAACCAGAAACTCTATTTAACTTTGCTTTCAGAATTTAGTATTTCAGTATAAGTACTGCAAACTCAGTGCTTTCTGATTCATTTACTTTCTCGTGACCGGTGTGTTGTGGCAAGGCGTGACAACCTTCTGTTGCCACGCCAGTGATTATTTGATTAGTTTTCTTTGCCGTTAGCTTTATTAGAGAGTTTTGGATATTCGTTACCCTAGAGGGCTGGCGACCTTTTCATTATCACTTTTTTGCTAATCAGTATTTTTTGTATTAAATATTAAGTGGTTCCCTCTTTCCCCTGTGTGGTTAGTGAGCGGTACTAAATTCCACCCATTTCAAAGTTATTATCAGTGTATAGATTAGGTTTAGAAAAGATTCTTCCTTCAAAAGGGTCTGTTGTACGCTTTCCTCCTACTAACCGTCATTATTTTCCTATCGTAACGATAGCTTTACTCATTATAAAAATTCATTAGGCTCATGCTATCACGGACATTTGTATCGCAATCCAATACACCGATCAGGAAGAGTGAGGTTACAACCTGCTCTTGTGCCACGGGGTATAAGCTGCAACTCTTTTTGATTTATCTGCTATAAATCTCTCAACTGCCGTCGATAATGTTTCTTGACTTTATGCCACATCTGGTCTACGCTTACATAGTTTTGAAGGAGTGGAGCCTGTTAGGAAGACGTCTAGTGAATATTTACTGCCTTTTTTGAACAGATATAATTTGCGTTTATTTTGGTTCCATTTGGCTGCTACGGTATTCAGAAGGATCTTGGGGTCACTAATCCCTGTATCCATCATGACGCTCGCTATTTACTCAGGATTATTTGTTGCTGAGATATCAAATATATTTTGGCAACTACTTACACTTAGAGTGGGCTCCTGAACTGACTGTTCAAAATAACCTTCGGAGAAAGCATTTATATTATTTCGGACGATGGTTTATTATTACCACCTACTTTAGACATGTATTTTCCGCAACCTATCGAGGGCAGATTGAACTCACCGCTAATCCTGTTCCTCTCCCATCTCAACTGTTGCCTCCCTTCCGGTTCTTTCGACTGTATTGTCCCTCCAGCCTTCACAGGTACAACAGTTGTAATCCACTAAACATTGTAAAAAGCTTTCTCTAAGTGTACAAGTGCTATAAAAGTAAGTTTGTTTTTCTCTAAGCTATCTTGCAAGATAAGCTCGTAGTGTCAATGTTGCGTCTTGTATTCGTACATTTCTCTGGATCCCAAAGTGGTCATTCCCCAGATCTACTCGCAGCACTTCTTTCATTCATCTGTCAGTGTTTTGCAACCATAGCTTGTTGACTCACGGCTCTGTAATGTCCACACTTGTCAGCAACTCTGTTGTTTGGAGTCGGAATTATTTCATTGTTCTTGAATTCTGAGGATATTCTGATTGTCTCATATGTCTTGCACACCATGTGGAACCGTTTTATAATGGCTGACTCTCCCCAAAGACCTCAACAATTCTGAGGGAATGTCTCCAACTGCAGTTGCGCTGTTTATAAGACTTTCTGTGCTCTGTCAAATTCTTCTGGCAGTAACATATCTCCCATCTCATCTTCCTCTACTTCCCCTTGCCTTCCTATAGTGATGACAAGTTTCTTCCCCTTATACAGACCCCTCTCACATATTCCTTCCACCTTTCAGCATTTTCTTGTTTGCTTAACACTGGCTTGCCATCACAGTTCTTTATACTCGTTCAACTGTTTCATCAAATATTTTTAATTTTCCTGTATGTGGCACTTACTTTTGCCATAATCAGGCATGGTTCTACATCTTTCTATTTCTCCTCAAGTCGTTCCTGCTGCCCAATTTTGCAGTTTCTGTCAATATTATTTCTAGACGACCCTATTCTTTTTTCTTAGTTCATTTGCTGTTTTTTTATTCTTTCTCCTTTCGTCAATTAAGCTAAACTACTCGCACATTACCCAGAGATACCTGTCGAGCCTTGTATTTTTGCCCTTTAATCCTCTCTGTTGAGTATTTTCTCGCTCAAACTTACCTATTCGTCCTCTACTGTATCCTTTCCATTTTCGATGCTCTTGTAATTTCTCCACTTTTAATCTGTAGATCATAGCCAATGCATTCCATCAATATCAACATCTCCCTCTGGAAATATTTTACGCTTGAGAAATTTCTTCGAAATCTCTGTCTTATCGTTAAGTAATTTATTTGAAACTTTGCGGTATATCCAGGTTTCTTCCACGTGTTCAACCTTCTTTCGTAAGTCTTAAACGAAGAATGCTGAAGATTACATGAGTAGATCGCGTAACTGAGAGGAGGTACTGAATATATTTGGGGAGAAAAGAAATCTGTTCAAAAAATGGTTCAAATGGCTCTGAGCACTATGGGACTCAACTTCTGAGGTCATTAGTCCCCTAGAACTTAGAACTTGTTAAGCCTAACTAGCCTAAGGACGTCACACACATCCATGCTCGAGGCAGGATTCGAACCTGCGACCGTAGCAGCAGCGCGGTTCCAAACTGAAGCGCCTAGAACCGCTCGGTTACCAGGGCCGGCAAGAAATCTGTGGCATAATTTGAATAAAAGAAGAGATCGAATGATAGGACACTTTCTGAGACATAAAGGAATTATCAGTTTACACGTTACATCGCAGGAAAGTGTGTGTGTGGGGGGAGGGGGGCGGGGGGCGGGGGGAGGTGGGGGAGGTAAAAATCGTAGACTGAGAGATGAACACAGTACGGAGGTTCAAAGGGGTGTTAGTGGCAGCAGTTGTTCTGAGGGAAAGAGGCTTGCACGTGATAGAGTAGCAAGGACTGCTGCATCAATCCAATCTGAGACGACAACCAAAAACGAAGTGTTGGCAATGATTAAATTCTGCTCTTTGCAGAAGTCCACCAGGCGGGTTCGCCTTCCATTCCTTCCCTCAGTTCATGTTCTACTATCTATCCTTCTCTTCTTTCTGCTGCTATCGGATTTTAGTCCGCCATCACAATTTATCTTTCGTCTTCCTGAGCTATCTGAATAATTTGTAGTTTCTCTTTATATGTTGTTTCAACCTTTATCATCTATAGCGATAGATGGCTCATAACGGTGAACTAATATGGTGAATGGTTGTTTAGTATCTGTCTTGGCTACGAAAGTGTGGTCACTATGTTGTTTAAAGAACGTTGGCCGCATGTGTGTTTTCTTAATCTTTATTAGACCTACGCCTGAATTACCTCCATTTCATTGTGTGTTGAACTCTTCGTAGTCACCCGTAAGCTCGTAACCTTAAGAAACTCTGTACCAGAGTGCTGAGGCGTGCACATTCCCCAGAGCTCGCACCAAACTGGATACGAACCAAGGAGTCATGACTGTTCATTAGCTACGTACAAAGTAGACGCCGAGTCTCAAATATCTTCTGTGGGCCTAGTATCACGCGAACGTTTTCTGGTGGCGTGGTGCCCCTGCTACTCGTATTACATGTGGTGAGTTTCGAGCTTTGTGGTGCCGCTAAGGCTCTATCAATGACTTCGTATGAGTGATCAAGTTGTGAGTTTTCCAAGTCTGTTCAGCAGTATTTTGTGCCTTATCGACTGTGGACCATCAAGAAATATTAGAGTTAATATTTATATTGGTTCCACGTGAGAGGCTGTTGAAGAGAGAATTTACTCCCTAGTCAAACCACAGTTGTGCAGCTATTGAAATGAGAGAAGAACAACACGTAAATTTTCATTTTCCTGTGAGTTTACGTGATTTAATAGGGGAACCAAAACCAACTCGTGCAGAATCTATGCAGGACGTATATCGTCAGTACTTCTATCTCTTGTGTAAATCTGTTAATTATTCGGTTACGTAATGTGCAACTTACATTAGCGTTTTAAATGTCTCTGTTTTGCTCTCTCATTTGACTAACTGACGTAACGTGATATCAGACGTTTAATTCAGAATATTCGTTCTAGCTCGTTATCTTTCTTAATGTAGTTAAGCAAATCATACTGCCTCCGATGTACTCGTAAAAAAAAGCACTCCGTCTTCAGGCCACGAGTGGCCTACCGGGACCATTCGACCGCCGTGTCATCCTCAGAGGAGGGTGCGGATAGGAGGGGCGTGGGGTCAGCACACCGCTCTTCCGGTCGTTATGATGGTATTCTTCACCGAAGCCGCTACTATTCGGGCGAGTAGCTCCTCAATTGGCATCACGAGGCTGAGTGCACCCCGAAAAATGGCTAAAGCGCATGGCGGCCTGGATGGTCACCCATCCAAGTGCCGACCACGCCCGACAGCGCTTAACTTCGGTGATCGCACGGGAACCGGTGTATCCACTGCGGCAAGGCCGTTGCCCAGATGTATTTGTACTTCATATAATTAATAAACGCTAAACTCCCCCCCCCCCCAATGAACCATAGACCTTGCCGTTGGTGGGGAGGCTTGCGTGCCTCAGCGATACAGATAGCCGTATCGTAGGTGCAATCACAACGGAGGGGTACCTGTTGAGAGGCCAGACAAACGTATGGTTCCTGAAGAGGGGCAGCAGCCTTTTCAGTAGATGCAGGGGCAACAGTCTGGATGATTGACTGATCTGGCCTTGTAACACTAACCAAAACGGCCTGCGAACGGCTGAAAGCAAGGGGAAACTACGGCCGTAATTCTTCCCGAGGGCATGCAGCTTTACTGTGTGGATAAATGATGATGGCGTCCTCTTGGGTAAAATATTCCGGAGGTAAAATAGTCCCCCATTCGGATTTCCGGGCGGGGACTACTCAGGAGGACGTCGTTATCAGGAGAAAGAAAACTGGCGTTCTATGGATCGAAGCGTGGAATGTCAGATCCCTTAATCGGGCAGGTAAGTTAGAAAATTTAAAAAGGGAAATGGATAGGTTAAAGTTGGATATAGTAGGAATTGGAGTAGTTCCGTGGCAGGAGGAACAAGACTTTTGGTCAGGTGAATTCAGGGTTATAAATACAAAATCAAATAGGGGTAATGCAGGAGTAGGTTTAATAATGAATAAAACAATAGGAATGCGGGTAAGCTACTACAAACAGCACAGCGAACGCATTGTTGTGGCCAAGATAGACACGAAGCCCACGCCTACGACAATAGTACAAGTCTATATGCCAACTAGCTCTGCAGATGATGAAGAAATTGAAGAAATGTATGATGAAATAAAAGAAATTATTCAGATAGTGAAGGGAGACGCAAATTTAATAGTCATGGGTGACTGGAATTCGGTAGTAGGAAAATGGAGAGAAGGAAACATAGTAGGTGAATATAGATTGGGCGTAAGAAATGAAAGAGGAAGCCGCCTGGTGGAATTTTGCACAGAGCACAACTTAATCATAGCTAACGATTGGTTCAAGAATCATAAAAGAAGGTTGTATACATGGAAGAAGCCTGGAGATACTAAAAGGTTTCAGATAGATTATATAATGGTAAGACAGAGATTTAGGAACCAGGTTTTAAATTGTAAGACATTTCCAAGGGCAAATGTGGACTCTGACCACAATCTATTGGTTATGAACTGTAGATTAAAACTGAAGATACTGCAAAAAGGTGGGAATTTAAGGAGATGGGACCTGGATAAACTGACTAAACCAGAGGATTTACAGAGTTTCAGGGAGAGCATAACGGAACAATTGACAAGAATGGGGGAAAGAAATACAGTAGAAGAAGAATGGGCAGCTTTGAGGGATGAAGTAGTGAAGGCAGCAGAGGATCAAGTAGGTAAAAAGACGAGGGCTAGTAGAAATCCTTGGGTGACAGAAGAAATATTGAATTTAATTGACGAAAGGAGAAAACATAAAAATGCAGTAAATGAAGCAGGCAAAAAGGAATACAAACGTCTCAAAAATGAGATCGACAGGAAGTGCAA
Organism: Schistocerca cancellata; assembly: GCF_023864275.1. NCBI lineage: Eukaryota > Metazoa > Arthropoda > Insecta > Orthoptera > Acrididae > Schistocerca > Schistocerca cancellata. Next base: position 396,201,380 of record NC_064628.1, read on the forward strand.
AATGGCTAAGCAGGGATGGCTAGAGGACAAATGTAAGGATGTAGAGGCATATCTCACTAGGGGTAAAATAGATACTGCCTACAGGAAAATTAAAGAGACCTTTGGAGAAAAGAGAACGACTTGTATGAATATCAAGAGCTCTTATGGGAACCCAGTTCTAAGCAAAGAAGGGAAAGCAGGAAGGTGGAAGGAGTATATAGAGGGTCTATACAAGGGCGATGTACTTGAAGGCAATGTTATAAAAATGGAAGAGGATGTAGATGAAGATGAAATGGGAGATATGATACTGTGTGAAGAGTTTGATAGAGCACTGAAAGACCTAAGTCGAAATAAGGCCCCGGGTGTAGACAACATTCCATCAGAACTACTGACAGCTTCGGGAGAGCCAGTCCTGACAAAACTCTACCATCTGGTGAGCAAAATGTATGGGACAGGCGAAATACCCTCAGACTTCAAGAAGAATATAATAATTCCAATCCCAAAAAAAGCAGGCGTTGACAGATGTGAAAATTACCGAACTATCAGTTTAATAAGTCACGGCTCCAAAATACTAACGCGAATTCTTTACAGAATAATGGAAAAACTGGTAGAAGCCGACCTCGGGGAAGATCAGTTTGGATTCTGCAGAAATGTTGGAACACGTGAGGCAATACTGACCCTACGGCTTATTTTAGAAGCTAGATTAAGAAAAGGAAAACCTACATCTCTAGCATTTGTAGACTTAGAGAAAGCTTTTGACAATGTTGACTGGAATACTCTCTTTCAAATTCTGAAGGTGGCAGGGGTAACATACAGGGAGCGAAAGGCTATTTACAATTTGTACAGAAACCAGATGGCAGTTATAAGAGTCGAGGGGCATGAAAGGGAAGCAGTGGTTGGTAAGGGAGTGAGACAGGGTTGTAGCCTCTCCCCGATGTTGTTCAATCTGTATATTGATCAAGCAATAAAGGAAACAAAAGAAAAATTCGGAGTAGGTATTAAAATCCATGGAGAAGAAATAAAAACTTTGAGGTTCGCCGATGACATTGTAATTCTGTCAGAGACAGCAAAGGACTTGGAAGAGCAGTTGAACGGAATGGACAGTGTCCTGAAAGGAGGATATGAGATGAACATCAACAAAAGCAAAACGAGGATAATGGAATGTAGTCGAATGAAGTCGGGTGATGCTGAGGGAATTACATTAGAAAATGAGACGCTTAAAGTAGTAAAGGAGTTTTGCTATTTGGGGAGAAAAATAACTGATGATGGTCGAAGTAGAGAGGATATAAAATGTAGACTGGCAATGGCAAGGAAAGCGTTTCTGAAGAAGAGAAATTTGTTAACATCGAGTATAGATTTAAATGTCAGGAAGTCGTTTTCGAAAGTATTTGTATGGAGCGTAGCCATGTATGGAAGTGAAACATGGACGATAACTAGTTTGGACAAGAAGAGAATAGAAGCTTTCGAAATGTGGTGTTACAGAACAATGCTGAAGATTAGATGGGTAGATCACATAACTAATTAGAAGGTATTGAATAGGATTGGGGAGAAGAGAAGTTTGTGGCAGAACTTGACTAGAAGAAGGGATCGGTTGGTAGGACATGTTCTGAGACATCAAGGGATCACTAATTTAGTATTGGAGGGCAGCGTGGAGGGTACAAATCGTAGAGGGAGACCAAGAGATGAATACACTAAGCAGATTCAGAGGGATGTAGGCTGCAGTAGGTACTGGGAGATGAAGAAGCTTGCACAGGATAGAGTGGCGTGGAGAGCTGCATCAAACCAGTCTCAGGACTGAAGACCACAACAACAACAACTAAGAAATATTAGCCTGCAGTATTATAAATTGTATGTAGCCGGCTGCACGGGCAGAGTGCTAAAAGCTTATAAATAAATTGAAAAAAAAAATCTCAAGGTACATCGTTGAACTCTGCACCTGGCTTAAAAATACTAGTTATCTGGAGAACACTTCTCAAAGGTTTCTGTTCGGCTTCTGACGTTCGTCTCCCAGGACTGCTATCCACAAGTAAGACCTTCCTGGTCTTCTCGGAACAATTCTTCCCACACTTGGTTTGCATCCTATTCCCTTTACTGCGAGTCTTCTTCAGAATCTCTTGGATTATCTGTTTGATTTTACCTACAGTCTCCAAAGGATTAAAGCTACTGGAGACAGCTAGTGTGAAGCTGACGGAACTGCAAGTCTCCTGTGCGTTTCATTGATTTGGAACTCATGACTGATCTACTCTTCTGGTCCAGCTCTGACATTAATATCACAAACTGCTGACTGAGAAACTGTTTAGTCTACTTGCGTTACTGGAAAATCAGCTCGATTTTCAGGATTAGCTGCTGCACCTCCAATACTTACTGTGTAGGGGTATCCACAATCACTGCATCTCTAGAAGTGATCGACGTCATTCCTTGTATCGTTTGTTACAGTATTTCACATGAAAATTACGCCGGAGTTCCTCAGACTGATTGCTACTCCTGAGGATTTTGCTGCAATTTCGACACCTGTCGATTTTCCACTCGCAGCCTATTTAATCTTCCAACACCTGTTAACAAAGATGTCCCAACTTGGGTACTGGAGGGAAATGTGGGGAGTAAAAATGCTAGAGGGAGACCAAAATTATTCGGAAATGCAGAGGGTTGAACAGTACAGAGTAGCATAGAGAGCTGCATGAAGCCGGCCGCTGTGGCCGAGTGGTTCTAGGCGGTTCAGTCCGGAACCGCGCTGTTGCTGCAGTCGCAGGTTCGAATCCTGCCTCGGACATGGATGTATGTGATGTCCTTAGGTTAGTTAGGTTTAAGTAGTTCTAAGTCAAGGGGACAGATGACCTCAGATGTTCAGTCCCATAGTTCTTAGAGCCATTTGAAACATTTTGAGCTGCATGAAACCAGTCTTCGGACTGAAGATCGCAACGACGTGGGGGAGAAAGTAGTATGTCATCCGACTCTTACCCGAACGCACTCTCTCTGAATTTTAATAGTAAACCTCTGCACAATGCCTCTCTTGTAGCGTCTGGCTCTGGAGTTAGTAGAGCATGTCTGTAGCGCTCTCGCGCCAACTAAACGATCCCGTGACGAAACGCGCCTCTCTTCTTTGGATCTCGTCTATGTCTTCTATTAGTCCGAACTGGTCATGGTCCAAGACTGAAGAACAGTGCCTAAAAATCGTTCGAACAAGCGTTTTGTAAGCCGTTTCTTTCGTAGAAAGTTGTTTGGTGTCCTCCTGAGAAATATCCTGCCAAATACTGTCCAATTGGCAAGGTAGATCGTGAAAACCGTGAGCTGATTGAAGGACCCTGCCCATAATGCTCCAAACATTCTCAATTGGGGATCAATCCGGCTATCTTACAGGTCAAGGGGCAGGCATGAAGACAAGCAGTAGAAACTGTCGCCATCTATATGGGCAGGCAGTAACTTTCTGAAATGTTAAGGATGGCCTGCCGCAAGGGGAACAAAACGGGACGCAGAATAGCACTGACATACGAATGAGAGCTTTAAGGGTGCAGCGGATGACAACCAAAGGAGTCCTGCTATGCCACGCGGAGTAGCCTCCCGGTCTAGGGCGTCTCATCACTGTCCGCGCGCCTCCCTCCGTTGGAGGTACGAGTCCTCCCTCGGGCATGTGTGTGTGTGTCGTCCTTAGCATAAGTTAGTTTGAGTTAGATTAAGTAGTGTGTAAGCTTAGGTACCGACGACGTCAGCAGTTTGGTCCTATAAGACCTTACCACTCCGTCTTCAGACCACGAGAGCCTACCGGGAGCATCCGACCGCCGTGTCATCCTCGGTAGAGGATGCGGATAGGAGGGGCGTGGAGTCAGCACACCGCTCTCCTCGTCGTAATGATGGTATTCTTTGACCGGAGCCGCTACTATTCTGTCGAGTAGCTCCTCAGTTGGCATCACGAGGCTGAGTGCACCCCGAAAAGTGGCAACAGCGCATGGCGGACTGGATGGATACCCATCCAAGTGCTGACTACACCCGCCAACGCTTAACTTCGGTGATCTCACGGGAACCAGTATAGCCACTGCTGCAAAAGACCTTACCACACATTTCAATTTTTTCAATCCTGCTATGAAATGAAATGGCAATCAGATCAACCCATATGGTTGTCGGGCCGTATGACGGGTGACAGTGAGGTTGGTATGGCACCACTGTCCAAGACCTCTCCAGACGCGTCTCTGTCTTGTAATCTCATTGACTAGAGTAGAACTGTCTTCAGTGATGAGTCTCGATTCGAAATGAACCTTGATGACCGCGAGAAGGTGTGTCTGGAGACCCCCAGACAGCAGTGGGATATCAACCCGACTGTCACCCGCCATTTGGCCCGACGACTAGGAGTGATGGTCTGGGGTGCTGTTTAATTTCATTCTCGTCCAAAAGGACATCCTGTAACTACTGCACCACCGTATCTTTTATGAGCTGTCGTAGTTTGTGGGTGTTTAGTCAGATCAATGAAACAGATTTAAATGAGCTAGAGAAAATCTTGCGTAGAAACGCCGCATCACTTAACAGTTTTTGTAAGCTCTATTTGGAAAACTGTATTTAATTCTGAAAGTTATTACCGTACAACTGTTGCTGAAGTAAAATACGGAAAGGATGAAATGCATTCAAATGTGGTAGTTGCCAAACACTCCTTTGGCAGATTCCACTTGGAGATTCAAGATGCCATGCAGTGACATGGGGGTTATGTGTTACTGCTGGTAAAATGTTGGTCGCATTTCTCTCATCAGTTCCTATTCTTTTTAGTTGGTGTATTTACATGCAATTACTCTCCCATTTTCTCGAAAAAAGTGTAATGTTTGTAAAGACAGGTCGCGAAGAATTGGCGTGTACAGGATATCTTTCAGCACATACCAGCTCCGCAGTTTTAAGAGTTGGGCCACTTTGGCAATAAAGGAAAGAGTATTCCCTTTGTCGATTGTCGTACACATTGTAAAAGTTGATTAGCTTGAGGAGCAAGTTGTCTGATAGCTACAACAGCATAGTACACACTGGTGGGCCTAAAGCGCACAGCTGAACACAGGAACCGCACCAGAGTAACATGGTCTCTTGCGTCTGATACAGCAGGGAAAATGAGGGACACCTCCTGTTAGGGCACAGTGAGACGTGATGCTGTTGTCTTGTTACTGTCAGATCAAGTTCCACACACACTGCCTGACAAAAAGTGAAGGGCCTAGCAGGGGATGCACAAATAGAATTAAATTTCACTGGCTGAGAGGTTGTGTTATGTTTTCTTATCGATTACAATACTGCGGCAATTTTATAAAGAACTTGGCAGTATGTGCCCGCTTATCAGAGTGACGTTGCACCTCCTCTGGCCTGGATGCATATATTGATGCGGTTGCGGAGTGTGTCAAAAAGCCGTTGTATCCTCTGTTGAGCCACGCTGGGCCACAAATGTTGCAACTGGTCCTTCATGTCCTGGATACTAGAGCTGCCACGGATATGACGTCCAAAAACGTTACACGCATGTTCTATTGGTGGGGGGGGGGGGAGATTTGCAGATTTAGGGGTATTGCTGGCCATCAGACACTCTCAGCATTACGTAGACAGCTCATAGACACAGGTACCACGTGTAGACGAGCATTGTCTATTGAAAAATAAAGCCGACCGGAGTGGCCGAGCGGTTCTAGGCGCTACAGTCTGGAACCGCGCGACCGCTACGGTCGCAGGTTCGAACCCTGCCTCGGGCATGGATGTGTGTGATGTCCTTAGGTTAGTTAGGTTTAAGTAGTCCTAAGTTCTAGGGGACTGATGACCTTAGAAGTTAAGTCCCATAGTGCTCAGAGCCATTGTTTTGAAAAATAACACCACAGTACTGTCGCATGAGGGACAACGCATGAGGTCCATGATGCACCGTAATGCCATCAGTATTCCCTCAATCATTAGTAGCCATGGCCTGAAGACATACTGATGACTATCACGTGTGATGACTATCACATGGTGACCTCAGAAATAAAACCAATGTTCCTCTCAATAAGTAAATAAATAAATAAATAAGAGGATAGGATTTGGGATAAAAAGAGTGGGGTGTCTTCTGTGGTCACCATCATGCTGGCCGACAATGGCCAACTGGGTTCCAGGGCAATGCAGAACCGCGATTATCACTGAACAGAAGGCGACCCCATTCATCAGTAGTTCATGCGTCCAAGTCACAGCACCAATCCAAACGCAGCCATTTGTGATGTAGTGTTAACGTCAGGCTACATATGTGATGATAATTGCCCAGCCAAGTTTCTGCTAGTCTCTGGCCAATGGCGTGGGATGACTCAGAACGATGCAGGGCGCCCTTCAGTTATTCTCAGATGGCAGGCGCAGATGTGAAGGGCTTACGTTCCACGTGCTCAGTGCATAACACGGCGATCCTCCCGTGTGGTGGTCAGAGCCAGTCGGCTGGAAGCATGACAACGAATACTGCTACCCTCACGTTTCCATGCAGTCCAACATGTGGCCACTGTCACAACCGAATGCCCCACAAATCTGAACGTTGCCCTCTTCGACCGGTCGTCCAACTGGAGACCCAAAACGAGGACCCTTTCAAACTGTGTCAGGCGCTGATATCGCTATCTCACACGAGTGTACGGCATCTCCGTGTCCTTCAGAATGATCGCTCAACACCTGGTGTTCTCCACACCTCGTACATATCCCACCAGACCTCCTTACAACACTAAACATGAACAACACTAAATGAACACTGTGGTCGTTCTACATGGCACAGAAAATTGGAACTCCTGATGCGTTCAGACTCGCCCATAGTGTATACGTGTACGAGCTTGCACTGACATCCAACCGTGTCTTCCGTGTGCTTTACTTTTTTTGACTGTATGTTATCTGGCTGAAGCAATCTTCGAAGTACGTTTCCAGTGCCACAGAGAAAAGTATATAGGAGGCTTGCCCAGAAAGTAATGCACTGCATTTTTTTCTTCAACAATTCTTTATTGAACATACTGACTACTACACACATGAAAGAATGGTGTTTTATCTACGAACCCTATTTTTCCAAGTAATCTCGATCCTGTTCTATGGCCTTCCTCCAGTGCGAAATGAGGGCCTGTTTGCCCTGTCAGTACCAGTGCTTGTCCTGGTGGCGCAGCCAGTGCTTCACTGTGTGAATCACCTCCTCATCGCCCTCAAAATGTCTTCCACCAATGACATCCTTTAATGGCTCTAACAAGTGGAGGTCCGATGGGGCTAAGTCAGGTGTGTCAAGTGAGACTGCCGTGGATGGTCTCCCTGACCGGTGAAAATCGTGGAGCTCCGTCGAACTGCCTTCTGATGACGTCACCCTCTGGGGCCAGCGACTAACATTACTTCTATCGACAGCACATGCTCCATAGACTTTGCACAAGCGTTTCTGAATATTCCCCACAGTTTCTTTCTCTGCAGTGAGAAATTCAATGACGGCACGTTGTTTTGTAACGTACACCACCTACAGACGCGATTTTGAAACTGTGCTGCAGCTACGCTATCTGTCGGAAGTGACTAAAACTTGGCGCGCTCACTCAGGAGACTTCAAATAATTCATACGTAACGTTTCGCATTCGTAGCATTGCTTTCGCCTGAAAAAAAAAAAAAGTGCGGTGCATTACTTTCTGGGCAACCCTCGTAGTTTGTTATGATTACGACAGATGAAAACAGGTATGAAGTATAATTATCTTAAAAGTGCGGCCTCTCCACTGAGTAATTTCTTTTAATTATATGCGACGTCCCTGAAAAGTAGTTTTGACGATTGTTACAATTTCAGTGATCTTTTCAGCATTGCCTTGACAAAATTTACTAGCATTGTTTCAGATTTTCGTGATTTATACTAACTGGACATTGTAAAGCAACAGCTAGAATTTGAAATTCACTATCTGTGTATGTATGAAACTAAAATGAAATAAATATCGGCAAACTTGTCTGGAACTGAAGGTAACGTTGTTCTAATTAATACCTGATCACCCAGCAAGACTTGCGAGAGTGTCTTACTTTCTTCAGTTTCATCAACGAGATTGCAGTTGTGACAAGGTGTTTTAACTAGCTCGCTATAGAAATCATTTGTGCAATATAATAACAAGCATTAACTACTTATGTTCAACAATTATCAAGTTCTGGAATTGGTTCTTAATACAAAAGTGAAACAAAAAAAATATAGAAAGGGTCCCTTCTTTTCATTAAATTAACAAAAATATAAGTGATCATCACTACAAATTTCGGGAAGTTGAAATTTTTTCGGCAAGAGGGTAAATTTCTTAAAAGTGTTTTCCTATGTTATTCCACAGTCTAGCCGCGCGGGAACCCGCACGGTCGGGGCGTCTAGCCATGGTTCGCGCGGCTCTCCCTGTCGGAGGTTCGAGTGCTCCCTCGGGCATGGGTGTGTATGGTGTCCTTAGCGTAAGTTAGTTTAAGTTACATTAAGTAGTGTGTAACCCTGCGGACCGATGATTTCAGCAGTTTGGTCCCATAGGCACTTACCGCAAATTTCCAAAAAATTCCAGAGTGTACTGCCACGTGTGAATGCAAATGTTAAAGTTTTGAAGTGGTTCCCAGTACGCAGCCCCTTGTTTGCCCTTACGGAGGACAACGTATTGATTCTTTGAAATTGGAAACCAATTGGGAATATTCACTTAAAATTCACTCTTCACTTAGGAAAAGAAATCGTTCTTTATACATTTGGCGGGAGAATTGTGACAATTTGCTGAACTGTCAATCTGTGAGAGGACTATAAAAACACTCGTGATTTAACTACGTTTTGCAAAAGTAGTATAATAGAGCGGGTGCCGCAAGTTGCACTTTTAGAAAGGCTGCGCTGTCTCTCTGTGCACAGGCGGACATGGGACACGGCGGTGCGCTCTGACACCCAAACCTCCAGATGTCAGACACTCAGATCGGTATCACACTTTCTGCATCGATAGAGTATCAACGAAAACAGCGATTTAGTTCGTGCTGTGTGCTGTCCTCCAGCAGAACATGTGAAAACGTTAATTAAAAGTGTTCAAATGTGTGTGAAATCTTATGGGACTTAACTGCTAAGGTCATCAGTCCCGAAGCTTACACACTACTTAACCTAAATTATCCTAAGGACAAACACACACCGATGCCCGAGGGAGGACTCGAACCTCCGCCGGGACCAGCCGCACAGTCCATGACTGCAGCGCTCGGGTTAATTAAAAGTAACACCATAAGTGTGGAGTATAGGCAAACTATATCTGTTAGCTCTGACTGTTTTTTTTTTTTTTTTTTTTTTTTTTTTTTTTTTTTTTTTTTGTAACAGATTACGCGTGACGTTGTTATACGGGAGAACGTTTTTTTGCGATGTAAAAGAACGTTTCGGTGTTTGTAGGAATGTTCTTTTGCCAATTTGCTTTCGCTTAGTTAGCAGAAAGTAGCAAACATATAGCGTACATTTGCATAGATAACACCACACCTATCTGTGCAAATGTAAGCTATGGGTTTGCTACTTTCAGCTAACGAAGCGAAAGCAGATTGGCAAAAGAATATTCCTACAACCGAAACGTCCTTTTACATGGCAGAAAAAGGTTCTCTCGTATAATAATTTCATGCGTAATGTGTTAAGAAAAAATCCTCTATCCGTTGGTTACGAACTCGTGATCCGTAGCACAACAACCTGATGCTCTACCAACTCAACTTCCAGAGATCTTCACAGTCAGAGCTCACAGATATACTTTACCTATACTCCATACTTATGGTGTTAGTATTAATTAACGTTTTCACATGTTCTACTGGACGACGACACACAGCACGAAATAAATCGGTGTTTTGGTTAATGCTCTGTCGACACACAACGTTTGGTACCGATGTGAGTGTCTGACACCTGGAGGTTTGGGTGTCAGCCGGCTGGCCGCGGCGCGGCCCAGCTGGATCGGCGGTCGCTGCTCTCCGGCCTGACGTGGGCCGTGGTGCGAGGCCTGTGGGCGCCCGCTACACCGCCCCAAGCAGCTGCGCAACGCGTGGCCAGCCTCACTGACTGACCACTTGTAACATCCACGGTATATATATATATATATATATATATATATATATATATATATATATGTGTGTGTGTGTGTGTGTGTGTGTGTGTGTGTGGTTCATGGTGTGGGTTCCTGTACTCATGTCCTAGTTCATGAACCACGGGCAACGTATGAGTGGCCAAGTAAGTGGTCCCGACAGTCGGGATACCAGTTACTTTGGAATAAGGTTGGGCATCTCGGACATATTCTGAGTCGTGGTCACCTTTCAAATGGCTCTGAGCACTATGGAACTTAACTGCTAAGTTCATCAGTCCCCTAGAACTTAGAACTACTTAAACCTAACTAACCTAAGGACATCACACACATCCATGCCCGAGGCAGGATTCGAACCTGCGACCGTAGCGGTCACGCGGTTCCAGACTGTAGCGCCTATAACCGCTTGGGCACACCGGCCGGCAATTTTGCAGTGGTCACCTTTGTGCTCATACGGCAAAGACTACCAAATCCACCGGTTAGTCCCTCAGCCGTTAGGGGTAAAACCCAATGGCACTCGGGGCAAGTAAGGCTAGCAACCTGCTTCCCTGGTACTTTAAATATGATGCTGGCAACAATGCCTCGGACCTTTGGAGGTGACGGAGTCCCACCTCTAACTGACAAACCAGGGACTCCTAAGATACGACTTGGCAAACAAATTGTAATGAGATGGGGAGCTATTAATATCAGTGGGGGCTACTCTGGGAAGAAGGTAGAGCTGGCAGAGGCTGCAAGTAAGATGGGGCTGGACGTTCTAGCTGTTAGTGACATTCGGGTAAGGGGTGAGAAAGAAGAGGAAGTGGGAGAATACAAGGTCTACCTGTCAGGAGTCAAAGCAGGAATAGCACAATGGGGTGTAGGGCTTTACATCAGGAAAGAAATGGAACCCAGCGTAGTTGCAATAAGGTATGTAAACGAACGACTGATGTGGATAGATTTGACAGTGTCTAGCAAGAAAATTAGAATTGTGTCAGTATATTCGCATTGCGAAGGGACAGATCAAGATAAGATGGATAGTTTTTATGAGGCACTCAGTGATGTAGTTGTTAGAGTAAAGGACAAGGACAGTGGGTGATTTTAACGCCAGGATTGGAAATCGAACAGAAGGGTATGAAAAGGTTATGGGTAAATTAGGAGAGGATATGGATGCCAACAGGAACGGGAAACAACTCCTGGATTTCTGTGCCAGTATGGGCTTAGTAATCACAAACTCCTTTTTTAAACACAAGAACATTCAGCGGTATACTTGGGAAGGCAGGGGGACCAGACATGTCATTGACTATATAATAACAGATCAGGAATTCAGGAAGGCTGTGAGGGACACACGTTTATTCAGGGGATTCTTTGATGACACTGATCATTATTTAATCTGCAGTGAAATTGGGATTGTGAGGCCGAAAGTGCAGGAGGTCAGGTCCATATGTAGGAGGATAAGAGTGGAGAAACTTCAGGATAAGGAAATCAGGCACAAGTACATAACAGCGATCTCAGAAAGGTACCAGTTAGTTGAATGTAGTCAATTACAGTCATTGTAAAAGGAATGGACAAGGTACAGGGACACAGTACTAGAAGTGGCTAAAGAATGTCTTGGAACAGTAGTGTGTAAAAGTAGGATGAAGCAAACAGCTTGGTGGAATGATACAGTCAAGGCAGCCTGTAAAAGGAAAAAGAAGGCGTATCAAAAATGGCTACATACTAGAACTCAGGTAGACAGAGAAAGTTATGTTGAAGAAAGAAACAAAGCCAAACAGATAATTGCAGCATCCAAGAAGAAATCGTGGGAAGACTTTGGAAACAGGTTGGAGACTATGGGTCAAGCTGCTGGAAAACGATTCTGGAGTCTTCGAAAGGGAGGTAAGAAGGAAATGACAAGTATTTTGGACAGGTCAGGAAAACTGCTGGTGAATCCTGTGGATGCCTTGGGAATATTTTGAAGAGTTGCTCAATGTAGGTGAAAATGCGATCAGTAATGTTTCAGATTTCGAGGTAGAATGGGATAGGAATGATGATGGAAATAGGATCACATTTGAGGAAGTGGAAAAAATGGTCAATAGATTGCAGTGCAATAAAACGGCTGGGGTGGATGAAATTAAGTCGGAACTCATCAAATACAGTGGAATGTCAGGTCTTAAATGGCTACACAGGATAATTGAAATGGCCTGGGAGTTGGGACAGGTTCCATCAGACTGGACAAAAGCAGTAATCACACCAATCTTTAAACATGGAAACAGAAAAGATTGTAACAACTACAGAGGTATCTCTTTAATCAGCGTTGTGGGTAAAATCTTCTCAGGTATTGTTGAAAGGAAAGTGCGAGTATTAGTTGAGGACCAGTTGGATAAAAATCAGTGTGGGTTTAGGCCTCTTAGAGGTTGTCAGGACCAGATCTTTAGCTTACGGCAAATAATGGAGAAGTGTTATGAGTGGAACAGGGAATTGTATCTATGCTTTATAGATCTAGAAAAGGCATATGACCGGGTTCCTAGGAGGAAGTTATTGTCTGTTCTACAAGATTATGGAATAGGAGGCAAACTTTTGCAAGCAATTAAAGGTCTTTACATGGATAGTCAGGCAGCAGTTAGAGTTGACAGTAAATTGAGTTCATGGTTCAGAGTAGTTTCAGGGGTAAGACAAGGCTGCAACCTGTCTCCACTGTTGTTCAAATTATTTATGGATCATATGTTGAAAACAATAGACTGGCTGGGTGAGATTAAGATATGTGAACACAAAATAAACAGTCTCGCATATGCGGATGACTTAGTTGTGATGGCAGATTCGATTGAAAGTTTGCAAAGTAATATTTCAGAGCTAGAGTAGAAATGTAAGGACTATGGTATGAAGAATAGCATCTCCAAAACGAAAGTAATGTCAGTGGGAAAGAAATATAAACGGATTGAGTGCCAAATAGGAGGAACAAAGTTAGAACAGGTGGACGGTTTCAAGTACTTAGGATGCATATTCTCACAGGATGGCAACATAGTGAAAGAACTGGAAGCGAGGTGTAGCAAAGCTAATGCAGTGAGCGCTCAGCTACGATCTACTCTCTTCTGCAAGAAGGAAGTCAGTACCAAGACTAAGTTATCTGTGCACCGTTCAATCTTTCGACCAACTTTGTTGTATGGGAGCGAAAGCTGGGTGGATTCAGGTTACCTTATCAACAAGGTTGAGGTTACGGATATGAAAGTAGCTAGGATGATTGCAGGTACTAGTAGATGGGAACAATGGCAGAGGGGTGACCACAATGAGGAAATCAAAGAAAATCTGGGAATGAACTCTATAGATGTAGCAGTCAGGCGAACAGGCTTAGATGGTGGGGTCATGTTACACGCATGGGAGAAGCAAGGTTACCCAAGAGACTCATGGATTCAGCAGTAGAGGGTAGGAGGAGTCGGGGCAGACCGAGGAGAAGGTACCTGGATTCGGTTAAGAATGATTTTGAAGTAATAGGTTTAACATCAGAAGAGGCACCAATGTTAGCACTTAATAGGGGATCATGGAGGAACTGTATAAGGTGGGCTATGCTCCAGACTGAACGCTGAAAGGCATAATCAGTCTTAAATGATGATGATATATATATATATAATGTGTGTGTGTGTGTGGAAATATATATATATATATATATATATATATATATATATATATATATATATATATATATATATATATATATATATATATATGTATGTGGAAAATTACGTAACTCAATAATATTCATTCAGTTATCTAATTATTTCTTAAAAAGATGATAATTATGTAAAACAGAGATAATATTTGTCTCACATTCTTTGTTAATCTATTTCCAGAATTTGAAATACGAACAGCTGCTAGCATGAGTTTCTTAGAAGTAGATACCTTAGGGGTTGCGAAGCAACTCAAATCGCTTGATAGGGGCAAGTCTTCAGGTTCAGATTGTATACCGATTAGGTTCCTTCTAGATTACGTGGATACAACAGCTCCCTACTTAGCAATCATATACAACTGCTCGCTCACCGATATACAGATTGGAAAATTGCGCAGGTCGCACCAGTGTTTAAGAAGGGTAGTAGGAGTAATCCATCGAACTACAGACCTATACATTGACGTCGGTTTGCAGTAGGGTTTTGGAGCATATACTGTATTCAAACATAATGAATCACCTCGAAGGGAATGATCTATTAAAACGTAATCAGCATGGTTTCAGAAAACATCGTTCTTGTGCAACTCAGCTAGCTCTTTATTCGTACGACAGGGGATCTCGAGTTGATTCCGTATTTATAGATTTCCGGAAAGCTTTTGACATCGTTCCTCACAAGCGACTTCTAATCAAGCTGCGGGCCTATGGGGTATCGTCTCAGTTGTGCGACTGGATTCGTGAATTCCTGTGTGGAAGGTCGCAGTTCGTAGTAATAGACGGCAAATCATCGAGTAAAACTGAAGTGATATCGGGTGTTCCTCAGGGAAGCGTCCTGGGACCTCTGCTGTTCCTGATCTATATAAATGACCTGGGTGACAATCTGAGCAGTTCTCTTAGGTTGTTCGTAGATGATGCTGTAATTTACCGTCTAGTAAGGTCATCCGAAGACCAGTATCAGTTGCAAAGCGATTTAGAAAAGATTGCTGTATGGTGTGGCAGGTGGCAGTTGACGCTAAATAACGAAAAGTGTGAGGTGATCCACATGAGTTCCAAAAGAAATCCGTTGGAATTCGATTACTCGATTAATAGTACAATTCTCAAGACTGTCAATTCAACTAAGTACCTGGGTGTTAAAATTACGAAGAGCTTCAGTTGGAAAGACCACATAGATAATATTGTGGGGAAGGCGAGCCAAAGGTTGTGTTTCATTGGCAGGACACTTAGAAGATGCAAAAAGTCCACTAAAGAGACAGCTTACACTACACTCGTTCGTCCTTTGTTAGAATATTGCTGCGCGGTGTGGGATCCTTACCAGGTAGGATTGACGGAGGACATCGAAAGGGCAGCTCGTTTTGTATTATCACGTAATAGGGGAGAGAGTGTGGCAGATATGATACGCGAGTTGGGATGGAAGTCATTAAAGCAAAGACGTTTTTCGTCGCGGCGAGATTTATTTACGAAATTTCAGTCACCAACTTTCTCTTCCAAATGCGAAAATATTTTGTTGAGCCCAACCTACATAGGTAGGAATGATCATCAAAATAAAATAAGAGAAATCAGAGCTCGAACAGAAAGGTTTAGGTGTTAGTTTTTCCCGCGCGCTTTTCGGGAGTGGAATGGTAGAGAGATAGTATGATTGTGGTTCGATGAACCCTCTGCCAAGCACTTAAATGTGAATTGCAGAGTAATCATGTAGATGTAGATGTAATTCTTTTCTTTTGTTTTGTACCCTTTTGTCGTCTTCTTCTGATGTACGTCGCCGACGCAAGACGCGATCGATTTGAGGTCTGTTGAATGAAAAACATTTAATGTAAAATTATTGTACTTTTATGTTCATTTGCTGGTAAAAAAACAAATAGAGCCAAATGTGTTAAAACTATTTATGATTAATTATTGAAAAATCACTTCCTCTTTTAATTATAATTTTTTATTAATTGTTTTATCATAGCTGCAAGAAGCGCAGCCATTGTTAGTTGCTACTATATAGCAACTTCGTCTGTACTGGTCGAAATATCAAGGGTTTGTGTTAAACTAATTTGAAAAACAGTATTAATTATTTGTTTTTATGGCATAAATTTAAATGGTTAATTATTTATTGAGCAAAGGAAAATCTTAATTAAAAAAGAAATCCTCTATCTTATATTGGCCGCCATCTTAACTTTTATCTCAGCGGCAAATTTAAATTACTTGAAACTGCAAACAATATTCCGATGTGTAAGAAATACATGTGCACCGGTGGTACTGAACTCTATTTATAAAAGAAAAAAATTAATCGAATCCGACTGCATTTTCTAAGAACAGTGCTGATGGTATTTATTGTTGAACAAGATTTCATTGCTGATGTATGAGGCCAAAATTAAACTACGCACGAATCACGGAGGAAAATATTTCTGGTAGCATATGTCAGTGTTGTGTGCGAGTGGTATTCTGGTGTTCCTTTTCATGATGAATTTGCTAAAAATAATTAAATCCATCGAAGACAAAAATTATAAAAGCTCTGATGTACGATCTGTAATTTTAGTGATATGAACACAACTTACAGTCAGCATTATTACACTACGTCAGGTGGAATTCTTGTGCAATTTGAGCAAAATAATTATCCGGGAGAAGTTGTAGTATGAATAATGCATTATACATGTGTATAATATTGTCAGTATCATTTACAAAATCAAATCAATGCAACTGCTAAATAACAAAGTGAATTCAAACCGCAGAATACCATAGAGTATCATATCATCCATATTCATTGCTTTTGTCCATGTTGATGATACGCAAAACCGCCACACACTGCGGGGTTCACCACTGCCGCGTCCTTTAACACGAACCAGCCGCGTGTTAAGACTGATCCAAAGGATTAAAGGAATTCATTTTAGCTGTTGTCGTCGTTGTGGTCTTCAGTCCGAAGCTCTCCACGCTACTCAAACCTGCGCGAGCGTCTTCATCTCCCAGTGACTACTGCAACCTACATCCTCCTGAATCTCCTTACCGTATTCATCTCTTGGTCTCGCTCTACAATATTTGCCCTCCCCCACTTTCCCTAACACTAAATTGGTCATCCCTTGATGTCGCAGAATATGTCCTATCAACCGATCCTTTTTTTAGTCATGTTCTGCCACAAACGTCTTGTTCCCCCAACACTATGCAGAACTTCCTCATTTACGCCATCTGCCCATCTAATCTTCACCATTCTTCTCTAGCACCACATATAACACTCTACTGGCGTCTGAGTGTTTACAGATAATTACCAAAACTGGTTTATTACGCACAGCATATGTTACCCTCTGAAAGGATTTTTGGTAATTTGACCGAGATTACCTATCGGATAATTTGGAATCGAACTTTAATTCTGTAAGAATAGGTGGCGGAAAATAACAGAAAGAATTAATTTTGCAATGGGTAACAGTAAATGATTTCTGTTAACTGGAATAGCTACTCGGTCGCCAGTCTAGTTAGGCATAATAATGCCATAGCATTGTTCATAAAGAATCTATTTTTAGTATTTGCCAAAAATGAACTTTCATTAAACACTCTTCTATGAAGTGCAATAACCACATACAAATGGACAATTTACACAGAGGGAAGCAGCAGTTGTCACCTTAGCATTTAAGCAGAGACAAGGCTTGCAAAGAAACCCTTTCTCTTGTTTGCCTCAATCATTACTTTAGTCTATAGACAAGTACAATAATCACACACATTCATTATACAAAGCAATAAAGAACACACAGTATACAAACCTTCTATCTTTGTCATTCATTGATTGCTTCAAGATCCATTAGCTAGAAACCTGCTACACAGATTTATTTATTTTTATTTTGTTGGAATAGAAATGTGGTCCTACAAACGAAATCTTTCTTTGTAGTAGAAACAAAACTTTGTTTCTTCTCAACAGTAAATATTTTTGACATGTATAAATTATTTCATTACCAATTGTTGTGAAATATACTACTAAACTAGAACTGGACATGGGCTTAGCCCTATTCGAATAGTTGCCACTGAAATAGTAAGGTATAATCAAAAGTCACTTGGAATGGGATTTTTATCGTCTCTACAAAGCCAAATTGTTTTGTTTTCATGAATCAAAGCAATTATAGCAACTTTTTATAAACAAAGGCTTCAGTGAGTACCTCAAACTGACTTTCCAATTTCTACTACACAGAGTACACAAAACTCTAGTATTTCTTCAGAATGCAATTAATAAATTCATTATATGAGAATGTTTTCTCATTTTAAACAGCAGAAAAGTGTGAACTCTTAAAATGTCCATAGCCATGAAGCTAACTAAACACTCTTTTGTGGGCCAAACTGTGCACTAATTTTACTCACGTTACATGAATTTTAAAAAAGTTAATTTCAGTAACCTTTTATAATATAATTTTAATGCATCAAGACAAAAGGTTCATAGTATCACTTGTGAAGTAAGTAGGTTTTGAAAGCAATTTTGACTCAGTAAACTTTTTAGTTAATTTTCTAGCTATGGTTTAAAACTCTCAAACCAAGGTAGTCACTGTCATAAGTATGAGAAATGTACAATTCTTGACCAGCACTTTAACTGTACTGGCAGAAAACTTTACCACACATCATAAAATTTCACTGCGTTTTTGTTAATACTTTTATGCAAGAATCACTCTCGGAATTCATTAATCTATGGTGAGGATCCCACTTGATTAAGTGCAAAGGATACACACGTGGGTGGAACACAATTCTTTTGGCTTTAAGATAATATTTCCACTGAACCAAATACAAAATAACTGGTTCACACATGCTTACATATCTGACCTTCTGTGAGTGTGACGAAATGGTTGCCCAATCGAGGTGACGAGTATGTGGCAGCTAGGTGCTCTTTCCATTGGCACAAATAAGCTGGACATATTTCTTCTGGGCGTTGATAATAATAATTTCAGAGCTTTTTCCAAAACGAGAGAACCATTTTAGAGCCACATATTACATCCGAGGCCGTTCCATTCCACTGGTAACACAATAGGCCTCACTCGGCACATGCGCTGTTTACTCGTCAATGTCTCACTGCCGACTGTCTACTCGTTTGGCATCCAGACGAACGCCACGTCCACCTTTACGTTCGCGCTAACCACATTTTGACGCGCGCTAACTCACTTCCGTTGTAGAGGGGGAGTGTATTTACTTTTCAGTTTATAAAATGCAAAGTCCCTATGTATGAACCAGTTTCAACATAATTACTAACAGACATACTTAAAAAACTTTGTCATTTAAGCATATTAAGAAATCAATACAATATTTATCTAATTGAAAGACAATCTCCTCCAAATCATACAAAGAACTTAACACACAAAGAGCAACCATATTACAAATCTTTTCGTTTGTCCACAGTAGACAAAAAATTTTTCATGGGAAAGAATATACACTTTACATTATTCAGGATAAATCTGTACAAATTATTTACAATATTAAACAATAGTGTTACACACATTTCAAAAGCATCTATTCTGTTCTAGGCTAAACTATTCATCGTCCTCGTTCCACTTCCATACGCTCCAGACAATTACGTTCAGAAAAGACTTCTGGACAACTAAGTCTGTATTCAATGGCAACAAATTTCTCTTCTTCAGAAACGGTTTTCCTGCCATTGGTAGTATACAGTTTATATCCTCTCTACTTCGGCCACTTTCACTTATTTTATTGCCCAAAAAGCAAACTCATCTATTGCTGTTAGTTACTCATTTCCTAATAAAATTTCTTCACCGTCACCTCATATGATCCGACTACATTCCATTACCCTCATTTTGTTTTTATTGATGTTCGTCTTTATCCTTCTTCTATGACACTGTCCATTCCGTTCATCTGCTGTTCCAAGTCCTTTGCTGTCTCTAACAGAATTACAACGTCATCAGCAAACCTCATAGTTTTTATTTCTTCTCCGTGAACTCTAATTCCTACTCCAAAGTTTCTTTGGTTTCCTTTACTACTTGCTCAGTGAACAGATTGAATAACATAGGGGATAGGCTACAATCCCATCTCACTCCCTTCCCAACCATTGCTTCCCTTTTATACCCCATCGATTCTTATAACTACAGTCTCGTGTTTCTACAAGTTCTAAATAATATTTCGCTCCATATATTTCACCCCTGCTACCTTCAGAATTTCAAAGAGAGTATTTCAGTCCCATTATCAAAAGCTTTCTGTAAGTCTATAAATGTTATAAACGTAGAGTAGCCTTCCCTTAACGAGTTTTGTGAGACAAGTCGTAGCGTCAGTATTGCCTCACCCGTTCCTTCAATTCTCCGGAATACAGATTGATGCTTCCCAAGGTCTTCTTCTACCAGTTTTCTTCTTCTATCAGTTTTTCCATTCTTCTGTATAGAGTTCGTGTTAGTATTCTGCAATAATGACTTATTAAAGTGATCGTTCAGTAAAATTCACACTTGTCAGCAGATGCTTTCTTTGGAATTGGAATTATTACATTCTTCTTGAAATGTGAGAGTATTTCGCCCATCTCATACATCTTGCACACCATATAGAATAGTTTTGTTAATGGCTAGTTCTCCCTAGGCTATCAGCAGTTGTCACGGAATTCTGTTGACTTCAGAGGCCTTGTTCCGAGTTATGTCTTTCAGCGCTCTGCCAAATTCCTCCTATAGTGTCAGACCTCCCATTGCACTCCTTTTCCGTCTCAGCGCTTGATATTCATATATCTGATACTCTTTCCTGCAAAGGCCTCTTTAATTTTCCTTTAGGCGGTACCTACCCTTCCCCTAGTGAAATATGGTTCGCCCTCTAGCCATTCCTTCTCACCGATTTCGCACTTCCAGTCAGTCTCATTTTTTTAGATGTTTACATTGCCTTTCGCATCATTAATTTGCTGTGTTTGTATGTTTTCTCCTTTTATCTCTTAAATTCAATATCTTCTGTGACATACGAGGATTCGTACTAGTCCTTGTCTTTATCAATGTCACCGTCTGCTGGCTTCATTTTTTCATCTCTCCAAGCTACACTTTCGTGTTCTGCTCTGTCCCTTTCCCCTGTTCTCGTCAATCATTACCTAACAGTCCCCCTGAAATTCTCAACAACCTCTTATACAAGTCCCATCTCCTTAATTTCCTACCTCTTTGCAAATTCTTAGGTTTCATTCTACAGCTGACAACCAATAAATTGTGATCACAATCTACATCTGTATCTGGAAATGTCTTAGTTTGATATCTCGTTCCGAAATATTTGTCTTGCCGTTATACAATCAGTCTGAAACCTTCCAATGTCTCCAGGTCTTTCGCATACAAACATCCTTCTTTCATGGTGCTTAAACCAAGTCATAACCACGATTACGTTATACTCTGTGCAAAATACTACCATGTATCTTCCCCTTTCATTCTTTTCCCCCCAGTCCATTTTCACCCACTATTTTTCCTTCTCTTCATTTTCCTACTTTCGAATTCTAGTCCCCCATCATAACTAAATTTTCGACTCCCTAGACTATCTGAATAATTTCCTTTTATCTCTTCATGTTGTTGTTGTGGTCTTCAGTCCTGAGACTGGTTTGATGCAGCTCTCCATGCTACTCTATCCTGTGCAAGCTTCTTCATCTCCCAGTACCTACTGCAACCTACATCCTTCTGAATCTGTTTAGTGTATTCATTCTATTGGTCTCCCTCAACAATTTTTACCCTCCACGCTGCCCTCCAATACTAAATTGGTGATCCCTTGATGTCTCAGAACATGTCCTACCAACCGATCCCTTCTTCTAGTCAAGTTGTCCCACAAGCTCCTCTTCTCCCCAATTCTACTCAATACCTTCTCATTAGCTATGTGATCAACCCATCTAATCATCAACATTCTTCTGTAGCACCGCATTTCGAAAGCTTCTATTCTCTTCTTGTCTAAGCTATTTAGCGTCCACGTTTCACTTCCATACATGGCTACACCCCATACAAATACTTTCAGAACGACCTCCTGACACTTAAATCAATACTCGATGTTAACAAATTTCTCTTCTTAAGAAACGCTTTCTTTGCCATTGCCAGTCTACATTTGATATCCTCTCTACTTCGACCATCATCAGTTATTTTGCTCCCCAAATAGCAAAACTCCTTTACTACTTTAAGTGTGTCATTTCCTAATCTAATTCCCTCAGCATCACCCGACTTAATTCAACTACATTCCATTATCCTCGTTTTGCTTTTGTTGATGTTCATCTTATACCCTCCTTTCAAGACACTGTCCATTCCGTTCAACTGCTCTTCCAAGTCCTTTGCTGTCTCTGACAGAATTACAATGTCATCGGTGAACCTCAAAGTTTTTATTTCTTCTCCATGGATTTTAATAGCTACTCCGAATTTTTCTTTTGTTTCCTTTATTGCTTGCTCAATATACAGATTGAATAACATCGGGGTTGTTTGGGGAGCAAAATAACTGATGATGGTCGAAGTAGAGAGGATATAAAATGTAGACTGGCAATGGCAAGGAAAGCGTTTCTTAAGAAGAGAAATTTGTTAACATCGAGTATAGATTTAAGTGTCAGGAAGTCATTTCTGAAAGTATTTGTATGGAGTGTAGCCCTGTATGGAAGTGAAACATGGACGGTAAATAGTTTGGACAAGAAGAGAATAGAAGCTTTCGAAATGTGGTGCTACAGAAGAATGCTGAAGATTAGATGGGTAGATCACATAACTAATGAGGAAGTATTGAGTAGAATTGGGGAGAAGAGAAGTTTGTGGCACAACTTGACCAGAAGAAGGGATCGGTTGGTAGGACATGTTCTGAGGCATCAAGGGATCACCAATTTAGTATTGGAGGGCAGCGTGGAGGGTAAAAATCGTAGGGGGAGACCAAGAGATGAATACACTAAGCAGATTCAGAAGGATGTAGGTTGCAGTAGGTACTGGGAGATGAAGAAGCTTGCACAGGATAGAGTAGCATGGAGAGCTGCATCAAACCAGTCTCAGGACTGCAGACCACAACAACAACAACAACAACATCGGGGAGAGGCTACAACCCTGTCTCACTCCCTTCCCAACCACTGCTACCCTTTCATACCCCTCGACTGTTATAATTGCCATCTGGTTTCTGTACAAATTGTAAATAGCCTTTCGCTCTCTGTATTTTACCCCTGCCACCTTCTGAATTTGAAAGAGAGTATTACAATCAACATTGTCATAAGCTTTCTCTAAGTCTACAAATGCTAGAAACGTAGGTTTGCCTTTCCTTAATCTTTCTTCTAAGATAAGTCGTAGAGTCAGTATTGCCTCACGTGTTCCAACATTTCTACGAAATCCAAACAAATCTTCCCCGAGGTCGGCTTCTA
The DNA here is from genome assembly GCF_023864275.1 of Schistocerca cancellata. Lineage (NCBI taxonomy): Eukaryota > Metazoa > Arthropoda > Insecta > Orthoptera > Acrididae > Schistocerca > Schistocerca cancellata. Next base: position 396,224,235 of record NC_064628.1, read on the forward strand.
TCAGTTTTTCCATTCGTCTGTAAAGAATTCGCGTTAGTATTTTGCAGCTGTGACTTATTAAACTGATAGTTCGGTAATTTTCACATCTGTCAACACCTGGTTTCTTTGGGATTGGAATTATTGTATTCTTCTTGAAGTCTGAGGGTATTTCGCCTGTCAGATACATCTTGCTCACCAGATGGTACAGTTTTGTCAGGACTGGCTCTCCCAAGGTTGTCAGTAGTTCTAGTGGAATGTTGTCTACTCCGGGGGCCTTGTTCTCTTCATATGTTTCTTAAATCTCTTCTTCATCTGAGGAGCTAGTTGGCGTATAAATTCATGCTACTGTTGCAGGTGGGGGCATCGTGCCTTCTTGGCTACCATAATGCGTTTGCTATGCTGTTCATAGTAGCTTACCTGAATTTCTACTTTTTCATTCATTATTAAACCCATTCCTACATTACTCCTATGTGAGTTTGTATTTATATCTCTGTATTCACCTGGCGAGAAGTCGTGCTCCCCCTACCATCGAACTCCACTACTTCCCACTACTTTTTTTAACTTCAACCCATTCATTACCCTTTTTAAATTTTTGTGACTTACCTGCCCGAGTAAGGCACGTAACGTTTCATGCTTCGAGCCTTAGAACGCCAGTTTTCCTTCTCCTGTTGACGACGTCCTCCTGAATAACCCCGTCTGGAGCTCCGAATGGGGGACTATCTCTGGAATATTTTACCAAAGAGCATTTCATCGTCATTTAACCATAATTTCCCCTTGCTTTCAGCCGTTTGCAGTACCAGCACAGAAAGATCGTTTTGGTCGATGTTACAAGGCCAGATCAGTCAGTCATCCAGACAGTAGCCCTCGCAACTGCTGAAGAAGCTGCTGGCCCTCTTCAGGAACCACTCGTTTGCTTGGATTCTCGACAGATACCCCTCCGTTGTGGTGGCACCTGCGGTACTGCTGTCTGTATCGCTGAGGCACGCAAGCCTCCCCACCAACGGCAAGGACCATGGTTCCTCGGGAAAGAGGGGGGGGGGGGGCGGCTGAGTGGAAGTGCAGTTATGCACTATGCAATTAAACAAAAAAATACAGCGTAAGCAGTTACTGAGTTTTAGCTTTCTTTTTTTTTTAATTTACTACTATTTTTGCAGATTTTGCTCAATCATCAGGTTGGAAATGCTGACGTTAGCTGAGCCGCATCGCTCTTAGGAAATCAACAACTCTGACATACCTACAGTTCTCAGCACCATGTAACATATCTTTCAAAACTATTATTTCTTTTCCATATTCTGGAAACATTTTTTGTACCCAGTGATGGATCACTGAAGTTTTCGTAGTCCTTGATTTGCTGAGAAAGGATGTTTGAAGTTGGGTTGGGTTGTTTGGGGGAGGAGACCAAACAGCGAGGTCGTCGGTCTCATCGGATTAGGGAAGGAAGTCGACCGTGCCCTTTCGAAGGAACCATCCCGGCATTAGCCTCGAGCGATTTAGGGAAATCACGGAAAACCGAAATCAGGATGGCCAGACGCGGGATTGAACCGTCGTCCTCCCGAATGCGAGTCCAGTGTGCTAACCACTGCGCCACCTCGCTCGGTTTGTTTGAAGTTAAGAGATACATACTACACATGAAATTTTATAGAAGCAAGGAAACATCTGCAAAAGGTTTCCAAAATCCTGCAGTAAAACAAATAAAAGATCGAATAACGTCAAGTGTGACATATTTTAAGCACAGAAACAGAAGGGACTTCTCTAAAATATTTGAAGATAGTTTAAAGAAGCACACACCACCAAGTTTACAGTTCCTAGGTTCAAAGCAGCAGATGATCAAATAGTTGAAAAGACAAGGCCTAGTAGGGATCCTTGGATTTCAGAGGAGATATTGAGTTTAACTGATAAATGGAGAAAACATAAAAATGCAGCAAATGAATCAGGCGAAAGGCAATGTATACGTCTAAAAGATGAGATTGACAGGATGTGCAAAGTGGCTAAGCAGGAGCAGATAGATGCAAAAGTAAAAATTTAGAAGCATATTTCACTAGGGGAAAGATAGATATTGCCTGCAGGAAAATTAAAGAGGCCTTTCGAGAGGAGAGTAGCTGCTGTATGAATATCAAGAGCTCAGTTGGGAAACCAGTCCAAAGCAAACAAGAGAAATCTTAAAAGTGGAAGGAGTGTATTGAGGACCTGTACAAGAGAAATGAACTTGAAGGCAATATTATAGAAAAGGAAGAGGACGCAGATAAATAGGCGATGGGAGATATGATAGTGCAAGAGTATCTGTTGACAGAGTATCGAAAGGCCTAAGTCGAAACAAGGGTTCTGGAGTAGAAGACATGCTGCAAGAACTACTGATAGCCTTGGAAGAGCCACCCATGGCAAAACTATTCCATCTGGCGTGGTAGGTATACGAGACAGGTGTAATGCCCTCAGAGATCAAGAAGAATGTAATAACTCTAATTCTAAAGAAACCAGGTTCTGACCAGTGTGAGTATTTGGAAAAGGAGAGCACCACCCCACTCTCCATTTGCCAAATTTATTCAAGATGGTGGATACAAGATGGCGGATACAAGATGGCGGCTTAGATAGGGCAATGTCACAGTGACATCATGGTGGGAAGTTCAAATTTCGCCGAAAGATAGGTCAATTGGGCTATCTCAACTAACCTAACCCCTGCCCATCCCCCCTCCCCCCTCCCCCCCTCCCCCCAAGGACTCAGCCTGTGCTGGTCTGCTGCATAGGATGGATGTAAGTCTATATTTGGCATGCAGTGTTTATTTAAGCAATTTGAGGCAGTAGCTCCAGCCAGTGTGTCGACTATGAGGTCCAGAGTCCAACTGACCTAGTATACAGTACCCCCACCAGAGGGCATGTCATCCCTTCCATGATGTAACCCAAGATGGCGGTCTGAGGGGGGGGGGGAATAGTGGGAAAAGGAGTCAGTCTGTGCTGGGCTACTGGATAGGATGGACATAAATATTTATTTTGCATGCAGTGTCTATTTAAACAATTTTAGGCAGTAGCTCCATCCAGTGTGTCGACCGTGAATTCCAAAGTCCAACTGACCTAGTAAACAGTATCACCATCAGAGGGCACTGTCGACCCTTCGGTGATGTAATCCAAGATGGCGGTCTGGGGGGGGGGAGGGAAATGGTGGGAAATGGACTCAGTCTGGCTGGGCTGCAGGATAGAGGAAGGAGTGTACTTGACAGAATTCACATAGTTCATTTATTACACTGATACAAGAGACTCGCCCTGACATGCTTGGGGTCATGCTACACAGCATACAGACCAGCAAACTACTCGTAAATTACCAAAATAATGCAGTACACTAATGTGCACTGGCCGGAGTGGCCGAGCGGTTCTAGGGGCTACAGTCTGGAGCCATGCGACCGCTACGGTCGCAGGTTCGAATCCTGCCTCAGGCATGGATGTGTTGATGTCCTTAGGTTAGTTGGGTTTAAGCAGTTCTAAGTTCTAGGGGACTGATGACCTAAGATGTTAAGTTACATAGTGCTCAGAGCCATTTGAACCATTTTTACACTGATGTGCAGACACAAAAACAACCCATAAATTGTAAAAATAATCCATGTAAAACACTCTGCAGACACGCTCACTAATTGTAAACTGTCGAAATAATGTAGTTTACTGATGTGCAAACACACTCACTAATTATACAGCATCGAAATAATGCATACAATTTATTTAGGGACGGATTTCACGTAGTTTATTTATCACACTGATACAAAACACTCACCCTGGCACGCTTGAGGTCGTAGTAAATAGCGTACAGACTTGCAAACTAATCATAAATCGCCGAAATAATGCAATACACTGACGTGCAGAGACGCAAACAACTCGTAAATTGTCAAAATAAGGCATGTAAAAGGCTCTGCAAACACGCTTTCAAATTGTCAACTGTCGAAAACATGCACTGCACAGCCTGCACATCTGTTCACAAACTAATGTAACAAACACGAAAACAACTCGAAAATTGCCAAAAGATAATACATGTGTAACACTATACAAACATGCTCCCAACGCTTAAACAGCCGAAAATAATGCAGCGCACAAACACAGATTGCACATAAAAAACGCTTTTGAGCTATCATCAACTGTGACATGTCAGCAAACTGCCCCCCCTCCCCACCCCCTCTACAGAACTCCAAGGCGCACACGCCGGACGGCGTACTCATGCCGGTAACATAAGCGAGACGCCTCTGGGCCACACGCGCGTTTTTACCATTGCTGGTGCGATACCTTTCTACCAGTGGATACTGATGTCACAGTTTACATTATAGAAATCTGTTCCAATGCTCCCCAGAATAGCACAAGGTGGATTGTTCCAAGCGATCCTAATGGGACATTCGAGCTGCTCCTAGCCGTGCACAGTTTTACCTCCCAGCGTGGCTGACACAGGGACACGAAATGTTATCATGGCGACTCACCATCTAAAAGATTCTTAATATATACTGAAGTCACATGAGTAAGTAAATAAGAGCCAAGATGACCTCTCGGAAATTGTAAAGTGTCGCAGACACAGTTAATGGTCGCTTTTGTAGAAGCTTTGATGATGTCTCAGCTAGTCCGCATGGAAATTCTTGTCCTAACAGAACCTATATACCAAAATAGCCCAGAATAACGCGGATAGCATTTGTTTCCTATATATGGAAGGAGAGAGATGCGGTAAAAGTGTTATCCAGTTCTCTATCGGATGAAGTTAGTGGAGCTTTCATAGTTCGTAATGTTTCACTGTTGGATGGTACACAATAACAATGACAGCAAGTTGGAGTGATAGAGGTGAATGGGCCCTAAGGGTCGCGGATCTGCTTCGGACTGCAGTGTCTGCATGTAGTTTGGGGACGCAGAACAACGCAGTAGAAAAATCCTCGTCCTTCTCCCAGTTCCTGCACTGTCTTATATACTACCCCGTGTTGCAGGAGGGGGCTTTATTTGGCGCAGACATTACACATCGTGCATAGTTGGTGGAGCTACGACAACTTGTTCCTGTTTCCATCGAAAGGTCAAAACACAGTCCTGTCGCACTATCTCAGGTCACTCTGTTACTACACTGGTTGCAGAAGGTGGTGGATATAGCTTTCTCCGACTTCTACTCAGTTCCAACTTAAATTGGAATGATCATGTGCGCAAAGCTGCAGGGATTGTAGCGCGGAGTCTGAGGGGCAGTTGCAAGATGCATAGAGACTACGTAAAACGACATTGGAATTTTACTGTCGCAGATAGCTTCGTGAAAGCTAACTCGTTTCGAGATATGAGAGCGTCAGAAATATAATTCGCTAGTGGCTGTAATCATTAAAGAACTTCTCCATAGGATTGAAGGCAGGTGTGTGGTTGAACGGAAAGACTTGATTCCAAAGCCCAGACAGCGTTTCCAGCAGAGAGCGTAACACTAGATATCTGAAAACCCCATGTATATTTCTTGCAACCTTAATCAGCACACCATCTACTGTTTGTGATCCTTCTCAACGTTGAAAGAATAGCTACCCATCACTGATTTTTTGGTCAGTATTATTTCTTATCGCCAGCAATCAGGTATTGGTGGAGTATTATACCCAGCGGTAAGCGCTGTGTGATAAGTTCGTCATGAGCATCAGGCTTATAAAGTATGTGTGTGTGTTCTGACCTGTGAAAAGGGACTGACTATGTCCTGTCGTAAGGAAGGTATGTATCTGACGTGGAATACTGTTATAGCAAAGGGGAGAGTATGTCAAGTCATAAGAATGGCACAGATATTTCTATTTCCAGAGCCACAGCTGTCAGCAGGTTGTATTTCCGATACTTCGCTGATTGTCGAATGTTTTATAAGAGAGCGCAATCCTAATTTAATTGTAAGTACAGTGATACATTATATATGTGGCCTGTTCCTTAGGATGCTTCTGTCAGTGCCGGTGGCGTGTGGCCAGAATGATTCACGTTTCCGGCTAACAGTAGGTGCCGTCCAAATGGAGAAGACTTTGGGATGCAGGAATGTAGCTGACTTAACCGTGGCGTCCTCTGGATGGCCGAATAGCGGACTAATACTTAGTATGTGTTGGATAGCTTTCGTGATCACGAGGAAATTTGAGAAGATTGAATATGGTCATGTGTTTACGCTGGACCAATATTCCCACCCATGGAAAGTGTCCAGTTGACTACTTCTACATATTTCGCGCCTTTATTTGGTTGAGAAATCATCAACTGTGGTTTATGCATCTAGTACGTGAAAGACACGTTTGCTGGTTCTCTAGACATGAGAAACACTTTAGCAGACTTTGGAAACTGTAACAATGATTTGGAATCTTTTAAACGCGCGACAGCGGTATTCAGGAAACGAAATATCAGATTCCTCTATTTTTTTTCGAGTTCTCACAGAAAGGTCTCCGCTGACAGAATACGTTTCTAGTTACTCAGTGGTTTACAGCGCGCCCCACTTGTCAAAAGTTTCGGTTCTCTAGAGAAATAATTTGCAGTCTATATCTTTGGAGTTATAGTGTGCAAGCGATACTAATATGTGATTGATATCGAAAAGTATCGCTTAAATGGTGTAATATTCTGGCAAACCATGTGAACATACATGTGTTTTGTGATCACAGTGTCTGAAGATGGGTGTAGCAAACAGGCAGGTAGGAGCCAGAAACAGCGACGTGTTTGTGCCGAGGGGAACAGACCAAGCCTTTGTAATGGCTCTAAGCATTATGGGACTGAGGTCATCAGTCCCCTAGAACTTAGAACTACTTAAACCTATCTAACCTAAGGACATCACACACATCCATTCCCGAGGCAGGATTCGAACCTGCGACCGTAGCAGCAGCGCGGTTCCAGACTGAAGCGCCTAGAACCGCTTGGCCACACCGGGCGGCCCAGCCTTTGTACAATAGTCTTCACGACATGGGTACGAGTGTCTGATGGTCAACAACTATAGGCAGGATGCAGAAGTGGCGATTTAGTATGGCGCAGGATAAGAATTGTGTGTTTGCTACATTTATATGCAACCTGGTACATCCACATTGGATTCACGCTGAAAAATTAAAGCTTTCATCCTCAGTGGCAGTGCAGTGTAATTGAGTAAGAGTTTTTCCATATTTGACGAGCTGTACGTCACGTTTGCTGGGTTTAACTGTCAGTGCAATATGGAGATCTGTACAAAATAGTTTTGCCGCTGTAAGTTTAGTCTGCAGAAAGAAAAAAAAAAGAAAAGGCAGACAGTGCTTCCACACTGGCGGCATCAGTAATTTGGCGGGTAAATTCAGTAAGAGGCAATAACAATTCTCCATTCATTCACAAGACCTCCTTTGTGCCAAGACGTAGGGGCCCCTAAATAGCGTTGAGAACGTTCCCATTTCAGAGGTGTTTGTTGGAAGCAGGGCTTAATGAATTCCAGGAAGGGTAACACGTGATGGACGGGTTGCCATGTTAGGACCACCAGGAGGAATGCATTCATCGTTTTTCTGGGCTATTTTCCTAAACAGTTTCTGTTAGGAAAAGAATTTCCATGTGGACAAACTGAGACTTCTCGAGAGCTTCTACAAAAGCGAGCGCTGCGACACTTTACAATTTCTGAGAGGTCGACTTGGCTCTTATTTACATATCCATGTGACATGAATGTAGCATTGAGTACCTTTTAGATAGTGAGTCGCCATGATAACGTTTCGTGGCCCTCTGTCAGCCATGCTGGGGAGATAAATGCATGCACAGCTAGATGCAGCTCGCATGTCCCATTAGGATCACGAGGAACAACGCACCCTGTGCTATTCTATGGAGCATTGGAACAGATTTCTATAGCACGATCTGTGATATCAGTATCCACACGTAGAGAGGTAACGCACTAGCAACAGTAAACACACTCACGTGGCACAGAGGCATCTCGCATATAGGACCAGCATGAGTGTGCCACTTGGCATGCGCGCCTTGGAGTTGTGTAGGAGGGGGGGGGGGGGGGAGTTTGCTGATATGTTGCAGGTGATGATAGCTCAAAAGGGTTTTTTACATGCAGTCAGTGTTTGTGCACTGCATTATTTTTGGCTGTTTAAGCATTGTGAGCATGTTTGTATAGTGTTACACATGTATTATATTTTGGCAATTTTCGAGTTTTTTCATGTTTGTTGCATTAGTTTGTGAACAGGTGTACAGGCTGTGCAATGCACGATTTAGACAGTTGACGATTAGCAAGCGTGTTTTCAGATCCTTTTACATTCATTTTTTGACAATTTACGAGTTGTTTTCGTCTCTGCACGTCAGTGTATTGCATTATTTCGGCGATCTATGATTGTTTGCAGGGACGTAGGCTATTTACTGCGACCTCAACCACCCGAGGGTGAGTGTTTTGTATCAGTGTAATAAATAAACTATGTGAAATCCGTCCTAAATAAATTGTATGCATTATTTCGATGGTGTATAATTAGTGAGTGTATTTGCATGTCAGTGAACTACATGACTTCCACAGTTTACAATTAGTGAGCGTGTCTTCAGAGCATTTTATATGGATTATTTCGACAAAATACGAGTTGTTTTCGTGGCTGCACATCAGTGTACTGCATTATTTCGGTAATTTACGAGTAGTTTGCTGGTCTGTATGCTGTGTAGTGTGACCCCAAGTATATCAGGGCGAGTCTTTTGTATCAGTGTAATAAATTAACTATGTGAAATCTGTCCCTAAATAAGTTGTTCCAAAATAAAAAAGTACACTTCTTCCTCTGTCCAGCAGTAAAGCAAAGGCTGAGTCCTTTTCCCACCATTCCCCCCCCCCCCAGACCGCCATCTTGGATTACATCATGGAAGTGTCATCAGCACCCTCTGGTGGTGATATTGTGTACTGGGTCAGTTGGAGTCTTGATCTCATGGTGGACACACTGGATGGAGCTACTGCCTGAAATTGTTTGAAGAAACACTGCATGTACAATAAATACGAGTACTTATGTCCATCCTATCCAGCAGCCCAGCGGAGGATGAGTCCTTTCCCCGCCAATTTCTAGGAAGAGGTGGTGGACGGATGACATAGGTTTGTGGAGGTGACTCAAGTGACCTGTTTTCCCGCCATTTTCTTGGGTTAGTGGAGGTAGCTGTGGTTTGTTGGATTGCCCTGCTGGAATTTGATCTTCCCACCATATTCTGGGGAGGGGGGAATGGTGGAGGGTGAGGGTGGCAGGGGAGGTGGTTTCGTTAGTGGAGGTAGCCCAATTGACCTATTTTCGCCAAAACTTGAACTTCCCGCAATGACGTCACTGTGAAATTGCCATATCTATTGTTGCCATCTTGGATCCGCCATCTTGAATAAATTTGGCAACAATTTAGAGTGGGCTGGTGTTCGCTTTGTCCTTTTACTGGTGTGAATATTACCGAACTATCACCTTCATAAGACGTGATTGCAAAAAGCTAACACGAATTCTTTTACAGAAGAAGAGTGGAATAACTGGCAGAGGCCGACCTTGGGGCAGATCAGTTTCGGTTCTGGGGAAATGTAGCAAGATGCGAGGCAATAGTAACTCTATGACGTATCTTAGAAGATAGATTAAGGAGAGGCAAAACTCTGTTTACTGCATTTATAGATTTAGAGAAAGCTGATGCCGTCAGTATACACTTTTCAAGAACTAGAATCAGCACATGGTTTTGCTATTCTTTGCAATCAGCACATCATCTACTACTACTGTTTGTGTTCCTTCTCGGTTAGTCATTGCCTATAACTCAGTGGATATATTGCACAACCTCTGATATGGTATCGAGACAGAATGCGCTACAAATACTATAGAATTATCCATCAGGGGCGGTGTGAGGGAGTCGCAAATACCGCTTACATACCACATTCCTTAGCCAAATCACTTTCAAAATGCGGTAATTTTATCAAGAGGTTGCATCATGGGCAACGTGTTGGTCTGATAATACACATTCCTATGATAACCATCATGGTATTTGACTGGAAAAAATCACCTCATTCAGACGTAATGTTATACCTCAATTCGTAAAGCGGGTATAGCTTATAACATGGATACTTGTGTGCACCTATAGAACCAAGATCACTTGTGACAGTAACATGCAGTAGTTGTTGCGATCGTTTTTTTTTTAACCTCTGGTCGATTACATCTTTCTTTCTAAGGCACAGTGATAGCACTCGCAAGAAAAAAACCTAAGAGACATGCCCACCCATCGTTGATTTTCGGTCAGTATTATTTGACATCGTGTGGAATCATTTATTGGTTAAGTATTATAACTATATATGACGGTAGTATCTGTTCCCGAAAGAACAGTTACTGTGGATGACCATGCAGCTTTGCTAGAAATGAAATGGTAATTAAATGGACACCCTAGCTGCAAACAGGCGTTGGTTGGTTGGTTGGTTGGTTGGTTTCGGGAAGGAGACCAGACAAACAGGCGTTGATGAACTTCATTGGGTACATGTTGAAAATGTGTCCCGGTCAGGGCACACATTTTCAACATGTACCCAATGAAGTTCATCAACGCATGTTTGCAGCTAGGGTGTCCATTTAATTATCATTTCATTTCAAACAAAGCTGCATGGTCATCCACAGTAACTGTTCTTTCGGGAACAGATACTACCGTCATATATAGTTAAAAAATATGGCTTCCCGGCTATTGACCTTCTTGTACGAACGCACACGTATGCCTGAACTCGTACGGGACTTGGTAGATTAATCTGCCACGAGTAATGAGTATGATGGGCAAACATCTATTGGGCGCACTACAAATGTAGTGGTGTGGACATGTTGGGAATGTGGATCTCACGGGGAGCGTGCAAGGGATAAGTCCCTGCAGACGCACTATCCTCTGTGCCCGCGGTGGCTCAGATGGATAGAGCATCTGCCATGTAAGCAGGAGGTCCCGGGTTCGAGTCCCGGTCGGGGCACACATTTTCAACATGTACCCAATGAAGTTCATCAACGCCTGTTTGCAGCTAGAGTGTCCAATTTAATTATCATTTCATTAGGTATTATACTTAGTAGTAGTGGGGTGTGCGTGATATGTTCACATTTGAGCATTAGGCCTATAATATATGTGTTTGTGTTCCGACATGTGTAAAGGAAATGAATATGTCCAGTTGTAAGGAAGGTACAGATATTTCCATTTCCAGAGCCACAGCCTTCAGCAGGGTGTATTTCCGATACTTCGTTCATTGTTGAATGCTGTTCAATTGAAACCAAGATCGTAACATTTAATTGTAAGTATAATGATAAAACATATATGTGACCGGTTTTCTACAATGATTCCATGTATGCATGGTCTGTGGTAGTGATGATTCACATTTCTTGTTAACAGCAGCAGCCGTCCGAATTCAGAGGCCTGCCTGGAGTGTAGGAATGTATCTGAGTTAACTTTGCCATCTTCTAGACGACCGAATAGCCAACTAATACTTAGTATGTGTTGGCCGGCTTTCGTGATCAAGTGAAAATTTGAGAAGATTCTGTATGGAGGTGTGTTTGCGCTGGAGCGTTATTCCGTCCCATGTAAATTGTTCAGTGGACAGCTTCTGCATATTTCGCGTCTTTATTTAGTTGAGAGAAGATCGATTGTGGTGTGTGCATCTAGCATGTGGAAGACACGTTTGCCTATTCTCTAGACAAGGTAAAGACCTTAGTTGACTTGTAAATTATAGGGTTGATTTGGAATCTGTTAAATCACCGACATCAGTTTTTGAGAATGGAAATATCAGTTTCCTCTATTTTTTTCTAGTTACTCAATGGTTTACAGCATGATGCACCTTGCTAAATTTTGGGGTTTATAGAGAAATAATTTCCAGTCTGTATATTGGGAATTATGTTGCGCTAGCAATCGGTAGGATGCTGCCTAGGGCTTGATATCAAGAGTACCGCAAAAAAGGTGTAATATTATGGCGAAACATGCGAAAATACGTGTGTTATTGTAATCCCCAAGTCTGGAGATGTGTGTAGAAAAGCGAGCAAGCAAGGAAGCAGGTTCGGATCAGAAACAGGTACACGTTTGTGCTGAGGGGTGATGATCCCGAATTTGTAGAAGAGTTCTGAGAGCGACTTTGGTCTGCTGAGGGTGCTCTAATGTAAAAGGGATGATTTTGTATGATGGAGGATATGAATTGTATGTTTACTAGATCGACATGGTAAGCAGTGATATATTGCAAGGATGGAGATCGGTTTCACGCTTTAATATTCAAGCTCCTGTTCTTGGTGGGAGAGCAGTGTAGTTGAGTAAGAGTCTTTCTGTATTTGACGATATGTAAAGCGAGGTTTAGTTGTCAGTGCAATATGGTGATCAGTGTAAAATAGTTTATTCCCACTGAATGCCACGTCTGTAGAAAGAAAGAAAAGGCTGATGTTGCTTCCCTAGCTCTGATGAGCATCGCGACATATAGCCGGTGTGAGTGTAGGCATACCATAATTTTATCGGGTGCTGTAAAGATATATAAGATAACTGCACCGTTTGTGTAAAATGTGTATATATTGTATTGTAAAGTTACTGTGGCTTATGTTGTAGCATGACTAGAGAAGATGAGTGTGTGTCCTGTCATGAGGGATGTATAGATTCAGCACATTGATAGCTGTGAGAGATTTCGTACATGGAAAGTTATGTGTGCCATATATAGTGAAATTCGTTCCAGAAGCACAGTCATCAAGAGGAGACATTACCTGTACATCGATCGGTGTCAGACTGTAGCAGCAATCGTAATATTTAATTGTAGTTACACTGGTAAATATCTTCCCAGCTTCCAATATTCTTGTGAGTCTTGATTGTATTTGATGATCAGTAGACAACTTTGTGGATTTAACTGTCAGTGCAATATAGCGATCTGTGAAAAATAATTTTACCACTGAAAGGCCTCTCTGCAGAAATTCGGCAGGTAAACTCGATAAGAGTCAATCATAATGCTAGATTCATTCACATCTATTGTGCTGGGATATAGGAGTCTCTGCATAACAGTGAGGACGTTTGCATATGTTGAGAGCAGGAAGGGTAGCACATGATGAACTGAGTTATTCTGCGTTATTTTCGTGAACAGGTACTCTTAGGTTAAAATTTTCTTTTATACAAGCTGAGACATCAAGAAAGCGAGTGTTAACTATTTCTGGGAGACTATACAATTTCCTCTGACATCAACGGTAAAGACATGTGCTGTCCAGAGGTATCTCGCATATGAGACCAGCGTCAGCATGCTTTGGAGTTCAGTGTCAGCATAACACTGACTGTATACTCGAAAACAGAACCAACTTTCACCTGTGTCCAGCGGCGGCTCGCGGCTGTGATGGTGTGTGTTGTCCTGGAGGGTCTGCACTACCGCCCAGTCGGGTCAGCACCAGTGCCTAGTTGAACACAAATTTCGTGAGGAACTTCTCAGGTGTTAAGTATGAAAGGGATGCCACCACGTCATGTGTGCGGGACCTTAACGGGCGTCTGTGTTTGGTTTGACAGCTGATGGCTGTGTCACTTCACAGAGGCTGCCATTAAACTCCTGCGTGGTCTAGTGGTCAGAGCGTGGCGGAGGGTGCTTGCATGTGCTGATTGCGTGTCTGTTGTATTATTTTGTGAGCAGATCTGTAGGTTGTGCTATGCATTATTTGGGCAGTTTACGATTTCGTGTCTGCACATCACTGTGATGCATTATCTAGGAGGAGTTTGCATGTCTCCAGGCTGTGTATTGTGAACCCAAGCACATCAGGACGAGTGTTTTGCGTCAAGTGATAAATATACTCCATCCCTAAATAAATTGTTCCAAAATAAATAAAGCACACTCCTACCTCTCTCCAGCAACCCTGCACAGGCTGAGTGATTTTGCTACCTATCCCTAGAAAGAGATGGAGGTCGGGTTAGTGAAGGTGAGCTTTGTTTCCTGCAATTTTCTTAGGTAGCTAGAGCAATCCCAAGTGATCTTTCTTCACCAACAAAATTCAAACTCTGTGCCAGTTCCTAGGAACAGGTGGCTGTCGGGTGACTTAGGTTAGTGGGGGTAACCCAAGTGACATATTTTCCCACGATTTTCTTAGGTTAGTAGAGATAACAACGCTGTGATGCATTATCATGTTAGAATTTGAACTTACCGGTTTTTTTCTGGGGGAGGGAGTTAGGTTAGTGGATACAGCCCAATTGACCTATCTTCGACCAAAATTCGAACTTCCAGCCAAGGGAGTGTGGCACTTGCATCATCAACTGACGTCACTTTCGCCATATTGGATGACATCATGCACTGTGCACGCTAGTGCACGTTACTACACATTAGCCCAACAACATGGGTTGGTAAGGGGACAAGGCAGTCAGTTGAGGATCGTGGTGGAGACTTCAACTATTTCCTTCTAAGTCCAGGTAGGCATGGCTCTCACGAAAATTCATTCCACGTCCACGGTAGTGCTCTCTGGTGGTGTTAATATGTACTGGGCCTCGTGAAGAACACACTGCTTTTGCCATTTTGGATAATGGTACTTGCGTCATGACCTGACGTCATTGCCGTCACCTTCGATGACAGCGCCCTCTGGTGGTGGCACCATGCAGTAGATCAGTTTGAGTTTGGACCTCATGGTGAACACACCGTTTCCCACCATCTTGGATTACATCACAGATGAGAGCACCCTCTGGTGGTGGTACTGCGTACTAAGTCAATTGGAGTCCAGACCTTGTGGTGAACACACTGGATGGCTGTGTTGCATGAAATTGTTTAAATAAAGACTGGTGCATGCAAAATAAAGTCTTATGTCCAGCACTGGTTTAGTTCTTTTCCCACAAATCCTTAGGAGTAGGTGAGGGTCGGGTGACTGAGATTAGTCCAAGTGCCCTTTCCTTCACGCCATTTTCTTATCTTAGAGATAAGCGAATTGACCTTTATATACAGCCAAAATTCAAACTTCGCACCATTTCATAGGAAGAAGTGGTGGTCAGATGACTTAGGTTAGTTGAGGTAGTCCAATTGACCTATGTTCCCTAGATTTTCTTAGGTTAGTAGAGATAACTGTGGTGTAATGCATTATCCTGTTGGAATTTGAACTTCCCACCATTTTTCTGGTGGAGGAGAGGGGAGGGGGTCGTGGCACTTTCCCGCCAAATACGCCATCTTTGATGACGTCAGAGCCGCCATCTAGGATGAAGCAATGCGCTGTTTCCAAGTCTACACACCGCCATTTTGGATGACGTCATCGCCGCCATCTTGGATACATCTGGCAACAATGCAGAGTGGGGTAAAATCCCCTTTGGTGCAATACTCGCACATTCCTACATTTCTCTAGAATCCAAACTGATCTTCTCTGTGGTCGGCTTCTACGATTTATTCCATTCTTTCATTCACATGGTCATATATCGTTATAAAATCATTTCTAGTGTATAAACTTATATTTTAATAGCGCATTTATTAAGAGGTTTTTTTGTGAACACATACTTTAATAAGAGACAAAAGGGTAGTCCGCTGACAATCTTCTTTCCGCATATGCGTGATGAACACATTCGGCTCCTTGTACTCGTTGCACACGAGCAAACATCAGCCACGCCAACTGGCGTATGGCGACATCCCAGTGAAAATTCTGCAGCACGACTACACTGGAAGAAAACGGTATGGACGTAGTCAGGAGAATACGGATCGTGTTTTTGTGGAACGTAACAGGAGGTTTCGCGCCCCCTCCGCTTGTTAACTAATTGCTGCTAAAAGTTGGATTCGTCATATTGTTCGTAGATTTAAGAGAGGATGAAAGCAGAGTTTCGCAGCAAAATCTTAGCGTAACTTTCACCCACTTAAAACAATGCCAGTGTCTTCTTAAGGGCAGGTTTAATATCTTTGGCCTGAAAAAAGCATGTTCTTTCAGAATTTTTTCCCAGGATGTGTTATAGATATCAATGTCAAATTTGGTCAAAATGTTTATTGATATTTTCTCTACAAACTAGAATTTTTTCTACCGGAAATGTCGGAGAGCAAAGGCGGAAGTGCCGTCGGAACGAAACAAAATTTCGATGTAGACCTCCACGCTCGGTATGTCACAGGTCAGCCGGCTGGTCGGCCACAAAATTGAGTTGACTTTAGCGAAATATGTAAGATTCTTTAGGAGTTGTACCTCGCTTATTTGGACCATAGGAAACAAAATGGCGGCCATTTAAAAAAAATAGTGTTCTTTTCGTCGATTTTTCGACTTCGTCGGCCAAGTAAAATTATTTATAGTTGATGGATCGGAATAAAAGTGGTACAACTCCTAGACAATTTAGTTAGCTTCCTCGGAAACAAAGAATCATGCCAATCGGTTCAGTAGATATTAAGTTAACACACCGCGCGATAAAAGAACGTCATTTCGAGAGAAACGCATTTGAAGTTTTGACTACATATAAATGCAGTATTAAGCAACTTACGTTCAATCTGCTATTTCGGATCCATAAACTAGTCCTTCCTCTTCCTCATAGAGGGCGTTCTGCTCGATGTCGGCCATCCTGCGCTGCTCCAAAGCCTCTCGTACGGCCGGTTTTCGGCCGCTTGAATCCCGTGGTCGTCCGAATGCTTGGCGAACTGCATCGAAGAGCGTCCCAGGGTGACGTCCATCGTTGTCACGGTCTTCAGAATTGCTGACTACCCTTCGTCGAAGCTGCTCACTGCCAGGAAAGTCGCAATCTCCACAGTCTACGCACCAGAATGCAAATGCTTAGGGGCTAACTTCCAAACACACGGGTTGAAACTTTCATTTGAATTTTGTGTGTTTCCTCCTAAGCACCGATAGAGTAACTGATCCTCCGAAAGAAAAAAAACTGATGCGTGAAAAAGGCCGATTTCAGGCAGGTGCATTTTTTTGTTCAACTGCGAATAACAAACATTTCCTTTCCGTATTCGAAAAAACCGTTTCAGGGGTGGATTCTAAATACTGTTATGGATCCAAAAATGCAATTTAAAAAAAATCGATTTTTTGAACCAAAATGTTGTAAACCTCCCCTTAATCTTACCATGGTACAGGGTGTATCAAAAAGAATCATCCGATTTAAAAATTCGTAACTATTATGTTATACGAGATATGTGTGAGAAGAACGTTCCGAGAAACGGGTAACGGGTTGTTTGTGTAAAGGCAAATCGTTGGGCCGTCCCCGAGTGTCTGACACAGACGTTGAATCCATAGCTTCACAAGGAGTTGGCAGAAATCCGTTCGCTGTGCAGCTCGACAGCTCAACATGCCCCCGATGTTCGTCTGGCGTCGGTTGCGTCGACGTGTGACGTGAGACCATACGAAATTCAACTACTGCAACCTGTTCATGAAGGTGACAAACAACAACGTGTGGAGTTCTGTAACTTCATTCTTGGCAGGATGGAGGATGACAATCCTCTTCCACGCTTTGTGGTTAGTGACGAGGCAATATTCTATTTGAATGGAAATATGAAAAGTCATAATGTGATATGGGGTATTGATTAACCATATGAAGTTGTACAACATGAAAGAGATCCTCCGAAATTTACTGTGTTTTGTGCAGTGTCACAGGAAAGGGTGGATGGTCCACTTTTCTATGTCGAGCACACTTACAAGAAGCACATATCTCGATATGCTTGAGAACTTTCTGTCCCCCACAGTTGGAGACTGATTCGAATGATTTCATTTACCAAGAGGATGGGGCACCATGAGACTGGCATCTGGAAGTGCGATAATTTTTAAATGAAAGGATTACTGAACTGGGCCAAGTAATTCAGCTTTACATTACTGGCTTGGAAGTTCAACGGACCTGACTATTGGTGATTATTTCTTGTGTGGGTTTATAAAAGAATCTGTTTATGTGCCTCCGTTACCAACAACAATGAATGACCTGAGACATTGCATAACAGCAGCTGTGTGGAAGCTGTAAGTCAAGACATGCTAGCTGCAGTGTGAAAATAAACTGAATATCTCAAGGGGGTGGGGGAGGGGAGGAGGAGTCATATTGAACACCTATGAAAAGCTTTGGAAAAAAACTTTTC
Organism: Schistocerca cancellata; assembly: GCF_023864275.1. Lineage (NCBI taxonomy): Eukaryota > Metazoa > Arthropoda > Insecta > Orthoptera > Acrididae > Schistocerca > Schistocerca cancellata. The sequence goes on from NC_064628.1 coordinate 396,242,092, forward strand.
AAGTTCCCCATTTATCAAAAAACAAAATTTATTGTATATTTTACTAAGATTTGAAGATCAGTTTGATGTTCTTCCGTGTTCGCGAATTGACACACACTCACACTCACACATACACATGTACACATTACGTACATTCTGCCCTCTCGCAGCAGTAACAGCACACCAATTCTGACGAAACATACAAAATTACCGCCACAACAAACATGAGACCAACTATGAGCAAGTCAACAGGGACAATAACATTACACCTTCCACTGGGTATGGAGTCAGAAGTGTCTGCCCAGATCACATTTCGCCACATTTTGTGAAAGTGTATGGGAGGTGAACTAGCGTTTTGTGGAAAACTGTGTGGAAACAGTGCACTGAACACCAGTTGATGGAAACACCAACCAGAAACACGAAACAGAGCCGAAGATGTAAGTACAGAAACGCACATAACCTCTACCCACGAAACAGTTCTTCATAAATATGCAATAATTTTCTTCATGGCTAGTCTGAAGATGACATGCTGTAAAAACAAAAAAAAAGAAGAAAGACGGATAAGAGCACAAAAAGCCGGTGCTTAATAATGCAGTTCATTTAGCAATGAGCGTCTAAACGAAACAAAGCAATTTGCATATACAGGGTGTTACAAAAAGGTACGGCCAAACTTTCAGGAAACATTCCTCACACACAAATAAAGAAAAGATGTTACGTGGACATGTGTCCGGAAAAGCTTAATTTTCATGTTAGAGCTCATTTTAGTTTCATCAGTATGTACCGCCAGTTGGCCCAATTGAAGGAAAATAATGTTGACTTCGGTGCTTGTGTTGACTCATTGCTCTACAGTACTAGCATCAACCACATCAGTACGTAGCATCAACAGGTTAGTGTTCATCACGAACGTGGTTTTGCAGTCAGTGCAATGTTTACAAATGCGGAGTTGGCAGATGCCCGTTTGATGTATGGATTAGCACGGGGCAATAGCCGTGGCGCGGTACGTTTGTATCGAGACAGATTTCCAGAACGAAGGTGTCCCGACAGGAAGACGTTCGAAGCAATTGATCGGCGTCTTAGGGAGCACGGAACATTCCAGACTATGACTCGCGACTGGGGAAGAGCTAGAACGACGAGGAGACCTGTAATGGACGAGGCAATTCTTCGTGCAGTTGACGATAACCCTAATGTCAGCGTCAGAGAAGTTGCTGCTGTACAAGGTAACGTTGACCACGTCACTGTATGGAGAGTGCTACGGTAGAACCAGTTGTATCCGTACCATATACAGCGTGTGCAGGCACTATCAGCAGCTGATTGGCCTCCACGGGTACACTTCTGCGAATGGTTCATCCAACTACGTGTCAATCCTCATTTCAGTGCAAATGTTCTCTTTACGGATGAGGCTTCATTCCAACGTGATCAAATTGTAAATTTCCACAATCAACAGGTGTGGGCTGACGAGAATCCGCACGCAATTGTGCAATCACGTCATCAACACAGATTTTCTGTGAACGTTTGGGCAGGCATTGTTGGTGATGTCTTGATTGGGCCCCATGTTCTTCCACCTACGCTCAATGGAGCACGTTATCATGATTTCATACGGGATACTCTACCTGTGCTGCTAGAACATGTGCCTTTACAAGTACGACACAACGTGTGGTTCATGCACGACGGAGCTCCTGCACATTTCAGTCGAAGTGTTCGTACGCTTCTCAACAACAGATTCGGTGACCGATGGATTGGTAGAGGAGGACCAATTCCATGGCCTCCACACTCTCCTGACCTCAACCCTCTTGACTTTCATTTATGGGGGCATTTGAAAGCTCTTATCTACGCAACCCCGGTACCAAATGTAGAGACTCTTCGTGCTCGTATTGTGGACGGCTGTGATACAATACGCCATTCTCCAGGGCTGCATCAGCGCATCAGGGATTCCATGCGACGGAGGGTGGATGCATGTATCCTCGCTAAGGGAGGACATTTTGAACATTTCCTGTAACAAAGTGTTTGAAGTCACGCTGGTACGTTCTGTTGCTGTGTGTTTCCATTCCATGATTAATGCGATTTGAAGAGAAGTAATAAAATGAGCTCTAACATGGAAAGTAAGCGTTTCCGGACACATGTCCACATAACATATTTTCTTTCTTTGTGTGTGAGGAATGTTTCCTGAAAGTTTGGCCGTACATTTTTGTAACACACTGTATTGTAATTCTTAGGCCTACAACAGTTAATTTACTATAAATTTGATATTGTACTTTACAGAAATAAAAATTTGACCCACAGAAGATGACACACAGGTGTTGAAACATGTCTGGGTAAATAATAACTAAATTTGTTTCCATAAGGTGGATTTTCAAAACAACAGAATTTTAATTGTGTATAAAACTTCCTGGCAGATAAAAACTGTGTGCCGGACCGAGACTCGAACTCGTGACCTTTGCCTTTCGCGGTCAACTGCACACTCCACTGCGGAGTGAAAATCTCATTCTGTTTAATTGTGTATGTTTGTTAGTTTCAGAAATATAGATGGGCCAAATCGGATGCCGCCATGTGGATAGGGCCTGCCGTCGGGTAGACTATTCGCCTGGAGCAAGTCTTTCGATTTGACGCCACTTCGGTGACTTGTGTGTCGATGGGGATGAAACGATGATGATAAGGACAACACAACACCCAGTCCCTGAGCGGAGAAAATCTCCGGCCCAGCCGGGAATCGAACGCGGGCCGTAAAGTATGACATTCCGTCGCACTGACCACTCACCTACCAGGGGTGGACGCCAAATCGGATGGTTCTTTTTGATACACCCTGTATTCTTTCGGAGGTGAGTCCCATATGCCAGAGTATTTCTCCAACCTTTTACTAAAAAGTTCCGAGTGCGGACCGGCTTCATCCGTGGCAGGCCAACACCGACTCAAAGGAAGGCCTCGGCGTTTGTTCGTGACGTCACTTCAGCTAGGCACGGCGAACGCCAGGTCTGTTGCAGGCAGAAACGCCTGGCCGTGCTTATCACTATAAATCTCTTATTTTTGCACAAAATGTTTGGTATTGTTTTGGATTCTGAAGTTTTATTTAGATGAAAGATTTTCTTACTGTCGTAAAGCTATAAATGAAGATCATAGTTCTGTATTACTGAATCCTGTCGAAACAAACGTAGATCAATATGAGAAGATGCTTTGCCCCATTGCAAGCTTCGGAAATTTTACATTCAAGTAACTATATTTACTTGATCCATTTTGCTATCGAAACTTACCCCAACCCCCTTAAAATGAACTCGTGTCTTTCATTTATTTATTTGGTCGTGCGGTAGCGTTCTCGCTTCCCACGCCCGGGTTCCCGGGTTCGATCCCCGGCGGGGTCAGGGATTTTCTCTGCCTCGTGATGACTGGGTGTCGTGTGATGTCCTTAAGTTAGTTACGTTTAAGTGGTTCTAAGTTCTAGGGGACTGATGACCATAGATGTTAAGTCCCATAGTGCTCAGAGCCATTTGAACCAATTATTTATTTATTTTCGTTTGACATCGTCACTGGAAATGTGAACTAATTTACATGTGTAAATGTCCAACTGTTGCCAGTCATTAGATTACAGTCGTTTTCAACGAAAGGAATTCTAAACAGGAAACAAAATAGCTTCATACATCGAAAGTACTGCTGAACTTAAACTTTTTTAAACATGCACATTAGAAAAGATAAATATTCCCCTCTTGCAACTGAAAGGAGAAACTTTATAACATAAAAAAATTTTATTTGATAAAACAAATATCTCTCTTTTGCCTCTTATTCTGTCCCGCCACACCCTCCCCCAACGTGTACAATCGGAAGATATTTCATTAACATTCAGTGCTCCTCACCCCATAGTCAACCAAGATACCTAAAGAAGAGCACCCCAGTACAAACGTAAGTTCCTCAGATTTACAAAAAAGGTAAAGAAGCACGAATTCTGTTGCTGCTGGACCATGAAGTTGTTTTTGTATGTCAATCGTTAAAACAGGTGGAAATTTAAGTTCAGGAGTACACTATTTGTTAAGAAGTGTAATGAATTGCACAATTAATTGATTGCAGAAATCTCTCAGAACAATGTGTGTTGGTCTACTACCGCCAATAGTTTCACATTTTCCAGTGTCAGAGAGAGAGAGACACCACCATTATGAGTATGCCTGCAACAGACCTGGCGTTCGCCGTGCCTAGCTGACGTGACGTCACCAACAAGCGCCGCGGCCTTCCTTTGAGTCGGTGTTGGGCAGGCTGACGGCAGCTGTTGGCAGCGCTGTGGACACGCGTGCGCAGCCTGATTCTCTCACAACTTCCGCTGTGAGCGGCGAGGTCGCTGCCGACCAGCGGTTTTCGGGGAGCACGGGTCTGTCGCAGCTCCACTGCCGTAGTGTGCGTGGCTCCATTGTTCCTACTTGTTGGTAAACCGCGCGAGGAAGCGACGATGCGACCCGCGACAAATCGCTCGTGTGCATCGAGCCCGCAGTCGGGCGGTTCTGTACGCCACGGGCTCGACGTGCGGTGCGGGCAGAGCCGGCCAGAGCTGTGGACGCCGCACGGGGTCCGGCAGAGTGTGGGAATCGTCTGAACCACCCCCAGCCACGACTCGCAGTCCTGCCTCACACCCTCACAGCCTCACTCCCGCCAGCATCTCTCCTCCTACCTTCCGAACTTGACCCAATTTATCCCTGCTACCTTAGCGTTCCTGGAAGAAAGGATACTGCGGAGACATAGCTTACCAGGTGTAGAAGTATGAAACCGGAATTTCCCTACAGATAGTGCTAGCCGTCAGTGAAAGGAACGTGAGAGCGCGTCTGCGGTGCCATGTGCTTCCTGTGACGGTTGGCGACGAATGCCAACACACAGTAAGCCAAGTCCCAATACGTCGCTATCTGTTTCAAACCCGTAAACATGTCGAGTTTTGTGCCTACGAACTACGATTTGCGGACAGCGTTGGTTTTCTGTCGTCATTTGAAGAAAACTGCTGCAGAATCGCATCGAATGCTTGTCGAAGCTTTCGGCGAACGTGCTCTTTGGAAAACACCATGTTTCAAGTTATCATCATCATCATCATCATCATCATCATCATCATTTAAGACTGATCATGCCTTTCAGCGTTCAGTCTGGAGCATAGTCCCCCTTATAAAATTCCTCCATGATCCCCCATTCAATGCTAACATGGTTGCCTCTTCTGATGTTAAGCCTGTTACTTCAGAATCATTCTTAACCGATTCCAGGTACCTTCTCTTTGGTCTACCCCGACTCCTCCTACCCTCTACTGCTGAATCCATGAGTCTCTTGGGTAACCTTGCTTCTCCCATGCGTGTAACATGACCCCACCATCTAAGCCAGTTCGTCCTGACTGCTACATCTATAGAGTTCATTCCCATTTTTTCTTTGATTCCCTCATTGTGGACACCCTCCTGCCATTGTTCCCATCTACTAGTATCTGCAATCGTCCTAGCTACTTTCATATTCGTGACCTCAACCTTTTTTGATAAGGTAACCTGAATCCACCCAGTTTTCGCTCCCAAACAACAAAGTTGCCGAAAGATTGAACGGTGCACAGATAACTTAGTCTTGGTACTGACTTCCTTCTTGCAGAAGAGATTAGATCGTAGCTGAGCGCTCACTGCATTAGCTTTGCTACACCTCGCTTCCAGTTCTTTCACTATGTTGCCATCCTGTGAGAATATGCATCCTAAGTACTTGAAACCGTCCACCTGTTCTAACTTTGTTCCTCCTATTTGGCACTCAATCCGTTTATATCTCTTTCCCACTGACATATCTTTCGTTTTGGAGATGCTAATCTTCATATCATAGTCCTTAAATTTCTGATCTAGCTCTGAAATATTACTTTGCAAACTTTCAATCGAATCTGCCGTCACAACTAAGTCATCCGCATATGCGAGACTGCTTATTTTGTGTTCACATATCTTAATCTCACCCAGCCAGTCTATTGTTTTCAACGTATGATCCATTCCTCCATGATCCCCTATTCAGTGCTATTGCAGTGTTTCGAGTGGTAAAAAAAATTCAAAAGTGGTAATTTTGACGTGAGAAACGACGAGCGCGGGAAACCACCGAAGACGTTCGAAGACAACCAATTGCAAGCCTTATTGAATGAAGATGATACTCAGACTCAACAGGAACTCGCGCAACAATTGAATGTGACGCAGAAAGCCGTTTCTCTTAGGTTGAAAGCTACGGGAAAGGTACAGAAAGTGCAAAAATGGGTTCCACATGAAATGAATGAAAGACAGCAAGCAAATCGAAAGACCGCTTGAGAAATGCTGCTCGCTAGATAAAAAAGAAACTCGTTTCTCCATAGAACAGTGACAGGTGATGAAAAATGGGTATATTTTGAGAGTCCTAAGTGTCGTTCATCATTGGTGAATTCACACAAAACAGCGACATCCACTGCAAGACCAAATCGCTTCGGAAAGAAGACAATACTCTGTGTTTGGTGGGATCAGAACGGTGTCATCCATTATCAGCTGCTAAAACCTGGTGAAACAGTTAACACTGATCGCTGCCAACAGCAAATGATCGATTTAAGTGGAGCATTATGTGAAAAACGACCGTAATATGGAAAAGGGCAACCCAAAGTGATATTGTTCCATGATAATGCACCATCACACACAGCAAAACGGGTCAGCGAAAGGATCGAGACGTTCAGTTGGGAAGTATCAGGGCGTGCGACTTATTCTCCAGACATGGTTCCGTCCGATTGCCATCTATTTGCATCATTGGGACACGCTCTTGCTGAAGAACGCTTCAATTCGTATGAAAATGTACGAATAATGGCTCGCTGACTGGTTCGCTTCAAAAGAAGAACTGTTTTTTAGGCGTGGCATTCATAGCCTGCCGCAGAGGTGGGAGAAATGTATACATAGCAATGGAGATTATTTTAAATAAGATATTGTTTATCAGTTTCAAATAACGAACGTGTAATTATTGCAACCAAATTCTGGTTTCATACTTCTACACCTAGTAGCCTACAGTGTAGGTGATTGTTTTTACAATGAATCTGTGGAGCTTGGGCTGTTTTGAAACTGCTGCCAGATTAAAACTGTGCAACTGACCGGAACTCGAATCTGACAAGGTTCCGGTTAGTCACACAGTTTCGGCCGGCCAGAAAATTTCATCACTTTAGTTGTCAAATGTTTTTTATTCCAGTCTTTGATCACAATATCAATTCTTTAGACGATGACCGGTTTCAGTCCGTAATGACCATCCTCAGATCTATAATACACAAATATATACACCTAGTGAGCAGTGTGTCTTTCAACATAATACAGCAATACGTATCACAATATACTATCATACAACCAGGGAAATGTATAGATAAAATACGGTAAAATGTACGTTTTTTACACTTGTCCTCAAGTGATAAGGCCATAATGGCATCGTCAAAACATATAGATATAATCAGCACAGCATCGTCACATAGATCGAAAATAAGGTGTAGAATAGGCCACATCGTCCCCACAGTCATTATTGAAACTGACTTCTGAAGTACAGTAGCAACCAGAAATCTGTTTGCCTACATCCTCCCTAGATGTCGCTACTGTGAGCTTGGATGTAGTCATCATTCACGCAAAAAACATAATCTGATAAAAACACATTATGTAAAATACATGTAGCGGACTTTTAAAATTGATAACTATCATAGAAACCAATTGTGATACATTAAAAAACGAATACAGTTACCCATATAAAATTATTAAAAGGAAATATATGAATAGAATAGGGCCGATCCTTTTTATGGTGAATTTACGGTCAACAATTAATATACGTAATACATTGCCTATAGCAACCTATAAATTGCCTATGAAAGATAAAACGTCTATGACAGCTGAAAAAGGACGGATCAATGATCAGCGGCCTCTGTTGGGTCGGCTGCCAGGGTGTTACTTAGACACTCACCGATCTTAAGAACTTAACCACTTTCGTTGTGTTCAAAAGATGTTCTTAGCGTCAAACAAATGATTGTTGGAGGAAGAGAGCCTTCTACTGTGATGAGGAGGCCTGCTTTTACGCAGTACATACACAGCCTCTTCACAGGGCCAAATAGGGTTGGGCAACAGCTATGACAAAAAATGACCGCAACACAGATTAGCAAGAATTTACAATAATTTGCTAATAGAAACTTTACACTTCTTAACTGCAGTATGAAGATAGAATTGCATCAATGTTCACTTTAACTGATTTGTCTTTAAACACAGTTGTAGTATTAAACCCAGTGAACAATAATTAACATCACTTGTGTAGAATGCCCGGTTTCGCTCTTCTTCGTAGCGACTGTTGTCTGATGATTTTCTTGAGGTACTGCGCTGAGACTACCTCGGTACTGTCTGTCTCAAACAGTGCGTCTGCTTTCGTCCACGTTTGGCTGCTGGATCTGCGCTTGGCAACTCTTTGCGTGACGTCAAGCGGAATCGTAACACGGTTCTTGACGCGAGCTTCCTCGCTGGAACCTCTCCTCACTGTGGTAGACAGCTCGGTGCTCTTTAGTGTAGGCTGCGTCCCGTATATTCTGGAGCACACAGCAACTTCATATTATTTACGTGCTGCTAAGTTTTTCGAGTCTTACCTCAATATCAGACGACTATTAAGCATACCTGTTATCGGATTATATTGAGCATAGCGGGATTTCCACTGTGCTAGCGACGTTCTGTTCTGTGGGTTCTTGCTGATGCTTTACTCCCAGTACACCCTCAGTGCTTATTCCCTAAAGAATGGAGTATCAAAGAAAGCTCTCCAGTGTGAGCTTAACGTCAGCAAAATTTTGTCCAGTTTCCACGAGTTGTGTCCTGCTTTCTCACTTCTTCTCACTCAGTCGCTATATTTCCTGCGCGCTTGTGTTCAAGTCCTATGTTGTCAGCCTCTCTGTGACTATTCTGGATGCAGTGTTTATTAATAATCATAGCTGTGCATTTGGGTAATTGCACAAAAAGGAGTTCCGACATAAGTAAATAAATTATATAGCAACACACAACATAAAGTCACTACTTAAGATCGTAAATCTCAAAAATTTCACAGATGAATTAAATAAAGCAAAAATTTTAATTGCAGGTCTCCAAGAAATGAGGAACACGATATAGGGCCCGTTTTAATCACAATGATACATAATTTACAATCGTAAATGAGGACAGAGGGTTACAAAGCAATGTAAACCAGGATAGAAGGCTATGGAGCAAAGTCCCCAATATGGAAAACGGAACAAGAATGGTCAAATTCTTGTAGAACTCTGCAGAGAACACAACCTTATATCTAAATCAATATACATCAAGAGGTAGTCAATCAAACTTAAAACATGGAAACACCCAGACTGGAAGACCATGTCTGTACAGAGAAAAATTTTCATAAACAAATGTACCATACTAAAATATTGACATGAGTACACACAGGCTCAGATCGCTGTTTGGTTAAAATTAAAATCAAATTCAGTCCATTAAACAAAAAGTGTTGAAAAACTAATGAAACAAAAATGTGGTATGACCCACAAAAGCTAATTAAAATACAAAAGAACTGGTGCCAAGTCTCAAGAAACAAGCCGAGAATTTAGCTCCGTTGAACACACGAAGAAAACGTGCGTGATGCACACCAGAATGTGACAAATTCCATGAGGAAACACACCAAGCATGGTTAAAGATTCGAATACACAAAACTGAAAAAAATGTCATCAACCTCAAAAATGAAACGAAAGGCAGAGGGTTCAATAGAGGCGTAATAAACGCTATCGAAGACAGCTACACAACACAACTTCAACAGTATGAGCCCCCTACGCTAATACAGAAAGATGAAGATGAAAGAATGGCACAAGGCAACAAAGAAAATGTTGAAGTCATGGCAAAACATTATGAAGAACCAAAGAACTGTTATAAATCGACGTAACAATAATTCCCCCCCTCCCCCAACTTTCCAAGGAATAGAAAGAGCCATCAAAGGACAAAAAAATTGTAAGGCATTGTGCAGATGATCAGGTTTTTGCTGAAATGTGGAAATATTCAACTGACAACAGCCAAACCTCTTTGCACGTGGCTGTAACAAAAATTTGAATAACAGAACAATTCCCAGAATATTGGGCCACAGCCATTATACACCCACTGCACAAGAAGGAAATCTCTCTCCTAGACTGCACATACAAGATTTTATCCCAGATCCTATACGGAAGGAGCAAGGAACAACTAGAACGGGAGTTAGGGGAATAGCAGCAAGTTTCAGACCACGGGAAACTATGAAGATCAGATCATTAATTTAAAATTGATTATGGCATACTACAGAGAACGGAACAAACCTCTGGAAATAAGAGTTGTAGATTTTAAGACGGCATATGAGTGTCTCCATAGATACTGAGTATTAAAAATGTTAAAGAATATGGGGCTCCATCCAGGAATATGGCGCTCCATCCAAAACTCATTAAATTAGTGGGACTTACTCTAAGCAACACCAAATCGAAAGTGAGGTTTAGAGGAGAAATTTCTGAACCATTCTTTATAAAAACAGGCTTAAGACAAGGTGACTGTCTACCACCATTACTATTCAACTGTGCACTGGAATACATAATAAGAGGATGGTACAACGATAGCCCAAAGAACGTAAGAATTGGAAGTGCGAAAACTGCTTGGGGATCTGCTGCTGATCTTACTCTACGAGGCAACGATGTTCATGAAACCAGGCAACAACTTAAATCACTACAAGAAATAGCATAGAAAACTGGCCTCAGAACATCATTCAATAAACAAAGTTTGTGCTAACTGACCCACCCACCACTTGCAAAACAAAATTACAATAGCAATGACAATTGCAGAGTAAGAAACCGAAATAGTTTATAAATTTAAGAATTTATATGAAATCGTAACATACAATCTAAATGAGAAACCCTCATGGTAAAATAGAATTACAAAAGTGAACAAAGCAAGTTACATTACCAAAAACACATACAACAAAAAAAGCTTATTCATAGATGTAAAGCTGAAACATTGTAAAAGAATTACACATCCAGAGATAACTTACGCAGCTGAAACGATCTTCGTTGACACAAAATTCTAAAGATAGAAAGAAGAATAATTAGGACATGCATAAATAAACTATATTAAGTAAATGGGCATTGGAGAAAAGCTTCAATTGAAACAGTATACAGAAAAATAGAAACAGTAATGAGCAAGTTCAAGGAAAAAACGTATCTCATTCTTTGGACGCCAGGAAACGGAATTATTAAGGAAATAATAGAGAAATTGTGGAATTGTAAGACAAATATCAAATGGATCACAGAAATTAAGGAAGATATAAGAAAATTCCAAATTACAGAAGGTGACCTCAAACACAAAACAGAGAAAACTAGTATACTTAAAACACACAAACCAGACTACAAACGAAGATCAATAAAGGTACTATAGGAAGAGTGATGAGAGACGAAGAAAGAAAGAAAATATCTGAAAGATTGAAGTATTGGGCAGACAGAAGAGCAAAACATCGTTCATATAATAATAAATTATAATAATCCTGCTATTGAACTGCATTGTGCTACTGAATAAAAATAATATAGTAATCAGTATTTTAAACATAGCTGCACAACAGCAACGGTTCCACGTAATAAAATTATAAACAGCCGACCAATTGCAATGGATAAAGAATTCTTTACCTAGGTTTCGACAAATATAAATTTGTCTTCTTCAGAAGGTGCCCTAAGGACAATGAACATCACCTGCCAATCAACAAAAAGAATTGAATGTCATCAAAGCGATTGCGGTGAATAATGGGCACAATCAGAATATGATTGATTACTTGTTCAGTAAGAAAACTTCCCAAAACTGTTCGACTTTGAGCAACAACCGCCCCACTGATAGCAAAGAAGCTAAAAAAATTATTCCATTCCTTTCTTGGGTAATATATCGTATAGGATAAAACGTCTTCTAATGAAAAAATATAACTGCAACGTCTCCTTCTCTACAGATAACAGTTTAAAAAGAAATCTTGTACATTCAGTAGAGATTGCTGGCGATTGGTTTTCCAATTCAGGGGTTTACAAACTAACCTGTAATAACTGTCCTTCATATTACATTGGTCAAACAGGCAGAGCTGTGAAAACAAGATATAAAGAACACCTATTAGGTAAAAAAGGAGCGAATATACACAGCTCTACTTTTGCTGAACACCTCTTGATAGCCGGTCATACGCCTAAACATTTAGAAGACACTGTTATCCTACACAGAGAAGTCAAAGGGCGCAGATTAGATATGTGGGAATAGTTACAAATTTTCAAACATCTAGAGCTCAAGGACGATAATATACTGAACGACCAGTTGAACCTTGCTTATAGACAATTTTTCGAAGGCTTTAAACCTGTACTGTTGATGGTATAACATTAATGCTGGTAACCTTAGTGGTCTGTTTCCTCAGGAAGCTATGATGCACCTTCAATGCTTTAAGCTCTCTACCCATTATGTAATGTGGTTTTCTCATGATGTATGTTTGCCACTAAATCGGCTCTTACATGATTTTGTCTGGCTCTAAGACTTTGGTTCCCTGTGAATGTGTATTAACTGGATTGTGTACCAGTGTTCGTAATTCTGTCTTGATAAGAGCTATTATTGTCAATTTTAAAGTTCTGACATATATACCGTTTGTGGGCTTAACTAATATAGTAATGGAATTTTTATAGTTTGGCTGTATATGTCACTGGGCGTAATTCTCTTGGCGTAAGCGCCACCTGCTTTCTTTATGTATAACTACGTTATTTGTACCAATGCTCCCATACTGTTACAATGGGAGAGTTAAATGCCTTCCTTCTTTTTTATTGTTACTTTATCTTAGCACATTATTAATACTGATAATTTACACGTTGCCTTTGTACGCCAATTGGCACATGGTTCTCGCCATCTACAAGAATTTTTATTAGATTCATTATCCCAATAATTGTTATAACCCTTGCAACAACATTATCAAAAAAATTAATCAATGACCGAGAAAAAAGATCACCATTTGAGTGTGATTTGACCCAAAAAGATCAGCACGAATACCATTCTCACTACGATTTTTCTCAATTGCAGTAATTTTCTTAATTTTCGACGTAGAAATTGCACTAATCCTTCCAATTGTAATCATTTTCAAAACCTCAGACATTATAATCTGAACAGTATCAACAATATTTTTTATCCTAGTATTATTAGGTGGATTATACCATGAATGAAATCAAGGAGCATTACAGTGAGCAGAATAAAGGGTTGTAGTTAACCATAACATTTGGGTTGCATTCAAAAAGTATTGATATAATCAATCAACCTTAAATAGAATAAGAAGCGAAATATTGCAGTCAGTTTCGACCTGGAAGATTGGTAAATAAAATACCCTTATTCTTATTAATTGAAGCCAAAAAGAGGCGTATTACTGTTAATAATATAATTGAACTATAAAGTTCCAATTAAGGAAATATAAAGCCAATATGAAAGCTGCTAACTTTTTATATTAGCGGTTAAACTCCGTTAACATTTCTAAAATTTATATAGTTTAAATAAAACATTACATTTTCACTGTAAAAATAATATATCTATATTTATAAATACCTAAAAGTAAAAATACTTCCTTAACATCTTCAGTGTCACGCTCTAATTATAAGCTATTTAAGTAAACGAAAATAATATCACCAAAATAAATATTCAAAAAATAAAAGTTAAAAGATAAATCTTAAAATTAGAATCATATCAACCCTCTATATAACCAATTAAATAAATAAATAGTCTATATAAGCCTTGACCACCAAATAATTCACCTCAACCATAATCAAATGATTTAGATGAATAATAACCCAATTTTAAAGGAATATATCTAATAAATTTAGTTGAAAGAAAAGGCATAAACCATATAGAACCAGCAAATCTGACAAAAGAAAGTATGCTTATAGAAAATAAATTTTGAGAAAAATCAAAATTAGAAATAAGATAACCCAAACAAGCACCTAAAACAACTACAGTAATAGTTAAAAACTTTAAATAATAAGGCAAAGAAATCACATAAGGAACAGGAAAAGTTAATCAAGACAAAAGGCTACCACCAAAAACAGCAACAAATAATAAACCAACTATACCAAACGAAATATAATAACCCCTATCATCAAAAGAAAATCTAGAATAAAAATTATTATCACCAGATATTGAATAATAGAAAAGACGAAAAGAATAAGAAGCAGTTAAACCAGTAGAAAAGAAATTAAGAAAAAAAATTAAACAATTAATTCATCTTAAACAAACTATATCAAGAATTAAATCCTTTGAATAAAAACCTGCTGAAAAAGGTATACCACATAAAGACAAACTAGAAACATTAAAACAAACTGAAGTTAAAGGTATAAAATAAACAATTGAACCCATAAAACGAATATCCTGAGAATCCTTTAAATTATGAATTATTGAACCTGCACATATAAACAATAACGCCTTAAATAAAGCATGAGCTAGTAAATGAAAAAGTTTTGGATAACCTATAGCCAAAATTCTTATTATTAAACCAAGTTGTCTTAAAGTAGAAAGAGCAATAATCTTCTTTAAATCAAATTCAAAATTAGCCCCCAACCCAGCCCTAAATATAGTTATACAACCAATTAAAAGTAAAAATCAACCACAATTATAAGTATCCAATATTGGTCTGAAACGAATTAATAAATAAACCCCAGCAGTAACAAGAGTAGAAGAATGAACTAGAGCAGAAACAGGAGCAGGAGCTGCCATTGCAGCAGGAAGTCAAGAAGAAAAGGGAATTTGAGCTCTTTTAGTTATTGCCGCTAAAACAATTAATATAGTAATAAGCTTTATTTCAAAAGAATTAGAAATAAAATCATAATAATAAATGGAATTTCAACCACCAAAAGTCAATATTCTAGCAATAGAAATTAAACTAGCAACATCACCAATACGATTAGAGAGTGCAGTTAACATACCTGCACTATAAGATTTCACATTTTGATAATAAATAACTAAACAATAAGAAACTAAACCCAAACCATCTCATCCTAATAAAATTCTAATCAAATTAGGGCTAATAATTAAAAACCCTATAGAAAGAATAAATATTAAAACAATAGTAATAAAACAATTTATATTCTTTTCTCCTGATATATAATCCTCTCTATAATAAATAACCAAAGAAGAAATATATATAACAAAAGACATGAAAATAGGAGACATTCAATCAAAAATTAAAGTCATAACAACCATAGAACCATTTAAATTAAAAAGTTCTCATTCAACAAAAATTCTATAATCAATTATTAAATAATAAATACCCAAATTAAATATTATAGTTCTAGAAAAAATAAAGAAAAAAACTCAAAGAACAAATAGAAAATAAATTCACGGCCTAAGATGAAAAAGATTCATATCATTGATTCCACAAAACACCATTTTTAATTAAAATACTTAAGCAACTTAAACAAAAAAATATTCACCCTTTAAACAAAGAATATTTAAAGGCAATCAATGTAAAAGTAAAAGATGATATTCACGAAAATAACCAAGAGAACAAGTATAAACACCAGAATAATAATTACCATGCTGAGAATAAGAATACATATATAAAGTATAAACAGCTCTAAAGAAAGACAAAAAAATTAAAG
This sequence comes from Schistocerca cancellata, assembly GCF_023864275.1. Lineage (NCBI taxonomy): Eukaryota > Metazoa > Arthropoda > Insecta > Orthoptera > Acrididae > Schistocerca > Schistocerca cancellata. The sequence goes on from NC_064628.1 coordinate 396,257,669, forward strand.
CAAAAAATCTAAAAGAAGATCAAGACATAATTCTATTTAATAATCTAAGTTCACCTACCAAATTTAGAGAAGGAGGGGCAGCCATATTAGATGATCTCAAAAGAAATCATCATAAAGCCATTCTTGGTATGAAATTAATTATACCCTTGTTAATTAATAATATTTGTCTACCTAAATGCTCATAAATAATATTAGATAAACAAAACAATCCAGAAGAACATAAACCATGACCAACCATTAAAGAAAGAGAACCTATACAACTTCACCAATTCATAGTTATCAACCCTCCAATAACCATTCTTATATGAGCAACAGAAGAATATGCAATTAAAGACTTAAAATCTACCTGACGAAAACAAATAAATCTAACAACAACCCCGCCAGATAAACCTAAAGACAATAAAAAATAATTAAACTTTAAACCAAGATAAGAAATAACCTTCATAACACGAAAAATACCATAACCACCTAACTTTAATAAAACGCCAGCAAGAATTATTCTACCTGAAATAGGGGCCTCAACATGAGCCTTAGGAAGCCATAAATGAACCAAAAATATTGGCATCTTAACTAAAAAAGCAAGAATTATAAATACATAAAATATAAAATAATAAGAACCAAAATCAACCAATAAAGGAAAATATAAAGTATTAGAAAAATCATAAACCCTATATAAAACTAATAATAAAGGTAATCTAGCAACCAAAGTATAAAAAATTAAATAAACACCAGCCTGTAAACGTTCAGGTTGATAACCTCAACCCAAAATCAAAAGCAAAGTAGGAACTAATCTAGCCTCAAAAAAAAATATAAAAAGAAAGAAGGCTCAATCTAGTAAATGAACAATAAAGCATAATCATCAAAATTAAGACCATAAAGATAAAAAAATTAGAATGATAAGAACTTAAATAAACAGAACCTCTAGTAGTAATTATTAAAGAACAAATCCAAAAACTTAGCAAAATTAAATTAAAAGAAAAATAATCAATACCAAAATAATATCTATATATATTTTAATCAGCATATGAATAAACACAAATTATAAAAACAAAACTAGACAGAAATATTAAAGAATGTACCAACCATCAACAATTATTAACTAAACAGAGAGGGATCCAAAAAATTGTTATAAATAAATACTTTAACATAAGGATAGACCAAAACAATTAAAAAAATCATTACCATGAGAACGAATTATTGAAACTAAAATAGAAAGACCTAAAGCACCTTCACAGACAGAAAAAAACAAAAAAATGACAGGAAAAAAATAATCATAATCAAACTCAATAAGAAAAATAATAATCAATATAAATGAAGAAAGAACAATATATTCTAATCTCAAAAGAACCATTAATAAATGCTTACATTTAGAAGAAAAAACATAAACACCAGCAAAATAAACCAATAAAGAACTAAAGACAGAGAATATAAACATTAGTTTTAATAGTTTAAAAAAAACGCCGGTCTTGTAAACCGGAAATAAGTCCAGCCCCCACTTTTAAAACTTCAGAGGTGAAAAAGCTTCCATCATTGGTCCCCATAACCAATATTTTAAATAAACTAACTCCTGAAATGATTAAAATAATAATTATATCACTATCAAACGTAATGAATATTAATTTTATTAAATTAAGACACCCAATATCAATAATGCTTTTCATTATCCTACAAACTTTTCTAGTTGGACTAATAACAGGAACGATAATGGAAAGTTATTGATTATCATATATTTTATTTTTAACGTTTCTTGGTGGTATATTAGTTCTATTTATTTATATTACGAGAATTGCATCAAACGAAATATTTCAACCTAAATCAATTACCATAATTATTACCTTAACAATATGGGTATTTATTATATCAACATTAATTATCTTAGATATATCAATATTTATAGACTTTTTCAAAAATACTGAAACTATAACTATAGATAATTCAATCAATTATCAAGAAATAACAATATCTTTAGAAACACTATATAATAGACCAACATTTATTATTACAATAATAATTTATTTATTTTTAGCACTATTAGCAGTTGTTAAAATCACTAATATTAACCAGGGACCAATTCGTAAAATAAGATAATTTACTAATGAATAAACCCATACGATTAAGACATCCTTTAATTAAAATCATTAATAACTCTTTAGTTGATTTACCCACACCGACAAATATTTCATTTTGATGAAATTTTGGGTCCCTGCTAGGGTTATGCTTGGTAATTCAAATTGTAACTGGACTATTTTTAGCTATACATTATACATCAAATATTGAAATAGCATTTAGTAGTGTAGTTCACATCTGCCGAGACGTAAATAATGGTTGAATTATTCGAACCCTGCATGCAAATGGAGGTTCTATATTTTTTATTTGTATTTATTTACATGTAGGACGGGGGATTTACTATGGATCTTACATATACATACACACCTGAATAATTGGCACAGCAATTTTATTCTTAGTTATAGCAACTGCATTTATAGGATACGTTTTACCTTGAGGTCAAATATCATTTTGAGGTGCGACAGTAATTACTAATTTATTATCAGCAATCCCATATTTAGGAACAGATTTAGTCCAATGAGTGTGGGGAGGGTTTGCTGTTGATAACGCAACATTAAATCGATTCTTTACGTTTCATTTTGTATTACCATTTATTATTGCTGCAATGGCAGCAATTCATTTATTTTTTCTTCACCAAACAGGGTCAAATAACCCCTTAGGACTAAATGGAGATATCGAAAAAATTCCATTTCACCCATATTTTACTTTCAAGGATTCTATTACATTTGTATTAATAACATCATTATTTATCATACTATGCTTGATTAATCCTTACCTCCTAGGAGATCCAGATAATTTTGTACCTGCTAACCCGTTAGTAACCCCCGTTCATATTCAACCAGAATGATATTTCTTATTTGCATATGCAATTCTTTGATCAATTCCTAATAAGCTAGGAGGTGTTATTGCATTATTTCTAACAATTAGAATCTTAATAATTTTACCATTTTATAATAAAACACCATTCCGAGGTATTCAATTCTATACTATTAATCAGATTTTATTTTGAATTATAGTAGTTGTTGTATGTTTATTAACATGAATTGGTAAACGACCTGTTGAAGAAACTTATATTATAACAGGACAAATCCTAATAATTATTTACTTCACATACTTCTTAATTAATGTCCATGTTGCAAACGCATGAGATAAACTAATTAAGGAATAATAAGTTAATTAGCTTAGGAAAAGCATATGTTTTGAAAACATAAAACTAGAAGTTTAACTCTTCTATTAACCTTTCTTAAAAATTTCACTAAATAAATGAGATAAATAAAATCTTTAAACCAACAAAGAAAATAAAAAAATTCAAAGATAAAGGTAAAAAACTTTTTCAAGCTCAGTACATTAACTTATCATAACGAAAACATGGCAATGTACCCCGAACTCGAATAAAACCAAAAGATATAACAGCAAGCTTAATAAAAAATATATAAGAATAAAAATCACCTCCTAAAAAAATTAAAGCTAATAATATTCTTATAAAAACAATTCTAGTATACTCAGCTAAAAAGTTAAAGTGAAACCTCCCGCACCATATTCAATATTAAAACCGAAACTAACTCAGATTCGCCCTCGGCAAAATCAAAAGGGGTTCGGTTAGTTTCAGCTAAACAAGAAGCAAAACAAGCTAAAGCTAAAGGAAAAGAAATAATAATAAATCAACAATAAAGCTGATAATTTATAAAATCAAACATGTTAAAACTACCAATTAAAATAATTAAAGATAATAAAATTAAAGCTAAACTAACTTCATATGAAATTTTTTGAGCAACAGCCCGAAGAGAACCTAATAAAGAATAATTTGAATTAGAAGACCAACCAGCAATTATAACAGTATAGACACCTAATCTATTACAACATAAAAAAAACAAAAATCCATAAGAAAAAGAACATATATAAGTTAAATAAGGAAAAATTACTCAAACAGCTAAGGAAATTATTAAATTAAAAACAGGAAAAACATAATAAAGTAAATATTTAGATATAATAGGAATTGGCTGCTCCTTACAAATTAACTTAATATCATCACTAAAAGTTGAGGAATTCCTGCAAATCCTACTTTATTTGGATATAACCTAAAACCTTACGCTCTAATAAAGTTAAAAAAGCAACACTAATTAAAACACAAATAACTAATAAAAAAAATTCAAAATAAACGTAAATAAATCATAAAGTATCAATACTATTTCTAGAAAAAATCTACATAAATGAATTCTAAATTTAACACATTAATCTGTCCAAATAGTAATCTAATTAATATTAATCAATATAATAAAAAATATTTCAATCATATGGTCCTTGCGTACTAATATGAATTAATAATCATAGGATAGAAACCGACCTGGCTCACGCCGGTCTGAACTCAGATCATGTAAGAATATAAAGGTCGAACAGACCTAATTAATGGGCTCCTGCACCCAAAATTTTTCTTAATCCAACATCGAGGTCGCAATCTGCTTTGTCGATATGAGCTCTCAAAATCAATTACGCTGTTATCCCTAAGGTAACTTAATCTTATGATCATAAATTGTGGTTCAAAACAACAAACATAAATAAATGATATAATAATGAAGAGTTTATTTATTCTTCATGTCACCCCAACAAAACATCATCATTAAATATAGAAAGACAAACAAAAAACTATATAAAAGTAAAATGTTAAGCTCTATAGGGTCTTCTCGTCCTAAAGAAGAATCTAAGCCTTTTGACTCAAAAGTTAAATTCAAAAATTTATTAAGAGACAGTTGATTTCTCGTCAATCCATTCATTCCAGCCACTAATTAAGAGACTAATGATTATGCTACCTTTGCACAGTCAAAATACCGCGGCTCTTTAAAAATTTGCTCAGTGAGCAGGCCAGACCTCAAAATATTTTCAAGAGGACATGTTTTTGATAAACAGGCGGAAATCAATTTTGCCTAGTTCCTTATAATAAATTTACAAGGTAAAAATTTTATACAAATAAATATACTAATTCTATCATTATTACAAAAATTTTAAAATTAAATTAATAATCTTAATAAAAAACCTAAAATATATATAAAATGATAATAAAAAATAATGAACTAAAACGTAATCTTTAAGATAGCTGGTTTAAAGCTTACTATTATATTTCATAAAATAAATTATAGGTTATTAACTTCAAAGCTTATCCCCTAAAGAATAAATAAGTTAATATTTAATAATTAAAAAATTAAATAAAACAATTACCTTTGAAAAATTAAATTTTTTCTTAAGAAACTAGATATCTTGGGAAACGATTAACATCTCATTTCTATAAATAATTTAATAATAATTATGATACATTAACTATAAATTATTTATAAATCAACCCAAATCGAGACAAGTAAAGTAAATACCAAAATTTTGATAAACCCTGTTACAAAAGGTACAATAAATAAAATCTACTTTTAAAAATTTAAAATAATATTTCATAAAACACTTACATTACCAATAAACTATGATCTAAAAAATCAATTCTACAAAATATACTAAGACAAAATTCGAGAAAATTATTTTTATGAAATAATTAAATAAACAAAAAATAAATATAATAAAATTAATAACCAAGACATCCTGATTTGCACAGAATAATTTTCAGTGTTAATGAAACACTTTACTAATAAGTTATATCTTGAAACTCTTACTAGATACGCTTTCCAGTACATCTACTATGTTACGACTTATCTCATCCAAATTGAAGCTACCTTAAAATAATAAAATAGAATAATCAATAATGAGAGCGATGGGCAATTTGTACACACCTCAGAGCCAATATCAGTTAAATTAAATAAATTACTATCAAATCCACCTTCATTAATAGTATTTCACCATCAAATCCGTTATAAACAAAAATCTATTGTAACCTACCTCCTCTTAACTATAAGCTGCACCTTGACCTGAAATATTTTATAATTACAAATCTTGAGAATTATAACTCTAAAAAGATTCTCTGATAATGGAGATATACAAACAAATAAATTAAGTAAAGTAAATCGTGTACTATCAATCACAGGGTAGGTTCCTCTGAATGGAATGAGATACCGCCAAATTCTTAGGGTTTAAAGACCTTATCTAATAGTACCCTGGTAAATATAATTAACATATAAAATAATAGGGTATCTAATCCTAGTTTATTATTTAAATTTCACAGATTCATAAAAAGAGCTACAAATAAATTTTAACATTTCACCTTACAAATTTATATTTTAACCCTAAAATATAAACAACTGTTTTAACCAATAATATTCACTTGACTCAATTGTATAACCGCGGCTGCTGGCACGAATTATGCCGATACTAAATCAATTGCTAAATCCAAAATCACTTGATAATTAAATCAAATTACAGCAAAAAGAACATTTAGTTTAACGAAACTTACATATAATACAAAGAAAAAATGAATAAACAAGCAAGTATAAAACTTTTGGAAACAAAATAAGAAATTTTAAAATTTATAAAATTAAGAAAAATAAAAGATTCAAATATTTAAAGAAAAAAAAAATTACAAACATTGACAAAAAAAAGAAATGCGGCCACATATGACCACAACAACTTCTCTATTATATATAAATAAAGATTAATATGGAACATGTATACAGATAAATGTATTATATTCTATATTATTTAATATTTCTTTTCACTAATAATAAAGAAAGATTAAATAGTATAATAAATATATTTTATACGATTATGTAACTTAATGTAATATGTTATTAATATAAAATTAAGTTTATATTACATTAACAAAAATATCTATTAGTTAAATAATCTAATTATAGATAATTTTATAATTATATTATTATAATTAATATAATTATTTATATTATTATAATGATCTTTATTTAATATACTTAATGATATTTATTATATCCAATTAAAATAATATTTAATATTAAATTACATATTATTATATAATAAATAATATAATAACCTATTTTAAGCTAAAAACATTAGTAGCTATAATCCTAGGTAAATAAATGTATTAAAATAATCATTTAATAATAATAAAATAACATTATAGGTATTTAAATTTAATTAAATGTAATATATTAATATAAATTATTTATTATATATATATATATATATATATTCAAATTATCCGAACCGAGATAAATTAATTAGAAATAACCAAAATAATACATCAACAAATTTTAAAAAAAAACTTTTAATTTATATATTAAATATAAATGAAGTGCCTGATTAAAGGGTTACCTTGATAGGGTAAATCAAGTAAATAAAATTACCTTCATTAAATATTACATAAGACAGAATTAAACTATCTCCTTTAGCATCAAAAACTAACGTGCATAATACACCTTAATGTAAAAAGGTAAGCTAAACAAGCTAATGGGTTCTTACCCCATTTATAGAGGTATCAATCCTCTCCTTTTTAATGACCAACAACTCTACAAAACTTATCTTCCTATCAACATTAATGATAGGAACGATCCTGTCCATTACATCAAACTCCTGATTTGGAGTTTGAATAGGACTTGAGATCAACTTACTTTCATTTATTCCGCTCCTAACAAGAAATAAAAATATAATAATAAATGAGTCATCAAAAAAATATTTTATTGTCCAAGCAATAGCATCGACAATACTATTATTTTCAATTTTGCTGATTGAAATAAAGTATCCAATAGGGTGAGAAACAGAATTTATTCCATCAATAATAATCAGATCTAGATTATTATTAAAGTTTGGGGCTGCACCTTCTCATTTCTGATTTCCAGAAGTAATAGGAGCTTCAAGATGAAATTACTGTTTGACACTAATAACATGACAAAAATTGCCCTAATAATGGTATTATCTTATTGTATTCAACTAAGAACTTTCATTCGAACAATTATCATTCTAAGAATTATTATTGGGGCAATAGGTGGTTTAAATCAAACATCTCTACGCCAACTTCTAGCATATCCCTCAATTAGACAATTAGGGTGAATAATTAGATTCCTAACAGTCAGAGAAAACGTCTGAGAACTATACTTTATTATTTATTCACTATTAAGATTAATTATGGTTTTATTATTTAAACAAATAAACCTATTTTTTATAAACCAAATTTATTCGGCCAGAAATATAAAAACTGAAATTAAATTTATAATATTTTTATCTCTCCTATCCCTAGGTGGTTTACCACCATTTCTCGGGTTTCTACCTAAATGAATTGTAATACAATCATTAATAGAAAACAACATAACAACTATTATAACCATTATGGTTGTATTAACTACAATTACACTTTACTATTACATACGTATTAGATTCTCAGCCCTAATTATGTCATACACAGAAAATTCGTGATATATAAAGATAAAGTCTCAAAAATCAAGAATTATTCTTCCTATAACAGTAATAATTTCAACAATAGGATTAGTCTCAACATCAACCTTAATTTCTTTATACTAAGGACTTAAGTTAATTAAACTAATAACCTTCAAAGTTATGATTAAAAGAATAATCTTTTAGGCCTTAGTAAAATTTTACACCTCTAGATTGGTTGGTTGATTGTTTGTGGGGAAGGAGACCAGACAGCGAGGTCATCGGTCTCATTGGATTAGGGAAGGACGGGGAAGGAAGTCAGCCGTGCCCTTTGAAAGGAACCATCCCGGCATTTACCAGGAACGATTTAGGGAAATCGCAGAAAACCTAAATCAGGATGGCCGGACGCGGGATTGAACCGTCGTCCGCCCGAATTCGAGTCCAGTGTGTAACCACTGCGCCACCTCGCTCGGTACACCTCTAGAATTGCAGTCTAGAATCATAATTGAATATAAGACCTAAAACATGGTAAGAGAGAAAACATCTCATAAGTAGATTTACAGTCTACCACCTAAAATTCAGCCATCTTACCGCAAAAATGATTATTCTCAACAAACCATAAGGATATTGGTACTTTATACTTCCTATTTGGAGCCTGAGCAGGAATAGTAGGAACATCAATAAGAATACTTATTCGTGCTAAACTTGGTCAACCAGGATCTTTAATTGGGGATGACCAAATTTATAATGTTATTATTACAGCCCATGCATTTGTAATAATTTTCTTTATAGTAATACCTATTATAATTGGTGGATTTGGTAATTGACTTGTACCATTAATAATTGGTGCACCAGATATAGCATTCCCACGAATAAATAATATAAGTTTTTGATTATTACCACCTTCATTAACCCTTCTTCTTAGATCTTCCATAGTAGAGAATGGTGCTGGTACAGGATGAACAGTTTACCCACCTCTAGCAGGAGCTATCGCACACAGGGGTGCATCTGTAGACCTAGCTATCTTCTCACTTAATTTAGCAGGTGTATCATTTATTCTTGGTGCAGTAAACTTCATTACAACAGCAATTAATATACGATCAGAAAGTATAACTTTAGATCAAACACCTTTATTTGTATGATCTGTAGCTATTACAGCCCTTCTTCTTCTTCTTTCACTTCCAGTATTAGCAGGAGCTATCACTATACTATTAACAGACCGAAATTTAAATACATCATTTTTTGACCCCACGGGAGGGGGTGACCCAATTCTATATCAACACCTATTTTGATTCTTCGGGCACCAAGAAGTTTACATATTATTCTACCAGGATTTGGGATTATCTCTCATATTGTATGTCAAGAAAGAGGAAAAATTGAATCATTTGGAACATTAGGTATAATTTATGCTATATTATCAATTGGACTAATAGGATTTATCGTATGAGCACATCACATATTTACAGTAGGAATGGATGTTGACACACGAGCATACTTTACATCAGCAACAATAATTATTGCTGTACCTACAGGAATTAAGGTATTTAGATGATTAGCTACACTATATGGAACTAAATTCAAGTTCAATCCACCACTATTATGAGCTTTAGGATTTATTTTTCTATTCACGACTGGTCGATTAACAGGACTAGTATTAGCAAATTCATCACTTGATATTGTATTACATGATACATATTATGTAGTAGCCCACTTCCATTATGTATTATCTATAGGAGCAGTATTCGCAATTATAGGAGGTGTTATTCAATGATACCCACTATTTACAGGATTAACCATAAATAATACATAATTAAAAATCCAATTTACAATTATATTTATTGGAGTAAACTTAACATTCTTCCCTCAGCACTTCTTAGGATTATCAGGAATACCACGACGATATTCAGACTACCCAGATGCATACACATCATGAAATGTAATGTCAAGAATTGGATCTACAATTTCTATTGTAGGAATCATTATATTCATTGTAATCATATGAGAAAGAATGGTTACAAACCGAGCAATCATATTTAGAGCTAATATAAGAAGATCATCAGAATGATTATAAAACAATCCGCCTGCAGAACACAGCTACTCAGAATTACCATTAATTTCTAGATTCTAATATGGCAGATTAGTGCAGTAGATTTAAGCTCTACAAATAAAGGTTTGACCTTTTATTAGAAAATTCATTAATGGCAACATGATCAAATTTATCCCTTCAAGATGGAGCTTCACCATTAATGGAGCAACTATCATTCTTCCATGATCATACTATGGTCGTATTATTATTAATTACAGTAATTGTAGGTTATGCCCTAAGTTATATATTATTTATTGCCTATACAAACCGAAATATACTTCATGGACACTTAATTGAAACAATGTGAACAGTATTACCAGCAATTACACTAATTTTTATTGCACTCCCATCATTACGACTATTATATTTACTTGATGATTCAGTAGATGCAATAATCACAATCAAAACCATTGGACGACAATGATACTGAAGATATGAATATTCAGACTTTCTTCTTCTTAAGTTGCCAATCCTAAGATTGATTTGCAGCAGCTCTCCATTCAGTGCGATTGTCGGCCAGCCTCTTCAATTCCGTGAAACTTCCGCATCGTAGGTCCTGCATTATCTGGCTTATGTACTTTCTTCTAGGTCTGCCTCTTGCCCTTTTGCCCTCCACAAGGCCTTCCGTTATAGTGTGGAGAAGACTTTCATGTCTCAGAATGTGTCCCATCCATATATCTCTCCTCTTCTTGACCGTCTTCCAAAGAACTGGAACTTCCTCCGCTCTCTGCAGGACTTCTTCATTTGTCATCCTGGCCGTCCATGGAATTTTTAGCAACCTTCGCAGACACCACATTTCAAATCCTTCAATCCTTCTTCTTTCGTCCTCTCCAAGTGTCCAGGTTTCGCTGCCGTAGAGAAGCACACTCCCAACAAAGGTCTTTATTAACCGCTTCCTTAACGACAGACTTATCATATTTGATGTGAGGAGTCCTTTCCTTTTATAGAATGCAATCTTTGCCTGATTTATTCTGCTTATTACATCTTTCCTACTACGACCATCTGATGTTATTCTGCTTCCCAAGTAGACAAAGTTTTGTATTTCTTTCAGCTTCTCTCCATTCAGCCTTATATTCGTAATTGCTTGATTATTTTGTTTGCTTGCAACTAAGATTTTTGTTTTTGACTTATTAATTTTCATGTTGTACTGTGTAGCAAGAGTGTTTTCCATTTCCTCCAACACTACTTGTAATTCTTCCTCATTTTCCGCTAGGACAGCAATGTCATCCGCAAAACGCAGCATATCAACTATTTTTCCCTGGATCCTGATTCCATTAGCTTGTCCTAACTTTTCTCTGACCTCGTCCATTGCTTTCTGTATGTACATATTAAAGAGGACAGGGGAGAGTGCACATCCCTGTCTCACACCCTGTTTAATTTTTGCTTGTTGTTGATGTTCCCCACATCTCACTATTGCCACCTCTTCTTTGTATATGTTCCATATCGTTCTCCTGTCCTTATACTTAGCTCCAGTTTCCCTCAATATCTGGAATAGCTTTTTCCATTCAACCTTATCAAAGGCTTTTTCGAGGTCAATAAATGCTATGTAGGTGTCCTTTCCTTTTTCCATTCTTTTTTCTATTATGAGCCTTAGGCCATAATGGCTTCTCGCGTACCTCTCCCTCTTCTAAAGCCAAACTGGTCTTCTGTGAGCATGCATTCCACGTTCCCTTCAATTCTTCTGAGGAGGATGGTCGTCAAAATTTTTGATGCATGTGATGTTAGGCTGAGGGTTCTGTATTGTGCACACGATTTTGCTGGCATTTTCTTTGGTAATGGAACAATAATACACTTTTTGAAGTCCTCAGGCAGCTCTCCAGTCTCATATATTTGGCAGATTAATTTATACAATTTATCTTTTATTTCTGTTCCAGCTGCTTTGATGATTTCTGCAGGCAATGAGTCAATTCCTGATGCTTTTCCGTGCTTAAGTGCCTGTAGTGCCTGATCAAATTCAGACCTTAGTATGCTGTCTCCTAGTTCATCTTTATCTACTTCGTCCTCACTTTCAATCATGTCATCTTGTACGTTGCCTCCATATAATTTCTCTAGGTATTCCTTCCACGTAAGTGCTACATCTTCATGATTATACACCATCTTATTATCCTCTCTTATTAGGGCATTACATCTAATCCTTTGTCCTCCTGAGAAGAAGCGTTTCACTGTTTTGTATGCTAATTCAAGGTTCCCTTTCTTCAGAAGGTCTTCAACTTCTTTGCATCTGTCTTCAAGGAATCTTTCTTTTACTTGCTTCAACTTCCTGTTGATTTTGTTCCTAAGCACTCGGTATGCCGTTTTCCCTTCTTCCGTTTCATTATTTTTGAGCTTCCTTCTTTCCTCAAACATAAGTATTATTTCATCAGTTATCCACTCCTTCCTCTTTTCAGGTTTTTGTTTTCCAATTATCTCTTCAGCTGCTTTTATTAGGCCATCTCTCATATTTTCCCAATGTTGTTCTACATTCTCTATAGGATGCTGTTGAATTAGATCCTTAGCTCTTTCTTGGAACTCCTTCTGCGTCTCACGGTTTCCAAGCTTCCCTATATCCAGTTTTCCATTTCCTATTTTCTTCCTTATGCATTTGAACTTGAGTCGGCATTCCGCAACAACCATGTTGTGATCACTCACAATATCTGGGCTTGCGTATGCTCTAGAGTCTTTTAGTTGATTTCTAAATCTATTTTTGACTAGAATGTAATCAATTTGGTATCGTTCTCTATCCCCTGGTGACTTCCAGGTGTATCTTCTACGGGGGTGATCTTGAAACCACGTGTTCGATATTATCAGTTGATTCCTGTTACAAAATTCTATAAGTCGGTCTCCTCTATCATTCCTTTTACCAAGGCCGTAGCGTCCAACAGCTGGCTGTACCTCTTTATCTCCTACTATTGCGTTCCAGTCTCCCATAATTATTAAATTTGTTTCTCCTTTGATTCCTCTCATGGCTCCATTTAACTCTTCATATACAGCTTCAACTTCCTCATCCTCCTGGTTTGTGGTAGGCATATAGACCTGTATCACAACCGTCTCTGTAGGTTTGGTATCCGGACTGACAAGTATTATCCTTCCTCCATATTGTATATATCCCTTCGCTCTCTGTCCCAATTTTCGACTCATAACTACTCCAACCCCACCTGCTCCAGGTCTATCTTCTATCGTTCCTGTGTGAATTATCCTGTACTCATCACTCCAGAAATCTCTGCAGTTAGGCCATCTCATTTCAGACACTCCTAGTATATCCAACTTCATTTTCTTCATTTCTTGCTTAAGGTTTTCGAGCTTCCCCATCTGCAGTAAGGTGCGGACGTTCCACGTTCCAATTCTACTATAGCTCTTTTTATTTCCTTTCTTCCTATGAACTGTTGAAACGAGATCTCTGGTAGTCCCCTCCCGGAGATCCGAATGAGGGGCTATTACTCCGGATTGCATTTTTACTAGAGCTTGTTTCATATTCATATTATGGCTGCTGATACTTGAGAAATCTAATTAGATCTTTAATGAAGTGGTTTCTCCTTGCCTTCTTCATTCCATGCCGTTGGCCATCATGTGGCTCTTCCGCCTTTAGGGACAGTTTCCCATCCCAAGGACAAGAGAGTGCCCTGCCTCTACCTGCTCATCCGCCCTCCTAGGAGGCCGTTTCCCTTGGTAGAGGGTGTCTCCTTATTCCGGGAGATACTCGGTCGCCATATCCTCGTTAGTGGTAACAGGGTGTACCGTGCAGCAATCTTTGGCTGCAACTCGTGTAGATGAGGTTGCATTTGTATGGAGAGGCTGTTTGAGACGCATCACATACCTTCAGACTTTATAGACGTAGAATTTGACACTTATATAACACCAGAACAAGACTTAGAAAACGACGGATTTCGACTTCTAGATGTAGATAACCGAACAATCCTACCAATAAATACGGAAGTACGAGTATTAACAAGAGCATCAGACATTCTACACTCATGAGCAGTTCCTGCATTAGGAGTTAAAATTGATGCAACACCAGGTCGACTAAATCAAGGAACATTTACAATAAACCGACCTGGGCTGTTCTTTGGACAATGCTCAGAAATCTGTGGAGCAAACCACAGATTCATACCAATTGTAATTGAAAGAACTTCAGTAAACTTATTTATCAAGTGATTATCTAAAATAATCCAAGGAGTTAGTTAAAATATATAACATTAGAATGTCAATTTAAAATAACTAAACAATTAGTACACCTTGAAATACATCAGATGACTGAAAGTAAGTAATGGTCTCCTAAACCAAAAAATAGTAAATTAACGACTACTTCTGATGGGGAAATTTTAATCCAAATCCCTCAAATATCCCCTCTCAAATGATTCTCCCTATTCATCATATTTTCGGCTACATTAATTTTATTTAATCAAATAAACTTTTTCTCATTTAAGCCAAACCTCATTAAAAGAGCAGAAAAAAGAACAATTGAGATAAAAAAACTTAAACTGAAAACGATAACAAACTTATTTTCAACATTTGACCCATCAACTAACATCAATTTATCATTAAATTGAACTAGAACATTGTAGGACTATTATTAATCCCATCAATGTTTTGACTTACACTATCAAGGATTAATATTATTTGAAATAAACTAAACTTAACCTTACATAATGAATTTAAAACATTACTAGGACCAAAATCATTTAATGGAACAACATTTATTTTCATCTAAATTTTTCTCATAATACTATTTAATAATTTTATAGGATTATTCCCTTACATCTTTACTAGAACAAGACATTTAGCATTAACATTTGCAATCGCTCTACCTATATGATTAAGATTCATGTTATTTGGATGAATTAATCATACCAATCACATATTTACACACCTTGTTCCACAAGGAACACCTCCTGCATTAATATCATTTATAGTATTAATTGAAACGATTAGAAATGTTATTCGACCAGGTACACTAGCAGTACGGCTGGCAGCAAATATAATTGTAGGACACTTACTATTAACATTACTAGGAAATACAGGACCATCCATAGCAATAAACTTATTTTCACTGTTAATTATTGGACAAATACTCCTATTAATTCTAGAATCAGCAGTAGCAATAATTCAAGCTTATGTTTTCTCAATTCTAAGAACTCTATATTCTAGAGAAGTATACTAAACCTATGTTAACAACCCACTCAAATCACCCATTCCACTTAGTAGACTATAGACCCTGACCATTAACAGGAGCAATTGGAGCAATAGTTCTAGTTTCAGGATTAGCAAAATGATTCCACCTATTTAATTTTAACTTATTTATAATCGGATTCGGAATTACCCTATTAACCATAATTCAATAATGACAAGATGTAGTACGAGAAGGGACATACCAAGGGCTACATACGGGATTTGTATCAATTGGATTACGATAAGGAATAATTTTATTTATTGCATCAGAAGTACTATTCTTTGTTTCATTTTTCTGAGCATTTTTAGAAGAAGACTAGCACCTACTATTGAACTAGGAATACTATGACCTCCAATAGGAATTCAACCTTTTAATCCTATACAAATTCCATTACTTAATACAGCTATTCTTCTGGCATCTGGAGTAACAGTAACATGAGCACATCATAGTTTAATAGAATCTAATCATACTCAAGCATTACAAGGACTATTCTTTACAGTATTACTAGGACTATATTTCACTATACTTCAAGCATATGAATATTGAGAAGCACCTTTCACCATTGCAGACGCAGTTTATGGGTCGACATTCTTTGTTGCAACAGGATTCCATGGTCTACATGTAATTATTGGAACAATTTTCTTATCAACATGTCTACTTCGACATTCAATAAATCAATTTTCACCAAGACACCACTTTGGATTTGAAGCAGCAGCATGATACTGACACTTTGTAGACGTGGTATGATTATTCCTATACATCTCTATTTACTGATGAGGTAGATAAATGTTTTTCTAGTATAAATAGTATATTTGACTTCCAAGCGCCACCTGCTTTTTTTATGTATAAATACGTTATTTGTACCAAGGCTCCCATACTGTTACAACGGGAGAGTTAAACGCCTTCCTTCTTTTTTATTGTTACTTTATCTTAGCACGTTATTAATACTGATAATTTACACGTTGCCTTTGTACACCAATTGGCACATGGTTCTCGCCATGAGCGCCACCTGCCCTGGTCTCAGAGTAACTACGCTCGCCGATTACACTCATTCGGTTATAAGCTCTGCAAGATCCATGTACTAATTTATATTTACGTGACAAACCATAATTCTAGGGATATATTTCATTTTCACAAATGGATCTATGCGGACATTTGTAAAAACGGCGATGGTACATTAGTCCTTACTAATGTAAAATTGTAAGTACCAGTCGTCGTTCTCATATTTCTGTAATGCAAGAGCTCTCTAATTTGTGTTAAAATTTATTCTTGACTTAAGTTTCATACTTTTCTAATGTAAACTATGATGTTCATTGTCCTTAGGCCACCTTCTGAAGAAGACAAATTTATATTTGTCGAAACCTAGGTAAAGAATTCTTTATCCATTGCAACTGGTCGGCTGTTTATAATTTTAGTAATCCTTTTGAATAACTGACCACAGTGGTCCAATGAAGGCCATAAAATAAAAAAATAAATGAATAAAAATATATCTGTGGTAGTCAGCTCCCTACGTATTTCGAATTTGTAGTTGGAGATTTACATTCCTTCAACCTACGTTGCTCCATGGTTCTTCTAAACTATGACTGGTAAAAACTGACATAATGTCTTTGGAGGAAATCGACAATCACTGGTTTGTAAAACACTTTTTTTTTGCCCATCTTGATTGCTTCAGTTTTTTTTTTTTGTTTTTTTTTTTTTTTTAATGATCGGTTCCGGTTCGATATGAACATCATCAGGTCGGTAATAACTAAACATCAATTACTCTACGAAATACTGTGTTGTTATTATACCATAACATCAAACACCAAATGTACCCGAACTTAACGTGACAAGAGTAACTCGTCCAGCTTACTAGCAAAATTTACATGTACCGTCACAGTCTAAAATACACTACTAGCCATTAAAATTGCTACACCACGAAGATGACGTGCGACAGACGCGAAATTTAACCGACGGGAAGAAGATACTGTGATATGCAATTTATTAGCTTTTCAGAACATTCACACAAGGTTGGCGCCGGTGGCGACACCTACAACGTGCTGATATGAGGAAGGTTTCCAACCGATTTCTCATACGCAAATAGTAGTTGACCGGCGTTGCCTGATGAAACGTTGTTGTGATACCTCGTGAAAGGAGGAGAAATGCGTACCATCACGTTTCCGACTTTGATAAAGGTCGGATTGTAGCCTATCGCGATTGCGGTTTATCGTATCGCTACATTGCTGCTCGCGTTTGTCGAGATTCAATGACTGTTAGCAGAATATGGAAGAGGTGGGTTCAGGAGGGTAATACGGAACGCCGTGCTAGATCCCAACGGCCTCGTATCACTAGCAGTCGAGATGACAGGCATCTTATCCGCATGGCTGTAACGGATCTTGCAGCCACGTCTCGATCCCTGAGTCAACAGATGGGGACGTTTGCAAGACAACAACCATCTGCACGAACAGTTCGATGACGTTTGTAGCAGCGTGGACTATCAGCTCGGAGACCATGGCTGCGGTTACCCTTGATGCTGCATCACAGACAGGAGCGCCTGCGATGGTGTACTCAACGACGAACATGGGTGCACGAATGGTAAAATGATGGTCGCATCTGTGTTTGGCGACATCGCGGTGAACGCACATTCTAAGCTTGTATTCGTCATCGCCATACTGGCGTATCACCCGGTGTGATGGTATGGGATGCCATTGGTTACACGTCTCGGTCACCTCTGTTCGCATTGACGGCACTTTGAACATTGGAGGTTACATTTCAGATGTGTTACGACCCGTGGTTATACCCTTCGTTCGATCCCTGCGAAACCCTACATTTCAGCAGGATAATGCACGACCGCATGTTGCAGGCCCTATATGGGCCTTTCTGGATACAGAAAATACTAGACTGCTGACTTGGCCAGCACATTCTCCAGATCTCTCACCTATTGAAGTCGTCTGGTCAATGGTAGCCGAGCAACTGGCTCGTCGCAATACACCAGTCACTACTCTTGATGAACTGTGGTATCGTGTTGAAGCTGAATGGGCAGCTGTACCTGTACACGCCATCCAAGCTCTGTTTGACTCAACGCCTAGGCGTATCAAGGCCGTTATTACGGCCAGAGGTGGTTGTTCTGGGCACTGATTTCTCACGATCTATGCTCCCAAATTGCGTGAAAATGTAATCACATGTCAGTTCTAGTATAATATATTTGTCCAGCGAATAGCCGTTTATCATATGCATTTCTTCTTGGTGTAGCAATTTTAGTGGCCAGTAGTGTACATCAACATGGCATTAATCTTTTATAAAAGGAGGGCTAAAAGTTTCTTAATCATAAAATACGACAAACAGCACAAGTTAAGCGAGTTGACAAATAAATCATGAACTTTTGGCAACACAAGTAGACGGAAAAAATAATCATCAGTCCTCTGGGTGGCGACTGGCAGCGTAACACGACAGCCTATTGTGAAGGGAAGCGACACTTTACTCAGTCACAAACACGCGTCCGCGGACGCACATGTGGCGGCTAAGACCATGTCATATTCGTGTTGACAGCTGAAATCAGCTTTACAGGAACACGTGGATGGGTCAGTTTCACACTGTGCTCCGCAGAGGGGCTGTCTCTGGACTTCCACCGGCCGCTAAGGCGACCGCGTGACAAGGAAAACCTGTCCGTTGGGCAGCACAATGACTGCTCGTTTCTCACTGGCCGCTTTTCGCGTCCAGTGCAAAATTGAAACCTACCCCAAAATTAATAAATATGTGTGACTGAAGACCAGTAGGCTCATTTGAAGCGGAAAAGATGGACGACTATGCGTGTGAGGACACGCTTTCGATATCTGCATTAGTTTATAAGTTACTGTAAGTGAAATGTTATAAATAGTTCCTCAACTGTAAAAGTGAAACTCTCGGCAACGCATTATCCGACTGCAACAAATGATGTGTCTATGAATACATCTCTTAAAACTGTATCGGACTGTGATAGCAGATTTACTGAAATTATTCAAATATTTAAGTGAGAGGCCGAAAAGTGTATTTCGCACAATTAAAAACAGCTTGTCTTAGTAAAGAAATAGAGAAACATTAAAAGTAGAGGCAGTACTGTAACTTTAGATATATAGGAAATTATTTAATGTATAATGTAAATTATTTGTTAATATTTACACTTGTGAATCCGAAAATGGAGGAAAACCATAGAAATTATTGTTTATAAGTAAACTATGGCAGATAAAAGATAACTGATAACAGCGTAACATTTCTAGGAAAATTTCAGTGGGATTTGAAGTATCCTGTTTGTATAAAATGTTAAAATTAAGGATTTCAGCAGTTTTCACGTTCAATAGTTTAACTGACTTCAGTGGTGCTTGACCGAGGTTTCCTGGCTGGACAGCTACATTCTAGAAATGGGTCGATGTTCGGACGTCGTTGCAGGCGGTCAGGCTGTGTGAGTCTGTGTAATGAGGAAGATTTATGTGATGAGCGGTGAAATAGCCACTAGTTCGCGTGCGTGAGTTATTCAGAGTTCCTATTTTCGGACACAGATATTTCTCGGAGTCTGATTAACTTGTCAACTTCGGGCTCTGTGTTTGTCAAGCCGTGTTTATAAGGTTCCACTGTGCAGCTATTGGGGAATCTCTAGTCTGACATACTGTGGAACATTAACGGTTTTTTAGAGATAACTCACACTCGAATTTTTGAAATTTTAAAAAATACGTGTGTACATACGTGATTTTTGTATATCAAATCCTGTCTGCATTTACATTAAATACTTTTGTGGGGCATTCTGTTTTGGGACGAATGTGAATTGGCGCCCCATAGACGAAACGTAGACGAACTTGTAAGTCCAACCACATTTACAGGAGCCCATTCATTTTTGCTGTGTAATGTGTGGGGTCTCTGAACAGATACAAAACTTGTGAACAGTTTAGAACTTTGATTTTTGGCTAGTTGATGAGACAGATGTATTTTATTTCGTCATCCACACCATACGCACATTCGCATACAACACATACGGTCACAGTAGGCAAACATTAACGTTCATCTGTATAATCTGTTTACACTTGCTAAAACCACGGACAACACAATATGAAATCATCTAACACTGAACTGATTTTGATAGATTTAGTCTACACGGAAGTTATAGTACGTTGGTGCAGCTGAGAACAAATGGCGAGACTGTGATTCTATTTGACCTAACAAGCCGGAGTAGCAATGTTATACTTCCTTTCTCAATGTGTGTCATTGTCTCATGTGAAAGTCGTGATGCAACCGTCTGCAGAGTAGCGACGTGCGGCGCCTGAAATTCGTTATCGTGGGTGCAAAATGTGCAAGTCGCGAGCTGGCGATCTGTTAGATGGATCGCAATTCCTCTCTGATTGATCACTAAAACCTCTGCAGTTTCCAACGTGTGAAACTCCCATTCGCCTGTCATATCGTGGACTAATTTGTCTCACTCATATGGCATTGCACACAAAGAGACAAAATGTCAAAGGCAGCAGACTTGCTATGAATAACATTACCCTTGACACAGAGAGTTGTCCAAGATGTCTGAGATCTAAACTGTTAGTACAGTTAAGACTTCACCACTGGCTCTCCAGTCCAGACCAGTGCCAGTGTGAAGTCAGCTCAGGATGAGTGTCCTAAGAGCTACCCACTCATAACAAGACCAGAATCTCCTCTCCACACTGGAGTCTGAATCAGTAGGCCCACTTCTTCTGCTCCTCACTTTCCGTCAGAACTTGGTAAATTTGAAAAACGCACCCATGCAGCTGCCCTCACTAGGGTTTTATGCCAATCAAAAGTGGTTCAAATGGCTCTGAGCACTATGGGACTTAACATCTGAGGTCATCAGTCATCAGTCCCTTTACACAATGGGAGTTTACGACTACGAAAACACCTTGGCTGGGCGACATAGTTCTGTCTTGGACATCACACACATCCATGCCCGAGGCAGGATTCGAACCTGCGACCGTAGCAGTTGCGCGGCTCTGGACTGAAGCGCCTAGAACCGTTCGCCCACAATGGCCGGCCTTGTGCCAATCACAAGCCTCCATGAGCCCCATGTCTTTCCTCTCGCTCGTCTGCTCTACCCTCTGGCCGATCCTAACCAAAGTTAATAATATTCTTTTGCCAATCCTTGACTCGTGAATTCCTACACAACGAGGAGAAACACCCCCGAAATGTTTTTCCCACGGCCACTTTAGGCAGCTTGTTTTGAATTTGTTTTTAGGCCTAAAGAGAATAACACATTTATCACACAGGTTATTATCTGAACGGGTTGAACATTACAGTATGTCCTACCAGACTAAACTAAGAGAGGTTGTGCGGTTCTAGGCGCTACAGCCTGGAGCCGAGCGACCGCTACGGTCGCAGGTCCGAATCCTGCCTCGGGCATGGATGTGTGTGATGTCCTTAGGTTAGTTAGGTTTAATTAGTTCTAAGTTGTAGGCGACTGATGACCTCAGAAGTTAAGTCGCACAGTGCTCAGAGCCATTTTTAAACTAAGAGAAGTGCTTTTGTGTCCCAACATAGACCACTTAAGAGCCTGTATAAATGTTGCGTTCCATCCTAAAATACTTCCAAAGGCCTGATGCTTCGCAAAAATCTCTGCAGGCAGAGGGACGACACCACTTGATGGCTCAATCGATAGCATCCAGTCCAAGACGAAGATGGAAACTCGCAGATTTCCATGGTCGCCATCCCTTTACAAAATGGGAGTTTACGACTGTCAAAACACCTTTGCTGGGCGACCTAGTTCTGTCTTGTCTCCCTGTCCCTGCCGCGGCCAGAGACGCCTAACAGATAGATTCAGGTAGGCAGTTTTTCGCCTATACGGCCGAAAGCATTGTCTGCTCACTGACTCTGGTGCGTTTACCATAAATGATTCCGTAGCATATGCACGTCCTTCACCCGTTCACGGCATGCCTGGGGTTCACCACAGATTACGATTTGCACCAACTGAATCTCAGTTCCGTGTATGCAACGTCTTATTCAATCCTTGTTGATTTGAAATTGCTATGTGAACCTATCGCTATGACAACGCATGTGAACAAAAGATCCCACTGAAACGTTTCCTCTCCACTTTCTGCTTCATTGGTGCTGCGAGTTGATCTGCTACCGCTGCTATGGAAAGAAAATTGAGATATCCTGGTAATACGATCACTGGCCAGGCAGCCTATTGTATTCTACTTATCTGTGCTACACATACTGTTTTTGTAGTTTACAAAATGTTTTATTCATACCTTGAGATTCTTACAACGGTTCAAAGGAAAGCCATCACACCACTGTGCGGCCGTTGTACCTCCACACGAAACAAAGAACAGCCTCTATCTCTGCCACCTCCAAAGATCTTCCTCCAAAGGAGAACGTCCTCTTATTTTTAGTAAACTCATTGATACGGTGATTACTTTGAAATCTGTCGAAAAACTAGCGTAAGTCAGTGACCTCGCATGTTTTGCAATAACGTCATTCATTTTTCTTCTTAACACAGTAAATAACGGAATAATTTGATTTTGACAACGTCAATCAGAAAATATAATGCCGCCAGGTAGCAGGCCAATTTAGACTTGAAATAGCCTTATTCACAGTGAATTCACGAAATAGACATGTACAATATTTCACACATGCAGTATTTCAAATGTCCTATGGAGTATACTTCTCAGTTTGCAATTATCATAACAAGACTCGATGTATACTTTTAATTTAGAGTGGGTGGGAATCTGCTAGCTATTAGGTTTCACACTCTATACATACCATTCATGTTAATACAGGTCCATCATTTCGATCCATTTGTTATCGAAGGAAGGATGTTTTGCCGTACACTTTACTACATCACGGATACGAGAGAATGTAGAGGCGATGACGGAAAAGACATTCGTAAGTACACTCAAATGTCAAAGAAACTGGTATAAACATGCGTATTCACATACAGAGACAGGTAGAACACAACGATGCGGTTGGCAAGGCCTATAAGTCTACGGCTTGTTCGATCGGTTAACACTGCTACGCGATGAAGTGGGCATTTTTTCGTACGACCATTTCACGAGTGTAACGTGAATATCAGGAAACCGGTAAAACATCAAATCTCCGACATCGCTGCGGGCGGAAAAAGGTCCTGCATGAATGACGACTGAAGAGAATCTTTCAACCTGACAGAAGTGCAGCCCTTCCGCAAATTGCTGTAGATTTCAATGCCGGGCCATCCACAAGTGTCAGCGTACGAACCATTCAACGAAACATCATCGATATGGGCCACTCGTGTACCCTTGATGACTGTACGACACAAAGCTTTACGCCTCGCCTGGGTCCGTCAACACCGACATTGGTCTGTTGATGACCGGAAACATGTTGCCTGGTCTGGACGAGACTCGTTACAAATTGTATCGAGCGGATGGACGTGTGCTGGTATGGAGACAACCTCATGAATCCATGGAGCCTGCATGTCAACAGGAGACTGTTCAGGCTGGTGGAGGCTCTGTAACGGTGTGGGGTGTGTGCAGTTTGAGTGATATGGGACCCCGATACGTCTAATACGACTCTGACTGGTGACACGTTATAAGCATCCTGTCTGGTCAACTGCATCCATTCGTGTCCGTTGCGCATTCCGATGGAATTGGACAGTACCAACAGGACAATGCAACACCCCATACGTCTAGAATTGCTACAGAGTGGGTCCAGCTCAGTTTAAACACTTCCGCTGGTCACCAAACTCCCCAGACACGAACATTATTGAGCGTATCTGGGACGCCTTGCGACGTGCTGTTCAAAAGAGATCTACACCCCGTCGTACTCTTACGGATTTATGGACAGCCCTTCAGGATTCATGGTGTCAAATCCCTCCAGCAGTATTTCAGTCATTAGTCGACTCCATGCCACGTCGTGTTGCGCCACTTCTGCGTGCTCACGATATTAGGCAGGTGTACCAGTTTCTTTGGCTCTTCAGTTTATATGTAAAGGACTTAAGTTATGTCTAGACGTTCCACAGGCAATAAACGGGGCACATATTCAAGTGTATCCATAAAAAACTTCACGAGTTAAGGCAGCATTTCGAACAAAATAGTAAACAGTATCTACCGTAGTTCCTTAGAAATAAATTTTTGACATCGGGGAAAGAGTTTCTGCTCATCCTGCACTGTACTCACTTGCAAACAGCTGCAAATTTGAAAGTATGCAGCAGAGGATAATTTAAAAGAAAAGGGGGGTCGGGGATATTTTAATCCAACTAAAGACGGCTAGTGTTTCACATTTGTGTCATGTCATAATATGTGCCGGACAACGAACAACGGCCCAAGCGCTAGCACGGGTTTTCAGTACCGGCTCCCGCCCGTTCTGTAGAAGCAGCTGGTAGTACTCAGCGGTAAGCACGAGGACGCACGCCAAGACACACCGCGCGCACACCCACGCACAGTGCATGAGCGCGTGGTGACCCGCTAGGGGCGTGTCCGCACGCACACAGAGGCACGTGTCCAGACTGTCAGTTGTCTCGCGCCAGCACTTGGCACGCGGCACACCTCCCCAAGCTAGTTACCCCGCCTAGCCTACTTAGTGGCTGCGGCTATCACAGGACCTACCGGGGTATTAGGCGAGCTCCCCTCTCTTGGAGTTCTATTTTTTGTTTTTTTCCTTTATTGACTTTCAATTCCCCCCCGAAGGGGGCAGGCTGGCAGCATCTTAGTACGCTGCTCTACAGCCTACAGACTTTTATTTTAAAAACGGAAGAAGAAAAGAAACAAGAAAAACAGGCGATAAAACGGTGACGTAAAGTGTAAAATGGCGGAAAAATGCGGAAAGTTAAAACAGAAAGCAAAAGGGGTTGGCAATGTTAATAAAAGACACAGGAATCAGACAAGTAACATAGTACACACACAATTAAAAAACACGGCGACAGTCTGGTTTCTGTTCGCAAGAGATAAAAAGCACACCCAGTGACAGTATGATGGCCGTTCGCAACACTTCCCAAAAAACACAACACGGAACACTCACTGTAAAACACTCACTGTAAAACACTGCACGAAAAGGGCGGCACAAAGATGACACTCCTGAGCCAAAGGCAGATTGGGGGGGGAGCCTGGAGGAGGGGGAAGAACAAGGAGGTAGGAAGGAAGAAAACGAAAAGGGGGAGGAACCAAGGAGGGAGAGGACTAATAAAGGGGGAGAGGGGCAGGGCAGATGCGAGAGGGAATGAGAGGAGGCAGAGGAGGGAAATGCAAAAGGACTCAGGGGAGAGAAGGGGGCAGAGAGAGGGGAGGTGGGGAAAAAAAGAGGATGGAAGGGAGGGAGAGGGAGCCCGGGAAAAGGACAGAGGAAAGTAGGGGGAGCGAGGATCAGAGTTAATAGGAGGGATAAATGAAGGGAGAGAGGGCATCATCCGGGAGGGGGAGTTGATGGAAGCCACCTTGGGAAAGGAGATGAAGGGTGTAGAGATGGAGGGTAGGGGGGGACACAACAGTGAAGACATGGCAGGGGGCAGAGATGGGAGAGGAGAGGAGCAACCAGGGGGTGAGAGGGATCAAGGCGGTGGGAGGTGTAGAGGATGCGGATATGTTCGAGGAATAGGAGCAGATGGAGGAAAGGAATGAGATCATAGAGGATCCGCTTGGGGACGGGAGGCATATACGGAAGGCGAGGCGAAGTGCATGACGCTCAAGGATCTGGAGGGACTTATAGAATTTGGGGGGGGTGGGGAGATATCCATGCAGGACTGGCATAACAGAGGATGGGACGGATTAAGGATTTATAGGTGTGGAGGATGGTAGAGGGGTGCAACCTCCATGTCTGGCCAGAGAGGAGTTTGAAGAGTTGGAAGCGGTTGTGGGCTTTGGATTGGATGGAGTGGAGATGAGGGATTCAGGTGAGGTGATGGTCAGTGGTGAGGCCAAGGTAGGTGAGGGTGGGGGTGAGGCGGACAGGAAGGGTGCAGACAGTAAGGGAGAAATCCAGGAGCCAGAAGGAGCGAGTGGTACGACCTGCGATGATTGCCTGGGTCTTGGAAGGATTGATTTTCAGGAGCCACTGGTTACACCATGCAGCAAAAGGTCAAGGTGGTTCTGGAGAAGGCGTTGGGACCGTTGGAGGGTAGGAGCGAGGGCGAGGAATGCGGTTTCATCAGCATATTGCAAGAGGTGTACTGGAGGGGGGGGGGGAGGTTGGGGCATATCTGCCGTGAACAGGAGGTAGAGCAGAGGGGAGAGGACAGAGCCCTGGGGCAGACCTGCAGAGGGGTAGAAGGTGTGGGAATTGGCATTATGGATGCTAACATAGGAGGGGCGGTGGGAGAGGAAGGAGGCCATCAGACGGATGTAGTTGATAGGAAGGGCGTAGGTTTGGAGTTTAAACAGGAGACCGGGATGCCAGACACAGTCGTAGGCCTTTTCGAGGTCAAGGGAGACAAAAATGGCGGAGCGACGGGAGTTAAGCTGGAGGGAGAGGAGATGAGTGAGGCGGAGGAGTTGGTCATCAGCAGAGAAGGAAGGTCGAAAGCTTGGAGTTCTACATTTACATCTACATTTATACTCCGCAAGCCACCCAACGGTGTATGGTGGAGGGCCTTATCTGTTTAGTGCGTGTCATAGGTTTTTCTTCACTACCCTCATCAATAATACATTTAGTCATAAAAAGCGCAATTTCATTTTTAAAAAATATTTTTAAAAATTACAACAGTCTAATAAGTACAGCGTGTGCCGTGATATTCGCGGCATAATTGGAGGTCACAACGCCACCGGTCAGGTGAAGCTAAACTCGCGTGCAGTTCCGTCACTGGTGCCGAGAGGGCGCCTCTACCATCCAGTGTGGTAAAGCTCTGTGCAGCCTTACATCCCTCCACCCCCACCCACCCCCACCCCCACCCCCACCCCCGTTTTGAAGCCGATGTTTTCCGCCGTACTGAGCCTTTAAGTTGCTTGTATAACATAGGAAATGTTGCGTATTTTCGTAACCTTCGTGTTGAATAATGCCACCTTGCTGGGGAGTCAAGGTGGCGTGGGAGGAGGGGATATTTACAGTCATCCTTCTGAAGAGACAGATGCAGTAAGAGGAAGAATGTGGTAAGTGAAAATCAGTAGAGCTAACTGGCAAACTGGAAGAGAAGACTGATTATATGTAATAAGTACAATTTTCATACAATAACGTAAATTATAAGATTTAAGATTCACTGGCAATTTATCAGGTAGCAAAGACCTACAATATTTTAACTAGAACAAATTTGTGTTGAAAATTTCTGCATAACGTTGCAGGGGAAAATGTGCAATCTGGTGTCTTACTTAAACCTTGTTGCCCGTCAAATAACGCTGCTATAGTATTATGTGGTTCGTGATCGTTAAATGCCTTTAAAGTGTCACAGCAAATTCTTCAGAATTCCGGTGCTTGTCCTCCTACTTTCAGTTTTCCTCGAACAAGCGACGTTTCACGAACTGATGTTGGTTACTTTTTTCAGGTTCTGAAAATTTCGGATGATCAGTTGAAAGCTACACATACACAGTATTTTAGCTTTCTGTTATAGGAGGAATTTGAAAATTTACCGTTGTCACTGTTAATGAATGTCAGCATGACGGAAACTGAAGTTTGAGCTAATCAAAATATATTTTTTTGACCCATTACGCTTCCATTTTTTGTTTCTGAAAATTCTAGACATCCAGTCTGAGGCTTGTGATGTACGTTAGCACTGTGTGGGGCGCCTGAATCCGCTTCTTTAGTAAAAATCGGACAAGTGCAAGTACGAGTCGCACTCTGAGGGTTCCGTACGAAGTTAATTATGCATATACGACCAACCCAGTACATTAGGTTGACCCGTAAGTTCGTAGCGTTTTTGTTTTGCCTGTTGGTATTCCGGTTGCTGTGGACTTATGGATGCTAGAAAGTGAAGCGACGAGTGGAGCACATTTCCGACATATTCTTCTGTTTGAATTCAGTAGAGGAGTGACAGCAGCGGAGGCGGCTAGAAATATTTGCGCCGTGTTTGGAGATAATGCCATTGGGCAGACCACAGCAAGAAAATGGTTTTCTCGTTTTGAGAAGGATCTTTTCGACATCAGTGACTCTCCACGTTCAAGAAGAGCTTCGGGATTTGATGAAGATCGTTTAAACGCAACAATGATCCACGTGATTATACTGGAGAACTAGCAAATGTGATGAACCATTCCACCATTTTGCGACATGCAGTGGTTAAGGTTCAAAAATCGGGTGTACGCGTACCGCATGCTCTAAGCCAAAATCACAAAAATAAAAAATAAAAATGGTTCAAATTGCTCTAAGCACTATGGTACTTAACATCTGAGGTCATCTGTCCTCTAGACTTAGAACTACTTAAACCTAACTAACCTAAGGATATCAGATATATCTAGGCGCTTCAGTCCTGAACCGCGCGACTGCTACGGTCGCAGGTTCGAATCCTGCCTCGGGCATGGATGCGTGTGATGTCCTTAGGTTAGTTAGGTTTAAGTAGTTCTAAGTTCTAGGGGACTGATGACCTCAGATGTTAAGTCCCATAGTGCTCAGAGCCATTTGAACCAGCCATTGTTTGGAAAACTCTGCGAACTTATGCACCAATCTAACATTAATAACAATAGTTCCGTGTGGCCGAATGGCCTGGTGCGAGTCTTTCTATTGCACGCAACTTTGGCGACTTTGTGTTTCTGCTCTACCCCGGCTGTCCAAACGGGTAAAGGGGCCCTACAGTTTAGCGTGAAATCCGAACCACCTGTTATTTCATCATCGTTGAGATGTGTATGCCAGGTTAAAACGGAGAGTGAAAAACCCGTGGTCCGAGCGAAATCTGATGCTGATACCTCTCGGATTTCAGCACGCGATTTTCAGCCCCGTTCCACCTCCTCCCCCCTCCAGTTTTTTCCGTTGCATTTGGTCGTGGCGGACGTCACATGACACCCGTTCAAGTTCATTGTTGAACCCCTCACTCATTTTTATATCTATTTTTTGTTGTTACAGAGAGCAGCCATCCCTCTGACCGAACGCACTGAGCTACCGTGCCGGCTACTTCTAGACCACCAGGTCCAACATGTACACTACTGGCCATTAAAATTGCTGCACCACGAAGATGACGTGCTACAGATGCGAAATTTAACTGACAGGAAGAAGATGCTGTGATATGCAAATGATTAGCTTTTCAGAGCATTCACACAAGGTTGGCGCCGGTGGTGACACCTACAACGTGCTGACATCAGGAACGTTTCCAACTGATTTCTCATACACAAACGGCAGTTGACCGGTGTTGCCTGGTGAAACGTTGATGTGATGCCTCGTGTAAGGAGGAGAAATGCATACCATCACGTTTCCGACTCTGATAAAGGTCGGATTGTAGCCTATGGTTTATCGTATCGCGAGATTGCTGCTCGCGTTGGTCGAGATCCAATGACTGTTAGCAGAATATGGAATCGGTGGGTTCAGGAGGGTAATACGGAAGGCCATGCTGGATCCCAACGGCCTCGTATCACTAGCAGTCGAGATGACAGTCATCTTATCAGCGTAGCTGTAACGGATCGTGCAGCCACGTCTCGATCCCTGAGTCAACAGATGGGGACGTTTGCAGGACAACAACCATCTGCACGAACAGTTCGACGACGTTTGCAGCAGCATGGACTATCATTTCGGAGACCGTGGCTACGGTTACCCTTGACGCTGCATCACAGACAGGAGTGCCTGCGATGGGGTACTCAACAACGAACCTGGATGGACGAATGGCAAAAACGTTATTTTTTCGGATGAATCTAGGTTCTGTTTACAGCATTGATGGTCGCTTCCGTGTTTGGCGACATCAGGGGTGAACGCACATTGGAAGCGTGTATTCGTCATAGCCATACTGGCATATCACCCGGAGTGATGGTATGGGGTGCCATTGGTTATACGTCTCGGTCACCTCTTGTTCGCATTGACGGCACTTTGAGCAGTGGACGTTACATTTCAGATGTGTTACGATCCGTGGTTCTACCCTTCATTCGATCCCTGCGAAACCCTACATTTCAGCAGGATAATGCGCGACCGCACGTTGCAGGTCCTGTACGGGCCTTTCTAGATACAGAAAATGTTAGACTGCTGCCCTGGCCAGCACATTCTCCAGATCTGTCACCAATTTAAAACGTCTGGTCAATGGTGGCCGAGAGACTGGCTCGTCACAATACGCCAGTCACTACTGTTAATGAACTGTGGTATCGTGCTGAAGCTGCATGGGCAGCTGTACTTGCACACGTCATCCAAGCTCTGTTTTACTCAATGCCCATGCGTATCAAGGCCGTTATTACGGTCAGAGGTGGTTGTTCTGGGTACTGATTTCTTAGGATCTATGCTCCCAAATT
This sequence comes from Schistocerca cancellata, assembly GCF_023864275.1. Taxonomy (NCBI): domain Eukaryota; kingdom Metazoa; phylum Arthropoda; class Insecta; order Orthoptera; family Acrididae; genus Schistocerca; species Schistocerca cancellata. The sequence goes on from NC_064628.1 coordinate 396,288,516, forward strand.
GCGTGAAAATGTAATCACATGTCAGTTCTAGTATAATATATTTGTCCAGTGAATATCCGTTTATCATCTGCACTTCTTCTTGGTGGAGCAATTTTAATGACCAGTAGTGTATGTAGCTAGTTGATGAGGCATTTGTGATTATCAAAACATGTGACGTATAAGGACGTAGTTTTTGATTGTGTTTACTTAGAAGCTTGAATTATTTACACTCCCAAAAGACAGTAGACATTAGTACTTGATATAAATTTCAGCTTCATGTCTCTGCTCGTTACTAAAACAAAGGCGTGTTCACAGACAGACAAGCGGACAGAGAACAAAGTGATCCTGTAACAGTTCCGTTTTTACCTGCTAAGGGTCGTATCCATAAAAATTGCTAAACACGCTGTAGCGGCAACGTACGAGGGTCGTTCAATAAATAATGGTCTACATTTTTTCTCAGAACGTAGTTATTGTTAAGAATCAGAATTTGGTGACAATATACATCAACATTTCTTGTCCATGTCCTATTTTTCTACGTAGTCCCCATCACGTTCTATGGCCGTTCGCCAACGTTGTGGAAGAGCATGTTGGTGAAAGCTCTTGTCCTGTAGGTGTAGGCCATGTTTTCACTGCACGACTGACACTCTCGTCATCTTCAAAGCGTGTTCCCCGTAGAGAATCTATAAGTGGCCCAAAGACATGGAAGACAGAGAGTGCCAGGTCTGGGCTGTAGGGTGGATGAGGCAATGATGTCCAGCCCAATTTGTCGATGTGTTCCCAGGTTCTCAGACTTGTGTGTGGCCGTGCATTATCGTGTTGGAGCAAGATTTCTGCTGGATTCTTGTCCGATCGAACACGTCGGAAACGGTTCTGGAGTTTGGCTCAAATGGTTCAAATGGCTCTGAGCACTAAGGGACTTAACGTCTGAGGTCATCAGTCGCCTACAACTTAGAACTAATTAAACCTAACTAACCTAAGGACATCACACACATCCATGCCCGAGGCAGGATTCGAACCTGCGACCGTAGCGGTCGCTCGGCTCCAGACTGTAGCGCCCAGAACCGCACGGCCACTCCGGCCGGCGGTTCTGGAGTTTATTCAGAGTCTTCGCGTATGCTTCTGAGTTGATGGTTGACCCTCTTGGCATCAGATCCACGAGAATGACGCCGCCACAATCCCAGAAGACTGTCGCCATGAAATTTCTGGTAGCGGAGGTTGTCTCAAGTTTCTTCTTTTGTAGTGAATGAGGATGATGCCTATCCGCGGACTGCCTTTTTGTTTCTGCCTCACAGTGGTGCACCCAGCTTTCGTCCGCCGTAACGCTCCGTGACAGAAAGACCTCTCTGTCGGTCTCAAAACGCTCCAACAATTCAGATTAAATGGCCTGAGTCGTACTGCGGCTCGCGTTGGTGCTGTTTGTAGGTTTCCGCCCTCTGTTGTAAGCCAGACGGTATCGTTTGGTTGGCATGGTTGCGGTTGTTTGTCTTCTTCTCGTGCTGACTGGCGCCACTTGGTTTCGCAAGCGTTGCCTGTCCGTTAGTGGCAGCAGTGGCGGTTATCAATACGTAGTAACGCCCTATCTTTTGGGCGACGTCGTTGTGTTTCCGTGTCATGTGAGTCTGCGAAATTCGGTTGAGAACACAGGAGGAGCCAGGTCCCTGCAGTGCGTGAACACGCTTGGACCGCTGTTGGCACGCATGGAAGGGCTGTGGTCACGAGGGTGCACGACCTCTTCGTAAACCGGATCCAGCAAGCTTTAAGATGAGTGCATTTCAATCCAAGTAGAGAAACCTCCACCATTGTGATATCTCGCGATTCTCCAGTGACTTGGGTTCGTGTTGCTGCTCGTAGTGTCGCCGAGGCGAAGAGCAGCGTGTGGAGTGCTTGGGTAAGGCAAATCTGATTAGCTTTCCTCGACTTCTTAGTACTGTTTACTGCGTTCAACTTGTTACAATTTGTTAAGTTCAGCCGGCCGGTGTGGCCGTGCGGTTCTAGGCGCGTCAGTCTGGAACCGCGAGACCGCGGTCGCAGCTTCGAATCCTGCCTCGGGCATGGATGTGTGTGATGTCCTTAGGTTAGTTAGGTTGAAGTAGTTCTAAGTTCTAGGGGACTGATGACCTAAGCTGTTAAGTCCCATAGTGCTCAGAGCCATTTGAACCATATTTGTTAAGTTCAACCAGCGGTAATTTTTGTTGTCTGGTGACCGCTAACGCCTCAGTTATCTGCCTCCTGGCCTGGGGGTTAGTTTATGTAACGGCAGTGTACGTTTCCTCGCCTTGCCACTGCTGTCCGGTAAGGCGTGCAGTTTTGACAGCTTTCTTGATTTCAGCCCGGTTGGTGATTCTTCTACTCTGGTGGTAGTGATTCCTTTCTCGGTCCGGGCGCTCTAAACACTGTATTCAGGGGACGTAGTGCAGACCGCCGGTTCCGGCTTTGGCGTATTGTTCCATCGTTGGATTTGGTTTATCGGACGTGAAGTAGCTTCAGCAAGATTATCAATAGTCATTCGTTAGACTGCCACTAGTCTGAGTTACCATCTTGTGAAGTGAATGCAACTCTTGGCTGCCTGTCTCATCGCTCGCAAAAGTGTGTTGCCGGACCTCCTGAGAGGTCGATTCCTGGAGCACCGTCTGTGGCCCCTTGGTTCTTGTAAGACATGTGTGTTGTAAAGTGAGATCTGATGGCCAGTAGTCCAGTGTAACGCTCCTTCAGTCCACGCCTTCTGCGGGTATAATCTGCTTCAGTACCCTTTAAGGAACCTATGTACATGTCCTTGTGTTTTATCATTGTATTATTTAGTACAATACCTTGTAAGGCCTACATTAAAGGTTATATATGTCTAGTTAATAGTTCGGGTCGCCTTCTGGAATAATTCTAGGAGTGTAGCGTTCAGTGGATGTTAAGGTTTGTGTTACAAAGTTTACCATCATTTTATTTCACCCGTTTGGTGATCAGTTGCTTGTTTTTTAATTGACCTTTGCTATTGTATTTGCTCTTTTACAGTAGGTTTCTAAATTTTTTTATATTATTGCCGTTCCTGGCGTGTGAGGCCTCCAGCCGTGATTGTGGTCATTTGCCTTAAAATTCTAATTTGGTATTTGTATTCCAGCAGTAAGCTTTAAAACCTTATTTACTGCCATTCCTTGCGTCTGATGCCTTCTACTGTGTTTGTGGCGACTTATCTTCAATATTTCAATACCTTTAAGTTGTAAATGCAGCGAGTTCTTAAGCAATTCTTAAATTATTTCCATTTCTGTCGTGTAAGGCCTTCTGCCCAGATCACAACAGCTTGCATTTAAAACATTATCTGCTGCATCTGTATTTAATGGTGATTTGCTAATTTGTAACTCACTGAAAACACTATTTTTTTCACAGCTGTTAATTCCTTCATTAATAACGTGTGGTATTTTTATTTATTGTTGAGTCTGGAATTACTGGCTTAAAATAAATTATGTGTAACTGTAAAAGGCAATCAATAGTAACTGATTACGGTCCGTCCACAACCGTAACCGAATCCTGCCTCTCCTTGACGTCCAGGTTTCATGGCCTTTCTTTGAATCTTGTGGTCCGCTGTAAGTATTCGTGGAATCCATCGTGAGCACCTCTTTGAATATCCTAGAGTCTCGATCATTGCAGACGCATTTCCAATGCTGACCGACAAGAGCCAATTGTCGAGCTGTGATGCGCCGGTCGACACGAATAATGACATCCGTACGATTCAGCTTATCTCGCAAAAGTGGCTGTTACATAACGTCCCGAGCATGGCTGATCATGGAGTCCTGTTTCCGCAATTCCTGAGGCTGTAACTTTCTTTACCCATCGCCCAGCTGTACTTCTATCAACTGCAGCATCGACATACACTGCACACAAACGTTTACGGATGTTCACCATGGTTTCTTTTTCTGCACACAAGAAGTGAACAACAACACGCTGCTTGTAACATGGGTAGTATGTAGACGCCATTTTGACACTGTACTACTTCTCTGCCATCTGCCAGAACGGTTCGAAACTTCACCGACGCACAGAACAAACTTCAAATGTGAAGCACAAACAAGGACGTTTGTCTATGTATATTAATGGCCTTTTTTTTTTAAATGTGGGGCATTACTTATTGAACGACTCTCGTAGAAGTACGAGCGAGAAAGGGCCAATATGGGCGCGGTCGGAAAGTCTGTCATGCTTTCCCTACACAGAGCTTCAAGAGTGGAGGCTGCGGCTACCACCGTGGAAGTCGAGATGGAGCGGCCGCAGCTGCCCTTGGGAGCCACACGGAGGCAGCGCAGAGGAAGTCTGTTTACCGGTCGGTTTAGTTTCCTGGTGGCTGCAAAAGCTGCCTGGTTTGATGCTGCCCGCCACACATTCGTCCCCTGTGCCAACCTCATGTCGGAGTGGCACTTGCACGCTACGGCCTCGGTCGTTGTACGTATTTCAATTGTCTTCCTGTACAGTTTTTGCTCTCTACGTCTCCCCCTAGTACAATGGTTTCCCACCTAGTGGTAATTACCCCCTGAGGAGTAAAATGATATTTTCTGAGGGGCAAAAACTAAACGATTTGACACTGTTTCAGTCTCTAAACTAAATTATATTCAGAACACATTGCTATTATCACAATTTTGTAAGACTGTAATAATAATTATATAAGTTATCAATAACTACTTTTTATCAATTAGCAGCATTAACCCAGGTTAGGTTACAGGTTCATCAAATAATCCACCTATTACACACATACGGGGCGACAATTATTGAACTATACGAAATAAAATCGTCATCACTTCTGAACCGTTTGCGTTAGAACGTCCAAACTACACGGTTGGCTGCGCGGCATTATTGGAATTAGTATGCGCTGTATGGTTTGGTTTAGCGACGTAGCCCACTTTCATTTGGATGGGTTCGTTAATAAGCAAAATTGACGCATTCAGGGGACTGAGAATCCGTATTTCGCGATCAAGAAGTCTCTTCACCCTCAACGGGCGACTATGTGGTGGCAGTGTCCAGTCACGGAATAATGGATGCGATATTCCTTGATGGCACGGTGACTACCGAACAGTACGTTAAAGTAGTTTTGGAAGATGATTTCATTCCCATTATCCAAAGTGACCCGATTTTGACAAAATGCGGTTCACTCAAGACGGAGCTCGACCCCATCGAAGCAGGATAGTGTTTGATATCCTGGAGGAGTACTCTGGGGCCACATTCTGGCTGTCTGATATCCTGAGCTAACTGCCATGAGCCTCGATTGGCGCCATATTCTCCGGATCTGAATACATGTGACCCCTTTTGTGGGCTATATTTAAAGACAAGGTGTACAGCAATAATCCTGAAACCACTGCTGAGCTGATGACAGCCACTCAGGAGGTCATCAACTGCATCAGTGTTCCGACACCTCAGTGGGTCATGCAGAATTTCGCTATTCGTCAGCGCCACAAATTCTATGATGGCAGGCATATCCAGCATGTCATAAACTATATCCGAACATCTGTGGTGATGTTTAAGTGTTGAGTAAAGTGTCTCCACGCCGTAGTTTGTGACTAATTTACTTTTTTTTCATACAGTTCAATAATTGTCACCCTGTATGTTGTGCTTTGTCTCGTTCATCACTGATGATAAAAATGAGACACGTACATAACAAATGCTTAATATCTCAAGAAAATTTCTTGTCTAAGTTATAGATAGTACCTGCAGTAGTCCAGAAATTGCTTCATTACTCGCTTCGAAACAGATAAATGAATTAATTGAGAGCACGACGCAGCAGTTAACTACATACGGGCTACTACAGTATTGTACACGGTTTTATTATTAAAAAAAATGGTTCAAATGGCTCTGAGCACTATGGGACTTAACATCTGAGATCATCAGTCCCCTAGAACTTAGAACTAGTTAAACCTAACTAACCTAAGGACATCACACACATCCATGCCCGAGGCTTTTATTACAAAGCATTAACAGCCTGAGGTCGTTCAATTTTTGCCATTTCAGAACTAAGCAGTGCAGCATTGAAGTGATTTACGTATAGTAAGTACAGTGCACGTATCTGAGCTTCTTTGATTTTAAATGGTGCTGCAGTGTGCAGGTCAAGCAAGTACCTCAGTAGAGAGGAGTCATGCATGAAAAGTATGGTTTGTGACAAGTGTCTTTCCTCACTGTGGATAGTTAGCTTTATTTTCTGATGAGGAGTTGTGGGTTGCGATGCACCTCGAATTTCTTCGTCATCCATTCTAACTCCCTCACACACACACACACACACACACACACACAAATGCACTAAATATCATTCACCTTTCATCATTTTAATAATAAGTGTTCTAAGGAAAGTCTTTCATTCTACAGTTTAGTTACGTGCTTAAGTTGGTATAATGAGTCAAAGGGTGGCGGGGTAACAGATGGAAGGAGGGGGGAGGGGGGAGATAATGCCTGCTGTCACTCAAAGGCAATGGTCAAAGAATTCTTCGCCGATTCTGCGGAGAACTTCCTCATTCCTTACCTTATCAGTCCATCCGATTTTCAACACTGTTCTGTAGTACCACATCCCAAACGCTTAGATTCTCTGTTCCGGTTTTCACCTTAAACCATGATTCACTACCACACAATGCTGTACTCCAAACGTACGTTCTGTCCGCCCCCGGTAGCTGAGTAGTCAGCGCGACAGAATGTCAATCCCAAGGGCCCGGGTTCGATTTCCGGCTGGGTCGGAGATTTTCCCCACTCAGGGACTGGGTGTTATGTTGTCCTAATCATCATTATTTCATCCACATCGACGCGCAAGTCGCCGAAGTGGCGTCAAATCGAAGGACTTGCACCCGGCGAACGGTCTACCCGACAAGAGGTCCTAGTCACACGACATTTATTTATCGTACATTCTCAAAAATTTCTTCCTCAAATTATGGACTATGTCTGATAATATTAGACTTGTTTGGTCAGCAACGGCCTCTTCACTTGTGCTTGTCTGTTTCTTATGTCCTCCTTGCTCTGTCCATCACGAGTAATTTTGCTTCGAAGGTACAGGGTGACAATTATTTAACTTTGAGAAAAAAACGTAAATTATTTCAAATTACGTCATGCACACACTTTATACAACATTTAAACTTCACTACAGATATGATTTAGGATATGATAGATAGGCCTGACGTCTTGGCGATTATGTAGATCAGATAAATAGAGAAATTCTGCATGACTCGCTGAAGTGTCGATGCTGTCGTTGACCTGAATGTCTGTTTTCAGGTCAGCAATGGTTTTGGGAGTATTGCTGTACACCTTGTCTATAATATAGCCCCACAAAAAGAAGTCGCATGTGTTCAGATCCGGAGAAAGTGGCGCCCATCGAGGCCCGTGCCAGTGACCTCTGGGTACCCCAGAGCCAGAATGTGGTCCCGTAAGTGCTCCTTCAGGACCTCAAACACTCTACTTCTTCGCAGGGGTCGGGCTCCGTCATGCATGAACCACATCTTGCCGAAATGAGGGTCAGTTTGGATAATGGGGATGAAATCATCTTCGAAAACCCTCACTTGCCTTTCGGTTGTCACCGTGACGTCAAGGAATATCGCGCCGATTATTCCTTGACTGGACATTGCCCACCACCCGCCACACAGTCACCTGTTGAGGCTGAAGAGACTCCTCGATCGCGAAATGCTGTTTCTCAGTCCCCCAAATGCTCCAGTTTTGCTTATTGACGAACCCATCCAAATGAATGTGGGCTTCGTCGCTAAACGAAACCATGCATATGCATACTAATTCCCATAAGGGCCCAGGCCAACCGTGCAGTTTGAACGTATTAGCGCAATCCGTCCAGAAGTGATGACGATTTTATTTCATATAGTTCAATAACCGTCACCCTGCAGCAGAACTCCTTCACTTCGTCTGCTTCGTGGTCACCAATTTTGGTGTTAAGCCTCTCACTGTTCTCAATGCCGCTGCTTAAACTGATAACTGTGTGGTGTACTGATTTTAAACATTTGTGTTTTTATTCTGCAGTGTTTATCTGATGATGTTCACCTGAAAAATGTGTGCACTTGTAGAGCGTCAAGGCAAGTTAAATTCCATAGTGACACATTGCAAGTTTCAAGTTATACGTTCTCTGGGAATCATTGGTTATTTAAATTTTGCACGTTTCCAATTTTTCTTATTGTCATTTCTCTTTCATTATCAGAATATTAAGCCAATTCACAACATTGTGCTTGTAAGATTGTTTAAGGGTTTTTTGAAATTTTTGTTTTCAAATAAATTTACGTCGAAAGATAAAATTAAGACCCCACAGCTCGAAGTCTTTCCACTCCACAGTTCCAACGCAGTTGCAAACCTATCACTCGCATATTGGAAATGTTCCTCTGCATCTCTATGCATTTTTTGTGTTCCTGAAATTACATTCAGTATTATTTTTCGAAGACTGTAATGTCAGTTGCTTCAGTACTCCGGCGTTTGTTTTCCTTCAGTTGGTGTATCGCTTCAGGATTATCTTCGTATACTTTTCCTTTTAAATATCTGCACAGATAAAAACCACAAGCAGATACGTCCGGGAAACGAGACGGCCTCAAACCTTTCCTCGTTGCGCTTCACCTATACGAAACAGCGGTCGACGAGACGTTGCTCGAAAAAATAGTAGCACCCTGTTCCATGTTCCCTTAATTGGGAACAGACGTCCTCGAAAATTTGATGTTAAACCCCAGTATTCATACTGAATTCGAAGAACATGTACCCGATAGTTCAAACACCAGAAATCTTGCAGCAAAGTCCAGTTTCTCTTAATAATGGAGTGGTATTTGATTCACAATGTGAAGGTTCCCCGTCGGTCCTTGGCGATAAGCCTGGCTATTCAAACGGTCAAAAACCGAGCTTAGTCGTTCTGAAAATACGTTGTCGGATCAAGTTCACCATCAACAGTCTTTGTAGGCAACCACTCGCAATACCTCCTTACTGCATTAGCTAGAGATAATACTTGTGCACATGATAGGTTCCTACTACATGGGCTGTACGGTAGAAACTCGTCTGTTGCGAAAGCCGCCTAATAGATATTTTGGGACTAGCAGTAATTTTAAGCAAAATGTTTCTGACAGCTTCCGCAGTTCTAACTGAAGACTTACAGTAACGCTTAGAACTGAAGACATCACCACTGGACCGCCATTTTGTCATCAGTTTCCGAACAGACTTTATTAAGAATACTGGAGTTCGGGAATTGTTCATGAGACCATGAATCTTCTTAACTTAAGCGGTCAGAGTATAAGCTTCAACTACGCACATCGTTTCGTTATCAAAATATGGTATAATTTACTTGAATTACAGAGATAAGGACGAGAATACACTCACAGCAATTCAAACTCTCAAGGAACGAGCAAAACCCGAAGCTGTCAACCAAGCCCGTCACGTGATCGGGAGGTAAGGAGAGCTGGTGACAGTAAGTTCATAACGAGTCGCTTACAGAGTGGTGCCGCCTCTAACTTGGACGTGACTGCATAGTCTGTATGTTACATACATTCCCCAAGAAGGGAATGAGGTCGAAATGCGTATGCCACCCCTCTTCAGACACTGAACAAACCAGCTACGTACACTGAAGTGCCAAAGAAACCGCTATAGGCATGCGTATCCAAATACAGAGATATATAAACAGGAAGAATACGGCGCTACGGTCGGCAAGGCCTATATAAGACAACAAGTGTCTGGCGCAGTTGTTAGATCGGTTACTGCTGCTACAATGCCAGGTTATAAAGATTTAGATGAGCGTGAACGTAGTGTTATAGTCGGCGCACGAGCGATGGGACACAGCATCTCCGAGGAAGCGGTGAAGTGGGGATTTTCCCGTGCGATCATTTCACGAGTGTATCGTGAATACCAGGAATTCAGTGAAAGATCAAATCTCCAACATCGCTGCACCCAGAAAAAAATCCTTCCAACGACGACTGAAGAGAATCGTTCAACGTGACAGAAGTGCAACCCTTCCGTAGATTTATTCAGATTTCAGTGCTGGGCCATCAACAAGTGTCAGTGTGCGAACCAATCAACGAAACATCTTCGATATGGGCTTTCGGAACCGAAGGCCCACTCGTGTATCCTTCATGACTGAGCCACACAAAGCTTTACGCCTCGCCTGGGCCCGTCAGCACCGACATTGGACTGTTGATGACTGGAAACACGTTGGCTGGTCGGACGAGTCTCGTTTCAGATTGTATCGAGCGGATGGACGTGTACGGATATGGAGACAATTTCATGAATCCATGGAACCTGCATGTCAGCAGGGGCTGTTCAAGCAGGTGGAGGCTCTGTAATGGTGTGGGGTTTGTGCAGTTGAATGGCACCTCTGATACGCCTAGATACGACTCAGACAGGTGACACGTACGTAAGCATCCTGCCTGTTCACCTGCATCCATTCATGTCCATTCTGCATTCCGACGGAATCGGGCAATTCCAGCTGGACAAAGCGACACCTCACGCGTCCAGAATTGCTACGAAGTGGCTTCAAACCACTCTCCTAAGTTTAAACTTTTTCACTGGCCACGAAACTCCCCAGAATGAACATTACTGAGCTTATCTGGTATGCCTTGCACTGCGCTGTTCAGGAGAAATCTCCACTCCCTCGTACTCCTACGGATTTATGAACAGCCCTGCAGGACTCATTGTGTCAGTTATCTCCTGCACTACTTCAGACTTTAGTCGAGTCCGTGCCACGTCGTGTTGCTGCACTTCTGCGTCCTCGCTAGGGCGCTACACGATATAGGCAGGTGTACCAATTTCTTTGAATCTTCAGTGAATAAAGTGAATGTGAATAAAAATGATGATTTAAAGTTTGGTAAGATGGTGGTAAGGTACGCAGTTTTGAATTCTGAGAGGATGACAGTATTGTGAAATTCTAGTAACATTTCCTACGCGAGGGATTTGGATGCAGTTGGGGTTGGAGACGAAGTCGTATGCCAAAGAATGTAGGATTATTGGGGAGCCCCGATCACCACCGAAGACGTGTCTGAAGGCCCTCCGGACACTTCTGGGTACCACCTTGACCGACGCCTGCCATTCTGCTCGACTTACAAGAAGTGATGGTCTGAGGTGGCATTTATTTTCGCAGCAGGATCCCTTTGGTTGTCATCCGCATACTCTCTCCTACCGTAACAGTGCGCATCCTAACTAACAACACAGTGAGAGTGTGAAGGAATGTACACTACTGGCCATTAAAATTGCTACACCACGAAGATGACGTGCTACAGACGCGAAATTTAACCGACAGGAAGAAGATGCTTTGATATGCAAATGATTAGCTTTTCAGAGCATTCATACAAGGTTGGCGACGGTGGCGACACCTACAACATGCTGACATGAAGAAAGTTTCCCACCGATTTCTCATACGCAAACAGTAGTTGACCGGCGTTGTCTGGTGAAACGTTGTTGTGATGCCTCGTGTAAGGAGGAGAAATGCGTACCATCACGTTTCCGACTTTGATAAAGGTCGGATTGTGGCCTAACGCGATTGCGGTTTATCGTATCGCGACATTGCTGCTCGCGTTGGTCGAGATCCAATGACTGTTAGCAGAATATGGAATCGGTGGGTTCAGGAGGGTAATACGGAACGCCGTGCTGGATCCCAACGGCCTCGTATCACCAGCAGTCGAGATGACAGGCAACTTATCCGCATGGCTGTAACGGTTCGTGCAGCCACGTCTCGATCCCTGAGTCAACAGATGCGGACGTTTGTAAGACAACAACCGTCTGCACGAACAGTTCGACGACGTTTGCAGCAGCATGGACTATCAGCTCGGAGCCCATGGCTGCGGTTACCCTTGACGCTGCATCACAGACAGGAGCGCCAGCAATGGTGTACTTAACGACGAACCTGGGTTCACGAATGGCAAAACGTCATTTTTTCGGATGAATTCAGGTTCTGATTTCAGCATCATGATGGTCACATCCGTGTTTGGCGACATCGCGCCGAACGCACATTGGAAACGTGTATTCGTCATCGCCATACTGGCGTATCACCCGGCGTGATGGTATGGGGTGCCATTGGTTACACGTCTCGGTCACCTCTTGTTCGCATTGACGGCACTTTGACCAGTGGACGTTACTTTTCAGGCTCTACCCTTCATTCGATCCCTGCAAAACACTACACTTCAACAGGATAATGCACGACCGCATCTTGCAGGTCCTGTACGGCCCTTTCTGGATACAGAAAATGTTCGACTGCTACCCTGGCCAGCACATTCTCCAGATCTCTCACCAACTGAAAACGTCTGGTCAATGGTGGCCGAGCAACTGGCTCGTCACGATACGCCTGTCACTACTCTTGATGAAGTGTGGTATCGTGTTGAAGCTACATGGGCAGCTGTACCTGCACATGCCATCCAAGTTCTGTTTGACACAATGCCCAGGCGTATCAAGGCCGATATTACGGCCAGAGGTGGTTGTTGTGGTTACTGATTTCACAGGATCTATGAATCCAAATTGCGTGAAAATGTAATCACATGTCAGTTCCAGTATAATATATTTGTGCAATGAATACCCGTTTGTCATCTGCATTTCTACTTGGTGTAACAATTTCAATGGCCACCAGTGTATTTAAGAAATGAAAGACGACGAGCAGAAGTAGTGTGAATGAACGAGTGAGTCAATCAGTCTTTCAAAACAGCTACGTCGAAGAAACTACAAAACACTGAGTGGTTTGTGTTGTACCTAGGAATCCTGCATACTCGGTTCGCTAGACAAAGTATCATACAACTAGTATTAATGAGTTTTCTTACAAAAGACAATTACAATTACTTAACTTTGATATGTGTCGCAAGCGATAAGTTATATGCAAAATAATCAGTCTTCTTCAGAATAGGCAAACACAAGTGTGTGCCAAGTAGAGAGTGCTAATGAAGTCGCTAACGTTGACGCTGCTACCGAAGTGACTTGCCACTAGTCGGGTGCCGCTCTTATGTACTCTTCACACAGATGCCGCTGCTGTCAGGTTGTCGTCCTGGAGGGAGGTCAGTTACCTTCTCTGTCATTTCCGACTGCCGTGTCGGCGCTGGCTTTACGCAATAATATTTCTTCTCCCCCTCCCCCCCCCCCCCCCGCGACCACCACCAAAACAACGGACCATCGTCGTATATGGAACACGACATTGGGATGGACTGGAAACTTTGTCTGCAGGGGACATGAGACTTACGGTCGTACCCCGCCATACGGCCTTCGCTCTGGTTGAAATGTCCCCTGGAAAACGCCCAGAAGGGTACGTGTCCACCTCTGAGGCCTGTGGTGTGCGTACTGTAAGACGTTCGGTACACACACCATCAGATTATTTGACTTGTCGCTCTAACGAAGTAGGTGAGTGTCAGCTATATGTCTCGTGGTCTTATCGTGGCGTGTTTATCTTCTGCCGTTAGGTCAGACGATAGAAATGCCACTTGCACACTTAGAGTATCAGATTGACGGTGACCAACTTTAAACAGAACTTGATTAATTTTCACACACATTTATTAAAAATAATAAAAAGCATAGATATTATGTAACTTGATTCTGGATGCTGTTAGAATTGACAATCTGAAGTTCCTTTGGTCTTGGTACGTTAATCTTATTGTCACATATCTCTGATACTTGACAAAGTGTCTATTAATTTATCTTCATGGTTATGTACAGGAATATGATAATCTTATTAGGCGCAGACTGAAACTTGACTATAGACTGATACAGACAAATGCAAACTGGTACAGACTAATGCAGACAAATGCACACTGAGTAATCGGAGGTCTGTACACTCGTTATAATACCTCGCGCGTTCAGGTATCACTGCGCGAGTGTGATCCGCGAGGAGAAAAGGTTCTACGTTAGCAGCAATCTCATTGGCTGCATTACATACTAATACGCGGATCGGTGGAAGCAAAATTTGGTCTGTCTCTAAGGCAGCGCCATCTCGTTGTGCGGAGACGGACGAGCGCTGCGCCTGCGCTGTTGTGCTTAGCGGGGCGCGCTCTAGTGGGAAAGTTGTGTACACGCTGACTACGCGGAACTATGTACACAACAAGGCCCAAGGCGTCGACTGTTGCGGTGTGGGCGGGTACAGCTCCATCAGTAGAACGAGAGGAAATGGAAGAGGCAAAGGCTCCGTCTCCATGGGGTCGTCCCACGGTGTCGTGGTGACACCCTCTGGCGGCTGTTGTGTCCGCGCTGTCCTCGGGTTCCGTAAATCTGGGGGAAGAGATACAGCAGGATCACCGTGCAGATGACGGTGGCTAATTTGCTTGAGATGTCGGCTCTGCAGTCCGTCTGGACCTGAAATGATATACATGCATGCGCCAAGTCGACGAAGCATCTCGTCTCGCGCCCATCGTCTGCTGCAGCTAAAAGCCCTGTAAAAGGTAATTTCACGCGGCGCGAAGCGATACCTGCGGCCTTCCTGCGGCGCCGGATGCTGAGGAGGGTGGAGCAGGCGGAGCAGTGTGCAATGTCGGCGGCCGTGAAGCAGTTCCGCCGGCGATGATCCATCTCGTGGTTGCAAACTACACGAGGCGAGAAACTGTTGCAATCCTTGATCTTTTGTGTGTACGGAGGAAAGTCTGGTCATTTGCTGCTTGAAGATTCTGACAAAACGTTCCGCTTCGCCGTTTGACTGTTGATGGAACGGTGCACTAGTGAGATGCTGTATGCCATTTCGTTCACAGAATGTTTCAGATTCATCTTACGTGAACTGAGAGCCGTTGTCCGACACTATGACTTCACGCAAACCTTCGTGGCAAAAAATAGAGGACAACGCCTGAACTGCGCAACGTGCCTTCGTCGAGTTTACTGGCGCGGCAAAAGGAAACTTGCTGTATGAGTCTACCACAATCAACCAGCGAGTGTCCCAAAAAGGTCCCGCAAAGTCTATCTGCACAAGTTGTCATGGTAATGGCGACTTAAGTCAAGCAGAGAATTTTTGCGGCGGAGTGGACTGATTTTCCGCACATACGTGACACTGTGACGTCATCAGTTCTATTTGAGTGTCCACACTCTGCCAAGTACAGTGTCGGCACGCTAACTGTTTCGTACGAACGCTCCATCACTGTCCTTGGTGAAGTAACAGCAACACTTATTTTTGCAAAGCTTTGAGGATCAAGACACGTGATTGTCCACTGTCATTTAGAACAAGAGTCACACCTTGCTGTATAGCGAAGCTATGGCGACGTGCAAGGTATCGGCGCACTACAGAGGTCTTTATGCTATGCAATGAGCGAGGCCAACTTGTGCGAATGCATTTTAGCAAAATGTTCGAATCTGAAGCAGCTTCCGTGGCCTGTGCAACTTTCCTATAGTTCAGAGGAAAGGATTGAAGCAATTCAGAATCCTGAGCATCGCTGTGACAACAAGATGTAGCAGAAAGTCTGTATCAGGGCCAGTCGGAAGCCGTGAAAGTGGGTCTGCATTACCAAATTGAGCTGTCGGACGATACACAGTCTCGTACTGGTATTGAGACAACAACAAAGCTCATCTTTGCAATTTTTGGGCAGTTCCTGTACGAACCGGCTGCATCGAATGCTACAAGGACTGCAATGGCTTGTGATCCGTTACTAAGTAGAATTTTCTGCCATACAAATAGTGGTAGAATTTTATGACACCATAAACAACAGCCAATGCCTCTTTCTGTATTAGGCATGAGCTTTTGACAACCCTTTTGATGCGAAAGCAATAGGCCTGTCTTTATCACCAAATCTGTGTGAAAGCACTGCACCGATTGTGTAAGAGGAAGCGTCAACTTGCAACACAAGTAGTTTGTCAGGATCAAAGTGAACCAGGCATCGATCACTAAGCAACGCATCTTCAAGGTTTTGAAAAGCTTCTTGGCACTCATCTGTCCAAACAAACAGGACGTTCTTGCGGCACAAGCGTTGCATGGTGCTGTGATTTGTGCAGCATTCGGTTTGAACCGAATATAATAGTTCATTTGCCCTAAGACTAACTGCAATTCTGTGACATTGCGAGGAACTTCCACGTCACGTATAGCTAACAAATGTGACTGAAGAGGATGTACACCTTGACTCTTTATGACATGACCAAGATACTGCAACTCAGGTTAAAAAAAAAATCACACTTGTCCAGTCTACTCTTTAGTCCTGCATCACATAACACACGAAACAAAGCACGCAAATTTGCAATGTGTTCTTCAGGTGTACGATCTGCTACGACAATATTGCCCAAATAGCTTGAAGAGTTTAGTACTTGAACAGTCAGCTGTTCCAAATACCGTTGGAAAATGCTGGGGGCGGAAGCACTGCCAAAAAGCAAACACAAATATCTGAACAAGCCCAAATGAGTGTTCTCAACATCTAGTGGTATTTGAAGATATGCGTCACGCAAATCATTTTTTGAAAAGTAGCTACCAGCGCCTAATCTGTCCATGAGATCCTCTGGGCGTGGCAATGGATAAGTACCAATCACAGTTTGTGGGTTGGCTATAGACTTAAAGTCAACACAAAGACAAATACGACCTGAAGTTTTAGGGAGCAAAACCAGTGGACTTTCCCACTGACTAGCTTGTATGGGCGGAATAGCTCCGCTATCTTGCAATTGCTTACGTTCAGCAGCCTCTTTGTCCCGAAACCCAATGGGAAAAGTCCTGGCTCTGCCAAATTTTGGCTGAGCATTGTCTTTCATGGTAATATGTGCAACAAAATTGTTAGCCGTACCTAAACCTTCAGAAGAGAGTTCAGGGAATTCTTTCAGCAAACTAGCTACACAGTCGTTGGCAGTGAATGCACTCACTGACAACTCATTGCCCTGAATTTTAAAGCCAAACAAATCAAACGAATCAAGGCCACATAGTTTCTCACAATCGCGTGATTGTAGCACAGTGAAAGTCACAGTTCAAGTATGCGAGCGATACATTTTCTCAGAACGGCAGGCCGGCCGGAGTGGCCGTGCGGTTCTAGGTGCTACAGTCTGGAGCCGAGCGACCGCTACGGTTGCAGGTTCGAATCCTGCCTCGGGCATGGATGTGTGTGGTGTCCTTAGGTTAGTTGGCTTTAATTAGTTCTAAGTTCTAGGCAACTGATGACCTCAGAAGTTAAATCGCATAGTGCTCAGAGCCATTTGAACCATTTATTTCAGAACGGCAATGTATAGTCCTTTATAAGCCGTCAGGTGCGCGCTAGTTTTAGACAGGCGTGAGGAGCCTAACAGTTCATATTTATTACTATTCATCAGTGTAACAGAGGCACCATGTCCAATTGAAATTTCACGTGTTTTCCAATAGGATGCAAATGAACAAAAAGTTTGTTGGACTGGCATAGCAGTGAAGAAATTTTTTGCTTGCTACCTTTGCTAATGCCTGCAGCAGGCTTTGAATACGGCACATTTATGACATGGGCCTTGTGAGTAGATTTTTGTGAGCAGGCAGAATTCTTAAGTTTGTTCCATTGCAAACAAGCGGGTTGCACATGTCCTTTCTTGCCACAAGCGTAACACTGTGCTTGTCTAGAGGGGCAGTCTTGGTGTTGGTGCCGTCAATAGCCTACTTACAAGGGAACCTCCCCCTCGCACCCCTCTCAGATTTACTTATAACTTGGCACAGTGGATAGGCCTTGAAAAACTGAACACAGATCATTCGAGAAAACAGGAAGAAGTTGTGTGGAACTATGAAAAAATAAGCAAAATATACAAACTGAGTAGTCCATGTGCAAGATAGGCAACATCAAGGAAAGCGTGAGCGTGGAAGTGCCGTGGTCCCGTGGTTAGCGTGAGCAACTGCGGAGTGAGAGGTCCTTGGTTCAAACCTTCCATCGTCTGAAAATTCTTCTTCCTTTATTTTCGCAAAGTTATTAAGTCCTTTCTTTGATTGACGTCTCTGTTCACTGTAATAAGTTTAGTGTCTATGCTCTGCGACCGCACCGCAAACTTACAATTCGGAAAATATTCATTGACCTTGTTATTAAAGTCGCGAGCTATATTTGCTGGACTCATATTGCCCACGGAATACATCTCACGTATTTAATGCACTCCCGTCCAAAGTAGCGAACAGTCAACTGCCAGCCAGGGAGCCTCGTTAGCAGGAATACTCCTCTTCCGTGAGCTGTTGTCGACTGACGTGTGTTTCGATGTTTGTTTAGTTGTAGTATCCTCATGCTACGGCGCAGTTACCTCGCATCGGACGGACGGACGGACAGATAATAATTGTCTGAAAATAAACTCTTCACTCCAGGGTAGACTTGAACCAAGGACCTCTTAAGTCGCAGCTGCTCACGCCAACCACGGGACCACGAAGCTCCTAAGCTCACTTTCTCCTTGATGTTGCCTATCTTGCACATGGACTACTCAGTTTGTATATTTTGCTATTTTTTTCATAGTTCCACACAACTTCTTCCTGTTTTCTCGATTGATCTGTGTTCAGTTTTTCAAGGCCTATCCACTGTGCCAACTTATAACTAAATCTGAGGGGGGTACGATGGGGAGGTTCCCTTGTTAGTGAACTGTTTACATGGCTTGGCGTGCGCGTGCTGTTGCTGCCTACTGGGCCAGTCGTGAGCAAGGGACGACTCAAGCCAACAAATTGGCGGCTGCTCAAATTTATCGGCCGTCATGGCACCTGAATCATACAGATCTAGAATTTTCACTACATGATGATATGATGGATGGGACTGTTTCAAAATCTGTTCTATAAGGTTGGCATGAGTTACATTGTACGCGATTGCATCACGCATCATAACATCTGATTATGAAGCACCATAAGCACATTTCAGTTTGCATCTCCTCGTCATACCCCGGAAATCTGTTACCCACTCGCGATAAGTTAGTTTGACCCTTTCTTGCAAGGAAAGAATTGGTACCTAGCTGCCACCAGATTAACTTGTTAGGCATAATAGTTAGAGAATCCACAACCTGTTCAAGGGAAAGTTTACTTGGAGTGGCGTTAGG
This sequence comes from Schistocerca cancellata, assembly GCF_023864275.1. Taxonomy (NCBI): domain Eukaryota; kingdom Metazoa; phylum Arthropoda; class Insecta; order Orthoptera; family Acrididae; genus Schistocerca; species Schistocerca cancellata. The sequence continues at coordinate 396,307,338 of NC_064628.1, forward strand.
GAACGGTTTCTGAATGAGGAGAGAGACCACTTCCTATCATTGACAAAAAGTAATGTAGCTTCGCAGTTCCTGATACGTTATGAGCAATGATGTGGGCTTCATACTGTTGCAACAACTCGAGCCATTCCTCTTTTTCGTTGAACTGGTGAAAAGGCGGTATGGCACTAGGAGCTACAGTTGTTGCATTGAACACATACTTTTTCTTTTTCTAATCCGAATTGTAGTTTTTGAGATACTACGTTGTCTCAAGATAAAAAATCACCGCGTGTTCCACAGAAAACGCAACACTTCCCCTGGTAACGACTGAATTACCTACTAACACCGCAAGGAATGTCCCGTCTCCTTTTCACTCACCTTTGAAATCCTTTACATCACTAACCTTGTAACGCTCTTTAAAAATTATTTTTTTAGATTATGTCGAATGAATGTCTGAACTGTAGAATGGATACTAAACTCGAGTTATCGTGTAGCGTGTTGTAACTGCAAGTGGTGTGCTTACTCTGTGTCATTGTTAGCAAAACTTTGTACGCATTGATAGGGCAATGGCCGGCCGGTGTGGCCGTGCGGTTGAAGGCGCTTCAGTCTGGAGCCGCGTGTCCGCTACGGTCGCAGGTTCGAATCCTGCCTCGGGCATGGATGTGTGTTATGTACTTAGGTTAGTTAGGTTTAAGTAGTTCTAAGTTCTAGGGGACTGATGACCACAGATGTTAAGTCCCATAGTACTCAGAGCCATTTTGATAGGGCAATGCAGTTCCCAATACCAATAATGAAATACAGTCAGTGAAAAAACACATTCAGCCCCTTAAGCACTGAACCCTCTGCGCCTATTCAAAACTTATAAGTGATAACTTTGGCCCCTGTGCACATAACAAATTAATTAAATTGTCTTACCTCTAAAGCAGCAACGGTGGAATGCGATACATTATGTATCAGGACACCTGGCTGAAAATGACTTACAACGTCCTGGCGCCCTCCACCGGTAATGTTGGAATTCAGTTTGGTGTTGGCCCAGCCTTAGCCTTGATGACAGCTTCAACTCTTGCAGGCATACTTTCAATCAGGTGCTGAAAGGTTTCTTGGGGAATGACTAGCACATTCTTCAAGGAGCACTGCACTGAGGAGAAGTATCAATATCGGTCGGTGGGACCTGGAACGAAGTCGGCGTTGCAAAACATCCCAAAGGTGTTCTTTAGGACTCAGGACTCTGTGCAGCTCAGTCCATTACAGGGATGTTATTGTCGTATAACAACTCCGCCACAGGCCGTGCATTATGAACAGGTGCTCGATCGTGTTGAAAGATGCAATCACCATCCCCGAATTGTTCTTCAGCAGTGGGAAGCAAGAAGGTCCGTGAAACATCAAAGTAGGCCTGTGCTGTGATAGTGCCACGCAAAACAACAAGGGGTCCAAGCCCCCTCCATGGAAAACACGACCACACCGTAACACCACCGCCTCTGATTTTAGTGTTGCCACTACACACGCTGGGTGGTCCCGGCGGAGGTTGGAGTTCTCCCTTGGGCATGGGTGTGTGTGTTTGTCCTTAGGATAATTTAGGTTAAGTAGTGTGTAAGCTTAGGGACTGATGACCTTAGCAGTTAAGTCCCATAAGATTTTACACACATTTGAACAACTACACACGCTGGCAGATGACGTTCACCAGGCATTTGCCATACTCAAACCCCGCCATCGGGTAGCCACATTGTGTACCGTGATTCGTCACTACATACAACGTTTCTCCACTGTTCAATCGTCCAATGTTTACGCTCCTTACGCCAAGCGTGGCGTCGTGTGGCTTTTACTGGCGTGATTTTTGGTTTATTTGCAGCCACTCGACCATGAAATCCAAATTTTCTCCCCTTCCCCCTAACTGTTATAGTACTTGCAGTGGATCCTGATGCAGTTTCGAATTCCTGTGTAATGTTGTCGATGGCTGTCTACCTATTAAACATTACGACCCTCTTCAATTGCCGACGGTCTGTGTCAGTCAACAGATGAGGTCGGCCCGTACACTCTTGTGCTGTACGTGTCCCTTCATGTTTCCACATGACCATCACGCCGGAAAGAGTGGACCTGGGGATGTTTAGGAATGTGGAAATCTAGCGTACAGACGTATGACACAAGTGACACCCAATCAAATGGTTCAAATGGCTTTGAGCACTATGGGACTTAACATCGGAGATCATCAGTCCCCTAGAACTTAGAACTAGTTAAACTTAACTAACCTAAGGAAATTACACACAACCATGCCCGAGGCAGGATTCGAACCTGAGACGGTAGCAGTCGCATGCTTCCGGACTGAAGCGCCTAGAACCACTCGGCCACCGCGGCGACACCCATTCACCTGACCACGTTCGAAGTCCGTGAGTTCAGAGGACCGCTCCATTCTGCTCTCTCAAGATGTCTAATGACTACTGAGGCCGCTGATATAGGGTACCAGGCATTAGGTGGCAGCACAATGCGCCTAATATGAGAAACTTATGTTTTTTAAGGTGTCCGGATGCTTTTGATCACAAAGTGTATATTCTGGTCTCTCATAAAAAAATATGGGTATGCTAATTACACGCTCAACACTGTGCAATGCTGGCCATAACAATTGAAATTCACCTTAAATTCTTATGGCTGAGGAACAACTTCTTTGAAAAATATATGATCTGGACATTGAGGCGGTATTGATTATGGTGAATTACTAACACTGTGTTTTTTTTTTTTTTTGGCAAAATTGTATTGCGAGTTAAGTTTGTCTTTTCAAACACATTTGACAACTGAAGTTACATTGTTAAAAAAAGGAATATATATTTATTAATTGACGCACAAATAATTTGATTTTTTACAGCAACTATTATCTAGCCTCACTAATCCAGCATAAACGCAGATCGTCAAATTACATATAGCTTTGTTAACAAATCTTATAAGCATTACAAAAGTGAAATATCTAACTAGCCTTTTTATAAAATCAGTTTACGTACTTTCTGGTGTTACTCAACAATTACTTATTATCAGCCGACTCATCTGCACTAACGCGCTGGGAAAACAAAAATCATAATTATTTAACATTTTTACCTTGGTGGCATGAAGACTTGTGCTTCCATATTCAACAGTATTGACATACCTAAATTAATCTAACACTTGGTCGCTTCAGAGAGCACACCACAAAAACTGCCTCCTCCATCGTATTTCGCTCACAGACAGCTACCTGCAACTGTGCGCCCAGTGCTCTCTTACTCCAACACTACAATCTCAGACCAGAAACAGTATCTTTGGCTCTGCGGTCGTGCAGTTAGGGATCCGCTTTATAAAGAATATCAGAGACATATATCGTTTATAATGGGATATGTTCAGTCTGGTGTACATCAATATTCTTTTCATATTAGGGTGCCACATACAAGTGTACCCCAGAAGACTCCTTTCAACCTCTCAGCAGATTACTATCCTCAGCAATGGAAAGCCACAGAAACCTGCTACTGATACTTCATCCTACTGTCTCTTCTGCCTCACCTCGGTCCATCCTTTCCTGACGCATCGAACAGCACTTTAACCAACGCCGTCTCCTTCCCATCAAGCAATGTGGCTACCATCTTAATTTCTCCTCTGATGCCCCATCTCATATTTCACCAGCTCATTTCCCGTAAATCAGGTATTTGTGTCTTCTTCGACCTAGAGATATCCTATGATCATGTACGGCATTTTGGTCTCCTTTTCAGACTCCAGACATATATACTTCCAATTAGCTATGTCCGCCTCATTCTATGCTTCCTATCTTATTGCCCATCCACAATATTAGTTCCCACCCCTTCCATGCCGCTGCAGGAGTCCCCAAGGCGGCGTTCTCTCTCATCTCTTCTACACTCTTGATACACCCTAACCAACTCCACCAGACCACCTCGTTCAGTGTACTAATGACACCGCTTTCCTCGCCCTCTACTCCACACGATCCCCTCAAATACACTTCAATTGTTTACCTCCTGTTGTAAGCAATGGCACCTCAAGATCAACCTCTCCAAAACCCAGGCAATAAGTGTAGAACAAATCACTGACACAGTCCATCCCCACGATGTTATCTTACCAATTACAACCGTCCTGTCCAGTTAACTAATACACTAAAATATCTTGACTAACCATCGACTGGCAACTAATGTGGAAACTTCACCTACTAACCACCTACAACAGAAAGCCCCCAACAGACGAACACTGCTAAAAGTACTAACAGGCTGAACTTTCGGATTACACCCGTCCACTATTCTCCACACCCACAAAACCCTAATCCGAACTATCCTCTGCAATGCAAATGTTCCATGGTCTAAGTCGCCTTGCCACGGTTCGCTTCCCCCAAGAATGGTGTTCAAATGCCTCTGAGCACTGTGGGACTTAACATCTGAGGTCATCAGTCCCCTGGAACTTAGAACTACTTAAACCTAACTAACGTAATGACATCACACACATCCATGCCCGAGGGAGGATTCAAACCTGCGACCGTAGCGGTCGCGCGGTTGCAGACTGAAGTGCCTAGAACCGCTCGGTCACAGCGGCCGGTGCTGCTTCCCTCATCAGTGGTTCGAGTGCTCCCTCGAGCATTGGTGTGTGTGTTGTCCCTAGCGTTAGATTAAGTAGTGTGTAAGCCAAGGGACCGATGACCTCAGCAGTTTGTTCTCATAGGAACTTATCACCACGACGATGGAACTCTGCCTCACCAAAGTTACATATATCCCTCCAAATCCTCGAACGCCATGCAATCCGCCTCCCTTCCTGCATCCGTTTACCTTCCCCCACATCGGTGTTCTACCATCTCATCAAATTTCCACCCCTCCTCACCGGCATCTAACTCCTCTGCACTCCTATACCAACTGCATACTAGATTCCAATAAACCTATTTGCTTCCCTGCAAACAGAAACCCTGGTATGGTGCTGCGACTTCACAAAAAGACCCGCATACCTTCGTCTACATACACTCCATATCCTATCCCAACCAACTCCTTCCACGAGATAACGAGACGCACCCTGATATCTACCCCTTCTACCAGGTCTAACTCTTCCCCACCTACCCCACTCCACATCAGGGTCCTCTCCCCCTTTCCCTCCCCATCCATCCCCATTTCTTTCGTGTTGTTACCTCTACTCCAGTCACACACGAGACTCCTCCTCACCCTTTGTCTTCGCTACCTTTCGTCTTCCCACTGTCCTCTCCAACACCTACCTTCATCTCCATTGCTTTCCTACCTAATAGACCTGTACATTTTCTACCCACATCCCTTAACCGCGTACAACATATTCTCCCCTCCAGATACACTACTGTCCCAGTGGATGTCCTTCAGATTTCAAGTGAAAGTGCAGTGCTCCAGTGCTTTTTCTTAGAAGAATTTCGCCATTTCGTGATTTTTTTTAAATGTATATATTTTCGTTTTTTTTTTTTGCCTGTCTGTCTTTGATTTTCAATTTCAGAAAGAAAATCAGTTTCAATTTTTTTCATTTTTGCTACATTTTTAAAAATGTTTCCGGCTGAAGAGCGAAATATTGTACAGCCGACAGCACATCACGCACACATAGGGAGTGAGGGGAATGAAATAACAATAAAGAAAAAAAAATTATGTGTGTATGTTAGAGCTACTTATTTTTATTGAAATATGATGACAGACCATATATCATTGCGCGATGATCACTGGATGAATGAATAAATGAAACAATAAATTAGGGAGCATACGAGGGCACAAAGGCCGTCGCTCAGCACGAGAATGGAGTGGCACTGGAACTCGCTAGTAGGCACCCTCTGCCATGGAGTGTAGTGGCTTGCGGAGTGTACGTGTATCAGAACGAGATTTTCTCTCTGCAGCGGAGTGTGCGCTGTTATGAAACTTCCTGGCAGATTAAAACTGTGTGCCGGACCGAGACTCGAACTCGGGACCCTTGCCTATTGAGAGCAAGTGCTCTATCATTTTTTTTTAATTGATCTCATTTTGTTCACTATCGGTCGTTGTATTTGTTCGGGGCGGACGTCTCATGACGCTTATTCAAGTTCAAAGTTGAGCTATTCACTCAGTTTTTTTTTTTTTTAATTTTTTTTACAGAGGGCACGTAACCCTCTGACCGAACACGCTGAGCTAACCGTGCCGGCATCCATCTGAGCTACCCAAGCACGACTCACGCCCCATGCTCACAGCTCTACTTCCGCCAGTACGTATATCGGTAGATACACAGTTATTGTTCCTGAATAGCCGTGTATAGAAAGGTGATGCCGGTGTGCGTTGTTGTTTTACATGTAATAGGTCTATCAAGAGGACGGACAGAGAGCGGCGCTGGATCGCAGAGTGGCGGCGCGGTGGCGGCCGTTAGGCGCGCGCCCATGTTGGGCAGGTCGCGGCCGCCGCTGGCTCAGCTGTGGGCCGTAAATCTGGCCGGCAGGCAGCAGAATGGCGGCGTGTTAGCATAGGCCGCCGCCAGACGCCGCCGCCGCTCCCGTGTCTAGCCGGCCGACGGAGTCACCGACCCACGGCCGACGCAGGTCGTCGAACCCCGGCCGTCCGACTCAGAATAGCGCCCCCTCCACCCCGTAGAGCTGTCGTCTATGTCCCCTGCACTGCTTCGTTACGACGATATACTATTCGCCTAATGAGAGGCTATGTAGAGGTTACATATTTTGATGTATATAACACATAAATGTACCGGCTGGTCAAAAAGTCAGTATAAATTTGAAAATTGAATAAACCACGGAATAATGTAGATAGATAGGTACAAATTGACACACATGCTTGAAATGACATGGGATTTTTATTAGAACCAAAATATACAAAAGTTCAAAAATGTCCGACAGATGGCGCTTCATCTGATCAGAATAGCAATAATTAGCATAACAAAGTAACACAAAGCAAAGATGACGTTCTTTACAGGAAATGCTCAATATGTCCACCATCATTCATCAACAACAGCTGTAGTCGAGGAATAATGTTGTGAACAGCACTGTAAAGCATGTCCGGAGTTATGGTGAGACATTGGCGTCGGATGTTGTCTTTCAGCATCCCTAGAGACGTCGGTGGATCGCGATACACTGGCAACTTCAGGTAACCCCAAAGCCAATAATCGCACGGACCGAGGTCTGGGGACTTGGGATGCCAAGCATGACGAAAGTGGCGGCTGAGCACACGATCATCACCAAACGATGCGCGCAAGAGATCTTTCACGCGTCTAGCAATATGGAGTGGAGCGCCATCCTGCATAAACATCGTACGTTCCAGCAGGTGTTTATCAGCCAGGCTGGGCATGATGCGATTCTGTAAGATATTGGCGTACCTCTCACCCGTCACGGTTGCGGTTTTGCTGTCCAGCGCCATCTGTTGGACATTTTGTGAACCTTTTTTTTTGTTCAAATAAAACCCCATGTCATTCCAAGCATGTGTGTCAATTTTTACCTCTCTATCTTCATTATTCCGTGGTTTATTAAGTTTTCAAATTTATACTGACTTTTTGATCACCCGGTATATGTAATATACAGGGTGTATCAGAAAGAATCATCCGATTTATAAAAATCATAACTACTGTGTTATTTGAGATATGTGCGTTAACAAAGTACTGTTGTAAAGAGCAAACTCTCGAGTTTTACATGGTTCCCTCTTGGTAGCAGCAGTGAGCGCCTACTTCAGTTCTAGTGAAAATTGTGTCGGGACAACAGAAAGCGTTTTGTATTCTGCGTTTTGCGCAGTGCAGTTCAGTAATAACTGTTCAGCGTGGACTTTCGTACTATGTACGGTGTGGATCCACCTAATGCACAGAGCATTAGACGGTGGTATAATCTATTCCGAGAAACAGGTTGTTTGTGCAAAGGCAAATCGCCGGCCGTCCCGGACTATCTGACACAAACGTCGAACGCATCCGCCATAGTTTCACAAGGAGTACTCAGACATACGTTCGCCGTGCAGCTCGACAGCTCACCGTGCCCCGATGTCCGTCTGGCCTGTGGTGGTCGACGTTTACACGTGAAACAATGCAAAATTCAGCTCCTGCAATCTCTTCCTGAAGGTGACAATCAACAATGTGTGGAGTTCTGCAATTTCGTTCTTGGTAGGTTGGAGGATGGCAATGTTCTTCCACGCTAACAGTTTATTGAAGAGGCAACATTCCATTCAAAGGGAAAGGTGAACCGTCTTAATGTGACAATATGGGGTACGGAACAACCACATGAAGTTGTACAGCCGGCCGGAGTGGCCGCGCGGTTAAAGGCGCTACAGTCTGGAACCGCACGACCGCTACGGTCGCAGGTTCGAATCCTGCCTCGGGCACGGATGTGTGTGATGTCCTTAGGTTAGTTAGGTTTAAGTAGTTCTAAGTTCTAGGGGACTTATGACCACAGCAGTTGATTCCCATAGTGCTCAGAGCCATTTGAACCATTTGAAGTTGTACAATGTGAGAGAGACTCTCCAAAGTTTAATGTTTTTTGTACAGTTTCATAGGAAAAAAGTGTGTTGTCGATTTTTCTTTGCCGAGAACACTGTTGTAACATGAAGCACATGTCTCGATAAGCTCGAGAACTTTCTTTTCCCACAGTTGCAGACTGGTTCGAACGATTTCATTTACCAACAGAATGGGGCACCGCCACACTGGCATCCGGAAGTGCGGGAATTTTTAAATCAAAGGATTACTGTCGCACTGGACCAAATGATTCAGCCTTACATTACTGGCCTCCAAGGTCACCGGACCTGGCTGTATGCGATTATTTCTTGTGAGGGTTATAAAAGACTGTTTATGTGCCTTATTTACGAACAACAAGGAATGAACTGAGACATCGCATAACAGCAGCTGTGGAAGCTCTAACTCAAGAGGTGCTCGCTGCAGTGTGGGAACAATCTGAATACCGCACTGACGTATGCCGTGCATGTCAAGCGGGGGGTATCGAAATCTATGAAAAGGTATGAAAAAGCTTTTTGTGTTTCCCGTTCATCAAAAAACAAAATTCATTGTATATATTTTTTTTAAACATAGCTGCACAACAGCAACGGTTTCACGTAATAAAATTATAAACAGCCGACCAGTTGCAATGGATAAAGAAATTCTTTACCTAGGTTTCGACAAATATAAGTTTGTCTTCTTCAGAAGGTAACAAATTTACATAAGTGAGGACTAATGTACCATCGCCGTTTTTACAATTGTCAGCATAGATCCAGGTGTCAAAAATAAAATATAGCCCTAGAATTAGGGTTTGTCACGTTAATATAAAATATAGCTTATTATTTTTGACACATGGATCTATACCGACAATTGTAAAAACGGCGATGGTACATTAGTCCTTACTAATGTAAAATTGTTACCTTCTGAAGAAGACAAATTTATATTTGTCGAAACCTAGGTAAAGAATTTCTTTATCCATTGCAACTGGTCGGCTGTTTATAATTTTATTCATTGTATATGTTTATTAGTTTCAGAAATACAGACATACCAAATCGAATGATTCTTCTCGATACGACCTATATAAAGGGGAAACGTTGTTACCACAAATATCGAAAAGTAATTAACCGATTTACTTCAGATTTTTACATGTCACTCTAGTAGTGCACTCTCGAGCGTGCCTTCCGTCATACACGCCTTTCTTACTACAAAGTCGCCATCGTCCCACAGACAACTGTGGATGTGGAGCAGTCGGTATCGCGGACCCCATCCTCGTGGAGTGTGCCAATAGACAAAATGTTACAGACCAGGAGATAAGCGTCTTTAGTATTAATATTATCTACAGTATACAAGGGAATGAGGAGCGATGGCACGAGCTGAATTTCTTCACAGCGGACAACCGAGAAGAGGCCATACAACGTCAACGACAACCGCCTCATCAGCACATCCACCTACAACAACCTCCTACAGACCGCAAGGAGACGGGCCTCTCAGGTGACCTGGAAGGACTTCCTGAGTCCTGGCAGCAAACTCCCGATCTGTTCACTTTGGAATTCTGAGCGAATCCCGAGTTGTGCCGCAGCGCGCCAGAGTCTAGCTATCCAGGCAAAAGAGGAAGTCTAGCTCCGTTCTGGTACCAAGTACAGCAGTGTAGCGCTGTGTAGTGTTATACAGTACAGTACGGTCTACAATTGTAAATTACAAAAATTTGTGATGTATCGATGTAACATAATACAGTAGACAAGTAGTACGTGCTTTCTGGATTCCAGATGAACATATATCTGTGCGCCAAATGGTCAAAATTTATTATGTAGCGTTTTAAAATTATTATATTATTATAATTAATATATGCATGCATTTTTTTTTCCTAGGGTATTTATTCTACCTCATTTAAAATATGCAGACAAAAGAGGAAATCTAGCGTAACGTTGCTAAGAGCACGCAAGGTCGGTAGTAGAAAAGGTAGAAAAGGCGAATGGTTAACTTCGGTTTATTTGGGGAATTCTAGGAGAGGTTGCTTTATTTATTTATTTATTTTTGAGTCAACAGTCATCTGACTAGTTTGATGCGGCCCGCTACGAATTCCTCTCAACCTCTTCATCTGAAAGTAGCACTTGCAGCCTACGTCCTCAATTTTCTACTGAATATATTTTAATGTCTGTCTTCCTCTACGGGTTTTACCCTCTACGGCTCCCTCTAATATCATGCAAGTTATTGCCCGATGTCTTAATAGATATGCTACACCCTGTCCCTTCTTCTTGTCAGTGTTTCCCGTATATTCCTTTCCTCTCCGATTCTGCGCAGAACCTCTTCATTCCTTAAATTATTAGCCCAGGATACGAAAATGTAGCTGATCTATAATGCAGAGTTCATACAGAACACTAGTGCGAGCCGTTCTTTAGTACTCCTCGAGAGTTTGGAACCCCCAGAAGGTCGGATTAAAGGAAGATAACGTAGCAATTCAAATGTGTGCTGCTAGATTTGATACGGGTACGCTCGATCCACACGTGTGTATTACGAACGCAAAGACGCCCCTATTTACCTCCCCTTGATATCTCGTCTTTACTTTAGTAAGAGAATAAGGATGTCTTTACGTTGTAACTTATTATTTCCCGTATTTTATAAATTATTTCGACAGACTCGGCTATTCCTTAAGATTGTATATCTTTTTCCAAATCAGCTTTAATGGTTAATATATCCCACTGATTTCCATTCGGAGCATAAGTTGCATGCGCGTCTCGGATAAAGTCCTCCTTTTAGTGATCCGATTCCCTCACATATTATATGCCATTTACCCCACCGTTTTTATCATCCATTCCAGCCACTACGTGTTAGACTTTGAGGCAGAATTTTGTAAAAACTGATGAACAGCGAGAACAGAGCAGGTTGATGTACCTTGTCTCATGTACTGCATATTTCCTGGCTGTGTTTGGGAAAGGTTATTCTGCAAAAATTACTGCTCTTCCCGCGGGTTACTCTGTTTCATTAAATGATGTATATCGTTCAGTTCAAGAAATTATAGTTGCTTCAGTGTCTTGATAAATTAATGTTGCTGTTATTAGGTATACAGAAAAATGCGCACTCTCTCTTCTGCACCTATTTGCGAAAAAAAAACCTTGCCCCCGTATCTCTTAACGACTTCCACGTTACGTGGTACAGCTTATACGCGTAATGTGACCAACTGAACGTTTTCTTCCTGCGCATGTCCAATAAATAAATAAGAAACCCATTTACGATACTTTGATTATCAGACTGGTTTTTTACACCTATGAAAGAAATGAAGATGACAATGAAATCAGATACTCGATGTTCTGACAGTTTAGGTTCCACAGTTTAGGTTTCACATTAGAATATGTACTGAGTTTCGATGCGTACGATAATTAAAGCCCATACTGGACCTCTGTGGGTAGCTGCACTTTAATTATAACCATTGACTATTTAAAAAATCCTAAAAAAAGCCAACACCTCGCTCAATTAGAAAGCACCGCAAGGTTTAAATGGATTAAGAATCAAATTTTAGTAATGCTCGATGGCATTTCTATTAAATGTTACATGAAGCATGTGTAAGCTTATAAAATGTTCTCAATCCGTATAACGTGAAACAGATCGTAATCGCCAAGGATGATTGTTCATGATAATAAAAATCTTACATTTATTTGTCTAGCATCTCAGGACGATGAATTGATTCCATGTCAGAAATAGAAACATCAAACGTTTACATATTAATTTTAATAGCATCTGAAAGTGTTGTTACTGCTCCTGTAAATATCTGCCAGCCATGTTGTTGTTGTTGTGGTCTTCAGTCCTGAGACTGGTTTGATGCAGCTCTCCATGCTCCTCTATCCTGTGCAAGCTTCTATTAAGAATTATTATGCAGTCCCAGCCGCTTGCCAACAATGACATCAACAATATTCCAACAGAACGCTTACGCTGCTACTGTAACTACGCTACATATCTTTTTACACAATTCTGTATGAGAAATATTCGTAATTGCATACATAAATCATTACGAACATTGCTCAGTTACTTTTAAAAGTCTTTAATTTAATTTTAACTGCGAGAATTTCTTGCGATGGCGTCTGCTTCGCCATTATGTCAAGAATTAATTGTTACATGTAGCGCCTTACAGCTCCAAAATACGGCTGGTCCCGGCGGAGGTTCGAGTCCTCCCTCGGGCATGGGTGTGTGTATTTGTCCTTAGTATAATTTACGTTAAGTAGTGTGTAAGCTTAGGAACTGATGACCTTAGCAGTTAAGTCCCATAAGATTTCACACACATTTGAACATTTTTTGAGCTCCAAAATAGGGTTACTTAAGCATCGATAAACTATCAATTAATCGATAATATATGCACTATCGTCACTATCATTAGTCTGGTTTAACTATCAATAGTCTATGGTTTACAATGTAATTTTTTTTTAATTGGCGCCTGAAAAATTGTCGGTTCTTATTACCTCCATGACGTTTGGAGCGCAGAATGAAAGTAGATTGTGTGGAGGTATTTAATCAACAACAAATATGGTAGCACCTTAGACAGTCTAAATTGTTTATAAACTAAGTTCTTAATAGATTGGTCGCTGTGGGGGAGGGGTCTTAAGAGAGGAAAGTTTCTTGCTTGTCTTTCAGTGATGACAACTCACGGTCGTGCGCATCTCGTACTGATCAGATGCTTATGGTCAAAAGTACACACCTACATAACATTGACTCGTGAATGTGCATTATACTGATTTTCATCTTCAGAAGTTCGTAATTGCATACAGAAATCATTGCAGACATTGCTCAGTTACTTTTAAAAGTCTTTAATTTAATTTTAACTGCGAGAATTTCTTGCGATGGCGTCTGCTTCGCCGTTATGTCAAGAATTAATTGTTACATGTAGCGCCTTACAGCTCCAAAATACGGCTGGTCCCGGCGGAGGTTCGAGTCCTCCCTCGGGCATGGGTGTGTGTATTTGTCCTTAGTATAATTTACGTTAAGTAGTGTGTAAGCTTAGCAACTGATGACCTTAGCAGTTAAGTCCCACAAGATTTCACACACATTTGAACATTTTTTGAGCTCCAAAATAGGGTTACTTAAGCATCGATAAACTATCAATTAATCGATAATATATGCCCTATCGTCACTATCATTAGTCTGGTTTAACTATCAATAGTCTATGGTTTACAATGTAATTTTTTTTTAATTGACGCCTGAAAAATATTCGGTTCTTATTACCTCCATGACGTTTGGAGCGCAGACTGAAAGTAGATTGTGTGGAGGTATTTAATCAACAACAAATTTGGTAGCACCTTAGACAGTCTAAATTGTTTATAAACTAAGTTCTTAATAGATTGGTCGCTGTGGGGGAGGGGTCTTAAGAGAGGAAAGTTTCTTGCTTGTCTTTCAGTGATGACAACTCACGGTCGTGCGCATCTCGTACTGATCAGATGCTTATGGTCAAAAGTACACACCTAAATAACATTGACTCGTGAATGAGCATTATACTGATTTTCATCTTCAGATGTTTGAGCTTACTTACTTGTAGCAACGAATACAAATGTAAATAAGGGGGTTGTTGGTGGGTTGGTTGGTTTGGGGAAGGAGACCAGACAGCGTGGTCATCGGTCTCATCGGATTAGGGAAGGATGGGAAAGGAAGTCGGCCGTGCCCTTTCAGAGGAACCATCCCGGCATTGGCCTGGAGTGATTTAGGGAAATCACGGAAAACCTAAATCAGGATGACCGGACGCGGGATTGAACCGTCGTCCTCCCGAATGCGAGTCCAGTGTCTAACCACTGCGCCACCTCGCTCGGTACCAGGGGCGGGGGGGGGGGGGGGGGGGGGGGGGGTGTTGTAATACAGCGCAGTTAGTAGAGGAAAAAAAAATAACATGTTAAAGATTTGTTAAGAGTTTCTGATTCTACTGTATAACGCATCTGAAAATAAATACAATTATTGTAGCTAATTTTTAAGCTCTTGCCTGTTAATGCTGAAGCCTCATGTCTGAAACTTGTGCGGCGGATGAATAAGCTCATATTTTTATATTTTTTCCATTTTTTCGAGTTTGCATCATTTTGCAACCTGATTAATAATTTTTCTAGCTTCACGAGGAGGAATTCCGCCTCTAAAGCTTCTAGCTCTACGGGGTATCGCCGGCCGGTGTGGCCGTGCGGTTCTAGGCGCTCCAGTCTGGAACCGCGTGACCGCTACGGTCGCAGATTCGAATCCTGCCTCGGGCATGGATGTGTGTGATGGCCTTAGGTTAGTTAGGTTGAAGTAGTTCTACGTTCTACGCGACTGAAGACCACAGATGTTGGGTCCCATAGCGCTCAGAGCCATTTTTTTCTACGGGGTATCGTAGGAGGTGACCTCAATGTGCCAACAATGGCTTCTTAGTCACTCATTTCGTTATTTAAACACCACACAACAGGATTATTCTTCATCACGCAACTATAGCGCCACAACTCTTGAATCGCTGTCTTTAGCAGCAGTAAGACAAACAGCACAGGAGCGAAGAAGTGTTCCGAACGGCCCCGACGTGAAACGATGAGTACTTCTCTCGCGCCACCGGTAGTCTCTGTGGGCTGAGGAAATGCCGCGCTTCCAAGATTATTTTGTTTATGTAAGATGTGCGTAAATAGACTTTTTTGTTATTGTTTTGAAAATGAACCATGAAATTCAATCATCTGTGTGGAATTTTTTCAAGAAAGTGGGAGGGTAATAGTCAGTTTGTAAAGTGTGCCATCTGCAATAAAGATTATAAACATGATCTGGGAATAGGTCTAATTTAAGAGACCACTAAAAAGAAAGGATGGTGAAAAACTAGGAACCACGAATTAGTAATAGAATTGAAAGGTGAGGGATCAATTTGTGAGCTATATCGAATGCAAGAGGTGCAACGAAAAGAATCGAGAAGCTCTGTAGAAAATTATTTTAACAGACGTCAGTTGTACGATGCCAGTTCGAAAGTAAAAAAAGAACTTGATTCTCTTTATGCAAAAATGAATGCTATCGGTATGCTACCGTACAGAACTTCTGACCATATAGGTTTGAAAAAAACTTTTTTGCCTCAGACAGCAGATATGAGTTGCTAGATAAAACCACACTTAAATGTTTTCTGATCTCAAAACTATAGGAAGAGACAAAAAGTAAATTATAGGAAATCCTTACAAGATGTAACTTTTTAGTGTTACAACGGACATGTGGAAAAGCAACGCAAATGAAGGCATACTGCCATTGACTTGCCACTTTATTATAGACGAAAAATTAGTTTCACCTTGTAATGGTACTTGAATTACGCAACCATTACGGCACCTCACCTGAGCCTCTCGATACCAGCAATTTTCTACTGTGTTTCTGTAAAGTAGTTAACATATTTCTGAGACAACATTCAGATTTGATTTCATTAATGTAGGGGTACTTTGATACATCGATATGTTTATATTGCAATGATATTATTCTTATGTGTATTCTTTCTTTTGTCACAATGATCTTTGACGTACTTGTAACTCTGATTTTTGGGCGCGTAAGCGATTATTAGAGTTAGAATCGGACCTTGAAAAAGTCAAGTCTTGGACGTCATGTTGGAAAGACGCATATTGTAGTCAGCTTATAAAATGTGAACTTTAACAGTGAGGAAGATGTTTTCAAGTATGTCTTGTATTGTGAAGTGATGTTTTGTGTGTTACGTGATATTGCAACAAAAGCAATAAAAAGAAGTGTAACTTAAATTCGGAGTGCTGATTACTTTTTTACGTCACCATTGTACTAACTTTCAAAGGTTTAATCTTCACGAATGGTTTGTGAAACACATCTATAAAACTTTTGAATATCGCAGAATAAAACCTAGGCCTCTTTGCATCCGAGCTTCGAATCATCACCACCTAGATTTTCGACGATTGAGCCATGATTTTACAACGAGACCAGCGTGGGAAACACGAAAAGATGAGTGCCTAGTTAATTCATTATTACATGAAATCACTTTATTAACTGTGCTCTAATGACACCTGCCACATAATAACTTTGTTGTTGCCCGAAAATGCAGTATTTAGCAGCGTGAGCAACACCACAATCATTATTAAATTTTGACCTTTGTTGTGGTAGGGTTGTTAGAACCTGTATTCAAAGTGACAAAAAGTGCAGGTCATCACTACGCAGAATCTATGCACATGTAACTAACATTTTTAAAAATGTTTCTTTCTCTAACTCTTCAATGCCGTGCTGAGTTTCGTTTCATTCTTGTGATCGGAACATGTCGGTGTTAAGTCAGGTCGGCATAGCTTGTAAGGTATTTCTTGGCAGTTCCACCCCTCCTCTCCCAGATCCCACTCCCCCTCCCCCACATCTGAAGCCGTCGTGTCATTTGTGTCCTGTTTACGGACACTGCCAACCGTAACAAATTACTGAATAATTGCGTTACAACAGTATTAATATATTTTCTTATTCATTACTCCAAATAAGCAACACATTTGAGCATAGATGTCTCTATAATGCGCTATCTCAAAACTTTGTCACTCAAGCGCCCATTGTTTTCACTTGAGAGTTTGTGCGATAACAGAGTGACAAGTGAGAAGCGAACGCGAAGCCCAACACCGTCTCAACTAAAATCAATACAGCATAGCAAAATCAGTTGGCAGTGGCGTTACAATTACTGTCTAGCTGTTTCCGAGTATACAAACAACTTGCTTTTTTGTCGATTAATGTATATATTTGCTAAAACAGACTAACCATGGCAAGCTGAAAATTCAGCAGAGTCCCGCTAATTCGAACCACGGTAATCCGAAAGTTCGGTTAATCCGAACGTGGAAAGTGTTAGTCTAAGTGTGGAAAACTGTGCGTTAAACTGCTGTACATACACAGTACAGTAATCCTGTATTAGAAAAATTGGTATGAAAACATTAGGTTTAAACACTGCATAACAATGAAAGAAAAGCTGTCAAACTTAGTAAAATACAGCGGACATTTTATCCCTACTTTTTAGATGACAAAAACTCAGTCATTGTTTTTTGGCGTGATGAAGACAGACTGTTATATGACGCATAGTTGCGCCATCGTCTCATAAACATCAAATCAGCACGTGTAGAAGTGGGCTGTTGCTCCAAATAACGTAGCGCGAGGTCAAGGGCTTCTTCTTCGTCACTGTGTGGCACCAGTTCTCCTTTGTCGCTTTCAGGCTCATTGTCACTTCCGTCACATCAGTCCATTTCTTCCTGGTCTTGAGTCACAGCAGCAACTAAATCAGCGTCGGTAAAGTTCTCCACATATGCCCCATCCGCTACCGTCCACACATCTACGTCTCCTTCACTAGCTTCTTCACATTCAGGAATTGTCTATATCATTTGTAGTAGATTTTCTTCATTTTCAACTAGATTGTCCTGAAATTCAAGAGATGTCCACAGTTTTCTCCACGATTTTCTCTGAGTATTTTCTGAAATATTCTGCCATGCCTCAGCGGCCCAATAAACAACATCCTTTACATTGGTCTTTTTTATTTTGTCCACTAAAGGAATGCTATCATCTTGGATCAGCATTCTTAAAAACTGTTTTCTGTAAATCAGTTTTAATGTTTGCAGTACGCCCTGCTCCATCGGCTGTTGAAGTGGTGTAACATTCGGCGGCAAAAACTTCGTCACAATTTCTCAATTTCTCCATCACATAATTCCTCAGTGCTGCGGTGAGATGGCGCGTTATCAATCAAAAGGATTGCATCGGGAGACAATTGATTTTCCTTAGAAAACCGTGGAACAGAGGGAACAAACTGGCCGTGAAACCATTCTTAGAATGGCTTACCATCCATCCATGCTTTTTTCTGGGTGCGATAATATACGGGCAGGGACTTAATGTTGCAGTTTCTAAAAGCTCTGGGCCTAGCAGATTTGCCGATCAACATTGAAAGCAGTTTGTGATTACCAGCAGCACGCTAATAAAGTCACGATATTTGCACATTTTAAAACCAGGAGGATGGTCTTTGCTTTTGATGCCAGACTTTTTGTTGGCAATGCCCTAAAATTAAGGCCAGTCCCGTCAGCGTTATAAATTTGTTGGGGATAATACTTTTCCTCTCTTATTATTTTTTGAAATTCAGCCAAGTATGCCTCACGGTCAGGTTAGCTGACGGATTCCATGACTTTTTAGAATCTGTCCAACCAGCCCGCACTCGCACTAAAATACTCATCACCATTCATTAACTTGTTCAGGTAAACAACCTTCTCCTGAACCAGTGCTCCACTCAAAGGAGTTCTCCTTTCTCTTGCCTGCGTAAACCAAAGGAAAAGAGCTTCATTCACGTTATCGTACTGGGACTGTTTCAAAGTCTGCCGAATTTCGAGCGTTTTTCCCGGAGACGTGGAACAGCACTCTTCAAGCTTCATTCGGCTCTTGTTCCAATCACAAATGGTTGCTTTACCGACACCCACTTCCGTTGCCAGTTTAGATACATTTTCACCATTGTCTATATGCTTCAAAGCATTCAGTTTTTCTTTGAGAGTTAACGTTGTATGTTTCCGTTTACTCACGACAAAAATGCGTACACCATTACACCTTAACGAATAAAATACAACTGTTACGTGTGCCAGCGATCGAAACTAACATAACCAAGCGCTTTGCGAGCCAACTGGCAGTGCACCTCAGACACTATAAAGGTCTCAACAATGCGCAACAACAAGGGCATGGGTTGAGAGTGAGCCATTGTTCCCACACTTGTACCATTTGTTACCATGGTGTACCTACTTATCTGCTTGGTATACTTCATTCTAGAAACTCGTCACCCTAATTCCGGCTAATCCGAACAAATCGGTAATCCGAAAAAGGTCCGGTCCCAATTAGTTCGGATTAACGGGACTCTATAACCGAATCGGAACTTTCCACTAGTAATGGAAACCTCTCAGCTATTATGTAATGGAAGCTGTTGCATCGCCGCTACAGTGAAGCCGACGAAATGCTATCAGGTTCTGTCAAGTGCAAACTTTGAGCAGCGCGGAAACGGAAACGGTATGATGTTAGGTAAAGGTGCTAGCACTGCTGTCTCTCGCCGCACCTTTCATTGTCCTTCATTAATATCGTATTGTGCTGTTTATACCACTCCACGTGCTTCCCCCGACGAAAGGCGAAACACCCAATAAAATTTCTACAAGCTACACACTTCATGTGGACTGCACTAAGATCACAAGTGCTGTCGATCTCAGCGACGTAGCAGCTGTAGCACTGCAGTAGAGTGATGGCCCTTTTGTTTTGTACTGAGTGTCAACTCAACTGAGAAAAAACATGAGTGAAGAAGTCACCCTTGATCTCTCCAACGCAGTCTCAATCTTGTTAGTCCCACGTGCAGTTTATACCGTACCTACTGCAGTTCATCAGCAAGCATACACGCCTAAGGTAGCAGCATTGCATGGCAAACCAGTAAATACTTCCCCTCTCTCATCCCTATTCCATATGGTGTCCTTCCTGTTCTTCTGCTTCCTCTTCCTCTTCCTGCTTTTCCCGTGTTTCTAAGACGCTGAAGCTCAACTAACATTGACAAGTAATATATTGACCCAATTTTTATGAGGATTATTTTTGTATATAGGAAAGCAATTTTTCAGATAGCAAAACGTTGGAAAAAAAATAAATTTGATGACAATATTACGCAAAATTTGGGACATACTGGCAGAGTACTTTAACATTACATTTTTTTCAGGTCATTAGTCAGATCTTACTAGAATGTAATATCTTTGATAAGACAGTGGTAGTAGTTACAGACAACGCTGCAGTTACGAAAAAGCAGCCTAAATCTTAGGGATTCGACATTCAGTCTGTTTTGCCCAGTACATCAACTTAACAGTAGAAGATTGTTTCAAAGCAGAAATATTTTACAAAAATTTATTGAAAACAAAAGCTATTGTGACTTTCTTTCATTCCTTTACACTAGCCAGTGACAAACCGAGCAATGTTCAAAATACATCAAACAAAAAACAACTGAGACTGATACAAGAGATGCCGACTCGATGGAACAGCCCATACCACACGCTCAAAAGAATTTTGGAAATACGAAGTGAGCTTGAGACTGCGATCAATGAAAGTTCAGATGCACTGCCTACCCTCCCACAGAAAATTACTTAGTTATACAAGAGATAATAGTTCTTCTTGAATCTTTTGAAGTAGCAACAACAACAATCTCAGGTGAGTCATACATCACTGCTTCCGTAATTATACCTCTAATATGAGGTATTGCTGAAAAGTTTTCAGACTTGTAAAAACACCTTAACAACTAATGAAGGACAAAGTGTTCTGGATTCCTTGATTAAACCACTCAATGAAAGTGTGAAACTAGTTATCACATTGACTGTTAATATGCTTGTGACATTATTAGACCCTAGGTTTAAAAAACTTGCTTCAGGACATTTCAAGAGGCAAAAAAGATAATAGGAGTAATCCACTTAATTACAGGCCCATATCGTTAACGTCGATATGCAGCAGGATTCTGGAACATATATTGTGTTCGAACATTATGAATTATCTTGCAGCAAACTGTCTATTGACACACAGTCAACATGGGTTTAGAAAGCATTTTTCTTGTGAAACATAACTAGCTCTTTATTCACATGAAGTGTTGAGTGCTCTTGGCAAGGGATTTCAGATAGATTCCGTATTTACGGATTTCCGAAAGGCTTTTGACACTGTACGACACAAGCGGTTTGTAGTGCAATTGCCTGCTTACGGAATATCGTATCAGTTATGTGACTGGATTCGTGACTTCCTGTCAGAGAGGTCACAGTTCGTAGTAATTGACGGGAAGTTATCGAGTAAAAGAAAAGTGATTTCTGGCGTTCCTCAAGGTAGTGTTATAGGCCCTTTGCTCTTCCTTATCTATATAAACGATTTGGGAGACAATCTGAGCAACCGTCTTAGGTTGTTTGCAGATGACGCTGTCGTTTACTGACTAATAAAATCATCAGCAGAAAAAAAATTGCAAAACGATTTAGAAAAGATATCTGCATTGTGCGAAAGTTGGCAGTTGACCCTGAATAACGAAAAGTGTGAGGTCATCCACATGAGTGCTAAAAGGAATTCGTTAAACTTCGGTTACACGATAAACCAGTCAAATCTAAAGACCGTAAATTCAACTAAATACCTAGGACTTACAATTACGAACAACTTAAATTGGAAGGAACACATAGAAAATGCTGTGGGGAAGGCTAACCGAAGACTGCGTTTTATTGGCGGGACACTTGGAAAATGTAACAGATCTACTAAAGAGACTGCCTACACTACGTTTGTCCGTCCTCTTTTAGAATACTACCGCGCGGTGTTGGATCCTTACCAGATAGGATTGACGGAGTACATCGAAAAAGTTCAAAGAAGGGCAGCACATTTTGTATTATCGCGAAATATGGGAGATAGTGTCACAGAAATGATACAGGATTTGGGCTGGACATCATTAAAAGAAAGGCGTTTTTCGTTGCGACGGAATCTTCTCACGAAATTCCAATCACTAACTTTCTCCTCTGAATGCGAAAATAAGTTGTTGACTCCGACCTACATAGGGAGAAACGAACACCACGATAAAATAAGAGAAATCAGAGGTCTTGTACGGTAAGGTATAGGTATTTGTTCTTTCTGTGCGCTATACGAATTTGGATTAACAGAGAATTGTGAAGATGGTTCGATGAACTCTCTGCCAGGCACTTAAATGTGATTTTCAGAGTATTCATGTAGATGTATATGTAAAACAGTGCACAAGTACTTCAGAAAGATTGTTGGATGTAAGGTCCGCCAGTTACGCAAAACATCCTTTTTTCCAAGTTCCCAAACATGTTGCAGCACCTCCGTGCCATCATCAGTGGGTTACTGATTTATTTAATCTTTAGTGTGAACATTTTTACTAACGATTAGAAAATTACGGGAATATTTAGTTCAAACAACAATTGGTTTCTCTTTGTTAATACTTTTACACTCGGTTCGCATGGTTTTTCAGGTTCACTTGTATATTATTTATTACAGGTAGCTTTTCCTCTGCAGCCAAATGATGTTGATGAGAAATTTTGTTGAGGGTTAACCTATCATTTTATGCTTCAAACTTAATTTAGTTTGTAGCGATTTTCGCGCCTATGTTCGGTTTTACATACGCGTCTGTGTCGGAAGCCCTTTTTCCTCAGCATCCTGATGAGGTGTTGTGAAGCACACCTAAATATAACACATATTTTCACAAATATGGTCGTAAAAGCACATCACCAAAAACACACTCAAATCGTGTTTCTTGTGCAGACGACAAGCTACCTATAATAAACAATACACAAGTGGTCCTGAGAAACGATGAAAACCGAGTGTGAAGGTATTAACTAAAAGAAACAATTTGTTGTTTGAACTAAATATTCTAGTAATTCTGTAATCATTTAGTAAAAATGTTCGCATTACAGGTTAAATAAAACAGAAACCCACAGGTGATGGCACAGAGGTGCTGAAACATGTTTGGAAACTTGGAAAAAACGGTGTTTCGTATAACTGACGGACCTTACATCCAACAATTTAAACTGGAAATATGGTAATCACAAGGAGCTGCAAATCCAAATGATGAATATACCTCACAAAGAGTACGCTGCTATCATGGTATCAACTACAAGAATAATACCCGCCGTCCGAAGTGGCCGTGCGGTTAAAGGCGCTGCAGTCTGCAACCGCAAGACCGCTACGGTCGCAGGTTCGAATCCTGCCTCGGGCATGGATGTTTGTGATGTCCTTAGGTTAGTTAGGTTTAACTAGTTCTAAGTTCTAGGGGACTAATGACCTCAGCAGTTGAGTCCCATAGTGCTCAGAGCCATTTGAACCGTTTTGAATAATACCTGAAACAGAAAGACTCATGAGCAGTGCTAATACGTCTACCGATAGTCTAACAGTTTGAAATCGGATGTGATCTACTTTTTCTACCCAGTTAGCAACAGCGTAACGTCGATCTCATTACACCAGTCAGTGACTCCATAATTGACCTACATCAGTACTCTGAAAAACCTGTAATAGACAAGCATGCTTGTATATTAGAATATTGTGCAAAATCTAACAGTATGTTGTGTGGAATGGCCAGTAAATTTTTATGGTGTGTAGCGACTTCAGGAACAGACGACGAGCACTGACCGAGAGGCAGACCTGTTGCTCTCAAAGCCAGAAAGCGAGAATCGCGAGGTCGCAGTCCAGACTTCGAGGCCGAGGCATCGTCACGTTCACAGCGATCCTGTTCCAGACACTCCTACAATCTGCGTAAACGTGTGTAGTGTGTGAGAGTGCAATACGTGTGTTTATTTCAGCCATGTGCTTATGTGAATGTGTTATGAAAATTTAGTATTGAAGCTATTGCACGAGTGCACAAGTGAAACTAAACGTATTATTCCACAGGTAACCCCAAGAAACTAATTTATTTTATGTTCATTGTTAACTCTAGTATTTAGAACTAATTAACCAAGTTCATTTTAATTCTAATGATAATAATGTTGTTCTCAATGGAGAGACATCTACAGACGTTAAAGTAACCTCTGGCGTGCCACAGGGGAGTGTTATGGGACCATTGCTTTTCACAATATATATAAATGACCTAGTAGATAGTGTCGGAAGTTCCATGCGGCTTTTCGCGGATGATGCTGTAGTATACAGAGAAGTTGCAGCATTAGAAAATTGTAGCGAAATGCAGGAAGATCTGCAGCGGATAGGCACTTGGTGCAGGGAGTGGCAACTGACCCTTAACATAGACAAATGTAATGTATTGCGAATACATAGAAAGAAGGATCCTTTATTGTATGATTATATGATAGCGGAACAAACACTGGTAGCAGTTACTTCTGTAAAATATCTGGGAGTATGCGTGCGGAACGATTTGAATGGGAATGATCATATAAAATTAATTGTTGGTAAGGCGGGTACCAGGTTGAGATTCATTGGGAGAGTCCTTAGAAAATGTAGTCCATCAACAAAGGAGGTGGCTTACAAAACACTCGTTCGACCTATACTTGAGTATTGCTCATCAGTGTGGGATCCGTACCAGATCGGGTTGACGGAGGAGATAGAGAAGATCCAAAGAAGAGCGGCGCGTTTCGTCACAGGGTTGTTTGGTAACCGTGATAGCGTTACGGAGATGTTTAACAAACTCAAGTGGCAGACTCTGCAAGAGAGGCGCTCTGCATCGCGGTGTAGCTTGCTCGCCAGGTTTCGAGAGGGTGCGTTTCTGGATGAGGTATCGAATATATTGCTTCCCCCTACTTATACCTCCCGAGGAGATCACGAATGTAAAATTAGAGAGATTAGAGTGCGCACAGAGGCTTTCAGACAGTCGTTCTTCCCGCGAACCATACGCGACTGGAACAGGAAAGGGAGATAATGACAGTGGCACGTAAAGTGCCCTCCGCCACACACCGTTGGGTGGCTTGCGGAGTATAAATGTAGATGTAGATTGCATGATCGCGTATTCTACGAATGCTGTAGTAGTAGTGCCACAGAGCACAGGTGTTTTCTTTGAACCATGATCAGACATGGTAGTTTCAACAAGTAATATATTTCATGCAATTAGACATTTGCCATTAACTATAATGTTATCTGTTTATTACAATGATTCATACATATTAACATATGGACGCATTCCTTATCAAGTTTTTCTGAAGACAATAATTTGATTAAGGATATCCATGAAAATGTAATCTCTTCAAATAATGAGTTAAATTTAATTGAAGCAGCAAATAGAATTAAGTCCTTCGATTCCTCCAGTAATGTTAATGCTTCCTTGATTGACAGTACTTTGTTTTTATTGCTTTTATTGATTTGTCTTGTGTCAACAACATTTGTCATGTATGAAATTGTCATCTTGAAGGCACGCTTCTCTGTATCGAACGTTACTGTGTCTGAAAATGAAATACACTACTGGCCATTCAATTTGGTACACCAAGAAGTAATGCAGATGATAAATGGGTATTCATTGGACAAATATATTATACTAGAATTGACATGTGATTACATTTTCATGCTATTTGGGTGCATAGATCCTGAGAAATCAGTACCCAGAACAACCACCTCTGGCCGTAATAACGGCTTTGATACGCCTGGGCATTGAGTGAAACAGAACTTGGATGGCGCGTACAGGTACAGCTGCCCCTGCAGGTTCAACACGATACCACAGTTCACCAAGAGTAGTGACTGGCGTATTGTGATGAGACAGTTTGAAACGTCCTCTCTGAACAATTGTACATATGAAATGTCCACTTAGAACAATTGTACAAGACTGTGCTTAACCTGACACACACAATGTTTTTAGCGCAACGCAATCTGACTATCAAAAATCCCTGCAAAAGAATGGCCCTGACAAACATTAAACTATACCTTTCACAAATCACTTACCTCACAAAAATCTTCGTTGCTCGAACTACTGCAATACAGCGAGTGCCACTACTGCCAGCTAAATAAAAGATACAAACTACGGAAGGCACTAACTACTGATAGTCTTAGCAAATGAAAGATTCTAATAGAGAACAAACAATGTATTTACCTCAAGATTCATAATATATACAGCAGTTCATGACATTTTTCAAAATTCCGCCATCTCTCTCCCCACATCCACCACTGCTGGCGGCTCACCTCCAACTGCCCAGCGCTACGCGCTGTTCGCATCCAGCTATAGCAGTTCATGACAACAATGGCAGACAACAATGCAAACTAGCCACATACTGCACACAGCACAGCCAGTGATTTTCATACAGAGTGCTATGTAACGTTGCCAATAAAAAACATAAACAGCAAACTTACATAAAGAAAACATAAACAGCCTACTTACATAGCCCCCATGCTCCCCACAAAAAATTTTACAAATGGTGTTGGGCACTGGCCAATACAGATTTGAAAAAAATTTTCATAATTACAATCACAAAGATATCAAATGCACACACTGATTAATACAATGTTGGTCAAAAGCTAAAATTTTCTCACAGTCAATAAAGACAGTCCTGATCATTCACCACAGTAAAACTGCCGTTTCTTTTATCAAAGTCTGAGCAATAAAAGACAATGCACACGGAAGTAGTGGATGTCCATGCAGTCTTGAAGAAGTAGTGTTGTCCTTCTAACAGAAAGACAGTGCTGACTCTTGACATGCTGAGAGGTAATGCGCCACAATGGAGCAAACCCACAGCAGAGTCAGTCGAAGTTGATGAAGATTGGTAGGTAGGTCATCACAGAGCAGACCCACTGCAGTCCTGGTAGAGAGTATTGGTGGGCCACCAGAGGTGCAGACCCACTGTAGTCCTTGTAGAAATAATTATATTGGTGGGCCATCGAAGGTGCAGACCCTCTGTAGTCCTTGTAGAGATGGCCAGCAGCCATCTGCTGTGACTGTGCAGGTGCACAATCACCATCGAAGAGTCTTGCAGAGAAGATAGCAAGTCCATAACCACCACTTGTGCACTCACAAAGTTTTTGGAATTGTCCTTAGAACCAGCAATGCTGTTATCCAGTCCCTTGCTGAATTAGTAACACACGTGCAAACACTAACAGTCCCTACTTCTCACATATTGTCCATATACTATGACCAACAGAAAAGTGTGCAGTGAAATGAATGCTTACAAGTTAATAATAAGATGAACTGGTGTCAATTACAATTTTATGACGTAAGAATACAATTACAAAGGTACAAAATACATCATTAAAAACATAACAATACAGATAACATTTGTAGTAATAGGGGCTTTACAAAACAATAGAAATAAACATATACATCAGTGTTACAGGAATGATGACATGAGTACATACATAAAAGATCAGAATCACTTTTAAAAATTCAACTTCACACATGAGCATTAAAACAAAACAGAATAAATAAAGTCTAAGCATCTTTACAAAGAAAATAACAGAGTATTAGAAAAATTCTACAACATAGCTCTCATCAGCTAAACACATAAAGACAGGAAAAACACAAATACACACGGGTACCCAAACACATAGTGGGATAACACAAAAGGAAAGGACAGGGTTTGTTTTCAGTGGAACATTTGGTACTGCAGTCCACCCCACAACTTCATTCGATAGATCTTTCGTCTTATTTCAACATTTGTTTCCACCAAAAAAATCCTATCCAAGCATGCTTTCTGTATTTATATGTTCACACATTGCTTACCTCATCATTTATTTCCAAGAAAATCCTACCTATACCTCGTTCGTGTATTCTATTCATATTTCTTTCAAAAATAATTATTTCTGATTGTACAATAATCATTGGGGCCCAAATCTTTCTTCGCAATGCATTCTTTACCTATTCTCCATAGTCAGTTTCTTATATAGTCTACCCCCTCTTAAGCTAACTTAAATCTACTGAGCTCAGATATATATACCAAGGGACGAGGCAATGCAGCATCACAACAAATCAACACAAACAGAAATGACAAAAAAAATGCAAATTGGCAAAGCTAGCAGCATAAATTAGCAAAAGTCAAATTCAATAACACTATGCCTGGCAAACAGCAGCAACTTATACCTAAACATGACATAGCTCAAGCAGAAAAAATATTACAGTAAAAACAACAATGCAGACAAGGGAAAAGCATATTCACATCTTAATGTCTATGTAATTAAAGTGGTGCACCATAACAACTTATTGTAAAAAAAATATTACCATGTACTTGAAAAGAAAATTTTGTGTTACTGTTAGTAGTTCCTTCTTATTGTTCTTTCCTTTCCAAGTGCTCCTTTTTTAAAGAATGTGGATCATAAAATAATTATTTAATAGATCTGTTGACAGAAAGAGTTCACATTAGCAAATGCATTTTATTTTATCAAAGCAATGCTGTAACACAGCTGGAAACCAGATATCAAATGAAATAAGCAATTACGCAAACCAAAGCATAAAAATATCATTCAGTAGTCATGTGACATTTCATTTCATAAGTTAATGGCTCTCAACTCTCGTAGAAAGACACTTGTCATAATCTGGTGTGCGGATGTACGAATATTTCCCATCAATTCATAAGCATTTCAATAATTAGCACAAAGTGCGAGTTATCATACGTTTTTAAGTAACGAGGGTGTCGCATTAGCGATGAAAGGCACATCCTAATGGCTTGTTCTCCAGGTGTTTGACACAGCTGTGTGCCCACAACGCATTACAAAAATCATATGTTTTCAAGTAACGAGCGTGTCGCATTAGCGATGCCCTCTACAAAGGAATGTCATTAACAGATGTATAGGCCTCTCTTTGTCCTTCTCTTCCACCTGTGCCTCTGGCACACCCTAATGGCTTTCTTTTCTACCTGAGCGTCTGAAAAGGCTTGTTCTCCAGGTGTCTGACACGCCTGGGTGCCCACGTCGCATTATGTGCAGGTGGTCACTTAACTTTCTTACGGAAATATTTACGACAGCAGTTTCCGCTACAGTGACAGTCTCATATAAAAATATTTCACAGGTCAAGAATTTTATTGACATAAACATACCTCAACAGCATAATACACATCGTCGTCATAAAAATTACATCATAACACCTCAGTCAAATCTCAAAATCGTCGTAGCTTCCTCCAATAATTTCAAAACCTAACAAAATTCTCTGCTCATGTCAAAAGTGTCACCTGCCTCCAACGTACTTTAAAATCATACTCCCTTACCAAATACATCATTCAAAGTTCTCATAGTATCACAATGGTTTCAAAAAAATTATGAACAGTTCACAAAGTGCAGACAAAGTACAATTTCTTAAGTGTGAAGTAATCCAACTCTGTAATTGCGTAAACATGTGTCACTGACGTAGTAAAAAGATGTTTGTTTCTGTGTTAAATGATCAGATAGCTGTGTAATTTATGTGTTAGAGAAATATGGTACCGATGTGTTAAATTGTATAAGCAAATACCATATTAGCTAGGGCTCCTTGTGCTTGCCAAACACATGGTACACAAAGTAGGCGTGTACCCCCCTGAGGTTTATTGTAATTATACCCTCAGGTGTTACAGATTACAGCAATGGAATGAAATGTATCACGAAAAACTTTCTTTGTAATTCAAAAATCTTTAAAAATAAATGTTTTAAGTACAAAATTAATCACTTAAATACGTGTCCTGTAGCGCTAAATGTGCGTCTTGCTGTAAGATAATCTCTGGGAAGTGTCGTAGTCATTGTCCTCCGAAAGCTAAGTTCTGCAGAAGTCAATGTACTTACCTCATGATAAACAAAGTGAAATGCTTTGCGTATAGATAACTTAGTTATTACGCTTATTGCCGTGATGAGGAAAGTACTGTGCTGTAACGTATTGTTGTCCTACGGAAAAGGCTGTCTCCTT
Source organism: Schistocerca cancellata (assembly GCF_023864275.1). Classification (NCBI taxonomy): domain Eukaryota; kingdom Metazoa; phylum Arthropoda; class Insecta; order Orthoptera; family Acrididae; genus Schistocerca; species Schistocerca cancellata. The sequence goes on from NC_064628.1 coordinate 396,336,946, forward strand.
GTAGCAATAGCACAAAAGTCACCACTAAAACATGTCTCACTTTATAGAAGAATTCAGAAAAAACTGTGCAGATATAAAACAGATACACCGCAAAAGCGACATTGTAAATTGTCATTCATTAGTAACGTCGTGATATAATCGTGTAGCTGTCACACAAACCAACCACTGTGTCATCTGGCATTTCACAGAAAGCACCTCAAATCCAGAATCCACTCGTATGCAAACCAAAATGTTGCATGTTAACAGTTTCTTAAGTCTGACAAATTGTACAAGTAGCGTTAAGTGAAAATTGCAAAGACTAAGTTAAAAAGCAGATTATCTGTCAATAAATGGTTTTACATGAGAAATGTGGTGTAAACCTTTACTCTTCCTAGTACGCAGAGTTTCAACTTCAACGCAATTATCATGTGGTATACGTCGGATTCTGTAAGGTCCATTGTAAACTAGAAAGAATTTGTGACTCAAGTGTTTCTTCTTATGTGACAATGAATGAGCTTTAATGAGAACTTTCTGACCAATATATAATTTCTTTGCATTTGCTTTACCGTGTAGTTTTCTCCTTTTGTCTGCTGCAGATTTTATATTTTTTAGAGCCAAATCAATTATGTCTTTGTGTCGAACTTTACGTGTATTCGGGAAAGGTACAAGCTCTCTGATTCTGTTCGGAGGTTCTTCATTCTTCAGTGCAAGAGTAGGTGGTAAAGCAGTGGAATCATGAGGCATTTCATTCAGCACATTTTGAAATAAGTGTAAATATCTGTCCCAATGCTGATGCTTTCTGTGACAATAAAGTCTGCAAAGCTTATTGATTTCTTTCATAATCCGCTCAGACGGGTTACAATGTGGTGAATACAATGAAATAAAAACAGGTTTGATTTTATGATTCCGAAGCATGCGTGACCAAACAGCAGATCTGAATTGCGGTCCATTATCTGAAATGACTTTACTAACGTGTCCAACTTCACGTAAGAAATTTTTAACAAAGGCGTTGGATACAGACCGTCCAGTGGCTTTACGTAACGGAGTGAAAGAAACAAATTTTGAAGTAAGTTCAACAGCGACTAGAACGTACGAAAATCCATTCGATGTTCTGACAAGGGGTCCCAAGAGATCAACAGCAGCAAATTCTTTTAATTTAGAAGGAATAATAGGAAACAACGGAGCACGATGTGAGATAGTAGATGGTTTCGCCTTTTGACAAAGTTTACAAATAGACAAGACTCTTCGAATTCGCTTTTCCATATTGTTAAAATAACAAGTCGTTCGAAGAATATGATAACATTTTCGTGGGCCAAAATGTGCGTAGCTGAAATGAATGTACCAAATGAGCTTATTAACAAAATCGTCTGGAATGCAAAGTACCCATAGCTTGTCATCAACAGTGCAGCGTTTGAAGAGTATGTTGTTTCTAACCAGGTAATAATGCCGAATCTGAGTCTGTGTCTTTTCATGCCATTTACTTTTGATATCTTTCCAAATCGGATCTTTATCTTGTTCATGAGCAATGTCCTTTAAAGATGTGGTGATGAAGTTTTCAAAGGCGACTTTCTGAATGTAAAGAATACTGAAATTTTTCTCGAGGTTGCCTTCTGTGTTACTTTTCTCAAGCCCAGCCGGTGCGCGTGACAGCGCGTCCGCAACAATGTTCTCCTTGCCGGGAATGTAGACTATTGTGAAGCGGAATTCTTGCAGAAACAATGCCCAACGTTTTAACCTATCATGATTTAATTTTGAAGACATAAGAAATTGTAATGCACGATGATCACTGTATACTTTTACGTGCTTACCAGAAAGAAAGAAACGGAATTTGTTAAATGCCCAAACGATAGCTAAAGCTTCTAATTCAGTAACGGAATAATTTTTTTCAGATTTTGTTAGCACTCGGCTAGCAAAAGCAATGGTTTTCTGAACAGTATTGTCATCTTCTATGGCTTCTTGAAATAAATGGGCACCAAGACCAACTTTGGAAGAATCAGTGCTAAGGCAGAAATCTTGTGACAGATCTGGATGAGCTAGTATTGGCGCGTGAAGTAACGCTTCTTTCAAAGAATTGAATTCCAACTGTGCTTGTTCGTCCCAGTTCCAAATAGTATTTTTTCCAGTGAGAGAACAAAGTTTTGGTGTAACTAGAATTTGCATATTCAGAAAACGACGGTAAAAATTTACGAGACCTAGAAAACTGCGGACTTGTCTTTTTGTGGATGGAACAGGAATGGCTCTGATTGCTTCTAACTTTTCTGGATCCGGCTGAATGCCTTCAGAAGAAATAATATGTCCCAAAAACTTCACCTTTGACCTACCGAATTCAGACTTTTCCAAGTTAACTGTAATTCCAGATTCTGCAAAAATACGTAACAAACTGTTGAGGATGCGGTTATGTTGTTCCCATGAAGCTTCTGCTATTAGAATATCGTCCACATATAAAGTGATGTGACGTTTTAAGAACTCAGGTAATATGGAATTTAGCCCCCGAATGAATGCCGCTGAAGAAATGTTCAAACCAAAAGGAAGTTTCCGAAACTGATAACAAACGCCGAAACAAAGGAAAGCTGTGTATTTTCTACATTCTGGATGAAGTTCGATCTGATAAAAGCTGGATCTGAGATCAATGGAAGATAACACTTTTACACCATTAAAATTTTGAAGAAGTTCTTCCATCGTCTGCGGCCTGTCTGTTTCAGGAATGATGATAGTATTGATTTGTCTCGAATCTAAAACAAGCCTGATCGATCCATTCTTCTTCTCAACAACATGTAATGGGTTGTTGTATGAGCTTACTGCAGGCTCAATAATGCCCTCGACAAGCATAGATTGTATTTCTGTTCTAACACGGTCCCTATAATGCGCCGGAATTACGTAAGGTCTAACACAAAATTTAGTATGCTCACGAACACGAAATTGGTATTGAAATCCCTTGATTGTTCCTGTTTTGTGAGTAAAAACTGTGGAATGTGCTTGTAAAATCTCAAAAAGGTCCTGCCTATCAGTGTCATTACAATTCTCAATTGTCTGAATTTTATTCTGAATTAACTCATTAATTTCAAATATGCCGTCGATGTCATCCCTGTCAGTACTTGCAGAGTGATTGTTGGTGTCTAGTTCCGTAGAAAATTCCGAACTGTTGTCTAACAGAACGTAAAGCCGATTAATTTCCTCATCATGGTTTGAGAGCCAGTCTTCAAATTTCAAAGCTATTGACTTACCTTCTTTCTCTAAACTTATTTCAGCATCGTGAAAGCTTAAGATTGCTTTGTATTCATTCAAAAAGTCTACTCCCAGTATAATTTCCGTCGACAATAATGGAACAATAAGGAAGTTCATAGAGAAGCTGTGGCTTTGACAAAAGAATTCTAAATTGGTTTGTTGGCGTACATCTACACTTTTTCCAAAGATTGCACCTTGTAATTTAATCTTACGTAACGGAAGTGTGGGGCAATCGTTCGATTTGTTGCATTTGCTAAAAGCTGTTTCACTAATTACTGAAATGGGACTGCCAGAGTCAAGTACTGCCGTAAATTTTACGTCATTTACAGTAATGTGAATCACAGGATATGCAATGTTGTTATGTTTTACGTCGTGTTCCTGGAGTAAGATGTCCCTAATGTCTTCCATTTTTACGTAATTACTAGCTACGGCAGCTGCGTCGTCAGTTTCATAAGTACGTCTTGTGGCTGCCAGTGGTGTGAGTCATCGCCTATTGTCTCTTTGTTGGCGCGCGTCGTTATTGGGATTTGGAGACCTAACTTCTACAAATTCATCGTGACGAGAGTGCTCTGCTCTATTTAAATCTCGCCAGTTCTGATGCAATTCAGGTCTGTCGTTACGATCATATCGTCTGTCGTCATGTCGGTAGGTTCGATAGTTTCTTTCATGTCGGTCATGTGGTGGAGAATTTCTCCCAGAATCGTAACTACGCGCTGGACCGTTGCGTCTAAAGTTATTCTGTCTCCCTTGATAATAGTTATTTTGGTTCCCATATTGTCTGTTTCTCTGATTGTCTCTGTGATAGTCATTACCGCGGAAAGGTGATCTTTCCCTGTAACTGTTACTCTGCCAGTGGTTGTCATATGGGTGGTGTCTGTTTTGGTCACGATTTACGTTGTAAGAATAGGTTTGTCGTGGCCATTTATTGTTTCTGTCGTCACGGAATTGTGACGGATGTGACCTGTAATGATTGTTTTCCTGTTTTCGCATCCCGCGACTGTCTGTGTCAATTTCCAGTTCTTGTAACAGTCCCTGAAAAGCTTCAATGTCGTCTTTGCAACGTCCTGCTAAAATAATATGCCGTAAGTGTTCAGGTAATTTGATTAAGCAAATGCGGATGAGTTCTGAGGGGCTGTATGGGTTTGACAGGTATTGATTCTTGTGCAACATGTCTTCAAAATATTTGACAAGACTGGAAAATTCAGATTGTTCAAAGTGTTTCATCATCATGATGCTATGTTTTACGCGATCTTGTGTAGCTTGTGACCAATATGCTGAGAGGAACGCATGGTAAAATTCTCCTTCACTGTGACAATCGTGAATGACCGATCGCATTCTTACAGCTGGTTCATTCTCCAAATAGCCACACATAAATTCTAATCTGTGTTCTAATGACCAGTTGGGAGGAAAACAATGAGAGAATTGATGGAGCCACGCTTGTGGATGAATGTCGTTGGCAGAATTCTTGAATGTTTTGAATTTACGTGTAGTAATGAACAGCTTATAGTCAAAATCATCATGTCGGCGAGTCACATATCGGTCATTGTTACGTCGTGTCGGCGGTTCCATATCAAAATTCGGTGCACCTTGCCAATTCCTTTCATAATTACCGAAATGCTCTGTGTTATTATTTTGTGGCTGTTCCGTATTTCTATGTCCCTCTTCCCTTATTGGGGCGCGAGTGTCCTCTGAAATACGTAATTCTTGTATTACCTGTGTCAGCTGATCTTGTACTTCCCGCATTTCTCTTTTGTATTGCGTATTAATTTGATTCTGATTTTGTTTGAATTTTCTTATTTGTTCATATTCTTCTGTGTCAGTGAAGGCTACGGGTCTTGTGTCATTCAGATCATCATCTACCTTTGTAGATAAGTTAGTGACCTGATCCGAAAGTTCGGCTACTTTCTCTGATAATGAACCAATTTCCCCCATGTGTCTTTCTACTGTGTCCTTTAAGTTTTCCTGAGTTTTTGCAAGTTGCGTAACCGAATCGGTAGATGCAACTGAGTCCATTTTAGCTTGCAAGGTCTCATGATTTTCATGAACAATAGTTTGCAGTTCTTTTATGGCTGCTTCGTGATTCTGTAATGCATTTTCATGCCGCGAAAAAATAGGCTGAAAATGCTCACAAATTTGTGTTTTTACGTCGTTACAGACTTTTTGACATTTCGATTCAATGTTATGTAACTCAGTAGTTAAATCTTCACGTGTTTGTTCAAGTGTGGTGTCTAACTTTTGAAGCTTTTGCTGTGTTTGTCTCTGATTTTGTTCCATTGTGTCTAACTTTTTAAGATTTTGTTCCACTGTGTCTAACTGTTGCTGTGTTTGTCTCTGGTGTTGTTCCATTGTGTCTAACTTTTGCAGATTTTGTTCCACTGTGTCTAACTTTTTAAGATTTTGTTCCATTGTGTCTAACTTTAGGAGATTTTGTCCCATTTGTTGCATTAATTGTAATAACAATGCATTAGTGTCTGGAATCTGTTCCTCTACGCTTTTCGGCAGTGCATTTGCACCAGCAACATTCACATTTTGACAAGCAGAAAATGTGTCTTGACTCATTTGAGAAGACGGTGAGGACGCAAAACCTGAATCTACAGTATTTGCAAAATTGTGTCCTATCATTTCGGATTCCTGAGGCGAGCTGTTGCCGACCGATCGATCGATAATGCTTCCCTGTTCACTACCTGTTTGACTGTCTACGCCATTGTTTGACGCCCGCTCCATTTCCCTATGCACAGTTACCAAATTACTACTTTGAACATTAGTTAACTCATTACACAGTGGCGCTAACACATTGCTTTCGTCTTCACTGTCGTTTCTCATTTTACTTTGGAGCCGAGTGTTACGTTTTTCACACGCCATTATTGTGACAATATTTCACACGATAACACAGAAAAGCACAATTTGAATAGCAAAAATAAGAGAACACATTAACATAGCACTGAAAATAATATGTAGTTAATTACAAGCGCAGCTGCGAAATACTTGTTGCAAATCTATATGCATGCCACAACTGTTTTACATTACAACAATGAAAGACTGCAACTACAAAGGAGATTCTCTCTACAATTACGCGCTAGCAATAAACAAAAGCTACACTAAATACACAAACTACAAGAAAAAATCAGAAGATTCCAGTGAGGTATCCTAGGCTAAGGGTCGACATATGAAACGTCCTCTTTGAACAATTGTACATATGAAATGTCCACTTAGAACATATGAAACGTCCTCTTTGAACAATTGTACATATGAAATGTCCACTTAGAACAATTGTACAAGACTGTGCTTAACCTGACACACACAATGTTTTTAGCGCAACGCAATCTATCAAAAATCCCTGCAAAAGAATGGCCCTGACAAACATTAAACTATACCTTTCACAAATCACTTACCTCACAAAAATCTTCGTTGCTCGAACTACTGCAATACAGCGAGTGCCACTACTGCCAGCTAAATAAAAGATACAAACTACGGAAGGCACTAACTACTGATAGTCTTAGCAAATGAAAGATTCTAATAGAGAACAAACAATGTATTTACCTCAAGATTCATAATATATACAGCAGTTCATGACATTTTTCAAAACTCCGCCATCTCTCTCCCCACATCCACCACTGCTGGCGGCTCACCTCCAACTGCCCAGCGCTACGCGCTGTTCGCATCCAGCTATAGCAGTTCATGACAACAATGGCAGACAACAATGCAAACTAGCCACATACTGCACACAGCACAGCCAGTGATTTTCATACAGAGTGCTATGTAACGTTGCCAATAAAAAACATAAACAGCAAACTTACATAAAGAAAACATAAACAGCCTACTTACAAGTTGCTCGGCTACTATTGACCAGACGTTTTCAATTGGTGAGAGATCTGGAGAATGTGCTGGTCAGGGCAGCAGTCGAACATTTTCTGTATCCAGAAAGGCCCGTACAGGACCTGCAACATGCGGTCGTGAATTATCCTGCTGAAATCTAGGGTTTCGCAGGGATCGAATGAAGGGCAGAGCCATGGGTCGTAACACATCTGAAATGTTACGTCCACTGTTCAAAGTGCCGTCAAATCGAACAAGAGGTGACCGAGACGTGTAACCAATGGCACCCCATACTATCACGCCGGGTGATACGCCAGTATGGCGATGACGAATACACGCTTCCTACGTATGTTCACCGCGATGTCGCAAAACACAGATGCGACCATAATGATGCTGTAAACAGAACCTGGATTAATCCGAAAAAATGACGTTTTGGCATTCGTTCACCCAGGTTCGTCGTTGAGTACACCATTGCAGGCGCTCCTGTCTGTGATGCAGCGTCAAGGGTAACCGCAGCCATGGTCTCCGAGCTGATAGTCCATGCTGCTGCAAACGTCGTCAAACTGTTCGTGCGGATGGTTGCTGTCTTGCAAACGTCCCCATCTGTTGACTAAGGGATCGAGGCGTGGCTGCATGATCCGTTACAGCCATGCGGATAAGATGCCTATCATCTCGACTGCTAGTGATACGAGGCCATTGGGATCCAGCATGGCATTCCGTATTACCCTCCTGAACCCACCGATTCCATATTCTGCTAACAGTCATTGGATCTCGACCAACGCGAGCAGCAATGTCGCCTTACGATAAACCACAATGGCGATAGGCTACAATCCGACCTTTATCAAAGTCGGAAACGTGATGGTACGCATTTCTCCTCCTTCCACGAGGCATCACAACAACGTATCACCAGGCAACGCCGGTCAACTGCTGTTTGTGTATGAGGAATCGGTTGGAAACTTTCCTCATTTCAGCACATTGTAGGTGTCGCCACCGGTGCCAACCTTGTGCTAGTGCTCTGATAAACTAATCATTTGCATATCACAGTACCTTCTTCCTGTCGGTTAAATTTCACGTCTGTAGCACGTCATCTTCGTGGTGTAGCAATTTTAATGGCCAGTAGTGTACATGTTGTAATGCCTTCTGATGCCACAAATAGTGAAATAGATTCATAACACCCAGGAGGTCGGTTTGAGCCACCTACGGTTGCTCTTTTTCTCTGGGGAGAGTGATGTAAGGGTCTACGGGTTGCACGCAGCTGTGCGGTACGTCAACAAGCGCTGGCCCGCCGGCCTGTCTGGAATGCTGACGATTCGCTTGGTCAGCAGACGCGCGTGCGGCCGCACTGCGACGGGGAGTACGCGACTGGCCACCGTCTGCAGCGGGCAGTATTAACTAGCGCGGCCTCGGACGCGAATATGTCTCTTTTCTTAGCTCACCACGGAGCCTTTCGATACGACCGTAATTATACGGTGTCAGGAAGTCAGACACAGTGATGATGGTTGCGAGTAGCGTGCGTGTTTTATAATCCGCCTTTGTTAATAAAACTGTTTAAACTTACTTCTCGGTGTTCGCGTATTTCCGTACCTCAAGGACCCACCGCTTACAAATCCTGACGAACCATTCGTGTAGTCATCATCCAGGGCAACAACACAGACTAACCCCCTTATATATACTTCGTAGAGTGGTCTCTCATGTACCTAGTATACATGAAAGCGTGGCAATCAGTACTCATAACCAGGAGCCAGCCGGAGTGGCCGAGCGGTTCTAGGCGCTACAGTCTGGAGCCGCACGACTGCTATGGTCGCAGATTCGAATCCTGCCTCGGGCATGGATGTGTGTGATGTCCTTAGGTTAGTTATGTTTAACTAGTTCTAAGTTATAGGGGACTGATGACCTCAGTAGTTAAGTCCCATAGTGCTCAGAGCCATTTGAACCAATCATAACCAAGAAACTTGTTAACATGTTCTAATATACAGGCAAACACAAATCTAAAGTAGAAACCCACTGCTGTAACCAATGAACTAAATGATCATAACTTTAAAACTCCCAATATGTTGTCCGTTAGTCACAACCATGCATGGAAAACATGCTCATGTACTCAAATAGATCAGTCTTAAAAGAAAGAAACCTACTGCACAAGCCATCACCGATGGTCATGGTATAGATGCCATCTTATGTGAATAATACTTAACACACAGGCATGAGCTAAAGAAGGGGGGAAGAATCAGAAAAAAGAGAAGTGCATCCACTTCAGATTGAGAACATCACGTATAACCCGGATTCCTGTGTTGTTGTTGTTGTTGTGGTCTTCAGTCCAGAGACTGACTCGATGCAGCTCTCCATACAACTCTATCCTGTGCAAGCTTCTTCATCTCCCAATATCTACTGCAACCTACATCCTTCTGAAACTGTTTAGTGTATTTATCTCTTGGTCTACCTCTACGATTTTTACCCTCTACCCTGCCCTCCAATGCTAAATCTGTGATTCCTTGGTGCCTCAGAACATGTCCTACCAACCGGTCCCTTCTTCTTGTCAAGTTGTGCTGCAAACTCCCCTTCTCCTCAATTCTATTCAATACCTCCACATTAGTTATGAGATCTACCCATCTAATCATCAGCATTCTTCTGTAGCACCACATTTCAATAGCTTCTATTCTCTTCTTGTCCAAACTATTTATCATCCATGTTTCACATCCATACATAGCTACACTCCATATGAAACGTCCCGTTAGAAAAATTATACAAGACTGTGCCTAAACTGACACACAATATTTTTAGCGCAACGTAATCTGACTTTCAAAAATCCCTAAAAAAGAATGGCCCTGACTAACATTAACCTATACCTTTGACAAATCACATACCTCACCAAAAATCTTCGTTACTCGAACTACTGCAATACAGCGAGCGCCACTACTGCCAGCTAAATAAAAGATTCAAACTACTGAAGACACTAACTACTGATAGGCATAGTTAGCAAATGAAAGATTTTAACAGAGAACAAACAATGTATTTACCTTAATAATCAGTTCATGCCATCCAGTCTTACAAATTTCAAATCTCCGCCATTTCTCTCCCCACATCCACCACTGCTGGCGGCTCACCTCCAACTGTGCAATGCTATGCGCTGTTAACATCCAGCTGCCCAACACTACAATGGCAGACAACAATGCAAACTAGCCACAGACTGCACACAGCACAGCCAGTGATTTTCATACAGAGCGCTACGTGGCGTTACCAATAAGAAAACATAAACAGCCTGCTTACATACAATGCAAACTAGCCACAGACTGCACACAGCACAGCCAGTGATTTTCATACAGAGCGCTACGTGGCGTCACCAATAAGAAAACATAAACAGCCTACTTACATAGCCCCCATGCTCCCCACAAAAATATTTACAAATTATTTTGGGCAGTGGCCAATACAGATTTGAAAAATTTTTTCATAATTACAATAACAAAGAAGTAAAATGCACACACTTATTGATACAATGTTGGTCAAAAGCTAAAATTTTCTCACAGTCCATAAAGACAGTCCTGATCATTCATCATAATAGTAATTATAGTTTTTTTCACAAAGTCTCATTAGTAAAGGAAATTGCACACAGAAGTAGTGGATTTCCATGCAGTCTTGAAGAAGTAGTGTTGTCCTTCCAACGGAAAGACAGTGCTGACTCTTGACATGCAGACAGGTAATGGGCCACAACAGAGCAAACCCACAGCAGAGTCAGTCGAAGTTTTGATGAATATGGGTAGGTAGGTCATCACAGAGCAGACCCACTGTAGTCCTAGTAGAGATTATGGTATTGGTGGGCCACCAGAGGTGCAAACCCACTGCAGGCCTTGTAGAGACGGCCAAAAACCATCTGTTGCGACTGTGTAGGTCCACATTCACCATCGAAGAGTCTTGCGGAGAATATAGCAAGTCCATAAACCACCACTTGTGGATGCAAAAAGTTTTTGGAATTGTCCTTAGAAGTCTTGCAGACAATATAGCAAGTCCATAAACCACCACTTGTGCACTGACAAAGTTTTTGGAATTGTCCTTAAAACCAGCAATGCTGTTAATGAGTCCCTTGCTGAATTATTCACACACGTCCAAACCCTATCAGTCCCTACTTCTCACATATTGTCCACATACTATGACCAACAGAAACGTGTGCAGTGAAATGTAACTTACAAGTTACTAAATTTGATGAGCTGGTGTCAATTAAAATTTTATAACATAAGAATACAATAACAAAGGTACAAAATACATCATTAAAGAACATAACAATACAGATAACATTTGTAGTAATAGGGGCTTTACAAAACAATAGAAATAAACATATACATCAGTGTTACAGGAATTATGACATGAGTACATACATAAAAGATCAGAATAACTTTCGAAACATCAACTTCACACATGAGCATTAAAACAAAACAGAATAAATAATGTCTAAACATCTTTACAATGTAAATAACATATTATTAATGCCAGTTATATTTGAGGATAACAGTATTCCTCATCATAGTGAATGTAGCTTAGTATTAGAAGAGAAAAAAAATTCTATGAAACAGTACACAGAGACAGGAAGAAAACAAATACACAAGGGTACACAAACCCATAGTGGGATGACACAAAAGAAAAAGGACAGGTTTCGTTTTCAGTATAACATTTGGTACTGCAGTCCAACCCAAAACTTCATTCCTTGGATTGTCCCTCTTATTTCGACATTTGCTCGAGCCAAAAAAAAAATCCTATCCAAGCATGCTTTCCGTATTCTGTTCACATCCTCTTTCAAAAATAGTTTTTCTCCACTGTACACTACTTTTTTGGCCAAACCATTTTCTTATAGCTTCTCAATGCATTTTTTCCAATCCATCATAGTTAGTTTCTTATATAGACTACCCCCTCTTAAGCTAACTTAAATCTACTGAGCTCAGATGCTAAACTAAGGGACGAGGCAATGCAGCAGCACAAAACAATTAACACAAACAGCAATGACAAAAAATGCAGATTTGCAAAGCAAGCAGCATTATAGAAATTAGCAAAGCAATTGCAATATTACAACTAATATAAGGCAATGTGCAGCAAACAAGAAAAATAAATCAGTAGTAAAACTGGCTTAACAGCGTAATACAAAGTCAAATTCAGTAACATTATGCCTGGCAAACAGCAGCAGCAGCAAATGCAATAACTTATATCTAAACATGACAAAGCTCAAGCAGAAAAAATATTACAGTAAAAAAATGGCCATGTTTAATACCTATGTCACATCTTAACACTAGGGTGATGCATCACCTTAACTTACACTACCAAATAAGTTACCCAGTCATTGACAAAAATTATGTATGCAATTCCTGTGAAGGGAAATGTCTTTTTGTACTCCCTCGTTTTTTTTAAGTACATTTTAAAATGGTTATTTACTGGATCTGTAGGCATAAAATATCTATATTAGTACATCTATTAAATTTTATTTTAACCAATGCTACAGTGCAGCTAGAAACTAGATATTAAACAAAATAGCAAAGCAAGGCGTGAAACGTCATTCACTAGCCATATGGCATTTCATAATGCATTAAACAATCTTTCAACTAGCAAGACAATAGACATGAAATGTTTCTCATCATTTCATTTCAGTAAATATCATAAATTAAGAACTCTACAGTGTAATCATGTTTTCAAGTTTGAAGGTGTCGTATTTACGATGCTTTCTACAAAGGAATGTCAACAGCAAGGATAATGGCCTCTTTTTTTTTCTTCTCCACCTGTGCCTCTGAAAGGCACACACTAATGGCTTTTTTCCAGGCGTCAGTCGCGCAGCTGGGTGCCCACGATGCATTACGTGAAGGTGGTCACTTAGCTTTCTTACCGAAATATTTACGACAGCAGTTTCCGCTACTGTGACAGTCTCATATAAAAATATTTCACAGGTCAAGAATTTGCGCTACAAATCTGTAGAAACAAAATGCTATTGATATAACAGTGTCCAAAAAATTTTCGTCGGCATTGTAATACATTCACACATTTACATACATTTCATAACTCTTAAAGTACAATTCTTGGTTTCCAACAACCTTTTTCACAAACCAGAGTCGCTAACCACTACTCATTATTCCTTACCTTATTCGTTGACACTTCTTCAATATTTCATCATAACAGATACGTAGCATAATCAAATAACTTATATAGCATCAGCTTATTGATCATAAACATACCGAAACAGCATAATAAACATAGTCATCGTAATAATAACATCATAACACCTCAGTCAACTCTCAAAATCGTCGTAACTTCCTCCAATAATTTTAAAAAAATTCTCTGCTCATGTCAAAAGTGTCATCTGCCTCCAACATACTTTAAAAATCGTGATCCCATACCAAATATATCATTCAAAGCTCTCATAATATCACAATGGGTCTGAAAAAATATGAACAGTTCACAAAGTACAGACAAAATACAATTTCATAAGTGTGAAGTTACCCAACTGTGTAATCGCATAAACATGTGTCAATGATGTAGTAAAAAAATGTTTATCTCTCAGTTAAATGATCAGATAGCTGTGTAATTTGTGTGTTAGAGAAATATGGTACCGATGTGTAAAGTTGTATAAGCAAATACCACGTTAGCTAGGGCTCCTGGTGCTTGCCAAACACATGGTACACAAAGTAAGCATGTACCCCCCTGAGGATTAATGTAATTATACCCTCAGCTGTTACAGATTACAGCAATGGACTGAAATGTATCGCGGAAAACCTTTGTATCATTGTACTTCAAATATCTTTAAAAATAAATGTTTTAAGTACAAAATTAATCACTCAAATACGTGTATTGTAGCGCTAAACTGTGCGTCTTGTTGTAAGATAATCTCTGTGGAAGTGTCGTAGTTATCGTCCTCCAAAAGCTAAGTCCTGCAGAAGTCAATGTACTTACCTCATGATACACAAAAGTGAAATGCTTTGCGTATAGATATCTTAGATATTACGCTTATTGCCGTGATGAAGAAAGTACTGTGCTGTAACGTATTGTTGTGCTACAGAAAAGGCAGTCTCATTGTAGCTATACCACAAAAGTTACTGCTATACATGTTTTACTTTCCAGAATAATACTGAAAAACTGTGCAGATATAAAACAGAAACACTGAAAAAGCAACATTGTAAATTGTCACTCATTAGTAGCGTCGTGATAAAATCGTGTAGCTGTCACATAAACTAACCACTGTGTCATCTGGTATCTCACTGAAAGTACTTTAAATCCAGAATGTAATTTCATGGAAACCAAAATGTTGCATTAAAATCTCATTAGCAGTACCAGTATATGTTCTAAGTATGTAAGCCTTATAGACGTTACGTAATCGTGCAACTAACAAGCAAGAATGGACTCACACAATAACACTGTGACGTCTGTTCACTATAACAATGCATTCGTAATTTCTGTTTAAATAAGTTCTCTTGGTTCTTGATTGGATATTTAACTTCAAACATTGGTGCATATTAACAGATTCTTAGTCTGACAAAGCATACTAGCAATGTAAAGTGAAAAGTTATATGGCAAAGACGAAGTTAAAAAGCAGATTATCTTTCAATAAACGGTTTTACGTGTGAAATGTGGTGTAAACCTTTACTCTTCATAGTACTCAGAGTTTGAACTTGAATGCAATTATCATGCGGTATACGTCGGTAAAGAATACTGGAATTTTTCTCAAGGTTAGCGTCTATGTAATTTTTCTCTGAGCCAGCCGGCGCACGTGGCTGCCTGCGGTGCGAGTCATTGTCTGTCTCTTTGTTGGCGTGTGTCGTTATTGGGATTAGAGAGGGCCCTGCTCTGTTTGAATCCCGCCAGTTATGATGCAATTCAGGTCTGTCGTTATGATCATATCGTCTGTCGTCATGTCGGTAGATTCCATAGTTTCTTTCTTGTCGGTCATGTGGTGGAGAATTTCTCCCTGAATCGTAACTGCGCGCTGGACCGTTGCATCTGAAGTTATTCTGTCTCCCTTGATAATAATTATTTTGGTTCCCATATTGTCTGTTTCTCTGATTCTCTCTGTGATATTCATTACCGCGGAGAGGTGATGTTTCCCTGTAATTATTACTACTCTGCCAACGGTTGTCATACGGGTGGTGTCTGTGTTGGTCACGATTCACGTTGAAAGAATAGACTTGACTTGTCGTGTATTATTTCTGTCATCGCGGAATTGTGACGGATGTGACCTGTAATTGTTCTGCTCCTGTTTTCGCATACCGCGATTGTCAGTGTCAATTTCCAGTTCTTGTAACAGTCCCTGAAAAGCTTCAATGTCGTCTTTGCAAGGTCCTGCTAAAATAATATGTCGTAAATGTTCAGGCAGTTTGATTAAGCAAATGCGGATGAGTTCTGAGGGGCTGTATGGGTTGGACAGGTACTGATTCTTGTGCAACATGTCTTCAAAATATTTCACAAGACTGGAAAATTCAGATTGTTCAAAATGTTTCATCATTATGATGCTATGTTTTACTCGGTCTTGTGTAGCTTGAGACCAATATGCTCAGAGGAAGGCATGATAAAAATCTCCTTCACTGTGACAATTGTGAATGACCGATCGCATTCTTACAGCTGGTTCATTCTCCAAGTAGACACACATAAATTCTAACCTGTGCTCCAATGACCAGTTGGGAGGAAAACAATGAGAGAATTGATGGAGCAACGCTTGTGGATGAATGTCGTTGGCAGAATTCTTAAATGTTTTGAATTTACGTGTAGTAATGAACAGCTTATAGTCAAAATCATCGTGTCAGCGAGTAGCATATCGGTCATTGTTACGTCGTGTCGGCCTTTCCATCTCAAAATTCGGTGCACCTTGCCAATTTCTTTCATAATAACCGAAATGACCTGTGTTATTATTTTGTGGCTTTTCCGTATTTCTAAGTTCCTCTTCCCGTGTTGGAGCGCGAGTGTCCTCTGAAATATGAAATTTTTGTATTACTTGTGCCAACTGATCTTGTACTTCCCGGATTTCTCTTTTGTATTGCGTATTAATTTGATTCTGATTTTGTTTGAATTTCTTAATTTGTTCATGCTCTTCTGTGTCAGTGATGGCTACAGGTCTTGTGTCATTCAGATCATCATCTACCTTTGCAGATAAGTTAATGAACTGATCCGAAAGTTCGGCTACTTTCTCTGATAGTGTACTTATTTCCTCAGTGTGTATTTCTGAACCAACTTTCAGAGTGTCCATTTGTGTTGAAATCGTATCTACTGTGTCCTTTAAGTTTTCTTGAGTTTTTGCAAGTTGCGTAACCGAATCGGTAGATGCAACTGAGTCAATTTGCAAGGTGTCGTGATTTTCATGAACAATAGTTTGCAGTTCTTTTATGGCTGCTTCGTGACTCTGTAATGCATTTTCATTACGCGAAAAAATAGGTTGGAAACGCTCACAAATTTGTGTTTTTACGTCATTACAGACTTCTTGACATTTCGATTCGATGTTATGTAACTCAGTAGTTAAATCTTCACGTGTTTGTTCAAGCGTGGTGTCTAACTTTTGAATATTTTGTTCCATTGTGTCTAACTTTTTAAGATTTTGTTCCACTGTGTCTAACTTTAGAAGATTTTGTTCCATTGTGTCTAACTGTTGCTGTGTTTGTCGCTGGTGTTGTTCCATTGTGTCTAACTTTTGAAGATTTTGTTCCATTGTGTCTAACTTTTGAAGCCTTTGTCCCATTTGTTGCATTAACTGTAATAACAGTGCACTGGTGTCTGAAACATGTTCCTCAGTGCTTTTCGGCAGTGAATTTGCACCGGCAACATTCGCATTTTGACAAGCAGAAAATGTGTCTTGACTTATTTGAGAAAACGGTGAGGACCCATAACCCGAATCCACAGTATTTGCGAAATTGTGTCCTGTCATTTCGGATTCCTGAGGCGAGCTATTGCCGACCGATCGATCGATAATGCTTCCCTGTTCACTAATTGTTTCACTGCCTACACCATTATTTGCAGCCCGCTCCATTTCCCTATGCACAATTACCAAATTACTACTTTGAGCATTAGTTACTTCATTACATGGTGGCGCTAACACACTGCTTTCGTCTTCACTGTCATTTCTCAGTTTACTTTGGAGCCTAGTATTACGTTTTTCGCACGCCATTATTGTCACAATATTTGACACGACAACACAGAAAAACACAATTTGAAGAGCAAAAATAAGAGAACACATTAACATAGCACTGAAAATAATATCTAGTTAATTGCAAACGCAGCTGCGAAATACTTGGTGCAAATTTACATGCGTGCCACACCTGTTTTACTGTACAACAATGAAAGACTGCAACTACAAAGGAGATTCTCTCTACAATTACGCGCTAGCAATAAACAAAATCTACACTAATTACACAAACTACAAGAAAAAATCAGAAGATTCCAGTAAGGTATCCTCGGCTAAGGGTCGACATATGAAACGTCCCTTTAAAACAATTACACATGACTGTGCTTAAACTGACACACAATATTTTTAGCGCAACGCAATCTGACTTTCAAAAATCTCTACAAAAGAATGGCCCTGACTAACATTAACCTATACCTTTCACAAATCACTTACCTCACCAAAAATCTCCGTTACTCGAACTACTGCAATACAGCGAGCGCCACTTCTGCCAGCTAAATAAAAGATTCAAACTACTGAAGGCACTAACTACTGATAGGCATAGTTAGCAAATGAAAGATTTTAATAGAGAACAAACAATGTATTTACCTTAATAATCATAATATATATAGCAGTTCATGCCATCCAGTCTTACAAATTTCAAATCTCCGCCATTTCTCTCCCCACATCCACCACTGCTGGCGGCTCACCTCCAACTGCGCAACGCTACGCGCTGTTAACATCCAGCTGCCCAACACTACAATGGCAGACAACAATGCAAACTAGCCACAGACTGCACACAGCACAGCCAGTGATTTTCATACAGAGCGCTACGTGGCGTTACCAAGAAGAAAACATAAACAGCCTACGTACACATACAAATACTTTCAGAAACGACTTCCTGACACTTAAATCTATACTCGATGTTAACAAATTTCTCTTCTTCAGAAACGCTTTCCTTGCCATTGCCCGTCTACATTTTATATCTTCTCTACTTCGACCATCATCAGTTATTTTGCTCCCCAAATAGCAAAACTCCTTCACTACTTTAAGTGTCTCATTTTCTAATCTAATTCCCTCAGCATCATCTGACTTACTTTGACTACATTCCTTTATCCTCGTTTTGCTTTTGTTGATGTTCATCTTATATCCTCCTTTCATGACACTGTCCATTCCGTTCAACTGCTCTTCCAAGTCCTTTGCTGTCTCCGACAGAATTACAATGTCATCGGCGAACCTCAAAGTTTTTATTTCTTCTCCATGGATTTTAATACCCACTCCGAATTTTTCTTTTGTTTCCTTCACTGCTTGCTCAATATACAGATTGAATAACATCGGGGATAGGCTACAACCCTGTCTCACTCCCTTCCCAACCACTGCTTCCCTTTCATGCCCCTCGACTCTGATAACTGCCATCTGGTTTCTGTAAAAACTGTAAATAGCCTTTCGCTCCCTGTGTTTTATCCCTGCCACCTTCAGAATTTGAAAGAGAGTATTCCAGTCAACATTGTCAAAAGCTTTCTCTAAGTCTACAGATGCTAGAAACGTAGGTTTGCCTTTCCTTAATCTTTCTCCTGTGTTATACATCACTAATAATAAATAAGCCTTTCCAGTGAGAAACCGTTAAACCGAAGTCGTGAGACACATGTCATCAACATATAAAGTGCTAAAGACTTCGTAATTTTGTCTAAACGACAGAAGCTAACTCAACAAAACCTGTGGAAATCCAGGAGATGGCTAACCTCCGTAAGAAACGGGGGAACACACGACAAGGAACGTGACATTGGAACTACGGAATAAAATCGAGGGCACGAAACAACGTAATCAACTAGTGGAGATTATAGAGTTAGTAAGAGTAATTCCTTTAAACCAAGTCAAACAACATACTAAAACTGATATAATCTGTTGAAAAGCGTCAAAGAGTAGCACGCTTTACGTCACAGCTGACGTACTGATTGTGACAGATTTTTATGTACTGATTTGGATAGGTGCACTGAAACCAGGTACGTTTTACCGATATGCTTGTTTCCTAATCTTTTTTCACAATTGTTTGAGTCCGTAGCAGTTTTAGTTTATGAGTGTGAACACGCCTTTGCTCGTCGGCTTTCAATAGTCTGTTCTTTGCTTTGACTACTCACGTTTACGCGATGCCCATCTTCGATGCGAGGTGCCGGGGCTAGCAGTGTATTTAGCACTAAATTCTTCTCGAATCTTCATATGGAAATGATGCTCTAAGCCCCCCCCCCTTTTTTCTAACTCCGACTTTTGCTGTTACACATGGATTAAGAAGAAACGCGAACTGACTGCAATCGACCCTGCAAGTGGAGGAGAAAAGAGTTTGCTACCTGCAATAATTTAATTTGATAAAAGAAAGTTTCATTAACGTAGTGAGAAATGAAAGGGTTGCTTTACCGATCCACAGAATGAAAGTTCTGTCCAAAGTAACAATTTGATTTATTATGACTAAACTCAAAATAATAAACAAAACACATGAAACATTTACAATACGTTAAATTGGATACGCAAATAAATGCTGTGAAGGTGAAGTTGTCCATAAACTAGATTGTGACATTTGTGACCAAGTGGTATGTGGAGCCAATTTCTTGCAACTCAGATCTTAAGAGAAACACCCAGCCAACCCAACATTAATTGCTGCTACAGTAGTGAGACCTCAGACAATGAACACCCAAGAGAGAACCACGTTAAAAAAGACGGGAACAGGCGCGCTCTGGTGAGCTCTAATTGTCACATAGCAAAATTCCCTGATTTGCCGATGCTGCAGACATACACTACCCAGCTGTCTTCTTAACTGCAAGGACACGATCTGGCGTACCAGTGGCGATGGCTGGCTGCTTCGACGTCCCGTCGTGGTGATGATAATGTCACGAGTATAGCCCGAAACAAATTATCCTGGACTGGTTGTTCCAGACTAAAGACTTCCTAGCAACACAAATGCGCCTCTGAGGGAGACGAAGAAGGCTCACTACACAATCACTGACGGTACGGTGATTGATTTTAACAAGCGAAGTCACACAGTAACTCCGATACAGTCAACTTTAGCCAAAACTGCTCAAGACAGACAACATAGGCCGCTTGTACGCAGAACAGTCAATTGCAACTGTACTCGGAAAGTTACGTTGAAGTCGAAACTTCAGCAACTTCGTCAAACAGTTACAATTAATGATAGTATATTAGACAGCCAACGGAAGGCAGGCTGTCCAGAGCAGCGAGAGCTCAGTCTTGTAACCTACTCCGACTGAAAGGCGAGAGCCGACCCTCTCAAGAGCACCTGTACAAGCCGAACACAGAACATTTCCACCCCCACGACAGTGGCCGTAGTTAAACCTTCCAATCAGCAACTCGAAAACCGGTGGAAAATCCCACTCTATTGCTGACGCACTAATATTCCACCAATGGAGATACTTGGTGCCAACTTCTGCACCGATTTTTGCTACGTCACGGAGCTATCCCCTGAGCAAGTCAATCACTGTTATGATTTTGCAGAAAACGCGGGAATTTGCCCGCCAAGAGTGCCTGGGAATACAAGTCATTCCCACGCCTTGCTAGTAGCCTGCCAGAAAGTGTTTTCACTAAGTTTCTGCGAAGTAACGGAATCTCTAGCCCAGCCGCTCTGTCAGGCCTCTGTGGGCGTGTCGCCCCCGCTCTTATGACAATGTCGGCGTCTGGAAGACATCCACTCGACTCCCTCACACCCGTTGACGTAGCCATTTCAAGATCAGTAGAACCCGCCTGTCACCGGGCCACCTAGGTGACAAGAGACGCTGCTTGGGAAGTCTGCATGTGAAGGAATAGCAACTTTTCACCGCATGCAACTAGAGAGGAAAATCGAATTACTCAGCGTAAGATAGAAATATGAGATGAGACTCATGGCACCTCTCATCGATATGAAGAATATGTTATTTGCTTTGATGTGGTTTTGGTTTTAGCCATCTTGTAGATTTTAGATTTGTATGGCTTAACCGTTTATGGTACTTCTATAGGTATAGTACGGCACATGTAGTAGGGGGATCTACTACGTTTCCACATGACACTCAGATCGTTAGGCATGCTACTCTTTGAGGATTTTCAATAGATTACATCAATTTCAGTATGTTGTCTGACATGGACTAATGGAACTACTCGTACTGACTCTATAATCTCCACTAGTTGATTACGTGTTTCTCTCCCTCAGTTCTGTACAGTAATATCAAATACAACGTCATGCTTCATGTTGTGTGTTCCTCCTCATCCTTTTTTATTACAGAGGTTAGTCATCATTTGTGATTCCACAGATTTTGCTGAGTTAGCATTTGTCGTTTAGACAACATTACGATGTCTTTAGCACTTTATGTGTTACTGCTTTGGTTTATCGGTTTCACATTGCAACTGTTCATTTGTTACTAGTGGTTTACAACATGGCACTCCCGGTTATACGTGTTGTTCTCAGTCTGATGTGGATGCACTTTCTTTTTCTGATTTTTCTTCCATTGTTTAGCTCATACCAGTGTGTTAACTATTACTCACATAAGATGTTTCTATACCATGACCATCGTTGATGGCTTGTGCAATAGGTTTATTTCTTTTAAGACTGATCTATTTGAGTATATGAGCTTGTTTCCCATGTATGGTTGTGCCTGACGTACAACAGATTGGGAGTTTTAAATTTATGATCATTTAGTTCATTGATTATTGTAGTGGGATTCTACTTTACATTTGTGTTTGCCTGTATATTAGAATACATTAACTAGTTTTCTGATTACGACTGAGTACTGATTGCAACGCTTTGAAGTGTACTGTCTGTATGAGACAGCACTCTGCAAGGGATACATAATTGTAGACTGTGATTGCTGTAATTGTCGCTAACAATTTCGTTCCGGAGTGGCCACATGGTTTGAGGCGCCATTTCACGGATTGCGCGGGCGCTCCCGCCGGAGGTTCGAGTCCTCCCTCGGGCATGGGTGTGTGTGTTGTTCTTAGCATAATTTAATTCAAGTAGTGTGTAAGTCTAGAGACCGATGACCTCAGCAGTTTGGTCCCTTAGGAATTCACACACATGTGAAAATTTTCTTGCTTACCTTCATTCTTCGACATGTAATTACGATGGTTGCCGCACTACCTTTGTTGGCATTATGGTATTCTTGTTGTGAGTTCTTCACTCTTTACATTGTTTTGATGGTACATGACAGATACTGGTGTTCACGAGTCTGCAACTGTATTAGCTGACATGGATGTTTGTTCCGATTGTGTAACTCCTATTTTCGACCTATTTTGTATCCCTATGGATATTTTTGTCATATTGTGGTCCTGCTTATGTATAATGTTATATACCTCACGGAAATTCTTTGACTATGTGTACAAATTTTGAATGATGTTATTTAAAATTATGCTTGTGAATTTAAATAACTACTGAAGTGATTGTTATGTAATATAGTATAAATGACTTGGTCTATAATTAGGGAACATACGGTTAAATGTAAAAGATGTGGGGAAGCCCCGCAGCTGCGGAAGTAGCCTGGCGGAGTGGAAAAGATGTGGCTGGTGCACAAGTGGCAACTCGTCCTGTGTGAGAGGTAAGGAGTCTGGGCTGAGCAGTGCTGTGGTTACCACATCGCTAGCAACAGAGGATCAGAGTGGTTCATATTCCTAGAATTTTGAGGCCAGAAGAGCTTAAGGACAGCATTCATGGGCCTCGGATGCTGAATTTGGTGATACCATTGTCACGGCGCGTTTTTTGGCCTTATAAAAATATTATTTCGAGGCCAAGAAGATCAGTAATAGGCCGAGGCCAACAATGCTGCCACGGTTGCATCGTCGCCAGGTTAACAGCTGCTGCAAATTGCGCCATGAGTGCCACCAGCCTTCCACTAAATTTTTTTGTATTTAACACTCTATAAATAGACCACGTAATTGTGAAATTTGCTTAAATTTAGTAATAATCGTGGTGCTACTAAAAACTCTATCTTACACCAGTGATTATTCCAAATCACAAACCTGAAAAGGATTCCTATCCTAATGAATTTAAATCCGAGTATCCTAATTTATTGCGAGAAAGTGGCTGAACTTGAATATAATGTTGTGTTGTAATTTGCACAGCCAGTTATAATTTCGAGTAGGTCAAAAGACTGCTTATGAAAGCAAATTTGTTATTTGTTGAGTTATAGTTTGTTGTGCTTTACTTACTGAGTAATTAATGATGAGAATACTTACCTTTTCTCATACACAAAAAAACTTCTGTAGTTTTGTTAATGAGCGTGAAAGATTAAGAGTCCCCATTGACCACCTTAGTTATTTAATGAAGCAATGCAAAGGCTCCTCAGAGCCAATGTAGTTTGATTTGCATTCTGTTTAGTCGCTTCAGATCGAGTTTAAGAAACAATTGTTTATTGTGTTATCTATTCTAATGCAAGTTGATTAATGTGCAGGCATAGAGAACCTGTATTAGGCAATGAAGTTATAGATTACGATCATTAGTAGACCCCCTGATTTAAATTCAATATCATTACAAGCTATTCCCTGTTCAGTATAGCTACTAGTTTCATGTGTGTCGGTATTTGGTTTTATAAACTGTTGCACCTAGTTCATTTAAGGGACGTGACGTTGAGAGGCATATGTTGCTGTTTGCTATCTCATTGGCCATTTACTTATCTCACTTACTAGTTAGTAGCACATTTATCCGCAAGGATAAGTTACTGTGTTGTAGAGTGAACAGATATAAGGAAAGACTGTAGTATGTGTGTCAAGGAAGATTAAGTTAGTATTAGTACTGCCTTCTGCTTTATCATTTTGCTTGACAGAAGGAAGTCTATTTAGGCAGGCGACCTTTTTTAATATGTAATGTCACACCTTGCTTTTGTGCTGGGACAACGTCTGTTCCTGTCCCACTGTTTACTGTTGTTCATACTCTGCTGGAGTATTTCAGGAACGAATCCCAGTTTGATTATTCTGAATCCATTAGGTTATCTAACGGTCACATCTGAAAATTTTCCAGCAGAGATATAACGTTACCATCGATTACCGTTCAAGGTGGTCCGTGGTACCGTTACAAATGCATTCTTGTACCTAAATAGCCTTAATAATACCCGACACAGAGTTCTGGTATATTCCTTGACGTCCGTATTCTCAGAAAATCATCTACTTTCTACACTCCTGGAAATGGAAAAAAGAACACATTGACACCGGTGTGTCAGACCCACCATACTTGCTCCGGACACTGCGAGAGGGCTGTACAAGCAATGATCACACGCACGGCACAGCGGACACACCAGGAACCGCGGTGTTGGCCGTCGAATGGCGCTAGCTGCGCAGCATTTGTGCACCGCCGCCGTCAGTGTCAGCCAGTTTGCCGTGGCATACGGAGCTCCATCGCAGTCTTTAACACTGGTAGCATGCCGCGACAGCGTGGACGTGAACCGTATGTGCAGTTGACGGACTTTGAGCGAGGGCGTATAGTGGGCATGCGGGAGGCCGGGTGGACGTACCGCCGAATTGCTCAACACGTGGGGCGTGAGGTCTCCACAGTACATTGATGTTGTCGCCAGTGGTCGGCGGAAGGTGCACGTGCCCGTTGACCTGGGACCGGACCGCAGCGACGCACGGATGCACGCCAAGACCGTAGGATCCTACGCAGTGCCGTAGGGGACCGCACCGCCGCTTCCCAGCAAATTAGGGACACTGTTGCTCATGGGGTATCGGCGAGGACCATTCGCAACCGTCTCCATGAAGCTGGGCTACGGTCCCGCACACCGTTAGGCCGTCTTCCGCTCACGCCCCAACATCGTGCAGCCCGCCTCCAGTGGTGTCGCGACAGGCGTGAATGGAGGGACGAATGGAGACGTGTCGTCTTCAGCGATGAGAGTCGCTTCTGCCTTGGTGCCAATGATGGTCGTATGCGTGTTTGGCGCCGTGCAGGTGAGCGCCACAATCAGGACTGCATACGACCGAGGCACACAGGGCCAACACCCGGCATCATGGTGTGGGGAGCGATCTCCTACACTGGCCGTACACCACTGGTGATCGTCGAGGGGACACTGAATAGTGCACGGTACATCCAAACCGTCATCGAACCTATCGATCTACCATTCCTAGACCGGCAAGGGAACTTGCTGTTCCAACAGGACAATGCACGTCCGCATGTATCCCGTGCCACCCAACGTGCTCTAGAAGGTGTAAGTCAACTACCCTGGCCAGCAATATCTCCGGATCTGTCCCCCATTGAGCATGTTTGGGACTGGATGAAGCGTCGTCTCACGCGTTCTGCACGTCCAGCACGAACGCTGGTCCAATTGAGGCGCCAGGTGGAAATGGCATGGCAAGCCGTTCCACAGGACTACATCCAGCATCTCTACGATCGTCTCCATGGGCGAATAGCAGCCTGCATTGCTGCGAAAGGTGGATATACACTGTACTAGTGCCGACATTGTGCATGCTCTGTTGCCTGTGTCTATGTGCCTGTGGTTCTGTCAGTGTGATCATGTGATGTATCTGACCCCAGGAATGTGTCAATAAAGTTTCCCCTTCCTGGGACAATGAATTCACGATGTTCTTATTTCAATTTCCAGGAGTGTAATATGCCAACTGACATATTACACATTTTGTGGTATACTCTGACACATTTTTTCTGCTTGTTTTTCTACCATATGCTATACTTTCCTTTGTCTTCCCCTGCTTAAAGGCTACGTGACATATAGAGGTATGAGTCTTTGGTTGTTATGACTGCAATGAATGACTTTCTAATATACTGTTTATGTATTGCAGTATCATTGTTTGAACTTACTTCATAGTTTATGGTTTGGTACGTCACCCAGCTAAAAGACTGCTTATCAGCAGACTTATCACTTTCATGTTACTCTATATATTTCAATACTTAGTGTTTATTGGGAATTCGTTACATTAGATTCGTTGTCTGGTTCATTAAAATGGCTTATGAAATAAGGAGCACCTTATGAATCTATTATTGACAGATGGCACTGGTGTAACTTTATATTCTTGTGTTATTAGTTATTATTAGTACATGGAATATGATGTACAGATATTTGTGGGGCTTACCTCCCGTAGAAGGGTTGATGTTTTACTAGTGTATGACAAGATATAAATGCATATTATAGCTTCAGTTTGTACTCATCTGTATACAACTATAATTGTTTTGGTCTGCATGTTTCTCAGGCATTGACATAAGCATTACACCGTGATTATCAATGCCTAACTTACAGTATTGATTTCCATTTAGTAATTATTTTTTTACAATTATATGCCATATACATTTTGTCCACTAGTTTATATTTATACAGCGTGTAACTTTTATTTTATTTTAGTCCTTTCTTCATTTTTAACTGTGATGCTACTCCCTGAACAGTTTACTAATTTTATATGTTACTACGTATTACCACCGTATGTAAGATTTGCACCGCCCTCTTTTGTAATGTACTTCACACTGTTACCATTGTTGTCTGTACACAGGGGCCTGAAGATGGCGTAACATAGCGCCGAAACTGATTGCTCAACAAATTAACAGTTTGGAAATTTAGACAGCTGAAAGGTGTTCTTATTTGGCATTCTGTACTGGACAGTCAAGGTCCCGCAACCATCTGTATAAAGATGGACATACAGAGAATAAACGAAGTATGTCCTCAGCAGCTTGTTTCATAAAAAGGTGGTTCGAACAATAAAATCTTATGTCTGGAGCCCACAAACGCCTTAAATGAGTCGTGGAAGATCCCAACTCGTGAAATTTAATCGTTTTAAAAGATCATTATGTTGAAGTTGAATGCAAAGCAGGAGGTTCTCCCTCAGCTGAGTAATAATTTTGAAATACTAACCGTTGTATGCGTTGTGCCTCAGTACTGAAAAGTCACTGATAAAGGTGGAGCACATTCCTCTTTTAGTTTAGAAAATAGTCTTTGAAGCATCACTGAATCGTAGTTATCGTTTTTCTGTAAACTTGCCTTTCTTGAAGAGAGGCCTAGCAGTAGCATATGTTTAGACAATAGGACACTTTAATCTGCAAAGGACTGCATTAATTTACAATTTCATATTTTATTATATATGTAGTTTTATCAGTGTGCCGTGTAAGTTCGTATGTGAGTTGCTGTTCCTCTTGTTTTGTTGCCATAAATAACATTTTGATATACAACAGTCAATAAATCTTTTTTCTGCAGCATGTTAGGTATTTTGTTACTGACATGGTAGCAGCTGTGTGTGGTTTTGATAAACATTGACCTGACGAGCTATTGAGACGTGTAACTGAATAAAGTTATCTAAGAAAAGACGAATTCAAGCAGACGTCTTGCCATGTTATATCACGTTATTGTGGTTAGCATAAAAGGTCATTCGACGTGTTTCTAGTTTAAAACAAGACAGAGAAAAAGAAAAGTACTTTAGTTGATTAGTATTGACAAAAGAAACATCGTGACTGAAAAAAAAAACACCTCGGAAAGGTAACTGGTAAAGAGAACTGGGCAACGTGGCGTATTCTCATGAAAGTTATTTTGGAACGAGACGTAGTTTATAAAGTGATAAGTGGTATTATCATCATACTAGAACTAACTGAAAACGCGTGTGAAACTGCAAAATATCTGTGTGAAAAATTGCACCAGATCTATGATAGTCAATCTGCAGAAAATGTTGACTTGTTGTGACATAAGTGTCTTATTATGGAATGGCAATGGTCCAAGTCATATGCAACGTCATTTAACAAAATTTGATGTAGTTGAAAGAAAATATCTATGGTAAATAAACCAATAGATGAAGCTAATTTGTATACTCGTTTACTTCAGATATTGCGAAAAAAAATTGATCACATTTATGTGCCTTGACACTGTCTACCACAAGAAGACGAAGCAAGACATAAAAAACACGAAAAAACATCTGAATTACGAGTTGCGAATGAAAATAAAACATGAAACAAATGTAGCAACAATAATTTTTTTACAGTAAAAGAGTAGGAGGAAAAATAAATTGTTTAGTGTACAAAATGGACAAAATCCAAGCAAACTGTATTTCAAGAAGAGTTTTTCCTGAGTAAAAACGAACATATTTCGAAAGATTGCAAAAAGGAGTAGTGTGCTTTCAATGCAAAGGTATAGGTTATCTATCCAGAAAGTGACCTAACCGAGGTGATTCTTCAATGGAGTGTAATCATTCCGATTTTGTAATGTTATCCACTGTGAGAATATTATCAGAAGAAAGTCCAGGAAAAACTATGTTCGCAAAATCTGATTTATTTGAAAGCGTAGATACTCTGAAGCGTCAAAGAAACTGATGTGGGCATGCGTATTCAAATACAGAGATCTGTAAACAGGAAGACAATGGCGCTGCTGTCGGCAATGCCTGTATAAGACAACTAAGACAACAAGTGTCTGGCGCACTTGTAAGATCGGTTACTGCTGCTACAATGGTGGGTTATCAATATTTAAGTGGGTTTGAGCGTGGTGCTACAGTCGGCGCACGAGCGATGGGACACAGCATCTCCGACGTAGCGGTGAAGCGGGGTTTTTCCCGTACGATCATTTCACGAGTGTATCGTGAATATCAGGAATCCGGTAAAACATCATATCTCAGACATCGCTGCGGCCGGAAAAAAATCCTGCAAGAATGGGACAAATAACGACTGTAGAGAATCGTTCAACGTGTCGGAAGTGCAAACTTCTCCAAATTACTGCAGATTTCAATGCTGATTCATCAACCAGTGTCAGCGTGCGTACCATTCAATGAAACACCATCGATACGGGCTTTCGGAGCCGAAGACCCACTCGTGTACCCTTGATTCCTGCACCACACAAAGCCGTATGCCTCGCCTGGGCCCGTCGATATCGACACTGGACTGTTGATAAATGGGAATATGTTGCCTGGTCGAACGAGTCTCGTTTCAGATGGTATCGAGTGGATGGACATGTACGGGTATGGAGACAACCTCATGAATCCATGAACTCTGCATGTCAGCAGGGGACTGTTCAAGCTAGTGGAGGCTCTGTGATGGTGTGGGGTGTGTGCAGTTGGAGTGATATGGGACCCCTGATACTTCAAGATACGACTGTGGCAGGTGACGCATAAGTAAACATCCTGTCTGGTCGCCTGCGTCCATTCATGTCCATTGTGCATTCCGACGTACTTGGGCAATTCCAGCAGAACAATGCGACACCCCACGCGTCCAGAATTGATACAGACTATTTCAAACACTCTTCTGAGTTTAAACACCTCCGCTGGCCGCCAGACTCCCCAGACACGAACATTATCGAGCATTTCTGGGATGCCTTGCAACGCGCTGTTCAGAAGAAATCTCCAACCCCTCGTCCTCTTGCGGATTTATGGACAGCCCTGCAGAATTCATGGTGTCAGTTCCCTCCAGCACTACTTCAGACATTAGTCGAGTCCATTCTATGTCGTGTTGCGGCACATCTGCGTGCTCGCGAAGGCCCTACACGATATTAGGCAGATGTACCAGTTTCTTTGGCTCTTCAGTGTATATCAGTGTGTCATAAGCGGTATATCGATAGTGGTGCTACTCATCAGGTAACATATCGTTGAGACTGGTATGTTTCACAGAATCATTTTGATATGGCAATGAAAATGGCAAGCGCAAAGAATAATGTCCACATCAAAACATTTGGAAGTGGCCGAATTGATGTTGAAACTTTTGGTACAGAAATGTGTACCAGACGATATTTTGAAGATGTGTAATGAGGTCCAGATGGTGCTTATAATTTGTTTTCCGTTAGAAATGCTGGAGAGAAAGGTATTGATCAAACTATCAAAAATTATGGTAAAATATGGTTGCTTTACAGAAACAACGTACCAATTGCTATCAAATATCATGGTAAAATATAAATGTTTTGCAGAAAAAATGTACCAACTGCTGTTGCTTTATCCGAAAGCAAGAATGAACTTTATAGTTTGGTAGTGAACATGATTCAGCAGGGAAAGTCTTTCCTTGTTAATTACGTTATTGATATTCTATAAAGGTGGCATGAAACACCTGGACAATAGAGTAAACTACATGTACAATCATCACAGCCACGTGGTATCGATGTAACCGCTGATGGCGAATCTTGTGAAGATTATATGCTAGGTAAACAGTATCATCTACTTTTCGGCAACCGAGTCAGTAAAGCTGCTGGCTCAGGAAAATTATCCTTTTCTAATGTCTTTGGTCTAATGGAAGAAAAGGATTTAGCTGGCTATCGATATTTTCTCGTTTTTAATGATGATTTTCTTGGCTTCAGAGTGACATATCTTTTAAGGCAAAAAAATGAGGTTAAACAGAAGCTGCCAATATTTATTGATATGGTGAAAACACAAACTCTAGTGAAAATTAAAGGCATGCTAACTGATGGTGGCAAGGAATTTAATAACTGTGATGCAAAAATATATACTGTTTCAATTGGGCTGAAACATTCTATGACTGTGCCATATACACCGCAGCAAAATGGATTTGCTGAATGCGAGAACAGGATTTTCTGTGAGATGGTTTGTTCGCAGCCTCAGTCAGCAAGGGATATTCCAAAGACAATGTGGGTAAAGCTGTACTGCTGTAGCTCATACTCTGAACCAGACTGGGTCAACAAAAGTACAAGGAAAACCACTAACTAAATTATTTTTGAGGAAGGAGAGTCACTTTGGTCATCTGAAAGTGTTTGCGACAGAACGTTTTGTCTCGATTCCAGCACAGAAACGGAAGAAATTCAGTGCCAACACTTGAAAGTGTTACATAGTTGGCTGTGACGCGACTGTGGCTGTCCGTTTGTACTTTCCAGACAGACATTGAGTTATTGTCAGCCATGATGTAAAATTCAGGGATGAAACATTATAACTATTATTGATGAGTGATAGTAACAAGTTGTTTGACGCCTCGACTGCGAATGTTTTTAAAAATGAAACACCACACAATCTGAATGATGAGGACACACTACAATAAAATATTACGGTACTGAATCATCACTATCGTGTTGAACTCAATGAAGATGCAAACGACATCTCTTTAAATGGGGCTGAAAATACAGATAGACATCGAGTATTGAAGAATAGAGAAATGATTAGGCCAATACGTTACCAAGACGAACCTGAGCAACCAAAGGTGATGATGCTAAAGGACCTTCCAAAGGACTATGATGAAGTACTGAAGTTCTCAGAGGCAGAAAATTGGAAAGCTACAATGGATTAAGAAATGCACTCATATCAAAAGTTTTGTACCTCGAAATTAGTTGATTTACCAGCCGCAAGGAAGATATTGGTAACCATAAAATGTCCGCAATAAAACTGAATAATAACAGTGACATCGTTTGCTACAAGGCAAGATTATTTGCAAAAGGATTTAGTCAGAGGCCAGGAGTTCATTTTTCTGAAACTTTTATCCCTGTCGTTGGATATGAAATAATGACAGTCCTTTTGTGTGTTGCTGTTCAATGAAATTGGAAGATTAAGCACTTTGATGTCAAAACAGCGTTCCTGGACGGTATGTTGATGGAAGAAATTTATATACAACAGCCACAACCTTATGATGATGACACTGGTTGTGTGTGTGTAGGATACTTCGAAGTATGTATGGATTGAAGCAAGCAGCAAGATGTTGGTATGAGTTTTCGAGAGTACCTTGAGAAATTAAATTTACTGGAGAGCAGTGCTAATCCATCTATATATATATTAATGAGAAGTTAATTCTGTTATTTCATGTGGATGATTGATTGATGAGATCGGATGGAGTCGTTTATAGCTGCACAAAATAATTATAAAAAGAGTTTGATATTGTGGTAAACGAAGTGGATTGTTAAATATAACAATAGGCCTCCAAATCCTAAGATTTGAATATTGTGTGAAGATTAATCAGACTGCGTACTGCAAAAAGTGTGTTTGCAAGGTATGGTATAAGTGATAAAAACCCAGTATCATTACCGATTGAATCTGGTTGGGTACCTAGTGATTCAACACAGTTAATGACACTAATACTAGAGAGATTATTGGTAGTATCATGTAATTAATTATGGTAACACGGCCAGATCTAACACATGCTGTCAATGCTGCTTCAGCAGCACAAAGTTCATCTATTCAAGCCTACCTTAAATTGGTTAATCGAATTCGTCGCTCTCTAAAAGGTACAATTGAAGATGGAATTCAGTTTAGAAAATTGTTGAATTCTGTTATAGAAGCTGATAGTGAAACCGATTATGCAGGTGAAAAATCGACTAGACCTTCACAGGTGGACCAGTAATGTGGAAAAGTAAACTTCAAAAATGTATTGCACAGCCATCAATGAAAGCCAGATTTTTTGCCTCAAGTGAGAGAAGTAAATCATCAGTACAGCTGGGTCATTTATTGAAGGAAATTCAACTGCCACATCACTTAGTGATAAACACATAAAGAGTATAGGATTCTACAAACGCTCCCAATATATTGAAACACATTATCAGTATGTATGGTAGTTAGCCAGTTAGAAGAAGATCATTGTAGAATATATTTCGACAAATGATCAAGATGCAGACTTTTTTTTAGTAAGGGTCTAACAACGAAATTGTTATAAAGAATGAAAATTTTGATTGGAATGACTGATTGAAAACTTTCATTCAATAATAAAATGTGAAAATTGAGTTAGTATAAAGTAATGCATGCATTAAAATTTCTTATTTTTTTATGTAGGCTATGATTTCAGTGTGCTGTGTAAGTTCTTAGGTTAGTTGCTGCAGTGCTTGTTTGGTGCGATAGGTAACATGTTCATGTATAACAATGAATATGTCTTTGCTTATGCAGCATATTAGTTCGGTATTTCATTCCTGACATACTCTGTACATGATAGTACACTTAATTAATAACGTAGTATATGTGAAACTAAGTGCGTGACATATGAATGTTTGTTAGTTACTGAAAATGTTACCAGTCCATACGAATCTGTATTTTTGATGACCTTGACAATGTCCTTTTGTTGAAGATACAGATACAAAATAAATGTCAATTTCGTTCTCTGCATTTGGTGCAGATATTATCTTCTCTTCTGAGCTACATGCACCATGCTTCACCGTATAATGGCACAAGTTTTCTACTGATGTAGTATCTGCTCGCTTCCAATTTCCGTTATCTTCTATCTCGCTAACCCATTTCCTGTAATCCTCTTGAGGTGCCGCATCATAACATCTGCACACCAACTTTCCCCTTTGTGGTTTCATATCTCCTTGTAAAGGCTAGTAATTAAAAACGTCTACTACATATGAACTGAGATTTAAAATGGTACAATTCTCTTTGACACTATTTGAAAACTGTTGAAACTTCAAACGACTTCATGCCTGAACTTTCAGCCTCACTCATCATATCTAACTTACAGATATTTTACTACTGTTATTAACATACTATGCTACTGTTTATAACATTAAAGTGGCTCCATACCATTACTTGTCCTTACTCTTCTTTTATCAGTCCATTTCTGACCTTAGTGAAGACACTATGCTTCTAATTGGCCTTGATACACTTGATAACTTGTTCATAACATAATTAATTCGTTTTGCAGAAAGTATTTTAGAACAGGAATGGAAACGTATTAAGACATTATAAGTTTATTTTAGGCACTGGTTTCATTCCAAAATTCATCACAGTCAATAAGTTTTACATCTTCCTTTAAAGTCTTTCACTATAGATGGTTCATAAATCTCAGTATTTCCTTTAAAGTCTGAGAACTGTATAAGTGATATATCTAACTGTGGGCCATAACAAATTTTATTTAACTTCAGTTTGTTGTATGAAAATATTAGTTATCAATGCATTTGTTTCTTAATCTCTTCTTGAAGGTAATTTATGACACCCTAATTTATAGGCCTATGTAGCATACTCATTTCTGTTAGACGTAGTAAACGAATCTGGATTAAAATCTCCACAAATCCTTTCTTCTATCTGACAATAGCACTATGACACATCAAAAGTTTGCATGGAAATTTCCAAATTTCCCAGTAGGAACCTATTTAGTGAATCAGTGTCTGCTTTACCAGTCAGTAAATCTTCACAAAAATTCTTAGTATTCATGTATACTTCCAGTTGTTCAGTACGTGACTCATTAAACGTTTCCAAAATCTGTTAAATATTCTGTGTAAATTGTAGCTATTGAATATAAAAGAGAGCAAAGTTCTTTGTCATACAGCTAAATTTCCATGTTTAAATTACATATCTGCATTTATAGGTAAGTTCATCAGCAGCTAAGATTCCAGATTCATTGTTAAAACCTTTAAAAATATCTTGTCAATGTCGAGATCTTTGCCAATGTAAATACACATGACGTAATTTCGTATCACACATACAAAAAAACCATCAAATGTACTGTTGCGGTACAAACAATTTTGGGTGGTCGCAGTTTATTTCAAGCACACGTATACTGAAAATAAAATCAGGCTCCAAATTAGATGCAATTACATTTTGAAGTGAAGGAACAGCACAACAGTGGCTTGATCCACAATGTTTTATTATGTACGTGTCCAGTTTCAGAACACTTGAAGTTTCATCGTCCGACGGAACTTTGAGTATTCCAAAACCGATCATGTACGCAATAAAGCAACTGTTTTGCGGTTTCTTTATTCTACAAAATGGATTTACGCAGTTGCAGATGTCCCATAAGAGGAACCATCAGATAGAATTACATTCTTTACACGCTAGTGGGGAGTTTTTTATTGGGTAGCTGCGTAGTGGGCTGCTTTAGTGAGACCTTTTCCTAACTACACTTTAGTTCCAAAGACTAGTATAGATACAGGGAATATGTGCAGCAAAGGACAGGGAAGACGTGTATCTTAAGATAGTCTTTGAAGAGAGTCTCTGCATAATAATATATCTGTAGCCACACTATTTTTATGTAATATCTTTTATTGCTCATAGTAGCACTTCTTACAATTAGTAGTATAATTTAATTTACAATGCACATTTATAACGATACTGTACAAGTCTATGAATAAATCAACACGTGAGAAGTTAACATACGCTTCAGACACATAAAAATGCTTTCTTTTCCATACTGAATCGTAAAATATCTGACGTAGTCGACAACAGAATGCTCTACGCGCTACAATATTTACATATTAGCTAGAATAACATTCACGTTCAGAATGGTGGAAAACACATCGCTGTGTAATGTCATAATATTTCCAGTTTCTATTGCCTGAATATACAGGAAAAGCGGGAGGAGTAATTACATCAGACACAAATTGCTAACGAACGTCACTTACAAGACTCAATTCTTAGACCACTAAGCAAGTAACATGTAAAGAACAGATAACTGCTTTCAAGCAATGATTTCTTTGTCCTTTGTCAGAAACAACAAACAGTTTTTATGATCATTTTTTATGTCGCTACGGTATGGTATAGATCAAGAGTTCCACAGTCCGAGAAAAATCAGTTAGGCTTATCAAAACGTCATCTTACTTTTTACACTAGGTGTGTGAATTTACTCTAGCCACACTCGCCGGCTAAGGCCACGAACTTGGTAGAGCTACTATCGAGTCTTCATAAGTATTTATACTTCATTATCCATGTAATACTCACTGCTTACGGAGCCAGTTCCACCTCACTATGTACTAAAAACCATTTTA
Organism: Schistocerca cancellata; assembly: GCF_023864275.1. Lineage (NCBI taxonomy): Eukaryota > Metazoa > Arthropoda > Insecta > Orthoptera > Acrididae > Schistocerca > Schistocerca cancellata. Next base: position 396,372,616 of record NC_064628.1, read on the forward strand.
CACGAAATAACTTCGCCAATTTATGGAAAACCCATAATCGTGCTCGGGTATAGAGTAGGATGCAAAATCAGCTAGGAGAATCAATATCTTTGCTTGCTGGTGCTCCTGTAATAGCTTTGGCCACGTGATATATAGAGCGCCCCAGGAGAACTTTTATTGGCTAGAGGGGTATTTCCTGTGTTATGTAAGTAAACAAGACGGTGACCAATATCGATAAACTAAAGCAGTTGGTATCTGCCAAAGACACGAGCAACTTTTACATGTGTTACACGTCGTCAACAATATGTGCATGACGGCGTAGGGAGACCGGTTTTGTGCGATACATCTCAGCAGCTATAAAGTAAGCAGTCGGTACCGTAGGCTCTGTTCAATACTACGTCAACAACAGAGGGTTTAGTAACTGCCACCGACGAGGAAAAGGGAAGGATGTGCTACCTGATTGGTTGAGCAAAAGTTGGTCACTTCTACATGGTGGAATATGAGAAATTGATCTCATTTATTTCAGGACTTGAACTTCAGATTTATGCGTTAAGTCGGAAGTTTAACGGAGTTCTAAAGATGAAAGAAGAGGAATTTCAGCTGCGATTCGAATTTTTCTTTAAAATAATTGAATCTTAGTTTGTCCAACAGAATAATTATTACTTCTTACATTCAAACTATACGAATATTCACGAAGAGTTGGGGGATGTGCGAAAATTTTTGAGTTGCAAAATTCCTTAAAGCTCTAAATGAGACTGAAGAGAGAGTGCAGAAGAAGGAAAGAAAAAGAGAAAGGAATAATGGGACTTACTGCGGTAGAAAGAAGTATAGCAGAAGCAGATGGTGAACAGGACAAGAGGACAAAAAGTGAATTCATACAATATAAGGAGAAAGAGAGAATAACCAGAGATGAGAAGAAGAGAAAAATTACAATAATAACAGATGGGTCACAGAAACAATGTGAAGAGCGAATGAAGTGAACAGTCATGATGTACGGAAAAAAGAAGTAACACGATACAGAAAATAATAAGAAATGTGATAATATGAAAACGAGGCAGATTTGAACAGTGACTGAATGAAGAGTGGAGTGAATAACAATACTGTCAGATTTAGAATAAAAGGAGGAGTGGAAAGGTATGAAGAAGGTGAAGAGAACATGAAGGACAAACAAGGTGGTATCGAGAGAAGTGTGTGTGAGATCAAATAAAAGCCGTATTTTACGAAAAGCATTAGGACTAAGAAAGGAAGACTTAGAGGAAACCGAGCGAGGTGGCGCAGTGGCTAGCACACTGGATTCGCATTCGGGAGGACGACTGTTCAATCCCGCGTCCTGCCATCCTGATTTAGGTTTTCCGTGATTTCCTTAAATCGCTCCAGGCAATTGCCGGGATGGTTCCTTTGAAAGGGCACGGCCGCCTTCCTTCTCCGTTCTTCCCTAATCCGACGAGACTGATGACCTCGCTGTCTGGTCTCTTCCCTCAAAGAACCCAACCCAACCCCAGCTTAGAGGAAATATGGGTATGGTGAAACATGCAACGTATTTCCGAAGAGCAAGCGGCCATTATGTAATCGAAACAAATAAAAGGAAGTACTGGAGGAGGAGAAAGGAAAAAAAAAGAAATGTGGTAGGAAAGAAGCAAAAACTAACTCACCATCGTGTATCAGAGGTGGGGATTAGAAACAGAGAAAATGAGAAAGCTGTGGCGAAGAGGGTGTGTCGAAAAGAGTGATGAGAGAATACTAAATAGATGAGAGGTGCTCAGGTTATTATTCTGAACTGAATGTGATAAAGGAGTAAAGCATACAGGCAGAGCTGGCCTATACTTACACTTATTTTAAAGAACAGCAGCTCTTTTTAAACGTGGATTAATGTAAGATAATGCCCATTAGGCCGTCCTCTTGTACATTTACAAATGACCGAGTCGGCGGCTCATTCTGGTACAGCGAAAGGAGGTTACTGTGGGTACTCGAGATACGACTTCCTCTAAACTCGTCGTACATCTGAAGGGAACAGGGGAGCTCGTGTCTTTGGCAGTGCTTGCCGCGGGCCATCTACTTGTCGTCGGGGGCGCGCCTGCCTGCGGGAGTGGCCGCTTAGCTGGCGTCTGGCGGCGAACAGGAGGCGGGGGCGGAGGCGTCGCCGGCGGAGAGACTCAGGTCGGTGGCGTCGTGGGCGGCGGCGGCGGCGGCGGCGGCGCGGGAGGCGGCGTCGGCGGCGCTCAGAGACAGGTCGTGGGCGGTGGGGGCGGCGGCGGCTGCGGAGGCGGCGGGGCTGGCGCAGGGCGAGGGCCGCTGCGGGGGCGGCGAGGGCGGCCGCGCGGAGCAAGCGCACAGCAGCTTGGAGCAGGCGCCACCCGCCTTCTCGCACAGAGGCAGTCTGCCGAGGGAAAAAGACACACCGGCGTTAGCGGCGAGGGGGCCGTGGCAGGGATCACCACCTGAGCTCTACAAGTTTAGTTCATATGTGGGGCAGGTCAAAATAACACCAATTCCCACCTACTGTCGCTCTGCAGCTGCCTCAAAAACAGGTACAAACAGTAGTTGGGGTACAAGGAAGGTGCCTTGCCGATGTTCGTTCTGCTGATGACAAGACATCACAGACGATCGGAAATATGCTGGGCAACGTAAGAAACTAGTCTTTCTGGAGACTCTTTCACCAGTAGGATTACAACTACGACAACTAATGAGGAAGGAAAGCAGCGGACCAAGGATTGAACCATGGGGCATTCCTCAGAGCACATGTTTCGGATAAACCTGAGCCCGAAAATAAAAAAAAAAATTTAATAATGGTAACCATGACATCACAATCAGCCTTTCCCATGGCGAGAAAATATAAAGATGCATTACGGAATCGTACGAATTCGTAATAAATACTGAACCAAATGAGCACACTTGGAAATTAGGGACTTTCCACGCAGACAAACTAAAATCTAAAATAACACCCTCAGAATCACGAAAGACATAGATTATACAAACCACACAACCAGATAAACACGAGAGAACGGTTGGTATCGAACTGAAAATTATCGCGAACCAGCTCTGTAAGTGGTATCGAAAAGTACACTTGTATGTATTCCTCAACTGAAAAGCCCGATAGTGCTACAGAAAAAAAATCTAGTACCTACATAGGAAGCCAAAAGAATACACCAACATAAATAGCGAAAAATCAATACAGATAACAAAAATTCGTGGCCAATTATCAAATGCAGTGTCGAAAACATCGCTTGCCCCATATAGAGCAACTGGAAAGCCAAATACGGCTGAAGCTAACCTCATATTTCCACAATGACTTGTCTGATTCATACACTGCCCTCGTTTAGTATTATTACTGTTATTACTACAGTGTGCAAGAAAAATACAGCATAGATATTTAAAAATTTGCAGCATATTTATCACATGATGCACCATACACAGAAGATTTTCGAATCATGTGCAGAAATCTTTTCATTATTCTGTAAACATAATGTACAAACATTTGGAATAAGTGTAGAGTACTATCCTAGGTAACAAAACAATAGTAATACACGAGAGTTAATTGTCGATCAGAGAAGTCTGCTTTCTGGAGTTCACCAGGCTTCAGTCCTTGGCCCGCTGCTTTCCGTACTGTGTATCAACAGTATTTCATCTGTGTTACCGTCTTGTAAAAATCACTGTAATGACGTCATCAGGGAGCGAAAACGTATCTACAACTTGCACAGGAGCTGGACTGCAGTTATGCGAAAAGAAGGAAGGCAGTAAATGACAAATAAATGTGGCAGGATTGTAAACTAGCTCCCATGTGATGCAATTTCTATATGGAACAAGCGGTAAACAAAGTCAAGGTGAAATACGGAAAAGGAATTGAAGTTCAGATAGAGAAAATGAAGAAGTCAGGTTTCCGAAACCATCGGAATTCTGTGAGAAAAAGCAAAACGGTTTGAAAGATCAGTTCAAATTAATGAATAGTCTCTTGAAAAGAAGTTATAAAATGAACATCAATGAATATAATACGTAACTAATGGAGTATAACCCAGTTAAGTCATGTGATGCTGGGGGTTTGGATTATGAAATGAGGCAATAAAAGCAGAAGACTGGTTTTGTAATTTGGACGACAATGTAGCTGACTCTACTGGAAGTAGAGAGAATATGAAATGCAGACTGGCAGTGGTAAGAAAACACTTCTGAAATGTGCTAATATGGAACATAAATTCAAGCGTTAGGAAGTATTTTCTGGAAGTATGTATCTGATGTGATGACTCGTGCGGAAGTGAGACGGGGTTAGCAAGCAGTACTGAACGGAAGAGTGCAGGAACTTTGGACATGCGGTGCTACGCAATAACGCAGCCTGTCAGATCGGGTAAATAATGGAGCGTACCGAATCAGAATGAGAAGAAAATACATTGATAGTAGAAATTAATTAAATGAATGGATCCACTGGTAGGACACATTCTGAGGCATAAAGGAGTAGTCGATTTGATAATGGAGGGAAGTGTGTGGAGTAAAAACTGAAGAGAGGGACGAAGGCTTTACTGGAGTAAGCTCGTTCAAACGCGGATGTGGGCTGCAGTAGTTACGTAGAGACGAAACGACTTGCAGAAGATACTGCAGAGTGCAGAGCAGCATCAAACAAATCTTAACACACAACAATAACAACAAGTTCAAAAATGGTTCAAATGGCTCTGAGCACTATGGGACTTAACATCTATGGTCATCAGTCCCCTAGAACTTAGAACTACTTAAACCTAACTAACCTAAGGACAGCACACAACACCCAGCCATCACGAGGCAGAAAAAATCCCTAACCCCGCTGGGAATCGAACCCGGGAACCCGGGCGTGGGAAGCGAGAACGCTACCGCACGACCACGAGATGCGGGCACAACAACACGTATTACTACTACTACTACTGTGAGAGGTAACGCCTGAAATTTGGTATCCTTGGCACACACTTGACTGTGGATCTCGGAATATTGAATTCCCCAACGTTTTCCGAAATGGAATGTCACATTCGTCTAGCTCCAACTACCAGTTCAAAGTCTGTCAATTCCCGTCGTGCAGCGGTAATCACGTCGGAAACCCTTTCACATGAATCACCTAAGTACAAATAACTGCCCAGCTAATGCACTGCCATTTTGCACCTTGTGTGCGCTGTGTTAGCGCCATCTGTATGTGTGCATATCGCTATCCCAAGATTTTCCCCCCCTCAGGTTATGTGTGCAATGAGTTTAGCTTTGTGTAGGCCTTTCGCTTTCAGCAGTTCTTTCGTCCCTCCTATTTCGTATAGCTTTTTCTAATACCATAACCGTATTTCCGGAGACCTCGAGACGAGCTTTCTCCTACATTGTAAACGTCCAGGTTTCACATTCGTATGTCAGAACACTACATGCAAAGGCGTTTATAAATGTTTTCTCAGTGTGGCAGTCGATGTGCTTGTTCAGCATAAGGCCCTTCTCTTGGTCAGTGATGTCCGTTTCTTGATTCCCACGAGACATCTGTTACTTTCCTCTATACGGCTGTGACGCTACCGCCAACAGTTCTTAAGCAATGCTTCACCTAGGGGCTATTAGTAGGCGCCCAGGCGCACATCGTGTGATCGGATGGGCTGCTACCGTTCATTTAGCGGATACCGCTCCAACGTCGGACTTCGGAGTCCGGGGTTCGGCGCTGCTCGGTGCTGCAGCGACCCAATGACGCCCTCAGCGCTGCGCTCACAGACGGTACTGTCGTGCAGTGGCGACCCCGGCAACGGCGGACGTTTCCTGTGCCATCAGGTCCAGGAAAATATAGCCTACGAACTGCCTAAAAGTGCTTCAGTTTTTTACGGTGGAGATTGTGGAAATTTTGGAAGCAATTAAGTTTGAATCTTCAAATTCCTTCTTCAAGATATTAATCTTGTCCGATTACCACAGCGTTTTTCTTTAATGTTGTACTCGAATGTATTCGCCGTAAACAAAGAGGGCAAACCATCATTCTCTTCTGGGTGCAGTCCCACGATAGCATAAATTATAATGAGGAAGCTGACGTCCTAGCGAAACAACTGCATCTTACAGGATGCACCGGGACATCTTCCTTTAGCATTACATTTCCTCAACAGTACTTGTCGATACCAATATTATTTTTCGAATTTTAGACAGGTCAGTATTATCTCAGTTACTTTTTTAGAAAACTTTCAAATAATTTAGTACACAGTATCTTATATTTCAAGCTAAACTCTATGAAAAGGAATTACTTTGTAAAATATTTTAGTTTCGATGTTATAATCGATAAGTACTAGTTCTGAATGTACAGTTAAAATTATTGTTTTAAGAAAGATTTGATATTACGAATTATTTGCACACTTAAAATTTATATTATTAATTACGGAATACTGTACTGGTTACTATGTTTATTTCTGGATTCATTTATGACATAATAACCGAAGTTAATAATTTAAGGATATTAGTAGGAATTCATTTGTTTAGAAAAATTGTAAACGCTCTGAAATATTGTTATTTCTGTAGTGTGTGAGAGTCGTAATCTTGCCTCTGATGTAATCGAACGTATTTTTGTATAGTAGGTGCGAACAATGTATCTTAGGCTTCGTTAATGAGAAAAATCAAAATGCTGTATGATATACTAAAATGTGAGAAACTCAGTGGAAAATATATATACGTAGAAAATTCAATCTTAAAATTTATTTATTTCAAAGCAACTGTGACGACCTGATGTTAGATTTTCAGCTTCAAGAATCATTCCCATAGACTAGAAGAACTGGAGCCATCTCAACATGACAAGCTAAGTAAACTTGAAAGTTTATTGTAATCATCGTTTCTCTCAATCTTCATAAAATACGTTGCTTATTAATTACTTCGACTGGGCATTGTTTAATGTGGATAATAGATGGAAGGAGGAAGGAGGGGGTAGATTATTAGGAATTGTTCTCGATGTGATATTACCGTATTCATACTACTTATGTGACATCAGGAGCAACAGAAAACAGCAATTACGAGAGATGTGTGATGTTTCCCAACATTACAGCCAGACAATACTGCAAGATCGTGGTTTACGAGGGCGCATTTCGGCTAAGTTGACAGATTTTAGCTTTCAATTCTGTGAATATTAATTTTCATATTTTCTCTCTACAATTACGTATTCCATGTAACCATGTGTTTCCTATGGCTAAAAGTGTTACAAACTCTGGAGGCCAAACAAGGCATACAAACAAAAGAAGCTTCGGACGTCCTGTCAGCGCCAAGTGGTGACGGTTGTTATGTTTCGTTGAGAATGAAAAGTTTGACGAAACTGCTGGTGTCCATCTCTTCTCGCTGTTTGGACCCTAACGTCGGTGGCTGCTATTCGAACCCGGTACGCTTGGTTGGGGACAGCAGCGCTACGGCGACCAACACAAGAAGACATACTCAGCACTCCAGCAACGGTCCTACAAACTTCACCGCTACTCTTTAGTGCCTGAAATTTGCAGCGATGTCCGTAAGTGGAGTATAGTGTACCTAGGAACACTTGATGTTCTTCGGTCGGTACTTCAGTCTACTGACTAATTTGAGAATCATTGCACACTTGAGACCGCCATTTTCTACAGTTTTTGTTGCTGTTAGACATTCTGTCCACCATTTGTAAATATTTCAAGTTCTACACATTTAAATTCTGTGTAACATATTAAAGCTACTTCGAATATATAGGGTGTTTCAAAACTTAGAAACTAATACAAATTTCCATTTTCAAGACAGGTAACATTGTTCAGGCATTAAAGAAAGTCAGTTGCAAATACTCCATGTCCCATGGTAAAAGACATCCTTCCGTTTAATGGCACAAGATGCTGCAAGACCGTAGAATTGTGGTTTTCCATCCAATCGTAATATACTAGAAATATAGAGTCCCATTCGCCATAAGATTCTGTAACTGAATAATTAACAATATAAGTTGTTTCAAATGAATATCCGGGTTTTAAGGCTTTGCAGCATTTATTGTACTGAACTTATAATTGTAATAATACATCAAATGGAAGATCAACTAAAACAGTTTCTCTTACGAGTGTTCAGTGTGAATACTATTTACCATACAGCAAACATCGAGTCGATAGGTGAATTCTTTACAAAGCCTGATCAGTGAGTCTGGAGTAATTGTTGCATCAACTGCCTTGATCCTATTTCTAACGTCAGATAAATCAGCTGTTAGTGGGGGTACATGCACACGATCCTTTATGAATTCCCAAAGGAAAAAGCACACGGCTTCAGATCATGTGAACGTGGAGGCCGTGCAAAACAAGCTCTGTCGTCCAGCTCCTTGCGGACAATCCAGAGGTCGGGTAAAACGTCATTTAACCACTCATGTACTGAGTTATGTTAGTGCGGTCGCACACCATCTTGATGCAAAATAAAAATCTGTGGATCATCTGATTCCAGTCGAGCAAAGAGCCATAGTTCTAGTACATCCAGATGACAAATAACAGTTTCACTTGCTTCACTGAAAATGAAAGGCCGGGATATGGCACAAAAATATTCGATTGGGAAGTCTCGTTGCAGGTGTACCATACCGTGGGAATTTGATGACCCCCCCCAACAAGAGCACATTATGTGTTCTCGCATTTTCACTTAGGTAAAGTGCCGATTAATCATGAAGACGATACAATCCTGAAAGTATTCATCGTCATGTAGCAACATTTCGTTCGTCAAGTTCGTACGTACCGACTCGATGTTTGCCGTATGGCACATAGTGTTCACATTGAAATCTCGTAATCTCGTAAGAAAAGGTGTTTTAGTTGATCTTTCAATTGATATATTACTTACAATTTTAAGTTGACTGTAATAAATCCTAGCCGGCCGAAGTGACCGTGCGGTTAAAGGCGCTGCAGCCTGGAACGGCAAGACCGCTACGGTCGCAGGTTCGAATCCTGCCTCGGGCATGGATGTTTGTGATGTCCTTAGGTTAGTTAGGTTTAACTAGTTCTAAGTTCTAGGGGACTAATGACCTCAGCAGTTGAGTCCCATAGTGCTCAGAGCCAATAAATACTACAAAACCGTAAAACCTGGATGTTCATTTTGTAGCACCCTGTATTGGTAACTCTTCAGTTACAGAATTTTATGGCAGGTAAAACTATATATTATTAGAATAGTTATGTAACGTGTGGACGGTAAAACGATACTTCGTTGGTCGTGCAGCATCTTGTACCATTAAACGGAAAAAGGTCTTTTAATATGGAACATGAAGTATTTGCAACTCGCTTTCGTTAATGTATTAACAATGTTACCAGTCCTGAAAATGGAAATTTTTGTGTTACTTTCCAATAGGTTTAATTTCAAAAGGTGTTCAACTTATAACTGGTTTTCGATAATACTTCTTCTCAGTTTGGTTTCGCTTCCTGATTATTGGCGTGTAGTAGAGTAATAATATAACACATAGCATTCACAACACTTTTTTGATTGCACCGCATTTAAGTTTCAGTGAAATAGTTGCACCTAGGTACAAGGCCATGCCGTACCTTCGAACATGTTTTTACATTTGTAAAAACCTTAATTTTCCGGAGTAATTTTTGTAATTTCAGAAAAAGACTGCAGCAAATAAAATGTGAATGCAATCGTATACAAACAGAATATGAAAAATGTTACAACTGTATTACAGACCCAGCTAGGCGATAAGTCTGAAAACTGTACCAAAGTACACTATCCTTCCTTAGCTCTGAGATTTCAGGAGAGGACTGCACAAAAACTGTAGTACATAGAGAAAAATGACGCGTATCAGTGGACAGAACATGTCTCCAAGTTACGATTCGCAATACGAGCAGTGGCGTAGTTGTACTAGGAGCCAGGATTGTCAGAACATGTAGACAACTCTACTGCTATATTGCTCTTGAAGAAACAAGTTTGCCAAGATCGCTAGTGATCCTTTTTATTATCGTCACCGGTTTCAATAGATCTGGGCTGTCATCATCGGTACGTGTAACATTATTAGGGTACATGCTTTTTACAACAATGAAAATCACATAGTGATGTAGCGTCACATTGTAATAGAGAGTGGAAGGGAATATCAGCATGCCACAGATAGAATAGCACAGAATCGAAACATATAACACATTGTGCTGATGTCCGAGAATACACTAACCACTTGGTGTCTAGTGTTTAGTGTATGCTGGGACATCAGCACAACAAGTTGTATATTTTGATTCTGTGGTATTTTACTTGTAACATGCTGATGTTCCCGTCCACTCTCCATTACAATGTCACGCAAGATCATTAAGCGACTTTCATTGCTCTAAAAATGCATGTACATCTAATAATGTTACGAGATCTGATGATGACAGGGTAGGTCTATAGAAACCGGCAACGATAATAAAAAGAATTACTAGCGATCTTGGCAAACTTAATTCTTCAATAACAGTATAACTTTCAGATGGCCACCAACAATTGAAGCAATGTCAAATACACTGATCTGCCAGAACATTATGACCAGCGATCTATTACCGATATAAATCCGTCCAGGCGATAGCAGGGTCACCTGGCGAGGAATGACTGCTAGTCAGACACACGCACGGTACATATAGTACCAGTGAGATTGCTTTCCGCGTGCTGAATGGGGAAGTCGCGCGATCTATCTGAGTTTGACCGAGGGCAAATCGTGATGGCGCGGAGGCTCGGCAACAGCATTCCGGTAGCTGCGCGACTTGTCGGCTGTAATAGGAGTGTTGTGGTGAGTGTCTTCAACACGTGGCAATATCAAGGTGAAACCACGTCCAGACGTCGTGGGGTTGGGCGGCCACCCCTCATTACAAAAGTCGGACGTCGTAGACTGGGCAGACCGGTAAAATAGGACAGGCGGCGAACTGTCACGGTCCTAACATCATATTTTAATACTAGGCGGAGTACAAGTGTGTCTGAACACGCCGGCCACTGTGGCCGAGCGGTTCTAGACGCTTCTGTCCAGAACCGCGCTGCTGCTACGGTGGAAGGTTCGAATCCCGCCTCGGGATTCTCAGGATGTTTTGAGTAAAATTTCCTATCTCGAAGCCCATTCTTTGTAATACTTTCACCCTCCCGACGTTCCCATTATTAAATACAATAACTGCATCATAAGTTGCAATTCTGACAACTGTAGCAGATGAAAATGTGTTTTTAGGGCAACGTTTCCATATGAGTGAATTTAGAAACTCATTTGGATTTTGGGTTTTGCCATGAACACACTTCTTGAGAAGTGCAGGATCGGCCAGAAACCTGTATGTGGGCTTGACAAGATCCAGGATACAATTCGGGAGCCTCTCCTTGTGAATGTAGGGGTTGTTCACTGAGCTGGTATTGAAGTGCTGCTTCAAAACGTGGGCGTGGCAGGGAGGCCACGTCACACTTTTAATTAATTTTCAGGCACTTTGGATGCGATTTCAACATTGAAACTTTGTGAACTTATTGTCCATGAGTTGTACTAACAAATAAAAACTAAATCGAAAATCGACATTTTTGATCAATTTCATCAACGTCTCTCCCCCCTTAACACGACTTGCAAATTATCTTCTCCATCAAAATCAGCCTAAAGTCCGAAAACATCGATCACGCGGAACTAAACTCGCAATCTTCACAGGTGACATCATCAGTGCCGTGCAGAGAGGATCTCAGGTGGATTTGCTATTTCTTTCTCTGCCTCGTGATGACTGGGTGTTGTGTAATGTGCTTAGGTTAGTTAGGTTTAAGTACTTCTAAGTCTAGGGGACTCATGACCTCAGATGTTAAGTCCCATAGTGCTCAGAGCCATTTGAACCATTTTTGTCTGAACATACAGCGCACCGAACACTCCTAACGAGCATCCTACGACCTGTGCATGCGCCAATGTTAACATCGCGAAATCGGTAACAACGGCTGAAATGGGCACGTGACAATCAGCACCGGACGTTGGCTCTGTGGGAGAGCGTTGCATGGTCTGGTTAATCCCGATACCTTATCTATGATGCCAGTGGGAGGGCGCGAATCCGACGTCTTCCAGGGGAACAGCTCCTTGAAACGTGTACTGCGGGATGGAAACAAGCTGGCGGCGACTCCATTATGCTCTGAGTCCAGTGGACCTCGTACAAAGCACAACGGCGGCCTACACTGGTTGCAGACCAGGTACACCCCTTCATGGCCATCATATTTCCCGATGGCAGTGGCATTTTTCTAGAAGATAATGCCCCATGCCAAAAAGCCAGGAGTGTGATGGAGTGGTTCGAGGAACGCAGTCATGAGTTCCAATTGATGTCCTGGCCAACTCGCCAGATCTGAACGCAATCGAACACGCCTGGCATGTGATTGAACGTGGCGTTGGAGCTCATCTTCCCGTTTCCCAGAATTTGCGGGGATTAGGTGACTTGTTTGTCGAGATATGGTGCCATCTCCCTCCAGCGACGAACGAAGGCCTCATTGCTTCCAAATCACGACGCGTCGCCGTTGTTATCCGTGCCAAACGTGGACATACCGGTTTTTATGTAGGTGGTCGTAATTTTCTGCCTGATCAGTGTGTAAATCATCCGCTGTCACACTTCACGAGTTCGCGCCTGCAGTTGGGCAACCCAACGAACACATTTCTTCGACGGTCCGCTGCCGCGTCTTCCGGGCAATTCGTGCCAGCGACGTTAACGAACTGCACCCACGTATTGACGTATGTCACATCACAGCCAGTGCCAATACTGAGCGTCTGTAAGGTGAGTTAAAAACTTCGAGAGGTGAATGGTGGGCTCCAAGTGGTTCCCAAGTCGTGCAGCGACCGTAAACCATAAAATTACCAAATATGCAGCAACCAATCGCAAAAGTGAATAAATAAAAGATGATTTTGCGATTGGTTGCTGCACATTTGGTAATTTTACTTGGTGAGATGTTCTGTCTGTTGATGTGCGTCTATCCTCTGTATCCAGAACGAGATTTTCACTCTGCAGCGGAGTGTGCACTGATATGAAACTTCCTGGCAGATTAAAACTGTGTGCCAGATCGAGACTCGAACTCGGGACCTTTGCCTTTCGCGGGCAAGTGCTCTACCATCTGAGCTACCCAAGCACAACTCACGCCCCGTCCGCACAGCTTTACTTCTGCCAGTACCTCATCTCCCAGCTTCCAAACTTTACAGCAGCTCTCATTCTGGAAACATTCCCCAGGCTGTGGCTAAGCCATGTCTCCGCAATATCCTTCCTTTCAGGAGTGCTAGTTCTGCAAGATTCTCAGGAGAGCTTCTGTAAAGTCTGGAAGGTAGGAGACGAGGTACTGGTAGAAGTAAACCTGTGAGGACGGGGCGTGAGTCGTGCTTGGGTAGCTCAGATGATAGAGTAATTGCCCGCGAAAGGCAAAGGTCCCGAGTTCGAGTCTCGGTCCGGCATATAGTTTTAATCTGCCAGGAAGTTTCATATCCTCTCTATGCCTTGTAGGTTTGGCGCAGTCGCCTTTTGAAACTCTGGAGGTGCTTGTGAAGAACCCTGAGCGGCTTATGGTTCTGGGAGCACCGCCGAGTTCCCCAGCAGAGTGGCTACTGACCCGTGCACGGCGGTGCGGTAGCCGTCCCGGCAGAGGGCCGCCGCAGCTGCCGCCGCCGCCGCCGCCCCCGCGGAGTCCATCTTGAGGGCGGCGTCCGCCGCCGCCGCCGTCGCCGCTGCTGCAGCCGCCGCAGCAGCTGCCGCCCCCTCCTGGCCCAGCTGGCCGCCCCCGGCCGCCGGGTTGCGACCTGTGAACACACACACATCCGGAACGTCACAAAGTGTACGACGCGTTTCTATGGCGGCACATCCGACCACCGCGAGACAGACAGAAAATGTTGCCAGACAGTTACGTTCCACAAGAGCCCCATCACCAGTCTACAAAGGTCAGCATTTTCCTGCAACTTGAGCGATATACGCACAAAGGCGATAGTCAAAGAAAGCGAGATAAATACTTGTGATGGGCGTATGAAGGCTGATGCGTGGGATGAAACTGTCAAGGCCGGGATTCGAACCCAGGTCTCCTGCTCACAAGGCAAATGTGTAACCACTACGCCACCCTGGCACAATGGCTCTACTCATCCACACGAACTACCCTAGGACGCCTCCCTCCTTAATCCAAAATCCCATTCACGCCTCAGCCCACTTGGTGTTTATCCCAAACTCGAAATTATTGCAAAGGCTCTCCAACTATATTGGAGTAGCACTTCATCATCGAACGAAATGGTGGTCCTGCCTGAAGCAAGGGCATGCTGCTTTACTCAAATGAAACTGTATGGTTCCAGAGACCCTTTCAAGTCTCGAACATCTATGATGCATATATGCAGACTGAATTGACGACAGGAAATTGTAAAGTTGTTCGAGTTTAGGGGGAATACTTAGTGGCCTGAGGCGTGAATCGGAATTTGGACTGAAGAGGGAGGCGTGCTAGTGCAATCTGTGCAGTGGTGCACAGCCACTGTTCCTAGTGAGCCGGACACTCGGGTTCGAATCCTGGCCTTTGTACAATTTTCATTCCTCACTTCAGTCTGCATTTATACATCATGTATAGTTAAGACTTGAAATCTATAGGGAAAGGTGTGTAATATCGAATATTTACGAGAACCATGAAGGAACAATTAGAATGGAAGACCAAGAACAAAGTGCTCGAATTAAAAAGGGTTCAAGATACGGATGCAGTTTGTCGCCCTTACTGTTCGGTCATACATCGAAGAAACTGTGGCAAAAATGAAAGAAACGTTCAATATTGGAATACAGGGAGAGAGGATACCAATAGCAAGATTCGCTGATGACATTGCTATCCTCAGTGAAAGAGAAGAAGAATTACAGGACCTGTTGAATGGATTGAACAGTTCTATGAGTACAGGATATTGATTAAGAGTAAACCAAAGAAAGTTGGAAGTAATGACAAGTAGAAAAAATTAGATTAACGGTAACGATAACATCAAAATAGGTGACCGTGAAGTAGGCGAAGTTAACAAACTCTCCTACCTTGGAAGCAAAATAACACATACCGTCGAAGCAACGGTGTTGTATGATCTTTCCTATATCCTCGTCATAGAAAGCAGCCGCCTATGCTTTCGGCCAGTTATCTGCAATGGTCTGCATCACGTTGTCTGTGGAAAAAAAATATTGTCTTCATAGTCAGCGGTTCTTGTGAGCAGAGATGAGACTCAGGGGGAGCCAATTACGGACTGTATTGTGGGTGATCAAACACTTCTCATCGGAAACGCTGCAGGGGCGTCTTCACTGCCCCTGCCGTGTGCGGCCGAAATTGGCATGAAGAAGGAACTGCTCGACAGTTTCGTTATGTGGGATGCATTACACAGGTGAAATCTCTAACCAGGCCCTCATGCTTGGTGGGAGACGCTATTCCCTACGCATCTTTACATGCTCACTGTTCACTCAAAACTAAAAAGAGCGACGCGACACGATCGACGGCCATACAGGAGACACTGCCCAACACATCTGTGCGAAGCTTTAACGGATTTTCCCAGTGGTTTCCATTTCGTGACCGATCGGAACTTACTTTCTGGGCAACCCTCGTATAAAAAGCAGATAATCACAAGCAGAGGGCATTTCCGGCAAAAGAAGGCTAATAGTATCAAACGTAATTCTTAATATGAAGAAGCGTGCGTGCGTTTAGGGCACAGCTATGAATGATATTGAATAGTGGACTGTAGGAAAACGGAACAGAAGAGAGTCGAATCGTTTGAGATATGGTGCTATGGAAGTCTATTTAAAATGAGGTGGTATTATAACATAGCAATTTGAGAGATTCTCAGCAGAGTCGGCGAAGAAAAGAGCTTATGGAACACATTGGTAAGAAAAATGGACTGGATGACAGGACATTTGTTAAGACACCAAAGAATGACTTCCCCGGTACATTCTTTACTTCCTTTATATTTGCTGATTTATTTACCCTGTAAGGACTGTCGCCACTATGCCCTCTTGTCCACAGCATTCATTTTACTATTTAGAAATAGTGGTAAAAGAGGCAGCAGCAACAATAATAATTATAACTCAGATGACTACAGCACACAGTTGTTTATTAAGAGAAGAATAATCAAGAATAGAAATACGTAGGTGGAAGTGCATAGTAGAGAGAGAGGGAATGAGAAGCGTGGGGAAATGAAAGTGTACAAATAATGGGCGAGGAGGGCATAAACAAACAGTGACTGAAATTGGAGCGAAAAATAAAAGCACTGGAAGAAGAAATGAGGATTTACTTCACCGTAGGAGAAAGAGAAATGTTAATTTCTGTGAGAGAAGTTGCTGGTATCAAAATCTGAAGTGCTTCATATTTTTATGAGGTTGGTTTTGAAGAGGTTGTAAAGGTGTTTTTACATCTGATTCTTTTCTCTGAAAATACACTCCTGGAAATTGAAATAAGAACACCGTGAATTCATTGTCCCAGGAAGGGGAAACTTTATTGACACATTCCTGGGGTCAGATACATCACATGATCACATGATCACACTGAGAGAACCACAGGCACATAGACACAGGCAACAGAGCATGCACAATGTCGGCACTAGTACAGTGTATATCCACCTTTCGCAGCAATGCAGGCTGCTATTCTCCCATGGAGAAGATCGTAGAGATGCTGGATGTAGTCCTGTGGAACGGCTTGCCATGCCATTTCCACCTGGCGCCTCAGTTGGACCAGCGTTCGTGCTGGACGTGCAGACCGCGTGAGACGACGCTTCATCCAGTCCCAAACATGCTCAATGGGGGACAGATCCGGAGATCTTGCTGGCCAGGGTAGTTGACTTACACCTTCTAGAGCACGTTGGGTGGCACGGGATACATGCGGACGTGCATTGTCCTGTTGGAACAGCAAGTTCCCTTGCCGGTCTAGGAATGGTAGAACGATGGGTTCGATGACGGTTTGGATGTACCGTGCACTATTCAGTGTCCCCTCGACGATCACCAGTGGTGTACGGCCAGTGTAGGAGATCGCTCCCCAGACCATGATGCCGGGTGTTGGCCCTGTGTGCCTCGGTCGTACGCAGTCCTGATTGTGGCGCTCACCTGCACGGCGCCAAACACGCATACGACCATCATTGGCACCAAGGCAGAAGCGACTCTCATCGCTGAAGACGACACGTCTCCATTCGTCACTCCATTCACGCCTGTCGCGACACCACTGGAGGCGGGCTGCACGATGTTGGGGCGTGAGCGGAAGACGGCCTAACGGTGTGCGGGACCGTAGCCCAGCTTCATGGAGACGGTTGCGAATGGTCCTCGCCGATACCCCAGGAGCAACAGTGTCCCTAATTTGCTGGGAAGTGGCGGTGCGGTCCCCTACGGCACTGCGTAGGATCCTACGGTCTTGGCGTGCATCCGTGCGTCGCTGCGGTCCGGTCCCAGGTCGACGGGCACGTGCACCTTCCGCCGACCACTGGCGACAACATCGATGTACTGTGGAGACCTCACGC
Organism: Schistocerca cancellata; assembly: GCF_023864275.1. Classification (NCBI taxonomy): domain Eukaryota; kingdom Metazoa; phylum Arthropoda; class Insecta; order Orthoptera; family Acrididae; genus Schistocerca; species Schistocerca cancellata. Next base: position 396,389,927 of record NC_064628.1, read on the forward strand.
CCCACGTGTTGAGCAATTCGGCGGTACGTCCACCCGGCCTCCCGCATGCCCACTATACGCCCTCGCTCAAAGTCCGTCAACTGCACATACGGTTCACGTCCACGCTGTCGCGGCATGCTACCAGTGTTAAAGACTGCGATGGAGCTCCGTATGCCACGGCAAACTGGCTGACACTGACGGCGGCGGTGCACAAATGCTGCGCAGCTAGCGCCATTCGACGGCCAACACCGCGGTTCCTGGTGTGTCCGCTGTGCCGTGCGTGTGATCATTGCTTGTACAGCCCTCTCGCAGTGTCCGGAGCAAGTATGGTGGGTCTGACACACCGGTGTCAATGTGTTCTTTTTTCCATTTCCAGGAGTGTATATGTCGGGTGTCGGACGAAATTGAACTTGGAAATAAGGAATGTTTGTATCTGTTGGTATAGATGTGTCTACAGATATTGCTGGTGGAAGAAACGTATAACTCTGACATAAATTCTTCGCTGTTTACTTTAGACACGATTTCTGTCTGACATAAATATCATGCAATAACGGTCAGACGTAAAGATACCTTAAAGCACACTCAACAGAGAAGGAGTTTGTATTATTATATTAATCAATGAGCACAGCTACGCCGATTATGTCGGCATGACAGGTAATTGATCTCCCACGTGGGAATGTGTACAGTGTGGTGCCAGTGATGTATGCATAACGCATCGTGGTTACGTAACACGCTTGGCAGCAACCACCTCAACCGGGCGTCTGAAGCAATGACATGATCAAATGGGTTATGTTGTCATGTAATGAAATAAAGCACACAAGTATTTGTGGTTAGTTACAACCGTCTGGTGTTATCACTAACCGTGCCGTGCTGAATTACATCCCAGTATTGTAGGTCCAGCTGAACTACACGTCAGCCAACCTCAGCCTGCCAGCTGAACTACTGATTTTTCAAATTTCAGTTTCCTCTGGAAATATATCCCGTAAATGTTGAAGGGCGTAGAAACAACAGAAAATCTTCCTGCACGTTGGGACAAAATTTTCTGCCTACCTGATGTTTTCATCCAGCGTTACACCTCGGTTCTTTGCCTTTTAGTGATTAATTGTTGGAGAAATTTTCAAAAATTTCGTCTCAGAATGTGAAAAATTTATCCGTGAAATCTTTGTGAACGGGCAAGCGAAGTCCGTCTTATACGATTTACTGCAGTCTACTAATGTCAATAATATAGCCTTGCACTCTCTATTTTCGTCTCCAGTTTTATGCAGAAACTGACAATTATGATCGAAGAGAATGTACTGTTTTTTTTTTTTTTTTTAGGTCTTGTGACTACTTTCATACTGTTCTTCACATTTTCCAATTTCTACACCTCAGAGTAGTAAGACTACCCAAAGCAGTAAAATATTTCCCGTGCCTGTCTTCCCCCAGTCTTTCCCACGTATTTCGTTTCGACCCTGTTCTCTGCAGAAATTCCTTATTCCTTTTCTTATCAGTCACATTCATTGACAGAGTTCTTTTTTCTGTAAGGCCACATCACATTTTTGTATTTACTACTTACGTCAGTCAGTTCAAGTATCTATTCTGTTATCAATAAAATCTTCCCAGGTCGTTACGTATACATATTTTTGTCTATCTAACATACACTCCTGGAAATGGAAAAAAGAACACATTGACACCGGTCTATCTAACATACACTCCTGGAAATGGAAAAAAGAACACATTGACACCGGTGTGTCAGACCCACCATACTTGCTCCGGACACTGCGAGAGGGCTGTACAAGCAATGATCACACGCACGGCACAGCGGACACACCAGGAACCGCGGTGTTGGCCGTCGAATGGCGCTAGCTGCGCAGCATTTGTGCACCGCCGCCGTCAGTGTCAGCCAGTTTGCCGTGGCATACGGAGCTCCATCGCAGTCTTTAACACTGGTAGCATGCCGCGACAGCGTGGACGTGAACCGTATGACTTTGAGCGAGGGCGTATAGTGGGCATGCGGGAGGCCGGGTGGACGTACCGCCGAATTGCTCAACACGTGGGGCGTGAGGTCTCCACAGTACATCGATGTTGTCGCCAGTGGTCGGCGGAAGGTGCACGTGCCCGTCGACCTGGGACCGGACCGCAGCGACGCACGGATGCACGCCAAGACCGTAGGATCCTACGCAGTGCCGTAGGGGACCGCATCGCCACTTCCCAGCAAATTAGGGACACTGTTGCTCCTGGGGTATCGGCGAGGACCATTCGCAACCGTCTCCATGAAGCTGGGCTACGGTCCCGCACACCGTTAGGCCGTCTTCCGCTCACGCCCCAACATCGTGCAGCCCGCCTCCAGTGGTCTCGCGACAGGCGTGAATGGAGGGACGAATGGAGACGTGTCGTCTTCAGCGATGAGAGTCGCTTCTGCCTTGGTGCCAATGATGGTCGTATGCGTGTTTGGCGCCGTGCAGGTGAGCGCCACAATCAGGACTGCATACGACCGAGGCACACAGGGCCAACACCCGGCATCATGGTGTGGGGAGCGATCTCCTACACTGGCCGTACACCACTGGTGATCGTCGAGGGGACACAGAATAGTTCACGGTACATCCAAACCGTCATCGAACCCATCGTTCTACCATTCCTAGACCGGCAAGGGAACTTGCTGTTCCAACAGGACAATGCACGTCCGCATGTATCCCGTGCCACCCAACGTGCTCTAGAAGGTGTAAGTCAACTAGCCTGGCCAGCAAGATCTCCAGATCTGTCCCCCATTGAGCATGTTTGGGACTGGATGAAGTGTCGTCTCACGCGGTCTGCACGTCCAGCATGAACGCTGGTCCAACTGAGGCGCCAGGTGGAAATGGCATGGCAAGCCGTTCCACAGGACTACATCCAGCATCTCTACGATCGTCTCCATGGGAGAATAGCAGCCTGCATTGCTGCGAAAGGTGGATATACACTGTACTAGTGCCGACATTGTGCATGCTCTGTTGCCTGTGTCTATGTGCCTGTGGTTCTGTCAGTGTGATCATGTGATGTATCTGACCCCAGGAATGTGTCAATAAAGTTTCCCCTTCCTGGGACAATGAATTCACGGTGTTCTTATTTCAATTTCCAGGAGTGTATATATATGCCGACTCAGCTGAAGTAGTTACTATGGTAATGTTATACTAGTATCTATAGCCTCTATAGCCATAACGGAATAAGACTGCATATACCATATCTCAGTGATACAGTATCTCACTTCCTTGTAGGTTGAATATTCCTGATGATATTTATTAAAATTCATCCACCTGTCTCATTATTAAACTATGGTAAGATTCTGCCTTTCCTCATGGGTACATCGTACAGTGGTGACCTGTCTCCCCGTGATGTAATAGTCCTGTGTACGCTTGCCGCTTCCTATTGTGCCTCACCTCTTGCCAGTGTATTTCCTAATAGTGGCTAAGCTTACTACAGTACCCGACTCTCATTCTTGTCTTAATGCTACGGTCGATTACGCATATTTCAATCTCCAGTGAGCGCGCCTACAAAGTCACGCAACTCGCCCAGCGCTTAGGTGTTGCGTGTAGTCTTTCAGTTGCGTGCAGGCAACCAGCCGAGGTCGTTTAGCGACTGACTTCGTAGAGAAATGCCAGAAATTGAAGTTAAGTATGCCAACGTTCCTTGAAGCCCTCGGGTGGCTTTTGTTCCTCATCGATAAAGATACCCACTCTGTAGGAGCAATCACAACGGAGGTGTTTATGTGGACAGGTCACACTAATCCTTGGTTCCTGAAGAGGGGCAGAAGACTTTTCAATGGATACAGGGGCAACGGTGTGGACGATTGACTGACCTGGCGTTGTAACGTTAGCAAACAGGGTCTTGCTATTATTGCAAATAGCTGAAATCAAATACTTCGGAGATAAAATAGTCTTAAATTTGTATCTATAGGAAGGAAATACTCAGGAGGATGTTGTGATGAGAAAATAACACAAAAATTGTGTAGATAGCTTACAGAACTTCGAACAGAATTGAAAAGTTGAAATTAGCTACAGTGGGAATTAGTGAAGTGTAATGGCTAGAAGAAGAGGATTTCTGTTCATATGAGCACAGGTTTATCAACACTACGTTAAGTAGGAGAAATGCAGGTGAATGTCTAATAACGGATAAGAAAATAGGAATGCGGATGAGTTACTGTAGATCATAGTGAATGGAAACACAAGAATTCGAAATAAAGCCACACTCGGTCATAGTAGTGGAAGTGTTTATGCCTACTAGCTCCGCAGATAACGAAAACATCGAAAGAAATGTGTGATGGGATAAAAGAAATTATTCATGGTGTTAAAAATGACGAAAATTTAATTGGGAAACATCCACTTGATAGCAAGACAAGGAGTAGGTAAAACAGTAGGCAACTGCTTTAAAAACCGTGGAAGAAGGTTGTAGATTAGAAAGACACCTGGAGACACTGAAAGGTTTCAGATATATTATACAGGGTGTTTGAAAAAGAACTCCCTAGTTTTAAGTAGAAATTTAATGGCGAAATTAATGAAAAATTACATCAGTGAGTACATATCATGAAAGAGAATTCCATCAAGTTTTGTTTAATGTCAGTAGACTTCAACGTGGGATCCATTTGTTGCCCTGCACATGTCGAGACGATATTCCACTTCTCTGCACGTATTCACCAACATTTCAGGTGTAATTGTCCCAACCGCCGCGACGATTGTTTCCCGTGAATGATTGATATCTTTGATCTTTTCACTGTACACAACATTTTTTATGCCACCGCAAAAGAAAAAGTCCAATGGGGTTAAGTCTGGGCTTGATGGTGGCCAAGGTATTGGGCCAGCCCAGCCTATCTTCCTTCCTGAAAAGTGAGTGTCAAGAGCCCCCCGCACACGGTTACTGTAATGAGGTGGGACGCCATCTTGTTGGAAAAACACAAGCTCCTTTTCCGCCTCAATATCGTTCATTTGGAGAAAGACGTACTCTGTCAACATGTCGCAGTAAACGTCCCCGTTTATTGTTTCGTCTACAAAAATGAAAGGACAAATCACACGATCTTCTATCAAACCACACCAGGTATTAACTTTCGGAGAGTCACGTTGATGTTGAATAACCTCTTGTGGATGCTCTGTCCCCCAAATATGACGATTAACTGTTCCACTGATACGGAATGTTGCTGAGTTGTTCTACACTGCATTGCACGCACGCCTGGACTGAACTGAGGGAAGAGAGGTAAAAAACAGCACTGGTGCCGTCTCAAAGTCGAGTAGACATGCCTACTGCAGGGGGGCCAAACTTGGGGAGTTGATGAATGGAACACCACAAACTAGAATAGTGTATGTCACTTTGTACAGATTCTATGACACATTAAAAATAGGGAGTTCTTTTTCAAACACCCTGTTTAGTGATAACGCAGAGATTTAAAATCCAGATTCTAAACTGCAAAATGTTTCCACGAGCAGATGTGGCTCCAGTAACAATTTATTATTCATGAACTTAAATTAAAGCTGAAGAAATTTCCAGATAATAGAACATTAAAGAGACCTGGAAATGCTGAAATAAACAGACGTTGTTAGAAGAGAAAACTGGGAACGGCTAGGTATAACATGAGAAAGGAATGTAACAGAAGGTGAATGTGTAGATTTTAGAGATGGTATAGTGTAGACTACATGCGAACAACTAGGCAAATATAAAAGTCGCAGATGAAATCCGCAGATAACACACAAAATGCTGGATCTAATTGATGAAAGGAGAAAATATAAGAATGGAGCAAATGAAGTAATGACTACAAATGCATCTACAAATGTCAATGGCAGAGTCGGCTATGCCTGGCATCATCGCATCCACAAATTGAAGGACTGGAAGATTTTTACTGTCCACGAACTTTCTGTAGTCGAGAGCATTTACGAGTCGTAGTTTAGGAGGTGAAAAGTGGTTTAGAACTGGTAGTCATTGTGTAGGAGTTGATCTGATAACATCAGCAATCATACTCATTACGATATTTACTTGGACGTCTGTTATTTTACATATGGGCTGTTTGTTCAAACTGGGGCACAACATGCAACGGTTGAGAAGACAAGACCCATGTCAAAAGAACACAAAGTGGATGCCGATCCTCCTCAGGTTGCATCACATAGTTTTCTGATGGATTCACAAAATATCTGCAATGACCAAAGACTAAGTTAGAAATTTATTTCATTTATTAATATTTTTCAGATTTAGAGAATGATTCTGAGGCAATAGGAGTTCGAGGAGAAGAAATAAAAAGTTCTATGTTTGCCAATGACATTGTAACTCTGTCAGAGGTGGCAAATGTCTTGGAAGAGCATTTGACTGGAATGAACAGTTTTTTTTTCAGAAGATTTTATAAAATTAACATCAACAGAAGCAATACAAGAGTAAGGCAATCCAGTTATATATGATGATTCTGGGGAAATTAGACTCATAAATGAAACACTACAACCACATGAGTTTTCGTATTTGTGCAGCAAAATAATTGATGATGGCAAAAGTACAGAGGATTAAAAATGCAGACTGGGAACAGTGAAGAAAGAATTTATGAAAAAGAGAAATATGTTAACATCGAATATAAATTAAAATGTTAGGAAGTCTTTTCTGAAAGTATTTCTCAAAAGTGTTCCGTATATAGAGGTGAAACATGGATGATAAATAGGACACACAAAAATATAACAGAAGATTTTGAAACGTGAGGCTGTAGAAGAATGTTGAAGCTTACATATGCGGACTGAGTAACTAATGAAGATGTACTGAATCTAATCAAGGAGAAACGAGTTTTATGCGACAACTTGACTAAAAGAGGGGTAAGTTGATTGGACACCTCATGAGGGGTCAAGGAATGGTCAGTTTGGTAATGGAGGGGAAATATGGAAGGGGATGAGCGGTAAAAATTACAGAGAACAATATGCAGGCTGAAGTGGATGCAGGTTACAGAGATGAACAGGATACGGAGCGTGGAGGAGTGCAACCTTCCTTATTGTCGTCGTAATGTGGATTAAATTAGTTAGAGGGTTCCTGAGAAGTGGTAGGATTTATTTCCTTTTCGAAGATGAATAATAAGGAAAGATTTTGGTATACTATATCTTTGGAGTCTGTCGCGAAGCTGGCATTGTGAACATTTCATTGTATATATTCGTGTTAAGTAGGAGAGAGGAACAGGCACATCAGTCTGACTGAAGCATATAAAGCTAAACTATTTTCATAACAGTCATTAAATTATGGTTTTATTAAACACTGGTGTAGTACATCTTCAACATTTTTCATTGCGGTTGTGGTTGCTAAGAAGCACGAAACGCTATTGACGGATACAAAGCTCCACTTCACGTTCCCCACAGATGGCACTAAAGAGCGTATCTCTTCTCAAGGAAGTTGCACGCTATTTTCTTTCAGCGATATCAGAAGTTCAGGAACCGTCAGCCACAAAACCTGTGGACCCGTAGGATACTAACGACAGCATTCTACAAATTTGGCTTTTTATGTTTTTGAGTTCATTAGGAAACTAGAGTAATTGTATGAAGAAGGAATGGAGGTTCATAAACCCAGTTGACAAGAATGTGTGTATAGTGTAACATATAGTGACAGTACAGAGCCACAGTATTGCACACATCCTGTAACAACTGCAGCTAATGTAGTGAACGAGCTAGTGTAGAACACCAGATAGAGTAATGTAGCAGTTAGTATAGTGTAGCAGAAGGTGTACTTTAGCAACTGTAGTGTTGTAACAGTAGTGGACATTTAGAGCATTGTGACAGCTAGCGTATTGTAGTGTAGAGTAGGATCTAGTGTAGTGTAGTGTAACATGTGTAGCAGCTACTGTAGTGTAGAGTAACTGGTGTAGTGTAGTGTAGTGTAGTGCAGTGCAGTGTAGTGTAGTGTGTAGTGTAGTGTAGTGTCGTAGCTACTATGGTATATTGTAGTGTAGTAGCTACTGTGGTATAGTGCAGTGTAGTAGCTACTGTGGTATAGTGTAGTGTAGTGTAGTGTAGGTGGTGGTTAGTATTTAACGTCCCGTCGACAACGAGGTCATTAGAGACGGAGCGCATGCTCGGGTTAAGGAAGGATTGGGAAGGAAATCGGCCGTGCCCTTTCAAAGGAACCATCCCGGCATTTGCCTGAAACGATTTAGGGAAATCACGGAAAACCTAAATCAGGATGGCCGGAGACGGGATTGAACCGTCGTCCTCCGGAATATAGTGTAGTGCAGTGTAGTGTAGTGTAGTGGCTACTGTCGTATAGTGTAGTGTAGCTGGTAATATGATGCAATGTAGTGTAGTGTGGTATAGCAGCTAGTGTAGCATGGGCGTTACTTTACTGTATCCGGTTGTTTAGTACAGCAGCCAGTTCAGCACACTTACCGTGCAGCAAAGCGAGCACAGTGAGCTGCCGCTAGCGGGTAGCGCAATGTGAAGTGTAAGATAGTGTACTCACCGAGTAGGAGCGGTGGCGCAGCGAGCCCCAGACAGCGCATGCGCCACGCGTCCTGCAGCAGCTGCAGTCGCGCCTGCTTCCGCCATTTGGCGCGCCTGTTCTGGAACCATACCTGCGGACAGTTCAGCGGACACGGTCACCCGGTTGCGGAGAAAACACACTGGACATTTATTTCACTTTTTTTGTCGATCCCCGTGGATCCATGGATCAAGAGGTATTCATTTAACTGCATGAAATTTCACACAAAAATGTCCTGTTAACTTTTTCTCTACGAGTAATAGTTTTCGAGTATCAAACGACAAAATACACAGTATGTGATCAAAACTATTCCGACATGCCCAAAAACATATTAGCTGCATTGTGCTGTCACCTACTGCCAGGTACTCCATATCAGCGACCTCAATGGTCATTAGACATTGTGAGAGAGCCGAATGGGGCGCTCCGCGGAACTCACGGACTTTGAGCCGTCTTAGGTGATTGGGTGTCACTTGTGTCATACGTATGTATGCGAGCTTTCCACGCTCCTAAACATCCCTAGGTCTACTGCTTCCGATGTTATAGTGATGTGGAAACGTGAAGGGACACGTACAGCACAAAAGCGTACAGGTCGACCTCGTCTGTTGACTGGCAGAGACCGCCGACAGTTGAAGAGGGTCGTAATCTGTAATAGGCAGACATCTATCCAGACCATCACACAGAAATTCCAAACTTCATTAGGATCCACTGCAAGTACAATGACAGTTAGGCGGGAGGTGAGAAAGCTTGGATTTCACGGTCGAGCGGCTGTTCATAAGCCACACATCACGCCAGAATGTGCCAAACGACGCCTCGCTTGGTGTAAGGAGTGTAAACATTAGACAACTGAACAGTGGAAAAATGTTGTTCAAATGGTTCAAATGGCTCTGAGCACTACGGGACTTAACATCTGTGGTCATCAGTCCCCTAGAACTTAGAACTACTTAAACCTAACTAACCTAAGGACATCACACACATCCATGCCCGAGGCAGGATTCGAACCTGCGACCGGAGTGGTCACGCGGCTCCAGACTGAAGCGCCTTTAACCGCACGGCCACACCGGCCGGCTGAAAAATGTTGTGTGGAGTGAGGAATCACGGTACACAATGTGGCGATCCGATGGCTGGGTGTGGGTATGACGAATGCCCGGTTACGTCATCTGCCAGCGTGTGTAGTGCCAACAGTAAAATTCGGAGATGGTGGTGTAATAGTGTGGTCGTGTTTTTCATGGAGGGGGCTTGCACCCCTTGTTCTTCTGTGTGGCATTACCACAGTACAGGCCTACATTTTTGTTTCAAGCACCTTCTTGCTTCCTATTGTTGTTCGGGGATGGCGAATGCATCTTTCAACACGGTCGAGCACCTGTTCATAATGCACGGCCTGTGGCGGAATGGTTATACGACAATAACATCGCTGTAATGGACTGGCCGGCACGGAGTCCTGACCTCAATCCTAAAGACAACCTATGGGATGTTTTGGAACTCCGACTTCGTGCCAGGCCTCACCGATCGACATCGATACCTCTCCTCACTGCAGCACTCCTTGGAGAATAGGCTGCCATTCCCCAAGAAACCTTCCAGAACCTGATTGAACGTATGGCTGCGAGACTGGAAGCAGTCATCAAGGCTAACGTTGGGCCAACACTATATTGAATTACAGCATTACCGGTGGAGTGCGCTACGAACTTGTAAGCCATTTCCAGCCAGGCGTCCGGATACTTTTGATTGTACGTTCAACCGTCCAATGTTTACGCACCTTACACCAAGTGAGGCGTCTTTTGACATTTACCAGCGTGATGTGTGGGTTTTGAGCACCCGTTAGATCATGAAATCCATGTTTTATTATCTACCGCCTAACTATCGTAGTACTTGCAGTGGATCCTGATGAAGCTTGAATTCCTGTGTGATGGTCTGGATAGATGTCTGCCTATTACACATTACTGTCGGCGGTATCTGTCAGTCAACAGACGAGGTCGGCTTGTACGCTTTTGTGCTGTACGTGTCCCTTCACGTTTACACTTCACTATCACATCAGAAACAGTGGATATAGGGATGTTTAGTAGTGTGGAAATCTCGCTTACAGATGTATGACACAAGCGACACCCAACCACCTGATCACGTTCGAAATCTGCGAGTTCCGCGGAGCTCCCCATTCTGCTTTCTCACGATATCTGATGACTACTGAGGTCGCTGATATGGAGTACCGAGCAGTACGTGGCAGCACACTGTACTTAATATGAAAAACGTATGCTTTTAGGGGTGTCCGGATACTTTTGATCACATAGTGTATTCTTCGACAGCGATGCAGTAATTCAGCTGGATATCTGTCCCTGTCACAAGGCCTGAATCGCATTCTAATGCTTTCAGGGTCGTAATAGTGATCTCACGTTACCGCCTGGAGAACCAAATTCGCATGACCTGAACACTATGTGACGTATCTGGAATACTGTCGGCTCTGTGCCCTCGAATCACCTCATCTACTCATAATTACCATGAACTGCGCGGTCTTCGCGTAGGCATCTGGTGCCACGTATCTCCAGAAGCCTGTTAGCGACTGTTCCAATCTATGCCAGGCAGAACCGCTACTGTATCCTGTTCCAGAGATGGAACAACACGCTATTAACCAGGTCGTCATGACATTTTGGCTCATCAGCGTGCGTACCAATGATACATATTATATTAGACTTCCTCAGGTACAGTCCGGAACCGCGCGACCGCTACGGTCGCAGGTTCGAATCCTGCCTCGGGCATGGATGTGTGTGATGTCCTTAGGTAAGTTAGGTTTAAGTAGTTCTAAGTTGTAGGGGACTGATGACCTCAGAAGTTAAGTCCCATAGTGTTCAGAGCCATTTAAATTATAAATTATAACTTCCTCAGGATATTCATGAATACCGAACTGCAGTGGAAAGTAGAGAAGAAAGTTGCATATCATCAAAACTATTACGAACAGTCCTAGAGGAAGGCTGCAGACTATCAAACAGGGTTCAAAAAAGAAGGAATTCCACTTAATGGGACATATATGAAAACATCTTCGTTTTGCGAATGTTGTACTGTATGCGGATAAAAAAGTGGAAAAACTTAATAGAGAAAGTTTGCAAGTGCATCCGAAAATCAATTATACGCTCTATGATAAGAAAAGCGAAGCACCAGGAAGACACGGGCAGACGTCAATTTAACTTCGTACACGTAAACATTAGCGGCGGCTGTTTAAACGATTACTGCTGAAATTTTCAGCGAGAGCGGTCCGTGCGCGTTTGACTGTTCTCCTATCAGGCGCGTGCCAGGTAGCGGATAGGGGGTCTAGCCTGACTTGACTGGAGGGCTTTTAGGAAATAAAATACCTCCCGCGTACCGAAAACAGGCCCTTTGCCAGCGGTGTGGTGAAGTCCTTCACGGCAGCTTCGGCGGAGAAGAATAACTTCGGTACGGCGCAGTTGGCGGAGGAGGCAGTCTCTCCTTCCTCAGGCCTAATTAAGAAAGAAATCACTGCCTTGTGGCGAAGAGAGATCTTCAAAGGTTGAAGGAAAAAACCCGGACAGAAAATCCTGAGATGCGTTAGGCTTAGCAGGCCAGCAAAAGAGTAACAGATTTATTGTTTTCAATTAAAGAACGAGTCTCGGATTGAAAATACCGAATAACAGAATTTCTTGTATCCATGAAATAAGTGATGGCTCTTTGCAGCTCGAAGAAAATCCAAGAAATGCAAAAAAAAGAACAATTTATAAAGGACGTAAAACTAGAACCCAACAAAAACATAAAAACAAGTTGAGAGAGGAAACATGAAATGTAATAACGTTCACAGGAGAGAATGAAGAGGTTACATGACGAAGAGGAGAAAGATTCATATCCCTGGAATGAGAGAGGCCAAATGGAAGGGAAAGAACTCAAAACTGCTGAGGCACGGGTACCAATTATACTGGCGTGGTCACAATAAAGGGACAAAGAATTTGGTGGGCCTTGTGTTTCACAAAGACACTGATCTCATTGAAGATGTAAGCTTTATAAGTGAAAGGAGAATTAAAGTCAAAGTGAACATGAGAAAGAATAGTTTCACTATACTCCAAGTGTGTGAACATCAGTAAGGATGCAGTGAGGAGTAAAAAATGGAATTCCTTGAACTGGAAGACCAAGTAAGAGAAGATAACATAAGGATAATTGGGGATTTGAATGCTCAGATCGGCATTAATAGAAATGAATCCCTTTTGGATATGGGAAAAAGAATGTTGAGTGTGAGGAAATTCTAAATCTGTTCATAAGGAATAAGATTTTAGTAAATATTACATTCTTCAAAAAACGAGATAGCTATAAGATCACTAGATATGGTTGAAATGGGAAATCTAAGACAGTTATCGACTATTTCTTGACAGAGAAATAAATTAGAGGAAAAGTGAGAGATACCAAAGTTATACCAAGTGAGTATTTGTATAGTGGTCGCAGCTTACTAGTAGGTGGTCAAACTATAAAATTAAAAGAATGACTGCCGTACAAACATTGTGTGAAATTCAGAAATGGAAGTTGAAAGAAGAAGAAAATACGGAGAGTTTCCAGAAGTTAATAGCACAGAAATTGCCAACAACAGGAAGTGGTAGTGTGGACGAAGCATGGAAGCTGTTTAGAATATTAATAGTTAGTAGTGCCGTGCAAATATCTGGCAAAAGAAAAGGTAAAGTAAAGGAGAAAGAAACAAGTTGTTGGAAAAATACAGCAAAAGATGCAATTAAAGAACGTAATATAGCAAAGAAAAACATGGAGATTAAGCACAAGATGATGACACTGAAGCAGGAATATCGACAGAACAAACTCAAAGCAGAAAGAATAGTAAAAAAAGAAAGGAGAAGCCTTGGGAAATATTAACCCAGAAACTATAGTGAGACAGCAAGGGGAACCAAAAATTCTTATATGGGTTGTTGAAAAGTAGAAGATCTAACAGAGAAGATATAAAAGTGATTGAAATATATGATGGAGATACTATCAGGGACATGGAAGGCATCAGGGAAGTGATGAAGAATTATTTAGAAATCTTATGAATGGGGAAATGAACAAGAAAGCGACACTGAGGTCATTGAAGTAGAGGAAGAACAGCATCCAATTTCTTTGGCAGAAACCAAGGAACAGAATGGTTACATCGGATGCTGGGGGCGATATGGAAAAAGTGCCAGATGACGGAAAAAAAGGTATTTTAATACCACTGTTTAAGAAAGTAAGTAAAAAGAAGTGCACAAATTACTGAGGAATCACACTGCTATCACACTGCCTTAAGATAATGGAAAGGGTCATAGAAAAGAGACTGAGAAAAATTCTAGGATATTAGTTTGTGAAACAAGAGCATGGTTTCAGATCGTGATGACTGGGTGTTGTGTGATGTCCTTAGGTTAGTTAGGTTTAAGTAGTTCTAAGTTCTAGGGGACTGATGATCATAGATGTTAAGTCCCATAGTGCTCAGAGCCATTTGAACCATGGTTTCAGATGAAATAGGTGAACGACAGGCTTCATCCCCCCCCCCCCCCCAATCAGTTAATGGAGAAATATTGGCGAAAAGGAAGAGATATGATAATGTGTTCCCGGATTTGGAAGCATACAACAGTGTACCAAGGGGTAAAATGTGGGAATGCCTGAGAAAATATTATGTTCTTCATTCATTAATTTAAAAAGTTCAGGTACTGTAGGAAGACTGCGAAAGCAATGTATTGGTAAGAGGTGGAAGATCAAAATGGTTTGAGACAAAAAGAGATGTTCAGCAAGGCAGTTCAATTTCCCTGTAACTCTTCATTACACTTTCGGACACAATCATGAAAGAAATCAAGGAAGTAGAAAATGAAAATCTCAAAGCTGTTACTTTTGCTGATTGTGTCGCCATTTGGGGAGAGACGGAAATGGAGGTTCAGAGGAGAATGGATACTGGAATAAAAAGTTTAAAGAATTCAAGTTGGCTGTGAGTAAGAACAAGACCGTGGCAATGAAGATGAGTAGGACTCCCACGTCTTGCAACGTCATGCTGGAAGGAGAGATGATTGAATGTATAAAAAGTTTCAAATATCTTGGTAGCGTTGTATAAAGTGATGGAACTGCCAAACTCGAAGTTTTAGTCAGAGTATCAAAAGGATCCAGCTTCTTCCACCAAGTACGAAACCCAATATGGGACAAATGAGTCCCTTAAATAGCTAAAGAGACCATTTATAAAACCCACCTCCTGCCGATCATGGCGTATAGTTTGGGAATCTGTGTCATAAATAAGAGGGAAGAGAGTCTGTTACAGGCATGTGAAATAAAGTTCCTTAGATCAGATTTACGAAATCCCAAGAGAGGCAGAATGAGGAACGAATGTGTAAGGATAGACCTGCAGGTGACCTTGACCATGGAGGAAGCAATGAGTACTGTAAGACTGAAGTGGTTAAGTCATCTGAAGCGAATACACCCGACTCCAGCCCAGCGTCAGTATTTTGGGATGAAGATACCAGGAAATAGACCGATTGGACAGACCAGGTTAATGAAAATCTCAAGAGGAGAGAAATAACGTGGGATGTAGTGGAGAGAGGAAAGCTACACCAGGACAGAAATCAATGGAGGCAGATAGTTCATAAAGTTCCTATGTGGCTTGCTGGAAGGAAGACCTGATGATGATGATAAAGCTGACAGTGGCCCAATATTTCGCTCTTCGTTCAATAAAATATTAAAATACATATGCTAGTATAAAATATAAAGATTCAAATAGTTACAGCTGTTTGAGAATTATTGATTTCTCCTTGGTACGAACCATAGCATCGATAAATTTAAGCAAGATTATCATTTCAACCAGACTTTTTGGTTGAAGTAACTGCTTCACTTAGCACAACTTGAAGGCTTCGGCCTTTTACTACCATGCTGACAAATGGACGGGGGCACTGCTAGTGGGTAAAGATTTGAGTATGTATTGTTTCTGGTTACTGATATAGACTTTATCTCCGTCGACGACGACGCAATGCGTGGCATGTGACTTTTGACATTTAGTTGCTAGGAAGATGTGTCCAGTCTCATTTGTGCAATTCAAAATGAGCTGTCTTGCAACTATACTAAACAAAGTATTATTTTAACCAAGCAGTATGCTGTAAATTATGCTTTCGTTAAATTATTAATACAATGTATTACATTAGTGATATTAAATCTACACATAATTTCATAATTGTTATCTTTAAAAAAACTACCATCCTGGATTCGTTAAGACATTAAAAGTTATAATGCAATACATTTAATACAGGGGAGCTAAAGTGGGAAAAGATAAATCAGGGGAAGGAAAGTTGATTAGTGTGGATAATGGAGAAGAGTGGTAGGCCAGAGGTTACAGGAGGGACAAACGTCATGACAGATTTCATCATCTGGAATTGGGAGTCTGTCGACGTTTTGTTGGAGGTCATGTATAATACGTACAAGGCCAGCGTTTGGAGGATGTGTTGGTAGAGTAGAGGCAGCGATCCATGGCTGCTGGGTGGTAAGTAGAAGGTGAGGTAGGCAAAATTTTCAGGAATGTATAGGATACGCGTAGCTATTAGACATGGTCGAGGAACCTGAAGAATTTGAATCGTGAGGGATGAGCAGATGAGGGTAAGTAGGTGCGAAGTGAGGCAGTGCACTTTGCGGTAGAGGACTGGGAAAGGAGTAACAGAAATTAGATGGACCAGAAATCCAGGCAAAATAAACGTATGAGAGGATAGACTGAATAAACGTTTATAGGTTGACAATAATCTGGAGAGGTGGAATCGTTACGCTGGGTTGCCTAATAGTTTTGGATGATTACTATGTTGGGTTTCCAAGTTGGTTAACAGTGGATGGTTATTAGGAGGTGTGTTAGTTTATTAGCTAATTGGATAGGACGGTCACAAACGGTGAGGTATAAGTCATGGAGGTGGAAGCAGCAACGATTTGTTCTATAATTTTTGGCTGAGTGTAGGAAGGGTTGGTTCTGAGGAGCGTCCGAAGCGTTTGCATTGTTGAGGTGAATCTGGAGGGGTTGTTGGTATTTCTGGAGGATCTGGAAGAGTACTAGGAAGGCGGGGTTGCCCGCGCACTGTAGGAGATTGCAAGTGTAGTGCAGCATCGCTGCTGGGTCGATTACAGTATTGCGACAGCGAGGAAACGTGAGGGCAGCGTTTGTTTGACGAATTCTTGTAGAGTCAGGATTTGGAGGTAGTTTTTGTTTCTGTAGTAAAGAGTGAGACACTGAGCGTCAGCACTACGTCGATCTCAGTGAAGTTGTTTCATGGGCTTCATCCGACTCTCCACACGAGTTACAAATTCTGTACGTCAACCGTCACCCTCTCCGTAAACAGTTACGCAAGAAGCAGCAATGAACTTTGCTAGTGCAAAATTCTGTGGAGTTAATACGGTTAAAGGCAGCCACAATAATACTTAGAAAGCATTCAGTCAATCCGAAATATAAGAACACTGGTGAACTATAAGACCGCACCAACAATGACGGAGGGCTCGTACATCTAAATATGATATGCGAAGAAAGTATGTCTAGTGTGGAGTCAGCAGGTATATCTCATGCATACCACAAGCGAGTTGTCTGTACCAGAACGCTGCCACTGTGGTTAAGTAAGACTGAACGGTACCGTTTAGTGCGTAGCAACTTACATTTAGGTAGCCATCCAGTTAACGCAGATTCCCCGAGAGCTGGGCGTAGCGAGGCCCACGAGAAAGACAGGTCGCGGCGCGTACGTCACGAACTCGCTCGCTCGGCTCAGCAGACAAAATGCGTTTCTAAACCTGTTAACTCCCAGCTGGGAGTGTACGTACTAACGAGAACTGCATCTTCCACTGAAATCTGCTATTTGAAGTCTTACTGGTTAACTGTACTACAACAAAATTTAATTTAAGATCAGTACTCGATGTAAATGTTGTAACGGCTTGTTTATTGCATTTAGTCTCTTCTGCTTAACAGTCCTCATTTCATACAAGAACTGGTGCCTCGTCGTCGTTGTGGTTTTCAGTGCAGAGACTGGTTTGATGCTCTATCCTGTGTAGGCCTCTTCGTCTCCGAGTAACTACTGCAACCTACGTCTTTCTGAATCTGCTTAGTGTATTCATCTCTTGATCTCCCTCTACGGTTTCTACCCCTCACCCTTCCCTCCGACACTAAGTTGTTGACCCCCTGATGCTTCGGAATATGTCCTATCAACCGATCGCTTCTTCTAGTCAAGTTGTGCCCCAAATTCCTCTTCTCCCCAATTCTATTTAGTAACTCCTCATTAGTTACGTGATCTATCCATCTAATCTTCAGCATTCCTCCGTAGCACTACATTTAAAAAGCTTCTATTCTCTCCTTGTCTTAACTGTTCATTGCCTATGTTTCAGTTCCATACAAGGCTACACTCCACACAAACACTTGCAGAAAAGGCTTCCTGCCACTGAAATCTATACTCGATATTAATAAATTTCTCTTCTTCAGGAATGCTTTCCTTGTAATAGCCAGTCTACATTTTATAACCTCTCTACTTCGACCATCATCAGTTATTTTGCTCTCCAAATAGCAAAAGTCATCTACTACTTTAAGTGTCTGATTTCCTAATCTAATTCCCTCAGCATCACCTGATTTAATTCGACTATATTCCACTATACGTAACACATAATCAGTTTAACGTGATTTTAATTTTATTGTACCCCAGTACAACCGTAACTAATTATAAGTAGACCTAAGGACTTCCGATCATTGTAGGACTAATGACAGTAAGCTTCCATAATAGCAGATTCCAGTAGAAGATGGAATTCTCGTTCGTATGGACACACCTAGTTACAAGTTAACAGGTGTAGAAACGTAATTTGTCTGCTGAGTTGAGGGAGCGAGCGAGCGAACGCCTGCCTCCGTACATAGGCGCCTGGGCCTCGTGGGCATTGCTAGTGACATCATACCGCGGCCGGCCGCTTGTCAGTCTCTCAGTTATTTGGCGAGGCTCTTCTCTAACACTACGATACGATTATTTTCAGGGCGACCTCGTCTCTTTACATTTCTCGCTTTTTTTTAATGGCTTGTCGGATTTCTGACACTTTGAGGCAGCCGTTCACTCCGCGAACTCTGTCGTGGCCGACAACCCAGAACTGCCCCTTTGTCACACTAGTCTGCGCATCACCGATTGCTTGAGCGATCACGAATTTGTTTTTACGTGGCAGGTAGGAAATTAATCGACAGTGGTGAATTTAACGCCTGATTATTCCGAACCAGCACAGCGCGCACTGGGAGTGGAGAGCACACAAGAGCCTGGGACACCCAGCCATAATGGTATCGGACACCTGAGAAGGCTATGTTCACACTCACGCAGACCGGCGGATGCGACCCCCACTTAGTTGGGAGTGAGTGCTTTGAGGCTGGGCGACTGAGATTGGGGATGCAGAAGGATATGATGGAGTGGAGAGCACACAGGAACCTGGGACACCCATCCATAATGATGTCAGACACCAGAGAAGGCTATATTCACACATGCAGACTGGCCGAAGCGACCCCCACATACCTGGGAGTGAGTGCTTTGAGGTTGGGCGGCTGGCATTGGTGATGCAGAAGGATATGATGGAGTGGAGAGCACACAGGAGCCTGTGACACCCATCCATAATGGTGTCGGACATCTGAGAAGGCTATGTTCACGCTCACACAGACTGGCTGATGTGACCACACTTAGTTGGGACTGAGTGCTTTGAGGCTGGGTGACTGACATTGGGGATGCAGAAGGATATGATAGAGCGGAGAGCACACAGGAGCCTGGGACACCCATCAATAATGGTGTCAGGCACCTGAGAAGGCTATGTTCATGCTCATGCAGACCGGCCGATGCGACCCCCCACTTAGTTGGGAGTGAATGCTTAGAGGCTGGGCGACTGACATTGGGGATGCAGAAGGATATGATGGAGCGGAGAGCACACAGGGGACTAGGATACCCATCCACGAGGATGACAGTGACTGAAGGCTATGTTGGCCGATGCGACCATCTTAGTTGGGAGTGGCGCTGCCAGCAAGTGTCTGGGCGACTGACCTGTACGCGTGCCTCGGACAGGCTGATGCGCAGCGCCACCTCCTCCCGCAGGAAGACGTCCGGGTAGTGCGTCTTTTGGAACAGCGACTCCAGCTCCTGCAGCTGCTGCGGCGTGAAGGTGGTGCGGTTCCGGCGCTGCTACAAGCCCACAAGCCGCACTCACACACTGCGCTACACAATCACTGTGCTCCTACAGCTACATCTCCTAGCATTTACAACGCAATTAAAATTTGCGAAATTAAGAACTGTTCATTAAACATAAATTTAATTTCATCCATATTTAGCAGCTTTGAACGTAACTGTATCCAGTATACGGGTAATGTGAACAAAAACGCCCTCGGTCAAAACTTTTTCACGTTTTACCGAACTACGCGTAGCGTTTCGGACCCTGTGGGCCCATCATCAGGTGCCAATTGTCTTAATACCCAAAGAATGAGATTTTTACTCTGCAGCGGAGTGTGCGCTGATATGAAACTTCCTGGCAGATTAAAACTGTGTGCCCGACCGAGACTCGAACTCGGGACCTTTGCCTTTCGCGGGCAAGTGCTCTACCAACTGAGCTACCGAAGCACGACTCACGTCCGGTACTCACAGCTTTACTTCTGCCAGTACCTCGTCTCCTACCTTCCAAACTTTACAGAAGCTCTCCTGCGAAACTTGCAGAACTAGCACTCCTGAAAGAGAGGATATTGCGGAGACATGGCTTAGCCACAGCCTGGGGGATGTTTCCAGAATGAGAATTTTGAAGGTAGGAGGCGAGGTACTGGCAGAAGTAAAGCTGTGAGTACCGGACGTGAGTCGTGCTTCGATAGCTCAGTTGGTAGAGCACTTGCCCGCGAAAGGCAAAGGTCCCGAGTTCGAGTCTCGGTCGGGCACACAGTTTTAATCTGCCAGGAAGTTTCTTGTCTTAATACCCAATTTACTTCTGCCTTTGAGGGAGGTGAAATGCATTATAAGAAGGTTAGATGTTATGTTTTGTGCTGCGTGAAGCAACTGCGGGAAATATGATAAGGTACAGTGGAAAAATCGGAGGTAAACGTACCGAACGATCTGGGAAGAATATTTTTAACCTTTTATCGCCAGAGACATTGGTTTATCCCTCTTCTCATCGCATATCACGTCACTCAAGGCGCACATTGCTTTATACATTTTAAAAAAACTTCGCAGATGTAGTTTAACATTTCATTGAATTACACAATGCATTTATGATCCTGTTAGTTAGTCAGTTTCATGTTCCATGGATCATTTGGCACAACAGATGTGGAAAGAATCATTTTAAATTCCCATCGCAAAAGTATGAAGTATTTTTAAAATGTATAAATAAATGTGCGCCTTTACTGGCGCTATGTGCGTTAACAGAAAACGTAAACCACAGTCTGCTGGCGATAAACAGTTAAAAATGTTCTTCCCCGATTGTCCAATAAGTTTTTCATTAATTTTTCCACTGTTTCTCACCATATTTTTCGCAGTTGCTTCACGAAATACAAAACAGAACATGTAACCTTCTCGTGACAGGAACATACATTTCACCTCACTGAAACGCTGAAGTAAGTGATTTATTAAAACGATTTGAACCTGAAGATTGACGCACAGGGTCCAAAACGAATCGTGTAATTCGATAAAGCATGAAAAAAATGTGAATGAAGGCCTTTTATTCGTACCTCTTATGTATTATACACAACTTATAACTACGAAGAACTTTGCCACATAAAACATACATATGTATAATAAGAGTTATAGAACGAGTAAGAAGACTTGAAATACTGCAGGTAAAATATCATAGAAGTCTCCCCCACTGAGATGTTCGTGAGGAGTCTTCTGGCCTCTCCAGGTAGACAGCCGAAATCCAGTGTGTGGTGGAAAGTAGACAGTGGAGACCTTTTAGATCAGGGGTGGCCAAGATTTCGGGTCGTGAGCCACGCCCAGCATTAGCGCTCAGTCTCGCTGCACACTTCCCCCACACGCAGTCTGGACGGGTGGAGGGGGGAGAGGGGAAAACTGCGAACATGCCACGTTTAAATGGCAACACAGTCGCACTGCATACGACTTGGCCTTACATTTCACATTTCTCAACAACGTAGATCAGAAACAAAACAAATTTTCAGTATTATTTAATTACATTTGGTGTCCTGAAGACAATATAATTTTAATCTGGTACAAACTGCCGGCATATAGACAGAAGCAGACAATTTCACAGATTTTAGGACTCAGGTTGCTATGTAATCATGACTTATTCAGTTATGTAATCACGAAAAGGTCATTCACACGAAACTGTCGATCGAAAAATATTGTAGCACTTACGCAACCTCATTATGGAGACGTGGAAATTCTACACAAGGAACGCAACATAGACGTCATGGACAGTTTTAACGTAAAAGTATTTGTCGGTACAACGGGGATTACCATCAGTTACATCTGCACATACACAGGAGCGCTTTCAACTGAAACGGTAAACGGTCTCGGAAACAAATGGAAGTTTGTGGAGTGTCCTCGAATCGTTTAGGAAATCATACTTGTAATTCTTTAAAGGCCACAATGGATTATTCAAACCTCGCGTTTTCTTTAATGGCAGCGAGCTTACGGAACTGGACTGTGTTTGACAGAAAGTGTCCCTCCTATAACGCGATTTTCTTTTCAAATGCATCCCCGTCAAAACAAAAGTAGTTGCTTCTCACCTTGCAGTGTCTTTCTGTGGGCAGTGTGCAGTCAAGTCCACTTAAACTAAGAGGTCTGCAGTCCATTCCAGATGATCTAATTTTCGTTCCTGTACTCCTTTTTCCTTCTTTAGTTCAACAACAGCGAATTTTAAACCGAAAAATCGTTCCAGACATGCCCATTGACGTAAACAACGTATGTTCCATATATATATATATATATATATATATATATATATATATATAGTGACAATGGTCTTCGTTCAGTTCCTCCGGGCAGAGAGTTGAAGCGTCGACTTCGGAGAAGTCAAGGGAAATGTGACGCAGTCGTGTCAGTTGTAAGATTTTACCTTGCATGACGATAGTCACGAAAGTATGTACAATTTCCTAACTTACGGTTTGACTGTTACTAACTGGAACGAGAAGGAACAAACAATGGTGAGAAAAGGTCGTCTCCATTCTGACGGTGACGTAGTGGGATTCTCGGAAAGAACGTCGAGTGTTATCCTTCCCAATGACAGCCTCCACTGCCCAGCCATAGTTTGTAACTTTTTCACAGTCAACGTTGCATCGCACACAGTTTGCTATTGTTCCTTTTAATCCGAGATTAATCCTTTGCTTTACGTGGAAAAGAGAATCCATTCCTGCCTTCTTCGCCTTGCCACGGTTCGCGCGGCTGCCCCCGTCGGAGATTCCAGTCTTCTCTTGGGCATGGGTATGTGTGTTGTCGTTAGCGTAAGTTAGTTTAAGTTAGATTAAGTTGTGTGTAAGCCTAGGGACCGATTATCTTAGTAGTTTGGTCCCATAGAGCTTACCACAAATTTCCAATTTCCTGCCTTCTTGTCTAAATGTTAGGCTCCTATTTCATGACAGCTTACACATCACAACATATACGCAGTTTTGTATACTGTTCTTGTCAGTTTAGTGCTAATGTACCACTACATAGCAGATCACAAACCTTTTCTTCGAGTACGGGCCAGGAATCTCCGGCCGTCGCAACCGATAGGTCATGCACATAGGTATACGCAACTACTCTTTCAGTAAAGCTCTGCCTGGACTGTAACTTCGAGAGGAGTTAAAAAAATGCACCACAAAGAACTGTCAGAGTGGAGGGTGCCTCAAGACACTAACATCTACATGCGTCGCTTCCAGCACAGAAAAAAATAAATGAAATAATCAAGCCAGGCTCATATGCCGACAAGAGGACATTCTCTGTATTACAACAATTGGTAATGTTTACACAATCTTTTCTTATGCAACTGAAATTGTATATTTACGCCAGACGTGTTTAGCTCTCCCAAAAGCATCACTAATAATCTTAATTTGTACCACAAGCGTGAATAGCTTCCTGTAGTTATTTTACGCAGATCATTAATGATACAAGATGTTTCAGAACATCCTGATGTGAGCACTTTCCAAGGTCGATAGTCTTTTTCCTTTCCCAGTTAGCTCTGCTGTATGTCAAATTTTTTGTAAGCTTCAACAAGATGAAATACGACGCGTAACAGAAAGGTATTGGCGAAGCTTCGAGAAACATTCCACACAAATAAAAGAAAAAAAATAAGTTGTATTGGAGATGTATCCAGAAACGATTTACTTATAATTATACACAGTACATTTAACATGAGAAACAGGAAAACGATTTACCAGCCTACCACATAAAGGTCTTTGTCACACGAAACTTTCAGAATGACCTCCTATATATGACAGCTCGCCATCACATCGAATCCCGGAAGCGCTGGTGTACGCCTGGAGTATTTCGTATAACATGGCAGCCTTCCAGAATACGGGCACCCACAGCCTCTGCATCTCGTGCAGATCGTCTGTGCACAAGCACTCCTAGAGGGGCCAACAAGTGAAAGTCACCATCTCGCGTGCAACAGCCGTCATACTGCCCACATCCGACGCCTCTCGCCACAAGTGGACGAGTACAAACAATCGTTTAGCGGTTTTGTGAGCCAGCAATCCCTCCACCTTACATAGGCATTTCAATAAAACTGCCGAGGTAATGTGCGAATAACTATGTCATTTACATTTTGAACTACCGTTGTTGACATTACTTGCCACATTTCGGAATTCCGTGACCCGGCAGTGACTTTTTTTTTAAATTAAGAAAAAGCCTAGCATTTATTCAAATAATTTTATTTCAACAACAGTTTAAACTGATCACCAGAACTTACATCTGAGTATTGGAGCTCAACGTTTAATGTTATTCAACTTTTAAGACATTTGGACATTTAACGTCAGATTAAATCATAGCTGGGACACAAACATTACGTTTAAATATGACAGAATTTACATATGACTGATAGAAGTCGACCTCGGGAAGATCAGTCTCGATTCCGGAGAAATGTAACAACACACGAGGCAGTACTGATCCTATGACTCACCTTAGAAGACAGACTGAAGGAAGGACATCCGAAGTTTATGGCGTTTGTGGATTTTGACAATGTTTACTGGAATAGTCCCTTTAAAATCCGGAAGGTAACAGGGATAAAATACAGGCTGTTCACAACATGTACAGAACCCAGAAGGCAGTTATAAGAGTCGAGGAGCATGAAAGGGAAGCAGTGGTTGATAAGGGAAAGAGGCAGGGTTGTACACTATCCTAGACCTCATTCAATTTGTACACTGAGCAAGAAGAAAAGGAAACCAAAGAAAAATTTGAAGTAGAAATTAAAGTTCAGGGAAAAGAAGTGAAAACTTTGACATTAGTCAATGACGCTGTGTTTCTGCCAGAGGCATGTAAGGACTTGGAAGAGAAGTTACACGGAAGGTACAATGTCTTGAAAGGGGGGGTATAAGATGAACATCAGCAAAGCAAAACAAGGATAATGGAATGTAGTTTAATTAAATCAAGTGGTGCTGAAGGAATTATAGTAGGAAACGAGACTTTGAAAATAGTAGATGAGTTTTGTTATTTGGGTAGGAAAATAGCTGATGATGGGCGAAGTAAAGAGAATATAAAATGTATACTGGCAATGACAAGGAAAGCGTTTCTAAAGAAGAGTAATTTGTTAACATCGAAGTTAGGAAGTCTTTTCTGAATGTATTTGTGTGGAGTGTAGCCATGTATGGAAGTGAAACATGGACAATAAACAGTTTAGACAAGAAAAGAACAGAAGCTTTTGAAATGTGGCGATACAGAATAATACTGAAGATTTGATGGGTACATCGCGTAACTGATGAGGAGATACTGAACAGAATTGGGGAGAAAAGAAATTTGTGGTACAACGTGACCAAAAGAAGTGATCAGTTGGTAGGAGACATTCTGAGACATCAAGGGATCACCAGTTTAGTAATGGAGAGAAAAATCGTACAGGGAGCCGAATAGATGAATACAGTAAGCAGATTTAGAAGACTATAGATTGAAGTAGTTGCTCGGGGATGAAGAGGCTTGCAGAGGATAGAGCAGCGTGGAGAGCCGCATCGAACCAGTCTTTGATGATGATGTTTGGTTTGTGGGGCGCTCAACTGCGCGGTCATCAGCGCCCGTACAAAGTCCCAATCTTCACACTCTCAAATATAGCCACTTTCACGAATGATGATGAAATGATGAAGACAACACAAACACTCAGTCCCCGGGTAGAGAAAATAGCCAGCCCGTCCGGGAATCGAATCCTGGACCCCGTGATCCAGATGCAGTGAAGCTAGCTGCTAGACCACGAGCTGCGGACCAAACCAGTCTTTGGACTGAGGACCACAACAACAACAATAACAACAACAACAACAACCATACAACGCAAAGCTCATCCTGAGTGATCTCGTCGGCTTGGGTCTGACACAACGGACCATAACGTCTTCTACACTCCTGGAAATTGAAATAAGAACACCGTGAATTCATTGTCCCAGGAAGGGGAAACTTTATTGACACATTCCTGGGGTCAGATACATCACATGATCACACTGACAGAACCACAGGCACATAGACACAGGCAACAGAGCATGCACAATGTCGGCACTAGTACAGTGTATATCCACCTTTCGCAGCAATGCAGGCTGCTATTCTCCCATGGAGACGATCGTAGAGATGCTGGATGTAGTCCTGTGGAACGGCTTGCCATGCCATTTCCACCTGGCGCCTCAGTTGGACCAGCGTTCGTGCTGGACGTGCAGACCGCGTGAGACGACGCTTCATCCAGTCCCAAACATGCTCAATGGGGGACAGATCCGGAGATCTTGCTGGCCAGGGTAGTTGACTTACACCTTCTAGAGCACGTTGGGTGGCACGGGATACATGCGGACGTGCATTGTCCTGTTGCAACAGCAAGTTCCCTTGCCGGTCTAGGAATGGTAGAACGATGGGTTCGATGACGGTTTGGATGTACCGTGCACTATTCAGTGTCCCCTCGACGATCACCAGTGGTGTACGGCCAGTGTAGGAGATCGCTCCCCACACCATGATGCCGGGTGTTGGCCCTGTGTGCCTCGGTCGTATGCAGTCCTGATTGTGGCGCTCACCTGCACGGCGCCAAACACGCATACGACCATCATTGGCACCAAGGCAGAAGCGACTCTCATCGCTGAAGACGACACGTCTCCATTCGTCCCTCCATTCACGCCTGTCGCGACACCACTGGAGGCGGGCTGCACGATGTTGGGGCGTGAGCGGAAGACGGCCTAACGGTGTGCGGAACCGTAGCCCAGCTTCATGGAGACGGTTGCGAATGGTCCTCGCCGATACCCCAGGAGCAACAGTGTCCCTAATATGCTGGGAAGTGGCGGTGCGGTCCCCTACGGCACTGCGTAGGATCCTACGGTCTTGGCGTGCATCCGTGCGTCGCTGCAGTCCGGTCCCAGGTCGACGGGCACGTGCACCTTCCGCCGACCACTGGCGACAACATCGATGTACTGTGGAGACCTCACGCCCCACGTGTTGAGCAATTCGGCGGTACGTCCACCCGGCCTCCCGCATGCCCACTATACGCCCTCGCTCAAAGTCCGTCAACTGCACATACGGTTCACGTACACGCTGTCGCGGCATGCTACCAGTGTTAAAGACTGCGATGGAGCTCCGTATGCCACGGAAAACTGGCTGACACTGACGGCGGCGGTGCACAAATGCTGCGCAGCTAGCGCCATTCGACGGCCAACACCGCGGTTCCTGGTGTGTCCGCTGTGCCGTGCGTGTGATCATTGCTTGTACAGCCTTCTCGCAGTGTCCGGAGCAAGTATGGTGGGTCTGACACACCGGTGTCAATGTGTTCTTTTTTCCATTTCCAGGAGTGTACTTCACGGAAGTAGAAGGACTTGTGGTAAATGCGCTGCCTATTGCAAACGACAGTTTTTCAAAGGGTTCCTACCTCATCGAGAGAAGGGCAGTATGTCACGTACGGTAAATTACGACATGACTAGCTTCAAATAATGCTTTACACCATCCTAAAACGCACTTTCTCTCTTCATATAGCTCTCTAATTAATGTTGTTTAATTTCGGCCAGCTATCGATCGTGTCACTTGAATAGTGACATTCCAGAAGCTTAAACATGCACTGACTATTCTCTCTGTGAGCGTCCTTTCTTTCTTCAGCCCATATCTTGCCAGTTTACAACTTTGGCTTCTCTAGAGAATGCTGGTGTGTTCCGAGTTTTTTCTTGAATAGATGTTTTCATTTTTGAGATATATTTTTGCAGATTCAGTTCAATCTCTTAAACCAGAGAGTGTTGGTTTTTTGTGCAGAAAGTGAGCAAAAATTCGCATGATAAGCCTATTCGATCTAATTCTTACCGTACGTTGATGTGAAAAAAAATTACCCACTTCTGCATGGTGTCTGTCAGTTTTTGGACATCTGAGACCATTTCATCGTTAGTATATCGTCTTCCGTACTCCCTGTTTTTCTTCTTATTTTTCCTAAGATATTCCTGAAGATCATCTTGTCGTTGGTTTCTAGTTTCTCGTTCACATTTATCCAGATACCTCTGAAGCGTTTTGCTGTTAGCAGAATCTGTGATCTAATTACTGTCAAACAGTGGCTTTGCTTGTCCTGGATCCTCAGTCAGCTGGTACGGCACTTGCACCTCGCTGCCGCTTTTAGTAGATGTGTAGGCTTGTTTGTCAGCAATGTACGGTTCTATTCTCTCTCCTAGGAGCCAGCTCTTATCCTACATGTTTTTTCCCTGATCTACATCAAGCTCTAAGGTTGCTGCCTTGATAGGTATGCCTATTTTAAACCTTATTTTCTCATAGGAGATCTGCAGGCCCACTTTGGTCGCTTGGATTTTGAGTTCACTCATTTGTTCTGTGACGATTCCTAGAGAACCTGAAAAGAACGCTAAGAGATCGATTGTCATATCTATGTTGATGTATCCCATTCTGATTCCATTTTTATTGGCCATTAATTTCGCTTTGGCGGTGGTATCAGCCGAGGTATACTGCTTAATCACTCTCTTTTTGTTGTTAAGCCCATTTGTTTCGGCAATTGTACTGGTGTGATTCGATCAACAGAGTGATAGATGCTCTCTAAATCAACGAAGGCCACCGGGAACTTGATGTTTCTGAGTTTCAGGTGGGTATGAGAGGAGAGATTGTTCCTTCACTAGGTCATTTTTAGCGTTACATGCCTCACTCTAAAACGGAACCCTTTCAGGATTTCTTTGTTGTCCGTCTGTCTGTGCGGCTGTTGAGAACACTTTTTTCAGGAACGAGTAGACGTAACAAGTTTAAATTTATGTCACATACTAAGGTCTAAAGGCCCTGGGTGGAGTAAAAATTTTAAGCTTCTGCTTTTTAAAATGCAGTACCACCAAAGATGGCATTTACTGTATGTTCCCCCAATCTCCTCCATTTCCCTACATTTATTCATTTATGTTTATCTAACAGATATTGCTCATGTTACTCACATATTTTGTAGTTATTCTTTTTTCAAATTGGTTATTGTATCACTCTCCACGTTTTATACGTGCTGAAGTATTCTTGTCAAGTACTAATTTCATTTTATTGGTTTAGTTTACCAATATAAACTGTGATGTAGCTTCCTGTTCCAGTCTCGTGTTAAAGTTTTTTCGTGTTTACTCCCTTTATGTTTATTTACTGTTCAACTTTTTACTTTTTACATTGCATTACCACCACACTGTCACGGTAGTTATTTACTGTACGTTTATGCATGAATCTAGATATTTAACTTCTTTTACAATGTAGTTTACAAACATCGTAACTTTTTGGCGACAATAGACAATAACTGTATGAAGATGGCCTTGTAAACAGAAAACCGACTAACACAATAAAAGTAATACTGTAATACAAAAGAAAACTAGCGCTTTTCAGTAATTAAACTTCAAAGTGAGTTCAATCGAAAGATACCGCCATTTTGATACCCGAAAATTCAATCAAAACCTATAGGTTATTGCCCGTTGACCTAGAAACACGAAATTTGGCAGAAAGTAAGGTTTCACAGTATAAGTAAAGGAAAAATTTCGAAATTGTTAATTCATAACTATATCAGACGAAAAAATATTTCTTCTTTCGTTTGCTATCCGACTTCAGACTTGAAATTAAAACATTCTCAAAAGTTTTGGAATCCCTGGGACCGATATCTCGTCAGTATCAATGCCGATAACAGGCGGAAATCGTCAACATCTCCGATTCCTGGAACGGATAAACTATCTACATACATATCTAAGTTTATGGATGTCCATCTTATTGCATGGACGAGGGACTTGAGCTGATGATATACAGTCTGGAAACGCGAGACCGCTACGGTCGCAGGTTCGAATCCTGCCTCGGACATGGATGTGTGTGATGTCCTTAGGTTAGTTAGGTTTAAGTAGTTCTAAGTTCTAGGGGAGTGATGACCTTAGAAGTTAAGTCCCATAGTGCTCAGAGCCATGTTAACCATCTTTTTTTTTGAGCTGATGATATATATGAGAAATAGTAGAAGAAGTGATGGTAATATGGACCCCCAGTTTGTTTTTCAATAAAATATTGTACACTAATACAATAATAGTACCCTAATTGATATAGTTATACTCTATAGACAGTTAACTAAGACATTATATTGATTAAATTCCTTAAAATGTCAGAATATACGAGGGTTTCCAGAATGTAAGTTCCGATCGGTCACGAAATGGAAACCACAGAGAAAACCAGAAACGTTTTATTTGCAACAGTTAGGTACACCTTCCACCTACTGCTCTATATAGTCACCGCTCCAGCGTCGAGTTTTGTCGTAGTGTTGTATCAACTTTCCAATATCCTCGTCATAGAAAGCAGCCGCCTGTGCTTTCGGCCAGTTATCTGCACTGGTCTGCATCACGTTGTCTGTGGAAAAAAAAATTGTCTTCATAGTCAGCGGTTCTTGTGAGCAGACATGAGACTCTGGGGAAGCCAATTACGGACTGTATTGTGGGTGATCAAACACTTCTCATCGGAAACGCTGCAGGAGCGTCTTCACTGCCCCTGCAGTGTGAGGCCGAGAATTGGCAAGAAGAAGGAACTGCTCGACAGTTGTGTTATGTGGGCTGCATGACACAGGCGAAATCTCTAACCAGGCCCTCATGCTTGGTGGGAGACGCTATCGCCTACGCAACTTTAAGTGCTCACTGTTCACTCAAAACTGAAAAGAGCGACTCGACACGATCGACGGGCATACTAGTGACACTGCCCAACAAATCTGTGCGAAGCTTTACCGGATTTTCCCAGTGGTTTCCATTTCGCGACCGATCGGAACTTACTTTCTGGATAGCTCTCGTATTTATTATTATTTTGTTTCCCAAAGATGATAAATTTGACTGCGAACAAGATGTGCAGTTAATATGGCCCCCATGGTGTTTGTAATATGGACCCCAGTATATTTTCAAGATTTTTTGCTGCAAGAAAAACGAAGTAATGCTTTTTAATTAAAATACGTATTTTTTAATAAATTTATGAAATATAAAACCATAAAAGTACAAAGTAGCACAGTACTAGCGACAGAAGTCACACACATAGTCCTCTTCCTCCACCCGTGCACTTCGTTGTGAGCCCATAAAGAGCACATTAGTCATTGACCCATAATTTGCCACGAACATCGTTTGATAACTTCCCGTCACAGAGTAGGCAAAGAGCATCGTCTTTATCTGACTGGAGTTCACCACCACGCCCTCTACTACGAGTTTGAGTTTGGGTTCCAGAATAAAATGGCTGTCATGTATCGTAAGTCAAGATCCCTCGTCCGCGTCCACGGTCACGAAGATTAGCTGCAGCTTTTCTCTCTTCTAATACGTTTTCATATGGAGATCCTGACACAAGACTAGAAACACACGGTTTTCGCCCAAGAGACGATGTTTTCATCTCCTTAGGTATGGGATAGATACCCCTTGGAGACACACTAAATGCAATTTTACTAGGCTGATGGACATCAATATCAATAGCATCAAGGTCCTCTTCAGTCTGAACTCTCTTTTCGGGTTCCCGTTGTTTAGGTTGGTCGGCAGGCGCAGGAATCGGGACTTCTTTCTCAGCGATGAATCCATCATCTTGAAATATATTTCTTTCTAAGGGATAAGTTCCTGTTACCCTAAACCCATTTACTGCATTAATGCCGGTTGTACACCGGAGGTAGGCCTTGCCAAAGAGAGATGCTATATCATAGGATCCAACAGGTTTGCTTTCATGAAGCGTCCACTGACGAATATTCTCGCTGTAGTGAGTCTTAAGTGCACCCATAAAAGTACGATATAGGGGTTGCAGTTTGTGTGTTGTGTGTGAAGGCAGTGACAAAATTGTGATGTTATTTCTTGTCACATCAGTATTCCTTACATGAGAGAAGTGACCATCAAGGCAGAGTAGAATAGGCGAAGTCTCTGTTGGCTTTGTTTCTTCAACAAAATGTTTCAACCAGTCCGTGAATAGGTTTGCTTGAACCCAACCAGATGGGTGAGCTCTTCCAACTGACCCAGGAGGAGCACCTTTCTATAAGAACGTCTGCCATATTCGTTCTCGGGAATATGAACGTCGGGGGAACATAAGAACCTCCCGCACTCATCGAACAGATGACAGTTACTAGATACCCACGCTCTGCAGCAGTCAGAGAACAAATTTGGCGTTTACCTCTGCTTGCAATTACTTGCGGTATCTTAGTATGAACTACACTAAGGCCTGTTCCATCCACGTTCCATACACGATCTTCTGGATATTTATGTTCCTGGTATTCAGCTTGTAGCAAGTCGTAGAATGAGTTAACTCTCTCACGGGTAAAGCCTTTTGCTCGATCATGCGATGTTCCGGTTGACTTTCTAATTGAAAGCTTATCTTGATGACGTCGAAGAAAATGGTCAAGCCAAGCCCTTCCAGCAATTTCATTTCTGAAGTTTGTTGCAATTCCATTCCTAACTGCAAGTTGGTAGGCAATTTTTGGAACATCCATACGAGTAAAACCACACAATTTGACCTCCATATACTGTAAGTAATCCACTAGTTCACTTTCTAGGGCTGCTGGTAGAGCTGGTTTTCTTCCAAGCTCTTTAGTTTCAACATCTGCCATCTGTGAGGTATTAGCCTCACACACATACCAGAGCAGAGTTGTTTTTGGGACAACAAAATGTTTTGATGCTTTTTTAACTCCCATCGTTTTGCCTATGACAGCAGACACTGCCTCTCCCATTTTGTTTTTATCCCACACCTGCCTTTTGGGGGTTGGCTTAGGTGCCAGATTAGTCCTAGGCGTCTGAAAACAAAAATAAAAACATATTACTGCTTATAATATGGACCCCGGGGTCCACACTACAAGCACCAATGGGGGGCCATATTACAGTCACCTGCACCTTGTAAACTCGAGTAAACAACTTAAAAACGAAATAATACCACGCCTTTTAATCTATCTGAAACTGTTGCCAATACTTTCTAGGATGTATGCACGGTGCTTACATCTAAGTATTAACCAATAATGGTACGTTAATAAAGTGAAATTCACATACATCTCGAAGTTTTGAACAGGAGCTTGCAAAATACAACCTCAATGTCACTCAACCACTGAACTGACCTGCTTGCAGCTGTCCTACAGTCCAGTGAGGATATAAGTAGACTAGTTCCACTTATCACCAGTAGAGTTCAGTTATATGTTATTAAGATATTAAGGGGGGCCATATTTGTTGCACGGGCCATATTACCACCATTTCATCTACTTTTATAATTGTATCTTGAGAAGATCTTCGTTGTTTCACACGACTAGTTTCGGCGGCACATTACCGCCATCATCAGGCCTCAGCACAGCCAAAAGAGTGTTTGGTTTCCTTGTCGCATTTACTGTGGGATCCTTGTTAGTAGCACACTTGTGCTAGCTTTCATCAGGAGTCCATACTCGACACCGTGTTGTCTCCAATGCAATCACATTTACTTTTTGTCATATAATTAAGTTTGTTACGGGATCCTTAGTGTGCGAATGCTACTCACACCTGGGAATTTCCTGAATGCTCGTCTGCCTCAGTACTTTATTTCGAGTACGTTGCTCCACGCCTCAGATCTGCGCTACGGCGCCGCCTCAGCACCCACCGGCTGTGCGCAGAGCGCGCCGTTTGCTGCTCTCCCTGCTGCTGAGTCCGTCCATATCTATATCGTTAGCGCGGCGCCTCTCCTGCAGAGACGCGGCGACAAAGGCGCCCGCCGAGCAGCTAATCTGCTTAATGCAGTCGGCCGTCCGTTGTTTCAGAGCCACAATGGCCGCCACGGCGCCTGCAAATTAACCGCGCGAACAATGCGCCCCCCATCCCCTACCGCTACCCTACCCCTGACTCCGAGGGACTCATCCCTCCGCCACTCTGACCGGATGTCTGTCAGCTAAGCTCACACTCACGTGACATACACCCCAGCCCGCTATATAGGTTCCTCAGCACAAACACCGCAACAAAACAGTCTGACACTCTCTACCGCCTCTTGTGCTCGTAAACCACAAAGCTGTGTAGAGCCAAATTGGCGACCGGATACAAAGTTACACCCGCACTCCACGACAGTACGCTGTGCGTCGGATGGTACTTACTCTACCGGCAGCATTTCCCTCCTTCCTTATTTCATTCGCCGATATTACGCCGGAAAAACGAGCCCCTCCGTTAGAGCTCGAATTTCTCTGGCTACTGAGTCGCTACCATTGTGTGAGATGGGTGTTGGAGAAAGTACTATGTTTCTCGACAATGCATTTTCCAAGACATTTGAGAGTTGAGACTGTTACCGCCTTTCTTGTACCGTCTCACACTGCAGACAGTTGAGAGCACCTGCGGCATTCTCACGCTGACGAAAGAAACCGTCACGAAACGGGGAGCTCTACTTTTAATTCTGTTTTGACAAAAACTGACATTCTGAGCCAGTGGCTGTGTACAAAAGAGAAGATAACAGAGAAGATAACAGCAACCAGCCACTTTTTACAATGCTATTTATTTATTTAAATAGCGCCATTACCGGTTTCGAACCGACAAGTTCATATTCAGACGGCTAGTTCACGTTAAGATACATTTTGCATTAGCTTTCACTGTTAGTTTTCCCTAATGATGAAATTTCCTTTAGGTGCTGGTGCCCTACAACCAAAACAAGATGTGAGACAAAGTCTTTTTATCTGTAATTGTGCCTCGCATCGATTTTAAATTATGTAAAACAAAACTATTAAAGTAAAGATGTTTTGATTACTTACGTTGAAAAATCCGCGTCATTACGTTCCAGTGCTGACCGCCTGTGATTATTGTCTTCGCTGTTGCATGATCAGGGAGCCAACAGTACTGGAACGTAATGGGGCGGATTCTTCGGCGTAAGTAATCAAAACATCAGTACTTCAATTATTTTGGTTTTACGTGATTTAAAATCGTTGTGAGGCACATTTAAGTTAAAAAGATATTCTGTCACATCTTTTTTGGTTGTAGGGCGCCACCATCCAAAGGAAATTTCATTGTCTGGAAAAACAAAAAGTGAAAGCTAGTGCAAAATGTACTTAACGTGGATTATCCGTCTGAAAATGAACCTGTCGGTTCGAAACCGGTAACGGATTTAAATAAATAAATAGCTTTGTAAAAAGTGACTGGTTGCTGTTGTCTTCTCTGTAAGAGTCTGCCTACATCTGCTTTGAATCTTCTCTACCTGTTCAAATTCCTTAAGATTGCCAGGCTGATGAATTGTAACAGATAATTAGTCGAGCAAGAGTTTCTTAAGCGATATCTTTTGGGCCTGAGTTACACTACCTTTGCGTCCTTCCAATAAATCTGCGGCATCTTCCCTACCCAGCATCTTAGACTGGTCGGCCAAAAATCATGACTGCCCGCTTAACGTCGCTTTCGTACGCCTTTGGAACGCAGTACATCAACGATTCTGAGGGGCATGAACTCGACTAGCCATTGGTTTTTCGCAGGTGTGCGTTTCCAAATGTCTGTTTACAGGACACGCAGCTCCTGTGAACTGTCGACTGGCGGTTTGCGGGTGAGGATGTGCCGCCCGGTAGCGCCACAGCTGTGTTTCACAGAGCTCAGAGGAGACGAATTTGGTGGCCAAAACGTCAGTGTAAGTTCACGCCCGTTGCTCTTCAAACCACTGTAGTACGATCCTAGCCATGTGACACGGATAGTTATACTGCTGGCGGATGTCACTGCGTCTGGGAAAACAATAAGCATGTGATCCCCATGGGAGGTCAGGTGAATGTCCCCCATAACATCTGTCCCCCGCCCCTCCCT
This sequence comes from Schistocerca cancellata, assembly GCF_023864275.1. Taxonomy (NCBI): domain Eukaryota; kingdom Metazoa; phylum Arthropoda; class Insecta; order Orthoptera; family Acrididae; genus Schistocerca; species Schistocerca cancellata. The sequence goes on from NC_064628.1 coordinate 396,425,604, forward strand.
GGTTTGCGTCCGTGTCGAGGTGCTCGTTTCTAGCATTCGGATGGTGTATCTGGTCACAGGTATCGACTTGGCGAAGCAAGAAGCGTGCGTCATTCGACCAGGCGACACGTTTCCACTCATTCACGACCCAATCTCGATGACTCCGTGCCCATTGCAATTGTAAATTCAGTGTCGTAGGGTTAGCATGAGAATACGTAGGGGTGGTCCGTTCCGGAACTTCACTTTCAACAATATGCGCTGAACGGCATACTCCGAAACACTTTTTTGCATCAGCAATGCACTCTGTCGTCACATCTGCCGAAGATCGCTTTCTGTCCCGCTTTAAGAGAGGGCAAGCCTCTGACGTCAGTGTTTTATGGTTATGCGTCCAACACCTTGTCGCCCGTCCGTAGTTTCACAGTGCTTCTACCATTTTCCATGGATGTTCAGGAGAGTATCACGCAAATAGCAGGCCAGCTTCGCTCTTTCTGAGAAATTCGCTCCCAGATGCCGGTCCATAACAATAACTGTCCCAAGTCTTTTATATCTGTGTATTTCCCCATCTGCTCACTTTATTCTCGCTGAAACGATTCCTCATTCGCCTCCGCTCCACTCCCTCATCGCGTTACGTGTCCTTAACACTAACAGCCGGCATTCTGCCTCGAAATGAGCAGTGATGATAATGTTTTGTCTTGCATGTGAGCTTTCCACTTTAAATCGCTCTTGGCAGAAAATCGTAGATACTGGAACATTGTGAGTCCAGTCACAGGTCACTGAGGACAGTGTCAAACTATGTCACACTCTGTCGATTATCTAGACGCATTACATTACATGTTTAGGGTCAGCTGTCAATGTTAGCACGATGCGTTGATCATCTCCAAGTATCTCTGCATTTCGTAACATTTTTCTAACTATGACACGCATCTGTTCACAACTGCGTCGTCTGCGTACTGATTCATAGGACTATAGGTTTTATCCACAGGGTGACATACCAAGGGCGACCGAAATAAAACTTGCCCGAAAAATATCTCATGCACCTCAAGATAGACAACCCAACTTACGGAAATGCTTGTTAAAATTCGGGGTGAAACCTTCAGCTGTCATTTATTTCACACAATTCCGTCTTAGTTTCGGTCCTTGACCATTATCAAGCTTATTCTAAAACGAATAAATCAAACCATTAGAGACTACACAGTCTATCTGGAAGTATGAGGTTAAATAGTATTTCACTTACGGGTATAAACAGCAGGATAGCTATACCATAATTTGAACAAAAGTAATTTAAGTCCATCATATTACGTAAAAAAAATCCTCAGTATAATAACTGTGTACCATGATTTTCGTCACAAAGCAAGGCCATATCGACAACTAGATACACATAGGGAGATGTAACTTGGCCAAACTGTCAAGGATACAGTCAAAGACAATGCTATGTCAGAAATAAAACTATAGCACATGCTATCAATTGCAGTATCAGTTTACTAAGAGGTACATTACAATCTTTGGTTCCATATGTACAAATGTAATATATAAATAAATGCCATACTGGCGATCTTTGTAATCTAAAATACATCGTAACTGTCTACAATACGCGCCTGCGGTGGATGATGTAAGTTGGGTTGTGTACCTTAAGCTGCATGAAATACTTTCCACGCAAGTTTTATTTCGCCTGCACCGTATGTGGTAGACCACATTGTCTCTGTCTCACAGCCTTAATACACACACAGCGAAAAAAGTTTTGCATCACCCCGGTTCCCTGGACTCCTGAAGAAAGACATTGGCTGTGGATATTCTATCACAGACACAGCCCCTTTGACTGTTCAGAGTGTCCCTAAACTCACCCAAAGATGTAAACAACAATGCATGAGCAGCGCCTATTAGAGGGAGGGGGTCCGATAGCCGATCAGTTTCAGTCATTCCAACAGGAAGGAGGTACACGGTTCGTGTTATCTGTAGTTCAACCATGTCTAGACGATCAATACCGTGGTTCGATCGCGACCGCATTGTTACTTTGTACCAGGAGTGCTCACAACAACGGAAGTGTCCAGGCGTCTCGGAGTGAACAAAAGCGATGTTGTTCGGACATGGAGGAGATACAGAGGGACAGAAACTCTCGACGACATGCCTCGCTCGCTGAGTCCGGCCAAGGGCTACTACTGCAGTGCTGACCGCTACCTACGGATATTGGCTCGGAGGAACCCTGACAGCAACGCCACAACGTTGAATAATGCTTTTCGTGCAGCCACAGGACGTCATGTTACGGTTCAAACTGTGCGCAGTAGGCTGCATGATGCGCAACTTCACTCCCGACGTCCATGGCGAGGTCTATCCTTTCAACCACGACACCATGCAGCGCGGTACAGATGGACCCAACAATATGCCGAATGGACCGCTCAGGATTGGCATCACGTTCACACATAAGTGTCGCATATGCCTTCAACCAGACAATCGTCGGAGACGCTTTTGGAGGCAACCCAGTCAGGTTGAACGCCTTAGACACGCTGTCCAGCGATTGCAGCATGGTGGAGGTTCCCTGCCGTTTTGTAGTAGAATTATGTAGGGCCGACGTACGTCGCTGGTGATCGTGGAAGCCGCCGTAACGGCTTTGGAATACGTGAATACCATCCTCCGACCGATAGTGCAACCATATCGGCAGCATATTGGCGAGGGATTCGTCTTCATAACAACGTCGCTCGACTAGAGTGGTCAGCATGTTCTCCAGACTTGAACCCTATCGAATATGCCTGGGATAGATTGAAAAGGACTGTTTATGGACGACGTGGCCCACAACCACTCTGAGGGATCTACGCCGAATCGCAGTTGAGGACAATCTGGACCAACAGTGCGTTGATGAACTTATGGGCAGCATGCCACGACGAATACAGGCATGCATTAATGCAAGAGGATGTGCTACTGACATTAGAGGTACAGGTGTGTACAGCAATCTGGACCACCACCTCTAAAGGTCTCGCTGTATGATGGTACAACATGCAATGTGCGGTTTTCGTGAGCAATAAAAATGGCGGAAATGATGTCTATGTTGATCTCTGTTCCAATTTTCTGTACAGGTTCCGGAACTCTCGAAACCGAGGAGACACAAAACTTTTTTGATGTTTATACGTCATAAGTTACCTTCGTCTCAGACGATGACTTCCTCTTAAGAAAGAGACACTCGTTTCAGTCCAGTACCAAGTCTGTAACGTAATCGCATGTCTGTCTGGATATGCCGTATCAACGTATTTGGTTTACTTTGTGATAGCCGTGCGGTCTAGGGCGCCTTACTACGGTTCGCGTGGCTCTCCCTGTCGGAGATTCGAATCCTCCCTCGGGCATTGGTGTGTGTGTTGTCCTTAGCGTAAGTTAGTTTAAGTTAGATTACGTAGTGTGTAAGCTTAGGGAACGACGACCTCAGCAGTTTGGTCCCATAGACCTTACCACAAAATTCCAAATTTACTTGGTGCAGAATTGTATGGTAGGTTTTCTAGACGGAAAGAAACTCTCCATCAACCTGAACCCCGCAATCTACTGCATAGTGGATGCCACGAACGGACAGAGCGAGCTGGATTTCACAAGATCCGTGCTTGCAGTACCATGTTCGCTCTCACATTAGAATTGTCCGACCTCCAGAAACGTCAATGCACGAGAGCATTATTTATGTTCCGTTATTCTGCAAATTGTCAGTTGACATCTGACTGCTGAAACTCAAGACGTAAGTATCAGCGTTTCAAATGTAATTACGGACGATAAAACACACCGGTTTCAGAAACGGCTAAAGCGCTAACTTAATTGATAACATCGTACACAAAAACTATTTGAATACTTCTCCTGCATGCAGATCTAGGTGCTCTAGTCTGTAGTGGCAAAAATTGTAGTGCTACGCCATATGATAGCAAAATTTCAGAGGCTCTTGGAAAAACAAGTTAAAATAATACGAATACATACCTATGTCTACAAATAAAATCGTTTGAATTTTATTCCATGATAGATACTATTAACCCTTTTGCACAAAGTGGTACATTCAGGCTCATCTGCAAGCATGATCAATCAGCCAGGTATGTGGCATTTAAGTTCCTAAACAAGAGAGGAACTGCAAAGTACAAGAGACAGACTCAGCCATCGCTCGCCTGACCATGGTTAATAAGAGATGTAATGTGACGTTGTTCATACAAATATGGAATATAGGATAGCATCACTACTAGAAAACAACAGTTTTTTGGAACAATCGATCCTGTAGATGGTATGGTAAGGACATTCATGATTTCCTCTCGTGCCTTAATCTCATCATCTCACTGTGTTGTCTGTATCCTACATCTCCAATTATTTGTCCCAGTCTTTGTCTTCAAGCACAGTATTTACCTTTTACTGATGGTCTAATACCCTGTCCATTCTTGTAGTTGGAGTTTTCGCATCTTATGCTCGCCGTTTCTGTGGAGAACCTCCTCATTTCTTACCTTATCAGATCAGTATATTTTGAACACCTTGCAATAACACCAGGCCTCCAACGGTTCGCTTTTCTTTATTTATGATTTTCACCCAATTCTTAAATCAGTATCATAAAATGCTGCGCTATACTCTTGGAATTTTTTTCTCAAATTTGGCTCCACATTTGATAAATTTTGATGACGAATGTTCTATGTGCTTGCACTGGTCTACTTCTCATGTCCGCCGGCCGCGGTGGCCGAGCGGTTCTAGGCGCTTCAGTCCGGAATCGCGTGAATGCTACGGTCGCAGGTTCGAATCCTGCCTCGGGCATGGATGTGTGTGATGTCCTTAGGTTAGTTAGGTTTAAGTACTGAGTTCTAGGGGACTGATGACCTCAGATGTTGAGTCTCATAGTGCTCAGAGCCACTTCTTTATTTGTACAACTAGTTTCAACCTATTTTTATGTATGAAGCAATAAGACTATACTTAGAAAAATGAAATTGAATAAATATACACCTTCTGTATTCGTCACCAACATGTACTTACACAATGTTAACATTTTAACCGTGAACTGTGTGTTCATACATGACCTCCGTTCCAAATGACTGGCATTTACCATACGCCTTATGCTAATAACAAGTCCTCCTTGCTTCGCCCGCCATGCTTTATTTGGCTTGTAGGGTAACTGAATTCCTCCACTTCGTCCAGTATTCCGTCAGCAGTTTTGGTGTTCAATTTGTCACTGACCTCGTTCTGCGCTCAGCAGATGATTACTTCAGTGAATAGGTCCCGTCATTCTTCTTCACTGTCACAGACGATAGCGACGTCATCAACGAATCTAATCAACGATTTCCTTTCAACCTGTATTTTAATTCCACTCTTGAACCTTTATTTCCTTCATCGCTTTTCAGATATACAAATTGTACAGCTATATGACAAAGAATTTCGATTACGGTAAAATAAGCAAATACAATTTCCCCCTTTCTCCCCGCGCCTCCTGTTAAATTAGGGTGTCACATGTAAGTTAAATTACGTATTTATGATAAAACTAGACAATTACATCACAAGAGACCAGTTTCATTTTGTTCCTAAATCTTCTGTAAGAGGCGATGATGCAGCTTTGAGAGTTGTGCCTAACTCCACACGCTGTACAAATATGAATAATAAACCTTTATTTGTACAACTAGTTTCAACCCATTTTTATGTATGAAGCAATAAGACTATACTTAGAAAAATGAAATCGAATAAATATACACCTTCTGTATTCGTCACCAACATGTACTTACACAATGTTAACATTTTAACCGTGAACTGAGTGTTCATACATGACCTCCGTTCCAAATGACTGGCATTTACCGTACGCCTTATGCTAATAACATTGTACAAATAACATCGTCGGGAAGACTTGCCATCTTCTTAACCAAATGACGATAGTAATTCTTCACATACTCACACACACATCTAACTCTGTGTGCGCAACGTTATTATATACTATTCGCTACTGTGAGCAAGTAATAAGTAATTTTACCTGCTATATACCGGGTGATCAAAAAGTCAGTATAAATTTGAAAACTTAATAAACCACGGAATAATGTAGATAGAGAGGTAAAAATTGACACACATGCTTGGAATGACATGACGTTTTATTAGAACAAATAAAATAAAATAAAATAAAGTTCACAAAATGTCCGACAGATGACACTGGACAGCAAAACTGCTACCGTGACGGGTGAGAGAATGTTACAGAATCGCATCATCCCCAGCCTGGCTGATAATCACCTAATGGAACCTACGATGTTTATTCCTCGACTACAGGTATAGTGGACATATTGAGCATTTCCTGTAAAGAACATCATCTTTGCTTTGTCTTACTTTGTAATGCTATTTATTGCTATTCTGATAAGATGAAGCGCCATCTGTCGGACAGTTTTTGAACGTTTGTATTTTTTTGGTTCTTATAAAACCCCATGTCATTCCAAGCATGTGTGTCAATTTGTACCTCTCTATCTACATTATTCCGTGATTTATTCAGTTTTCAAATTTATACTGACTTTTTGATCACCCGGTATATTGTAGTTGTTTCTCTTTTTCGTCATTTCATAACGTACTTAGAGCAACATCTCCTCTCGATAATCGTTCTTCATTATTCTGTATCGCTCTCTTGCAAAGGTCGATTATCGACAGACCAGTACATATTTGGCTACGTCATTCGTTTTGTTTAAACATGTAGGCTATTTCACTCTGCTTTCAGATCTATTAAATGACGAACATACGCTTAGTGTTGCGTGCTTGTGCCAAGCTGCCACTTGGTTCACAATGTGACAAGTTATCTGTGTCAGTGTTGTCAACAGGCTTGCAGTAGACACAATTTGGTTTCTACTGTTGTATATAGTTAGGTGCTTCCCGTCATTTTTTTATATTTTTATATGACTCTCCCTATATAAGGAGAAAATGTTTAAATAACGGTGTAAGTTATATGCCAGTAACTTGGCATGAGAAACATGTGTGGAGACCCGGAATCACGGTTGAAATGTTAACTTCGTGTTAGCACATTTTGGCTACAAATGTACAGACCATGTTATGGAATGTTATCTGTGTTTTTACCGTCATGCTGAATTAACTTTATAATGCTTTTCCTACTCACCATCTTCACCTGAGAGCCCAAGAAGATTTCATCATAAAGCCTACGTTCAGAAATGCAGGTCATCTGTTTAGGTGAAAGCATTTTTTTTAGTAGGGATGTTATTCTCTGTTTCTGAAGATAGTCTGTAATGGGACTGTTGCTGGCTATATTAATAAATAATATTAAAACACATCTTTTTGAACTGTTACGTCATGAATTTTATTATTTTTTGTGCAGAAATTTCTTTCTGTGTAAGATCTGTATCACATTCGCAAAAATTGTAACTTTGCGTTATCTTCAAGCTGTTCTGTCATTTGTCATGGCATAATACATAGAAACTGTTTTCTTAAGTAAATAAAAATCGTTAAGAACTGGAAAAGGCGTTTCTTTTTTGTGGTCTACATAAACGTTAGGTAGAACAATATTTTTCAGGAGTTGCTGCTACATTCAGCTTCGCTACAAGTCTTATTTGCATATAACTATATTTTGCATGTATAATTAACAGTTTCATCTGTTATTTACTGTCTTGTATTGGCTGCGACTGTTAATTAAACTGAAAGAGCTATTCTTTTGTGTCAGTCTCAAGACTTGCGTTTCATCCAGTAGACGTTTCGACAAATGAACCGCAACCATCAGATGGAAAGCATGTCTCACGTAACTGTTTCAGCTGCAATTAAAACACTTGCATAGGAAGCTAGTGTAAGAGATGACAGTCGAATCGCCTAATCGATTAAATATAAACTTTGAGGTTCAAACAAACTATATTTTATTCAACTTCAATAATTTGTGGGTTGCGGCCGCCTTCTGCGAAATGAAGTTTTCATACCGTACATTCATACTTACAGCATGCGTCGAAAATAATGCAAAATCCAGCGCTGCTCGCACCAAAAATTTAAGGTGCAGCGAATAGAATGTCTAGTAGCTCATTCAGTTACAGTATTTAACCCTCAGGAAAAACCTTCCTCTAAATTCTGACCCGCTACGGTCGCAGGTTCGAATCCTGCCTCGGGCATGGATGTGTGTGATGTACTTAGGTTAGCTAGGTTTAAGTAGTTCTAAGTTCTAGGGGACTGATGACCACAGATGTTAAGTCCCATAGTGCTCAGAGCCATTTGAACCATTTTTTGAAATTCTGACATACTAAAGTCGGAATGTGTTTCCGTCCCTCCTGCAGCACGATGGGTCGCTTGTTGTTGTTGGGTTTATGGTGGAGTTCATGTGGTAAGTAATGTACATTATGGTTTATGGCAAAGCTGTTTGATGGGGTTTGTGTCGGGACTTGAGGAAAGCAGTCCGCGAAATCCATCTGATGTTCTTCAGACATCGATGTGGTACATCTTGCGATGTGAAAACAACTGTTGTGGTACTCATACAGGAAAAGTCGGCTACCTAACTGTTCCATAAAAAAGGACGGCATTTTTCACATAATATCACCTAGCTGGTAAAAAAAAACTGAAATTATTTAAGGATAAACAGAGATTTTGTCCGTCACTCATTCCATGTGTTAAATAAACCGTAACTTAACGCACACTAAGAATTCGCGGCGACTAAACTCCTTATGAAGAAACATAATTTTCAAACGTGGTATTTGTTTTCCCAGGTTCGTCTCTTCTGAATGTTTCTATAATTTTCATTTTAATTCAAAAGCGAGTGTGTTTTAAGGGTTCAAGGGCATTTTATTTGTAGTCTATATGTTACAGACTGTTCAATATCATTCTTTGCCGTACGATAAACATCATATCATTGGTAATGAATGTTTAGTTTTTTTATTGATACAAACAGCTTACATGTTACCGCAGCAGCTCAAACTCACCAGTTGTGGGAAAAACGTTAAATGGTAAGGGGCAAACGTGACACCCAGCATTCGCATCCGACATGCAGCACCTTGTGTATTTTCCTCCACTGATGATTCTCACATTCCGTTCCAGTACCATAATGGTTTGCCTCAGGCATTGTTATCGCTTTAACTGCTTCTCTAGGAGGATTGCCTTTTCAAGTTTTTCAAATTAGCATTGGGTCTGACGTTACTAAATGGTTCAAATGGCTCTGAGCACTATGGGACTTAACATCTTAGGTCATCGGTCCCCTAGAACTTAGAACTACTTAAACTTAACTAACCTAAGGACATCACACACATCCATACCCGAGGCAGGATTCGAACCTGCGACTGTAGCGGTCTCGTGGTTCCAGACTGTAGCGCCTAGAACCGCTCGGCCACTACGGCCGGCACTATTGCTTCATAATGTGTGATTTTTTTCATCGTTACAACAATGGCAGCTGAGAAATTGGACTAGAGTTTTGTCAGTGTTTAAAGAAGCACAGTCGTGAGGAAATTGATATCCCAGGCTAAAGTTTCTTCGGATAAGTTTTCACGATCTTCGTAACGGTCCAGCTCAGCAACAATGTTGCGCATCGTTTCGTTCGACTTTGCGTAATCAATCACCTTCAGGAAAGACGGTTTCCGATCAGTTTATGGGATTTCGTCCTCGTGCTTCGGTTCGCGATGAATTTCCCCAGTGTGCACCAAACTCGCTTGTTGTTAAAAAAAAATTGATGCTGTGCTCATCATGTCTGAAGAGGACTTCTACGCAACTTATCGTGAGATAAACGCACTGTTAAGCACATCGAAACCCGCGGTTTACTCGATTTTTCATGATTATTTAGTGTGAAAAAACTTAGTTCCCGATGAAATCCACATATATAGCCCCAGCCAAAAGACAGACTCGTTTCACTTGGCATAAGAAAAAGCTCAAAAAATTCTACCGAGGAATTGTAACATCGTAAGAACAGACGAAACTTGGGTTATTCGCAAGAGTCGGATGCCACACAGCAATCAATTTTTTGGGTGTTCCAAAATGAAACGAAACCGAATAAATGGCTTGTTCATGAAGAGCTTCCAAGAAACTTAAAGGTTGTTTCTTAGAAGTCCAGAATAGCTGCAATGTAATTATCAGTCTTTATATCATGACATATCTGTTTCGGCTTTCATTGCTATTTTAAAGTAACCTGCGAGTACACTCATGGTGAGATCATTTACGTATTTCAATAAATTTCTTTTAGGTAGAATTTATGTTTCTCATATAACTTTAAAATTTTGTCCTGTTTGTCCTATGTAGCAAGTGAAAAAACTCCTACAGCGCCCAAAAAGGATGAAATTTTAACGTTAGGCTTAAAGAGAACATCAGAAATAGCGACAATAACCAATCAAGCTCCTTTCTCTATTTTAAAGATCAGCGCCACAAAGTCCATAAAATTGCATAGAATTCTCAAACTTCCCACTATGTACATTATTGAATTAGAAATTTATATATGCATAAGAAACAATGCACACGAAATATTAAACAAAAATTCAATTTTAAATACAAATTCTGCCTAAAAACGTTAGTGGAATACGTAAATGATCTCACCACGAATGCATTCGCAAGTTACTTGAAAATGCCAGTGAAACCCGAAACAAAGCGGTCGTGAAATAAAGACTGGTAATTACATTGTAATTATTCTGAACGTTCCTTATAACAACGTCTTTATTTGGTGTATACTATACTGTAGACCCAAATGAACAGAAAACTTGTTTCTTAGGCTACACTGGATATGTCGCGACCATTTATTCAGAAGACTGAAGAAATGCTAAATGGGGTAAAAGAATTTTTCTTTTTGTCTCGTTTCATCGACAGAATCTAGAAAAAGCATCCGAACGTCATATCATTCATAATGATGACATTACAAGCTGTAAAGCAGGACGATAATCTATTGATTATTTGACGGAGGAAAACTTTAAATTAATGTCTCTGTATCCATCCGATTTATCATCTAACTCCTTCTGTGTCCTTTTGTCAAAAAAGTCAGTGGCCAGTTATTTTCATTGTAAGATGTAAACTTTTGCAGCTGTAAACGACACACTCATTCAAATATTCTGGGCTATCATGGTGTGATGGCATGAATTTCTTGTTGAAACCCAACGTTCCGTCCCTGTCTGCAGGGGATATCTTGTGGCTTTGTCGAAGGTCCGAAGCACGCCCTGGTTCGCTACCGATGTAAAATTCCCTTTACGCGTCCTCCTTCGCAGAGGCGTGACGTCAAGTGTTTCCAGTACCGGAGCGCAGTTTGCCTGTCGTCCGCTGATGCTGTCACCAAATGGTGGAACACTGGTACCCACCTTCTTCTGCTCCGGAGTACAGATGCCGTTTAGCTTCACACCCTCCTGCTTTTGGTTAACATTATCAGGATGTTTACTAATCAGTGTGGCCTCCCTGTATAGCCTATCATCTTATCCGCTACTGGCTGCCAGTACCTGAGTCTTATCACGTCAGAGCTGGTGGTTTCCTGGCTGCAAAGCATGTTCCACAACAACTGACAATTCTGTTCCTACAGTGGTCTCTGTGTTCTACTCGTTTCTCACGCCCGCATACTTCAAATTAAACGAACGGACGAATGGTGTAGCTGTGAGGAGAGCCTTAAGCCCGGTGATATTCAAAAATGGTTCAAATGGCTCTGAGCACTATGGGACTCAACTTCTGAGGTCGTTAGTCCCCTAGAACTTAGAACTACTTAAACCTAACTAACGTAAGGACAACACACACATCCATGCCCGAGGCAGGATTCGAACCTGCGACCGTAGCGGTTGCGCGGTTTCAGACTGCAGCGCCTAGAACCGCACGGCCACTCCGGCCGGCGGTGATATTCAGTCCGAAACCGCGCTGCTGCTGCGGTCGCAGGTATGAATCCTGCCTCGGGCATGGATGTGTGTGTTGTCCTTACGTTAGTTAGGTTTAACTAGTTGTAAGTTATAGGGGACTAATGACCTCAGAAGTTGAGTCCCATAGTGCTCAGAGCCATTTTTGACCCCGGTGAGTGCAAATTTCTCTACCGAGAAATTCGAAGAATATTCATCAGGAACTACCATGAAGATGCCGAAAATCCGTATATGTGGTTCCGTAACGTGGATGAAACGTTAGTATTGTGGGTACACAGCAGAGCAAAACTAGGTCGTTTCCATCAACATCTCAGTGGAGTTAATCCGAAGATTCAGTTCACTGTGAAGAAGGAAGAAGACGGCGTATTACATTTTCTTCTTGTGCTTGTCTTCAAGAACGAAGATGGTAGCTTGCGCCACACGACATGCCAAAAAACCACGCACAGGGACCGTTGCTTATACCGGGATTCAAATAACCACCACGACAAAGGTGAGGTGTTCTAAAAACTTTAGTAAATAGAGCGAAGCACATCTGTGAACCGGAGTTACTCGACGCGTAATTGGAACATGTCACTAATGCGTTGCTGAAAAATAGCTATTCGTCCGCTGAGATAAAAATAACATTAAGACAACCTCGAAAAGTTCTTACTGATATACACGCATCAGGAAAGTCCCAGTTTTCTCTACCGTTCATAAAAGACGTAGCTGAGCACACAGGAAAGAGCTTGACGAAAAGGAATACCGCTGTAATCTACAAACCCACCAGGAAGATACAGGATAACGTAAAGTCGGCTAAGGATGCTCGCAAACCGCTGGAAAAGGCAGGAATTTACAAATTTACAGGATACCGTGTAGTTGTGGGGAGTTGTACGTGGGAACTGCCAAAAGAACCGTCGAAAAGCGACTAGAAGGTCACGAGGTCAACTGCAGAAGTAGTGAAAGTGACAGATCAGCTTTTGCGGGACATGCAGACAGAAGATGACCGGATTCGACTGTATAAGACTCAAGTGCTGCCAGCCACAAGCAGATACTGCGAAAGCCTACGGAGGGAGGCCATAGAGATTACTGAACACCCCAGTAATCGTAACCGGAAGGAGTGAAGCTAGACGGTATCGGAATTCCGGTGCCAAAGAAGATGTGTACTTGTGTTCTACCATTGAGTGACAGCAGTAGCAGATGACAGTAATTATCAACCGTCAGTTGCGATGGAGTTTTCAAAACACGTAACGGCACGTCTGCATGCGGGAGCACACGGAAACAGAATTTTTTTCAGTTAACAGCGAACCATGGTGTGCATCACACCTTCGAGAAAGCTACAACACCCTTAGAAGACGTCCTCTGCAGGTAGGGACGAAACGTTGTGTTTCAACAAAGAACTCATTCGACTGTGGTATAATATCCCGCAGTATTTGAATAATTGTGAGTTATTTTCATCACCTCAACATACAGTTCAGTCCTCCCAAAACTATGTTTGCGATGTTATAACACAAGAACGAAAACGAATGTTTCCTCAGTTGCTTCTAATCCATAAAAAAGTGTACAAAATGGTAAAAGCAGAAAACAATAAAATATCCCTATCAAAGAAATATTTCTTTTCATCGTTTTTGTAACAACATCAAATGCAACCCTCGAACAAATTTTCAATTATAGCTCCCACAGTGCCAGTAGAGTTCTATTGACCTTTGATATGTAAGATGCAACAGACTGAAAAACATTATTTTTCATGTTTGTTAACGCGGCATGAAAGCAGTTCGTCTCTGTATGTGTCGCTGTAGAACGTGATGCTTACACGGTTCTTACTCCATGACCTCAAAATGTGTAACGAGACTTTACAAACACCCTGTCCATGTGAACCGAAAATAAGCGAACTTTTTTTTTTCCTGGCCACCTTCCTTGATCTCCGCCCAGTCGCTTTGAATGCTTGTGCGGCAGAGGGATGGAAGGAATCAGTATTGTGAGAAAAAAAAGATAAGGGCAAACGGAAGGGAGATACACGCGCCATCTGTACAGGAGCCAATGTTTAATTCCGAAAAGTACCACAGCGGCAGGGGGAGAAGGCAACCTAGCGCCCTGCAGGTAGGCAACACGCGCACCCCAATACTGGGGCCGGTGAGCTACAAGTATGCAGTTTTGTTGTTGCATGACGTAGTTAGCACTTCGGAGAGAAGCAAGCACTTAGGTTAAGTCGATGGGAAAGCACTTGCGTTGACGAGAAAACATGTCATGCCCCTCGGGGCAGATGAGGTAAGTGGGGTTGCCTGTCGTAAGGTGCGTGAAACCATCTACAACACTTGAAAGGCTAGTACGCTAAATATCGGAGGAGTGCAAGGTGGCTGCTGGTAATAATGTGTACACATTTTCCTTAGAGCTGTATTGTTTATTTGCCAACGGCCTTGACGCAGTGGTAACACCGGTTCCCGTCAGATCACCGAAGTTAAGCGCTGTCGGGCTGGGATAGCACTTGGAACGGTGACCATCCGCTCTGCCGGTGTTTTGGCAAGGGGGCTGCACTCAGCCCTTGTGAGGCAAACTGAGGAGCTACTTGATTGAGAAGTAGCGGCTCCGGTCTCGTAAACTGACATATGGCCAGGAGAGCGGTGTGCTGACCACATGCCCCTCCAATCCGCATTAGGTGACGACTGCAATCTGATGATGACGCGGCGGCCGGTCGGTACCGTTGGGCCTTCCAAGGCCTGTTCAGACGGAGTTTAGTTTTTCGTATTGTTTATTTGTTCTGTTCATTACGTGATGCTTTTTCTTTCAGTGTCACATCCCTGCATCTTCTGACATCTGCTAGAGCTGAATGTTACAATCAACTCCCGAGGAATAGTTTCTTTTCTTGCAGTGGTTCCCAAGAACTGGCCGTATGCGTCACCTTCCACAAGGTCTGCGCATTACTAGGAATTTAAAAGTAACATTTTACGCAACCATATTTTTTTCTTGACTGAAACTTCATCTCGACCCCGTGAAAACTATAAAATGTGCCTTCAGATAATTCTGATGCTTATTCATTCCGTCAGTGTGTGATCAGATTGCTCTATATCCCTCTTTTAGTATTCGTTGGAGACGGCGTCGACAATTTACTATACAGTTGTATTACTATCTAGTATTTCATGGTCATGGATTCTAATCTCTTTTCGACAATTTGTACTGTCTTCTGCAACAGTGATTATATGATGACGTGTCCAAAGGTCCTTTCCTGTAATCTTTTACTATTCACTCCAGTCATATGCTTACAAAAGCAGCCTGCTTTGCTTCCGGTTATATTTACAGGCTTAGGTTTCTTATACAGATCTTAATGACTTCTCCACAACTTCTGTTTACCAGTCTTTTTGGAAGTACCCCAATATTTGTCAATATTTTTCCTCCTCTCTACATTTATGATTCTTCCTCTCTCAATCATAATTAATTATTCAGTTAACATAAACGTTATCAGGGCATGATGCCGCCTAGTGTGGTATGTGGAAAAAGCAAGCATCACGTTGAAGGTCTTGTACATAAACTAAACGCTGTTATTTTCACAATAAGAATGATCTCTACTCCCTCTGACACTGAAATACGAGTGTTCGTTTGCTTTTCTTAATTTCACTGTATTACCTCCCATTTTATCGTATGTAGGGGAGTCACTGTGCACTCGCTAAGAGTATTGTCAACCCGGCAGATCTGTGGTGTCAGTTCGCGAACTTCATGCAGGCCACTGTTCAGGTGTTATGGAACTGTGTCTCTGCCAAGACTGTACACGTACCCCATCACGGGATTTCTTGTTAACAATGCCGACTCGTTTAAAAGAAACTACAACATTCACTCATTGAGCACTAGACGGAAAATCGATTTGCACCTGGACAATGTGCACGATTCAGCAGGTATCAGTTTCAAAATACTTCCAGAAAAACTGAAAAAGTGTGAGTGATTGCCTGAGCGTACAAATCTAAGTTGAACGGTTTCCTTGTAGCACACTCCCGCCACTCTGTACAGGAATATCTTACAGTATTTAAGAACTTATTTATTCGTATACTGTTCCACAGCTTTTTGTGTATCATTATTTCTTTAGTTTATTTTGTTTACAAATTTTCCAGTTGGCGTTCTGTAAACTATATACTGTCTCGTTCCACGACCGAGTACCTTAGTGTCGCGAAGTCCGACGGTACCTGACAAATAAAACAAATAGGTAAAGGACGTCATGCTACTGCGACGACCATCAATAAACGTCACCTTTACTTGTTGCCTCCACAACTCAGAAAACACATCTGCTCAACATTCCAAAGGTTCATTTCCAGCAGGATGGTGAGATCACACATCCCACACGGTTGTCAGCGAAAGAGGTTAGTCGTATGTTTCCCGGAAGGCTGATACCACTATTCCGGCTGCAGCACTTGGCACGAAAGGTTCACTGAACTGATCACCAGCGACTTCTTTTGTGGAAATACTTAGTCACATGCCTACACTCACAAACGCTGAACACTAGCTGAACTAAGCTACAAATGAAAAAAAATACTTTTTGAGAATTGGAAATTGTATTCGCACATTTTAGCAAATATTTGAAAAGTGCGTTTAAGAAAATAATCACTTTTTCATTAAAACTCAGGAGGGTGTATTTCAAAAACGCCAGTTTGCGGCCAGTTGCCATGTTTTCACATTTTTCGCTTATTTTAGATTGTGAGGCAGAGCTACAATGGTTATGTGGAATAAATTTTTTTTTTTAAAATAACGATACTTGGACGCCGAGAGACATTACTCGAATACGGCAGCCATTCCTAGCTAAATACTGTTTTCAACAGCGCTCCGGGAGTGTTCTGCCTGCGATGTAGGCTACCCGGAGAGCGTTAGCAAGTTTAACATGCGATAGGCAACCTACGCCTGTTGGTTGTAATTTGGTTGAAATTAGAATCTCAGTTTTGTTTCGAAACGCTCCCACAGCAACGATGCAACGAATTTTCTTACACGCTGAAATATTGGTGATGTCGTGTAACATCACGCGAATGGAAATCACAGGAGATTGTTTACATTTAGCCGACCGCGGTGGCACGCGGCTCTAGGCGCTGCAGTCCGGAACCGCGGAAGTGCTACGGTCGCAGGTTCGAATCCTGCCTCGGGCGTGGATGTGTGTGATGTCCTTAGGTTAGTTAGGTTTAATTAGTTCTAAGTTCTAGTGGAGTGATGACCTCAGATGTTAAGTCCCATAGTGCTCAGAGCCATTTTTTTGTTTACATTTAATTATACATTTACATTTGTGAAACTAGCAACACTCAGAATGGTTGGTCCGAGTCAGTGTAAACTCGGGTAATACCTAGAACAATAAACCAGTGGTTATCGTTCAGCCAGAGGACACACACGTGGAGCCGGCGAATGCTCCTCTTGTACAAGAGGAGAGGGAACTCTTACTCCAGTCAAAAGCCCCGAAACGAAGCGGTAACGTGAAAATTAATGGCAGTCTACCTCGTCAGTGTCAAAGGTCACAGTATCAGTACTCTAGTGAATCACAACAGGGTGGAATGGTTGGTCTTCGCGAAATGGTTTTCTAATGCTGTAACGTTTAGCACGTACGAGACGTGCTGCTACTGTGATATAATTATGTTCGATCTACCACTCTTTAACAGCCAAAGATCAATAGTATGCAATGGAATAACGCCTGACGGAATTCTCCTGGCTGGAAGCTCTTTGTCTGTTATAACCTACATTTTCACGTATTGACAGTTGATTCTGAAATAAAATAACATATATTCGGCTAAAACACAAAACTGCTTCAAAATATACGTCTCTTTCACACCACACGTTTTTTCTTATCTTTACACTATCAGCTGTCACCTTGTCATTCAAGTTTTCTCTTTTAGTTTTCCCCCACAACTACTTTTTATTTGTGATGATATAATAGGTTTTGAAGGGGATAGCTCGCATTGGCTAATCCCCCTAAACTTAACATAAAAACTTGCTCCATACGTTTTCTTTATGATTTTTAAAAATGAGCTTTTGATGTAACTGAGCTAATCAAGTCTAAGCAAGAGGTCAAAATACCTTAATTCACAGAGCATGTTTCCCGTAGAAGACGATGTTTGAACTAAACTAAAGTCGTATGGCATGGATTGACTATCTTTCGCCTAGACTGGCGCCTTTCCTTCGTGAAATGTGAGAGATGTGTGTTTTTAAGTGTATCTGATACGTACAGGTGACTGTAATGAGTGCGTGTGTGTAGTGTGGTGTCGTGTTTTCATTCTAAATTCACGACGAATGTTTGGTCTTCCCCATATCGTCAGTTTTGCTCGTCTTATGGCCTCAGACATATGTTCACCTGAAGACGTGGTTGTAATGCCACGAATCCAGTCGTGAGACAATACAAAGGATTTTAATACAGCTAAAGCGGTTTCCAAATTTTCAAGATGTCATGTTTGTGTCGTATGATGACGATGAGAGAAGCCTACTGCTCTCGCATAGCACCGAGGGGACCGTCGAGCCTAATGTCCCTATCCGATGTACGGGTCACCATCAACAGAGTCACATACCCTCACTTCATGAACACTGTGGAGAGGTTTGGAATTTAATACACGGTACTGGTGCAAAGTCTGGTGATCAGGGACTCTACGCCGGAAAGACAAATGGAAGCTGCCAACAGTGCATGGCTTGCCCAAAGGGTTATCTATCCAAGTACTGGCCACACTTGACGTTGTTTATTTTTGGTGATCTTACAGGAACCGGTGTACTCAACGAGGAAAGCCAGTTGGCGATGATTCAATTAATGTCACTTAGGCCAATCGTCAGTACGTATACAGCGCTTACATTCCAGATGCGCTGCCTTGGCAAAATTTCATTTCTGGTTCGTATTCTTCAAATCAAATGGTACTGTTTGATATTCACAATAATAACAATGCTCCATTCTATTTATTTTTCTGTTTCATGTTGTTGGCAACTCTATCGTCATCAACCAGGTTGAATTAACATATTATAGATGTGATCTGCATGCTCCTGTCTCTTTAATTTGTCCTTCAGCTTAAATTAATAATACGTAGAATATTAATGGAACTAAAGACACGTAATAATTAGTTTGGGCTAGTCTGATGCTGTAATAGCACCGAGCGTCAATATCGAAAGAAGCTGACTGAGCTGTAATTGGGGGGGGGGGGGGGAGGTGTTGCAGTCAGCGTGAAGGGAAGGTGGGAGGCGCTGGGTCCTACACCGCACATGCTGATTCGGCGGATGTGCCTGAAATAATTTTATGGTGGCAACACTGATCTCAGTCATATTGGGAGTTTTTCAAACCTCTGTGTCATTCGTATCTTTTCGCTGAGCTAGAAGTGTAAATTAAACTCAAAGTTACTTTTTTGTTGTTCGTTGTTAATGAAACATTATGGTTACTTGATAGCAACAACAGAAGCCTCTGGTTAAGACAACGACGCGAAGCAGAGATGCAATCCATGGAAGTTGTGAACTTAGGAGTCTATATACGCATATTCATGGAGGCTCGTATGCTTGTCAAGCAAAAGTTATGTGAATTGATTGACTGTCGGTTCTTGGTAGAATATCTTATATGTCATGAATGAAAAACACATACAACATTGGTGTAATATTCTACAATAATTATTATTTGTTTCATGAGCCGGTTTTCACCATCATCATTTACAAAGACAAGTACGTGGTAAAGTGAAACTTAGTTAGATCAAATATTTTAAACCAGTATATCTACAGAGTATCTCCATTTCCAGAGATGAAAAATCTTATTTTCAGAATTAGGAACAAAGAATGAATATCAAACAAATAATACACCAAATGTTGAAAAAAAAAAAAACATACCAAACAACGTAGTTTCCTGCGTATAACACTGAAAGTCCTTTTAATTGTTTATTTTGTTAGCTACAAACCAATTGAGTAGCATTTCCTGAGCGATAATTCGTAACAATATATGTACCAAATAATAAAGCGTACATCAGAAAACATTTCATTTGATCAGTTTATAATAATAGACTGAAAGTCTTATTCGTGAACATCAGAAGCTACAAAATACTAAGAATGGATACAACGTAAGGCTGAATTTTTATATTTCTTCTATTAATTTTTTCGAATCCAGCTAACTTATGACTACATAAAACAATTCATGATTATTTATTATTCACAGTGGTGTTTTTTCTCCTTCTTTCCTCCCACTATTTTTAAACCTTTCACTCTGATGTTTCCTGTACTCTTCGCAGAAGATTCTTTTGCTCATTTTTTAAAGTTTCTAACCTTCAAACTTTGATTCTGAATATTTATCTATTCAGAATATCTTATCCAGAAACAATCATTTCTTCTAGGTAGGTCTTTTATATTTGATAGTTCATTTCCAAAAACAAACAAGTATTTATAGCCTTCGTAGACCTCGAAAAGGCATTTGACAATGTTGTATGGCCAGAAATGTTTAGAATTCTGAAGAAGGCTGGTCTGAAATATAATGATAGAAGGATAATCTTTAAAATATACCAAAATGAAACAGCCTTAGTTAAGAAGGAAAACAAAGAAGAAACAGCAAGAATAAGGAAAGGAGTGAGACAGGGATGCCCACTATCTCCAGTAATTTTCAACGCATATATCCAAGAAGCAATAGACAAAATAAGAGAGAATATTGAAGTAGGAATAAAACTTAACGGAATGAAAATAGATATGTTGCGATATGCAGATGATATCGCCATAATTACAGAAAGGAAAGAAGATTTAGAAGCCGCACTCAATGAAATGGAAAACACCTTAAAAGAACAGTATGGAATGAAAATAAATAAGAAAAAGACTAAAGTGATGGTGAGTGGCGCCCTGAACTACAATGAACCCATACGAATAACAATAAAGGGAGAGAAACTAGGGCAGGTTACAGAATTTAACTACTTAGGTAGCAAAATAACAGCAGATGGAAGGAGCAAAAGTGACATTAAAAACAGAATACAACTTGCCAAAATAGCATTCAATGGAAAAAGAAACTTACTGACGAGTAGAAATGTTAGTTTAGACGTAAGAAAGAGAGTCATGAAAACCTATGTGTGGAGTACAGCCCTTTACGGATGTGAAACTTGGACTTGTGGAAAAGAAGAAAAGAGAAGATTAGAGGCATTCGAAATGTGGTGCTACCGGAGAATGGAAAAAATCAGCTGGCGAGACAAGGCTACAAACGAAGATGTCCTCAGAAGAGTGAAAGAAAACAGATCTCTTTGGCGAAATATACAGAAAAGAAGAATAACCTTCATAGGTCACATTTTACGGCATAACAATTTCATTAAGAGAATACTAGAAGGAATCATTGAAGGAAGAACTCGCCGAGGACGACCTAGATTAAGCTACATTCAACAAGTAATAAATGACATCGGGTGCCAGACCTATGCAGATATGAAGAAGAAAGTTGACAAAAGAACGGAATGGCGTGCTGCTGCCAACCAACCTGTGGGTTGATAACCGAAGAAGAAGAAGAAGAGTTCATTTAAGGAGAAGTATTATCATCAATTCCTGTTTTCATTTTAAAAATAGTAAAAACTATGTTTCTAAAATTTTCATGCTATTCATTACGCTACAATTACTAATACAATTGAAGTAAATTCAGTTCATCTACTTTTTTAGCGCCGTCTCAAGAAAGGTACCAACTTATACTAAATACTCTACAACGTGATTCAGTTGCATCCAGTAACTCGAGAAACACTCTCAAGCATTATTGAATACATAAATCGAAGTTGCCATTTACATAATAAAATGTGTTCTTAAATGTACTCTTAAAGTCTCCCCGATGAATTTTTTAAAAATATGTTTTTCATTATCAGGTTACTGTATCTCATTTACGCCTAAGCCACAAGTACGGAACTCACAAGCGGCACAAGGCATTTCTGCTATGCGAATCGCCTTTAGTGTCGGCATCCTTGCAGCTGGAATCGTCGGTGTGATGTCCCTCTTTAACTGTCTAGCTTGCCGACTAAATAGTAGCTGTAACACTTAAGTCTAAAGTTACTTAAAGCACCCAGTAGACCTCTGGACTTTGCTAGAGGCTAAAAACGATTTATAAGTGAAATAAGTAGCCGAGTTGATCAACAATATCTTCACATGTAGAGCGTTATTTGTGAATCTGTGCAAAACCAAGGAGACAGGTAAAAAATGCGGAAGGCAAGGAAAACTGAGATGACGAAAAATATAACATTCCCCGAATAGGAATTTTTAGCTAACGGAAATGCGTCTCCACTTCTCATTAGCAATGCTGTCATCAGAAACAAAATACCTGTTACCCTCCTGCGTTGCACCATTCCCTTCGTCGGAAGCTTCTTTACATGACAGGTGTCTATTGTGGAAATTAAATTTTTATACACCAGTCTTCAAGCAGAGCCCTCTTTTCTTTCTTCTGCGAATTAATTCTAAAATCCGTTCCCACACACTCGCCATTCACGCTGAAGGAAATCCAATAATTACGTACAATGCACAGCCTATTGTGACGTCACACAATGGCGGCAGCCCGGCACAATGTAGCGCTGACAGCCGCCGGAACAAAGTCCGCCCGCTAAAGCGGTTACGGTTTCCGCCGCGGAGCAGTACTGCGGTAACTTCCTCCGTCTCGCGCTGGCCGGGTATTGTCCTGCTGACGCCTTCCCCCACGTTTTCTGTTGGTCACTCTCTCCCCTAACTCTTCCCAGTATCTGAGAGAAAATCACGACACGGATCTAATGACGATCAGATGAGTGAAAACAGAGAATGGAGACGCAAAATAGAGGGGTTAAGAAAAAAGAAAAATCGTTATGTTGAAGGCTGTCGACATTCTCAATGTCACATCGACAGTTTGGAATCATACACAAGATCTCCACAAGTGTAGTGGGCCTCATAAACGTTTATTGCGCGATTTACTGGACGACAAACGTGCATCATAAACCAAAGTACCATCGTCTGGTAAGTATGGCTATGCTCGTTTGCTCACAATCAACATTAAAATTAAAATTAAAATTGCTACACCAAGAAGAAATGCAGATGATAAACGAGTATTCATTGGACAAATATATTATACTAGAACTGACATGTGATTTCATTTTCACGCAATTTGGGTGCATAAATCCTGAGAAATCAGTACCCAGAACAATCACCTCTGGCCGTACTAACGGCCTTAATAAGCCTGGGCATTGGGTCGTGCATTATCCTGCTAAAATGTAGGGTTTCGCAGGAATCGAATGAGGGGTAGTGCCACCGGTCAAACACATCTGAAATGTAGCATCCACTGTTCAAAGTGCCGCCAATGTGAACAAGAGGTGACCGAGACGTGTAACCAATGGCACCCCATACCATCACGCCGTGTGATACGCTAGTATGGCGATGACGAATACACGCTTCCAATGTGCGTTCACCGCGATGTCGAAAACCCGGATGCGACCATCATGGTGCTGTAAACAGAACCTGGATTCATCCGAAAAAAATGACGTTTTGCCATCGTCGTTGAGTACACCATCGCAGGCGCTCCTATCTGTGATGCTGCGTCAATAGTAACCGCAGCCATGGTCTCCGAGCTGATAGTCCATGCTACTGCAAACGTTGTCCAACTGTTCGTGCAAATGGGTGTTGTCTTGCAAACGTCCCCATCTGTTGTTGACTCAGGGATCGAGACATGGCTGCACGATCCGTTACAGCCATGCGGATAAGATGCCTGTCATCTCGACTGCTAGTGATACGAGGCCGTTAGGATCCAGCACGGCGTTGCGTATTACCCTCCAGAAGCCACCGATTCCACATTCTGCTAACAGTCATTGGATCTCGACCAACGCAAGCAGCAATGTCGCGATACGATAAACCGCAATCGCGATAGGCTACAATCCGACCTTTATCAAAGTCGGAAACGTGATGGACGCATTTCTCTTCCTTACACGAGGCATCACAACAACGTTTCACCAGGCAACGCCGGTCAGCTGCTGTTTGTGTATGATAAATCGGTTGGAAACTTTCCTCATGTCAGCAGGTTGTAGGTGTCGCCACCGGCGCCAACCTTGTGTGAATGCTCTGAGAAGCTAATCATTTGCATATCACAGCATCTTCCTTCTGTTGATTAAATTTCGCGTCTGTAGCACGTCATCTTCGTGGTGTAGCAATTTTAATGGCCAGTTGTGTAGCTGCTTATATTTTCTTCTAGCCGCGACTGAATGGATAAACGTAATATTAGAGGAGAATCTTTTGTGAACGGCGCTAAGCAGCAGTTCAGTATCTCTACATTTAGTGTATGAAGTCGCTCATGGCAGAATATTTTGGTACAGGCGTAGCTGAATGTGTGTGTGCAATGTTCGCCTGTTTTTCTGTCTCCCACTGGTCAGTTAGCGGCCACCGTGTAGGATCCATCAATTCTGCTCTGACGCAAATATGTCTCTCATTTTGAACATGACACTTACACGGAGGTGGCAAAAGTCGTGGCATATTTCCTGCTATCGTGTCCGATCTCATTTTGCCCGTCATAGTGCAGCAACTTGTGGCATGGACACAACAAGTAGTTGTAAATCCACGGCAGAAGTATTGAGCCAAACTGGCTCTACAGCCGCCCGTCATTGCGAAAGTATTGCCGTTGCGAGATGTTGTGCTGGAATCGACCTCTCGATTATGTCCCACAAATTTTCGATAGGATTCATGTCGGACGATCTGAGTGGCCATATCATTTGCTCCAATTGCCCAGAATGCTCTTCAAACCAGTCGGGAGAAATTGTGGCCCGGTGATATGGTGCATTGTCATTCACAAAAATCCCATTTTTGTTTGGGAACAAGACGTCTGTCAATGGCGTCAAATGATCTCCAAGTAAGTCAACCCCTAGAGGTTCCACTCCAGGCCGTGTAAACAACAGCACAAACCATTATGGACCCACCACCAGTTTGCCCGGTGCTTTGTTGACAACTTGGCTTCAAGCTTGGTGGGCTCAGCACCACAATCGAACCCTACCATCAGCTCTTATCGACTGAAATCGGGACTCATCTGACCAGGTCACTGTTTTCCAGTCGTCTAGAGTCCAATTGGTATGGTCACGAGCCCAGGAGAGGCGCTGCAGGCGATGTCATGCAGTTAACAAAGGCATTCGAGTCGGTCGTCTACTGCCATAGCCCATTAACTCCACATTTCGCGGCACTGTCCTAACGGATACGTTCGTCGTACGTCCCACACTGATTTCTGCAATTATTTCAAGCAGTGTTGCTTGTGTGTTAGCACCGATAACTCAACTCAAACTCCGCTGCTCTCGGTCGTTAAGTGAAGGCCGTCGGCAACTGTGTTGTCCGTGGTGAGAGGTTATGCTAGAAATTTGGTATCCTCGTCACACTTTTGACACTATGGATCTCAGAGTATTGAATTTACTAACGATTTGCGAAATGGAATGACCCATGCATCTAGCACCAATTACTATTCCAGTTCACAGTCTGTTAATTTCCGTCGTGCGGCGATAATCACGTCGGAAGCCTTTTCACGTGAACCACATGAGAACAAGTGACAGCTCAGCCAATGCACTACCCCTGTATACGCGATATTACCGCCATCTTTATCTGTGCATATCGCCATCCCATGACTTTTGTCGCCTCAGTATATACACTACTGGTCATTAAAATTGCTACACCAAGAAGAAATGCAGATGATAAACGGGTATTCATTGGACAAATATATTATAATAGAACTGATATGTGATTACATTTTCACGCATTTTGGGTGCGTAGATCCAGAGAAATCAGTACCCTGAGTGACTACATCGGGCCGTAATAACGGCCTTGATACGCCTGGGCATTGAGTCGAACAGAGCTTGGATGCCGTGTACAGGAACAGCTGCCCATGCAGCCTCAACATGATACCACAGTTCATCAAGAGTAGTGACTGGCGTATTGTGACGAGCCAGTTACTCGGCCACCATTGACCAGACGTTTTCAATTGGTGAGAGATCTGGAGAACGTGCTAGCCAGAGCAGTAGTCGAACATTTTATGTATCCAGAAAGACCCGTACAGGACCTGCAACATGCGGTCGGACGTTATTCTGGTGAAATGTAGGGTTTCGCAGGGATCGAATCAAGGGTAGAGCCACAGGTCGTAACACATCTGAAATATAACATCCACTGTTCAAAGTGCCGTCAATGCGAACAAGAGGTGAGCGAGACGTGTAACCAATGGCACCCCATACCATCATCACGCCGGGTGATACGCCAGTATGGCGATGACGAATACACGCTTCCAACGTGCGTTCACCGCGATGTCACCAAACACGGATGCGACTGTCATGATGCTGTAAACAGAACCTGGATTCATCCGAAAAAATTACCTTTTGCCATTCGTGCACCCAAGTTCGTCGTTGAGTACACCATCGCAGGCGCTCCTGTCTGTGATGCAGCGTCAAGGGTAAACGCAGCCATGTTCTCCGAGCTGATAGTCCATGCTGCCGCAAACGTCGTCGAACTGTTCGTGCAGATGGTTGTTGCCTTGCAAACGTCCCCGTCTGTTGCCTTAGGGATCGAGACGTGGCTGCACGATCCGTTACAGCCATGCGGATAAGATGCCTGTCATATCGACTGCTAGTGATACGAGGACGTTGGGATCCAGCACGGCGTTGCGTATTACCCTCCTGAACCCACCAATTCCATATTCTGCTAACAGTCATTGGATTTCGACCAACGCGAACAGTAATGTCGCGATACCATAACCGGCAATCGCGATAGGCTACAATCCGACCTTTATCAAAGTCGGAAATGTGATGGTACGCATTTCTCCTCGTTGCACGAGGCATCGCAACAATATTTCACCAGGCAATGCCGGTCAACTGCTGTTTGTGTATGAGAAATCGGTTGGAAACTTTCCTAGTGTCAGCACATCATTTGCATATCACAGCATCTTCTTCCTGTCGGTTAAATATCACGTCTGTAGAACGTCATCTTCGTGGTGTAGCAATTTTAAAGGCCAGTAGTGTACGTATACCAACTGGAGGTCACAGGGCCTCAACAGTGTAGCCTGCTTATTGCCTGGCCAGCCATTCCATTGGAAGCGTACGAACGTGCCACCAGCATGAGCGCGACGTCACAACTCGTGCAGTGAAAGAGAGGCAGGCGGCGAGTTTTGCGGGGTGCAGCTGCGCTCAGCGCGCCGACCCGCCGAACAAAACAGGCACGTAGATTCATCGCCTCAGAGCGTGACTGAGCGTGTGTCTGCCGCCCAACCAGCTGCCACTGCCGTGAATTCTTTTTTGTACAGATGTTGTTTTTTGTACTTTTGACCAATCTGGTACAACGCATCGCGGAATTAAGAGATACTGAAGAAGTTACATGCAGAAAGACTTGGTCCGAATTTTCCCTTGATGTAATGAATGAAATCTCTGGGTGAAAGCAGTAACAAACATGCAGAAGCTGAAAGAATATGATTACAAGCAGTGAATATAAGTGTAATATCACGCCATTTATATATTGAGAGCTAATACTAAAAGGTGGTATTAAATGGAACAAGCACGTATAATCTATGGAACGGATCTGTTGGAAGGATTCTAGGAATCTGTAAAGGAAACTGCGCAAAAAACAACAGTGCGACCAATTGTAGAGTACCCTTCCAGTGTTTGGAGCCCATAGGATCAGGTAAGGCATCAGCCATGGAACGAATTCACAGACTCGCTACCTGCCTACATAGCCCACACCAAAGGGTGACAGAGAGGCCTGTAGAACTTAAACGGGAATGTCTGGAAGACAGACGACATTGTTCTGGCGACGAACACTGCTGCTTGGATTCAGAGGCGTTGTATTCAAGGAACACTGAGAGATAATTCTGGAGTATCCACCGTATATTTCACGTACTGATCACGAGAATTGAGTAAGGGGGATTATGGCGCATGCGGAGTCATACAGTCAGTTACTCCTCTGTCAATATACGTGTGGTTATAGGACAACAAAAGGTAATACTGATACGAACCACTGTAGGCCATAAATTCTTCGGTGGAATGTGGAAACCATGCAAGTAGATGTAGACAGAAGTTCCATATTCGTTCAAATGGCTCTAAGCACTATGGGACTTAACATCTGAGGCCATCAGCCCCCTAGACTTAGAACTACTTAAACCTAACTAACCTAACGACATCACACACATCCATGCCCGAGGCAGGATTCGAACCTGAGACCGCAGCAGCAGCGCGGTCTCGGACTGAAGCGCGTAGAACCGCTCGGCCACCGCAGCCGGCTGAAATTCCGTATTACCATGAAATGAATGGATTGAGCAACTAGTAAATTGTCCTGTTCACTTTCTCAGTCACACTATCGACTGGTATCATCGCTAAATTGGGGAGGGGGAGTCACGGAGGTGATAAACGATTTGGGGTGGCAAGCCTTAAAACAAATGCGTTTCTCACCCGGGAGAGATCTTTTTACGAATACCAACTTTCTCGTCCGGACACCAAAATATTTTGTTTACTCTCAAGATAAGAGACGTCAGAGCTCGCACGGAAATGATTAGGTGTTCACATCTCACACGTGCCATCCGAGAATGTAGCGGTTGGGAAATAATGTGAAAGTGGTTCTAACAATTTTTTGTCAAACATTTAATAGTGAATGGCGGAGTAAACATATACATATAAAGTATTAAAAGACAAGAAAAATGTACAAAGCAATGTGGATGTCAAGAAAACCCACCGCGTGAAACGCCAGTAGTATTTCACGAATGCTGAAACTCATAATGTGATGACGCTATTGACCTCAGCTCAGGATAAATTTGAGGCAGTTTTTTGTTGTAACCAGTTGGACGACTAGTTGGATGTATCTTCCCACGCTATTTCATCCTAAGGAATGTCTTCACGTCTCAACGACTACTGGGCCCTTCATCTGTTTGAAACGCTTTACCGCCACAATTTTTAGTCCTCCACACCATGCGCTCGCGCGTGCGCACGCACACACACACACACACACACACACACACACACACACACACTCTTTCCTTACCAAATTAACTATTCCTTGATACCTAAACATTGAGTACCTCTTCTGGCAACCTATGCCTTCTTTGAGTCTAGTTACGCCAAAAATTTCTTTTCTGCTCTATTGTCTTCAGTACCTCTTCCTTAGTTTTGTTTGGTTCACACGGGCTATCTTCATACCATCTTACCACTTAGCTGTGAGCGTTTTCCTTCTTTTGATTTCCTCTATATTATGAACTCTTTTACGGTTTCTTCTTGAGAAACTTAGTCACAATTGTAGAAATTAGATATCCTTATACACTATCGGATCAATCAAAACTGTCCAGATACACGTGTTTAATGCGGAATTTTATGTGTAACTGACCATTACATGTCACGAGAAGCAGGCCCGTTAGTATAAGACGAGGGATGGTGTATTGTGTTGTCAGCAGAGAAACAGAAACAGATCACTGGGTCGACCAGGAAAACTCAGCGACTTCGAAAGCTGTACCTGTCCTGAGTAACAAATACATCACCGACATTTCAACCCTTCTAAAGCTGCCGAAGCTTGTTGCTGGCGATGTGACTGTGAGGTGGAGACGCGAAGGAATAACCATAGCTAAACCAGGACCAGACAGACATTTTGTACTGACAGACAGGAACTGTCAACCATTATGGACAGTAGTTGTTTGAAATCGCATGAAGTTAACGAAAAGAATGTCCCGTGACTTCGAAAGTGCTGCTAGCAGACCATCTAGCACAAAGGCGGTGCGTGTGGAGTTAAGAAGAACGGGGTACAACGACCGAGCAGCCCATCATAAGCCACGCACTGTTGTAATCAACGGTAAGCCACGCTTGAGGTTGTGTAAAGAGCAAAGCCAGTGGACAGTGGATGACTGGGAATTAGTGATTTGGAGTGGTTGGTTATGCTACAACCTCTGACAATCCTATCGATGGATTTGGGTTCAGCGAATAAGTGGTGACTGGTACCTGCCGTCATATTGCAATACGATATAGAGAAGATATCTGTATGGTGCGAAAAATTGGCAGTTTACCCTAAATAATGATAATTGTGAGATCATTCACATGAGTGCTACAAGGAATCTGTTAATTTTCGGTTACACGTTAAATCATTCAAGTCTAAAGGCCATAAATTCAACGAAATACCTAGGAATTACAATTACAAGCAACTTAAATTGGAAAGAACACTTAGAAAATCTTGTCGGGAAGGCGAATCGAAGACTGTATTTTATTAGCAGTACACTTAGAAGACACAAGTGATATTCGAAAGAGACTGCCTACATTAAGCTCGTCCGTTCTGTAGGAGTACTGCTGCGCGGTGTGGGATCCTTACCAGACTGGTTTAACAAAGTACATCGGGAGAGTTCAAAGAAGAAATAGGGGAGAGAGTGTCACGGACATGATACAGGATTTCGGGTGCCACCTGAATCTGACCCGTCAGTGTAAAAGGAGACGGAGAGTACTATGTTATCGTTACAGGATCATTTAGTAATTGCGAAAGTGTTACGGAGATTATAGATAAACTCCAGTGGAAGACTCTGCAAGAGAGACGCTCAGTAGCTCGGTACGGGCTTTTGTTGAAGTGTTGGGAACATACCTTCACCGAGGAGTCAAGCAGTATATTGCTCCCTCCTACGTATATCTCGCGAAGAGACCATGAGGATAAAATCAGAGAGATTAGAGCCCACACAGAGGCATACCGACAATCCTTCTTTCCACGAACAATACGAAACTGGAATAGAAGGGAGAACCGATAGAGGTACTCAGGGTACCCTCCGCCACACACCGTCAGGTGGCTTGTGGAGTATGGATGTAGATTTAGATGTAGATGTAGATGTAGAGAAGCAGCGACAGCAGAGTGGGTCACTCAGGAGACCTCGGTGACTTCCAACGTGGAACAGTCATTGGATGTCAACTAAGAAACGAATCCTTCAGGATCAGTTCAAGACATCTACGGCTACCGAAGTCGACGGTTGGTGATGTGATTGTGAAGTGGAAACGCGGAGAAACAACCACAGGCAAGCCAAGACCAAGTAGACCCCACACACTGACGGACATGGACTGTCTAGAATTGCTGAGGTTTGCTGTAAACAGTCACACCACATCCGTGGTAAGAATGACTCGTGAGGTCCAAAGTGTCACCAGCATCCCACCCGGCACGACAGCTGTTTGTAGGGAGCTAAAACAACGGCGTACAATAGTCAAGCAGCTCCTCATACGTCACACATTTATGTAGCCAGTGCTAAGCAGCGCTTGAGGTTGTCTCAAGAGCGACGTCATCGGACAATGGATTCCTGGAAAAGAGTGATTTGGGGTGATGAGTCCCTGTGGCAATCCGATGGAAGTGTTTGGGTTTGGTGGATATCTGGAGATCGTTACCTGCCATCATGTGGAGAGCCAACAGTGAATTTTTCGACAGGGTGCTGATGACCATTATGTCGAGCGCCCTCTCAACCCAAATCATCATCATCATCCAACAGCGAAGGACGGATGGGGCGGTATTAGGTTACGGGAGTCCTTTGTAGTTGAAACGTCCCCTTTGGAAAATTATGTATTACTGTGCTGGTAAACTACGTTATTTGATACAAAGACAGCTGAGT
The DNA here is from genome assembly GCF_023864275.1 of Schistocerca cancellata. Lineage (NCBI taxonomy): Eukaryota > Metazoa > Arthropoda > Insecta > Orthoptera > Acrididae > Schistocerca > Schistocerca cancellata. Next base: position 396,456,786 of record NC_064628.1, read on the forward strand.
AAAACTGAACGTACTCAGACATTTCTCACTTTACTTATTCTGATCATCACTAAACTGACACACAATATTTTTTAGCGCAACGCAGTCCGACTTTCAATAATCCCTACAAGAGAATAGCCCTGACTGACAATAACTTATGCCTTTCATGAATCAGTTACTTCACAAAAATCTTGGTTACTCGAACTATTGCAATACAGCGAGCGCCAATACTGCCAGCTAAATAAAGTAGGCTGTTTAGGTTTTATGTTGGCAACGCCACGTAGCGCTCTGTATGAAAATCACTGACTGTGCTGTGTAACGAAGATTTTTGTGAGGTAAGTGATTCCTGAAAGGTATAGGTTATTGTTAGTCAGGACCATTCTTTTGTAGGGATTATTGGAAGTCAGATTGCGTTGCGTTAAAAAAATATTGTGTGTCAGTTTAGTGATGATCAGAACAAGTAAAGAGAGAAATGTCTGAGTACGTTCAGTTTTACTCACCTGTATTTGTATCAAATAACGTAGAAGTTTACCAGCACAGTAATACATAATTTTCCAAAGGGGACGTTTCATAGTGATTAGGGTGTTGTCTTGTTATTGCGCTTAAGAAACCACTAGATGCGGAAGAGTATGAAGACAGTTTCCAGCACTGTGTTATGCGTACTGTAGAGCAACAGTTCGGAGGCGATGATGGTATGAGCATGACAGTGCAGCCTGTCATAAAGCAGCGTCTTGGAGGTAGCGGTTTCTATCTACATAAATGATAGGGTGGATAGCAATGTGCGGCTGTTTGCTGATGATGCTGTGGTGTACGGGAAGGTGTCGTCGTTGAGTGACTGTAGGAGGATACAAGATGACTTGGACAGGATTTGTGATTGGTGTAAAGAATGGCAGCTAACTCTAAATATAGATAAATGTAAATTAATGCAGATGAATAGGAAAAATAATCTCGTAATGTTTGAATTCTCCATTAGTAGTGTAGCGCTTGACACAGTCACGTCGATTAAATATTTGGGCGTAACATTGCAGAGCGATATGAAGTGGGACAAGCATGTAATGGCAGTTGTGGGGAAGACAGATAGTCGTCTTCGGTTCATTGGTAGAATTCTGGGAAGATGTGGTTCATCTGTAAAGGAGACCGCTTATAAAACACTAATACGACCTATTCTTGAGTACTGCTCGAGCGTTTGGGATCCCTATCGGGTCGAATTGAGGGAGGACATAGAAGCAATTCAGAGGCCGCATGCTAGATTTGTTACTGGTAGGTTAGATCATCACGCGAGTGTTACGGAAATGCGAGTGTTACGGAAATGTTTCAGGAACTCGGTTGCGAGCCTCTAGAGGAAAGGAGGCGTTCTTTTCGTGAATCGCTACTGAGGAAATTTAGATAACCAACATTTGAGACTGACTGCAGTACAGTTTTACTGCCGCCAACTTACATTTCGCGGAAAGACCACAAAGATAAGAGAGATTAGGGCTCGTAGAGAGGTATATAGGCAGTCATTTTTCCCTCGTTCTGTTTGGGAGTGGAACAGGGAGAGAAGATGCTAGTTGTGGTACGAGCTACCCTCCGCCACGCACAGTATGGTGGATTGCGGAGTATGTATGTAGATGTAGATGTAGACCACTGCGCCCGACATGACCACATTCTCTGGTTACGGCTCTTGAGGAAGAATGGGTTGCCATTACTCCACAGACATACGGTCACCTTACTGGAAGTGTCTCCAGCAAAGTTCATGCTCCTCATAAAGACGAAAGATGGAACACCCGATTTTAATGTCCACTAACAGGTGTCCGGACACTTTCGCTCAGACGGTGTAGATCATTTGCTGGCTCTATTCTTTCCCCCACCTGCCCCCTGCCCGGGTCCTCAGTTTGCCTGGCTAGGCAGCGCCACCCCAGGTTTGACGCTCGCTTTGCATCCGCCGGATGTGACGTCTCCACGCGACGCGGCAGTGACGTCCATCCGCGCCGTCGTCCCTCCGCCCTCTGCCCTCCGCCCTTCGTCCTGCACATTCGACCAGATAGCAGTCTGGTCTGTGTAGGGCGCTCACCCTCCCCTCCCTCTGCAGGGAGCTCCGCTTTGACCTCGCCGCCCGCTTCTGAAGCGCGTTTTTCAAAAGCTAAAAAGCCTGACCGAGTTATTACTGCTGAAAGTGAGAGAGCAGGAAGCAGGAGAGTGTCTAAGCACGAAAACATTCTCTACAGGAATTAACAAGGATTCCGTGTGAAATCCAAAGTGCCTTAAATAAACATGCACAAGTTGATACCCAAAGTATGCCATGGAATTACACGCTGTCATCTGGTGGACCAAGTACGAGCTTTCGCGTATCGGTTCAAATTTGTTACTGAATTCATGTCTCATCCTTGCAGACATAACTGGCCGAAATCAGCTGTAACACTAACTCCAGGAGTATTCCATGTGAGTGTTACAGGGTCATTATTGTTCACTGAACACACGTAATAGGATGGATAAAATAGAAAGCGTCGTCAAGCTTTTCGCGAACGATGCTTCAAAGAATTGTGGGAAGACCTGAATATAATCGCAGGTTGGTGCTGGAACTCGCAGTTTATTCTCAAAGTAAATAAATGTTTCATACTCCACGTAAATAGGCAGAAAGGCCCATTGCTTGTAAATCATAGTAATGGCGACAAATCGCCAGAACTAGCAACAACCCTAAGGTTTCTAGCAGTATCCGTTCAGAGGGACCTGGTGTGGTACGAGCACATAAAAGTACTTGAAAGGAGATCAGGTGACAGGCTTCATAAACAGAACCCATACACAAAACAAGTTGCTGACAAAACGCTTGTTCGACGGATTCTTGTGTTTTGCTCGTGTTTGTGGAATTGTTTATCACGTAAGACTTTTTTTATCGTATGGCTAGGGTCCCCCGTCGAGCAGACCGTTCGCCAGGTGCCTGTTTTTCAGTTTGACGCCACTTCGGCGGCCTGCAGTCGATGAGGATGATAGGATGATGATGATGAGGACAGCACAACACCAAGTCCCTGGGCGGAGAAAATTCCCCGACCGAGCCGTGAAACGAACCCGGGCTCAGAGTATTGACAATCCGTCACGCTGACCATTTTTTTCATTTTGTTCGTTGTTGATCGTTGTGATTGGTCGTTGCGGACGTCACATGACATCCTGCCAAGTTAGTTTGTTGATCCTTGCACTCAGTTTTTTTATTACAGAGGCCAAACAGCTCTCTGACCGAACACGCTGAGTTACCGTGGCGGCGCCCATTCAGCTACCGGGGGCGGACACGTAAGACTAATAGAAGAAAAAGAGAGAGAGAGAGAAGATCTGAAGAAGAGGTGTGCTTTTCGTCACGCGATCGTTCACTAAGACCGACAGACTGACGGAAATGTTCAACGAATTCCAGCAGCAGACGCTAAAAGAGAGGTGGTGTGCATTTGAGAGCGTACCTTGTGAGAAGAGTCGTGTACCATATTACGTCTTCCGACATGGTCTGGCCAATAACCATGATTACAACGTCAGAACAATTATAACTGATACGTAAACTCACCCACAGACCGTCGTCCCACGTTCAGTTCTCGTGGCGAGGGCAAACTAACGCCGGACTTACTCTCCTCCACGCACTGTATAACGCCTTGTGTAGTAAAGACTTAAAAGCAGAACACGACTCAAGTGCCTATTTTCACTAAATCGATAAAAGCGATTTCCGACACGGTTTCGTTCAAAACACGACAGCCGATTTCCTCCAGTAACATCTCCGATCCGACCTTCTGATCCGTTTAAGGGGGGACGTTGATGAAAAACACACATTATTTCAAAAATGCACAAAATCCACAGTTTTGGAGGTATGACAATAAAATTTTGTACCACGCTTTACATAAAAGTAACACATTTACATATAAAATCCTTTGATTATACATATTCAACTTTTTTTAATGAAATTTTAAGTTTTATTTTCAAAAAATAATGTATGTTCCTTTTTCTCAGAAAGTATTCAAGAGATTTCTACAAAAACATTCTGTGTTTCATCTCTTTATATATTGTAGGATTCTCTCACGAGGTTTTTGGAATAGGTCAAATAAGAGAATTTTCATAATTTTTTAATTATAATTCCACAAGTACAATTTTAAATTCATGCAAAATTCCAAGCACTTTGCCCCATATCTCAGCTTGCAATCAGAATTTCAAAATTTGCTCTTGAGACAAAGTTTATTAGGTTTACAGAAATGTGTGTACAAAATTTCATAATTCTAGCATTCATAGAATTTGAGGAAAAGGTACATAAACTTTTCAGGAAACGCAATTCAAAGTTCAACCTAACTTTTTTCCTTATGTCACTTCTTCAGAAGGCATCACATTTGTACTCTGGGTCGTCTTTCCCTTCAAGGCTTCTCTTCTGGTTTATTTTCGTCTGTCTTCTTTCCTTTACCAGGTCTTCAACTGACTTTTCAGCTGCAGAGGCGCTTTGTAAATCTATTTTTCTCAGGATGTTTTGAGTAAAATTTCCTATCTTGAAGCCCATTCTTTGTAATACTTTCACCCTCCCGACGTTCCCATTATTAAATACAATAACTGCATCATAAGTTGCAATTCTGACAACTGTAGCAGATGCAAATGTGTTTTTAGGGCAACGTTTCCATATGAGTGAATTTAGAAACTCATTTGGATTTTGGGTTTTGCCATGAACACACTTCTTGAGAAGTGCAGGATCGGCCAGAAACCTGTAAGTGGGCTTGACAATATCCAGGATACAATTCGGGAGCCTCTCCTTGTGAATGTAGGGGTTGTTCAATGAGCTGGTATTGAAGTGCTGCTTCAAAACGTGGGCGTGGCAGGGAGGCCACGTCACACTTTTAATTAATTTTCAGGCACTTCGGATGCGATTTCAACATTGAAACTTTGTGAACTTATTGTCCATGAGTTGTACTAACAAATAAAAACTAAATCGAAAATTGACATTTTTGATCAATTTCATCAACGTCTCTCCCCCCTTAACACGACTCGCAAATTATCTTCTCCATCAAAATCAGCCTAAAGTCCGAAAACATCGATCACGCAAAACTAAACTCGCAATCTTCACTGGTGACATCATCAGTGCCGTGCAGAGAGGAACTCAGGTGGATTTGCTATTTCTTTCTCTGCCTCGAGATGACTGGGTGTTGTGTGAAGTCCTTAGGTTAGTTAGGTTTAAGTAGTTCTAAGTTCTAGGGGACTGATGACCATAGATGTTAAGTCCCATAGTGCTCAGAGCCATTTGAACCATTTTTTTTTTTTTTTTTTTTTGCTATTTCTAGACTTGAGGCCAGCCGGTGATTCAGCACTATACAGACGCTTTCTAAAGAAAATACACTGCCTAACAAGAAAAGCGAAGCACCCACAAGACATCGTCGGTCGTCAATGTAGCATCGTACAAATACGTGGGTATGTAAATAAATAGAGTTGCAGTTATCTGTGACGAGAAGAAAGCCCACCAGAGTACATTAGTACACTAAATGAATTCGCAGTTGCGAATAAGGACAACCATCAGCTGCACAATGGAATGACGACAGTGAAAATTTGTACCGGACCGGGATTCGAGCGGGTTTCCCGCTTATGGGGGCCTGTGTGTCCAAAGGAACCTTTCGTCGTAATCAGAATAACACATGCACTGCAATATCGTAGAGTACATAAGTGTAGGTGTTCAGCGTTGTTAGCGGGCCTCGTAGGATATACACTACTGGCCATTAAAATTGCTACACCACGAAGATGACGTGCTACAGACGCGAAAGTTAAACAACAGAAAGAAGATGCTGTGATATGCAAATGATTAGCTTTTCAGAGCATTCACACAATGTTGGCGCCACTGACGACACGTACAACGTGCTGGCATGAGGAAAGTTTCCAACCGATTTCTCATACACAAACAGCATTTGACCGGCGTTGCCTGGTGAAACGTTGTTGTGATGCCTTGTGTAAGGAGGACAAATGCGTACCATCACGTTTTCGACTTTGATAAAGGTCGGATTGTAGTCTATCGCGATTGCGGTCTATCGTATCGCGACTTTGATGCTCGCGTTGGTCGAGATCCAATGACTGTTAGCAGAGTATGGAATCGGTAGGTTCTGGAGCGTAATACGGAACGCCGTGCTGGATCTCAACGGCCTCGTATCACTAGCAGTCGAGATAACAGGCATCTTATCCGCATGGCTGTAACGGATCGTGCAGCCACGTCTCGATCCCTGAGTCAACAGATGGGGACGTTTGCAAGACAGCAACAATCTGCACGAACAGTTCAACGACGTTTGCAGCAGCATGGACTATCAGCTCGGAGACCATGGCTGCGGTTACCCTTGACGCTGTATGACAGACAGGAGCGCCTGCGATGGTGTACGCAACGACGAACCAGGGTGCACGAATGGCAAAATGTCATTTTTTCGGATGAATCCAGGTTATGTTTACAGCATCATGATGGTCGCGTCCATGATTGGTGACATCGCGGTGAACGCACATCGGAAGCGTGTATTCGTCATCGCCATATTAGCGTATCAGCCGGCGGGGTATGGGGTGCCATTGGTTCCACTTCTCGGTCACCTCTTGCTTGCATTGACGGCACTTTGAACAGTGGAAGTTACATTTCAGATGTGTTACGACCCGTGGCTCTACCCTCCCTTCGATCCCTGCGAAACCCTATATTTCAGCAGGGTAATGCACGACCGCATGTTGCAGGTCCTATACGGGCCTTTCTGCACACAGAAAATGTTCGACTGCTGCCCTGGCCAGCACATTCTCCATATCTCTCGCCAATTGAAAACGTCTGGTCAAAGGTGGCCGAGCAACTGGCTCGTCACAATACGCCAGTCACTACTCTTGATGAACAGTGGTATCGTGTTGAAGCTGCATGGGCAGCTGTACCTGTACACGCCATCCAAGCTCTGTTTGACTCAATGCCCAGGTATATCAAGGCCGTTATTATGGCCAGAGGTGGTTGTTCTGGGTACTGATTTCTCAGGATCTATGCACCCAAATTGCGTGAAAATGTAATCACACGTCAGTTCTGGTATAATACCTTTGTCCAATGAATACCCGTTTATCATCTGCATTTCTTCTTGGTTTAGCAATTTTAATGGCCAGTAGTGTAAATGAGTAGAGACGCAGTTATCTGTGACGAGAAGGAAGCCCACCAGAGTACATTAGTACATTAAATGAATTCGCAATTGCGAATAAGGACAACCATAAAACTGCAGAATGGAATGACGACAATGAATATTTGTCCCGGACCGGGATTCGAAGAGGATTTCTGCTTATCGCGAGCCTGCATGTTCAATGGAACTTTTCTTCGTAGTCAGAATAACACAGGCACTGCAATATCGTACATTAGTGTTGGTGTTGTCCGTCCCCCGTGGTCTCGCGGTAGCGTTCTCGCTTCCCGAGCACGGGGTCCCGGGTTCGATTCCCGGCGGGGTCAGGGATTTTTCCTGCCTCGAGGTGACTGGGTGTTGTTGTGTCGTCTTCATCATCATCATTCATCCCCATTACGGTCGGTGGAAGGCAATGGCAAACCACCTCCATTTGGACCTTGCCTACTAAGACGGTGCGGGTCTCCCGCATCGTTCCCCTACGCTCTGTAAAGAAGCATGGGACTTCATTTCCATTTCCATATTTTTTAGCGTTGTTAGCGGGCCTCGTAGGATATATAACGGGCGTGAACAGCGTCAGATGTTGAGTGATGGCTGTGATGGAGATGTTCTGACGGAGGCTAAAGGGGTCTCATAGTGGGTCTACGTTTGGCTGGCTAGTCGAATCGTGCAATATCCAGATTTGTGTGGCATTCAGACGTGACAGTGACCCGTTTTTGGACTGCATGCGAAAGTGAGGGCAGGCATACTCGCCGCCAAGGTTCCAGTCAAACACGTCTGACCACCAGAAGGCGGGACCGCCATAGTGTGCACCAAGTACACGTAACCCCTTCACATTTGCGCCTGCTGTCCCAGAACAAAGTAATTGACTGCCTGTGCCGTCCAGTACTATCGGTCAGAGACTAGTAGCAGTCGCATTAGGGAATTAGAATACAATCCCATGCACAGACTGTAAGTAGGCTGTTTATGTTCTTATATTGGTAACGCCACGTAGCGCTCTGTATGAAAATCACTGGCTGTGCTGTGTACAGTCTGTGACTAGTTTGCATTGTTGTCTGCCATTGTAGTGTTGGGCAGCTGGATGATAACAGCGCGTAGCGTTGCGCAGTTGGAGGCGAGCCACCAGCAGTGGTGGATGTGGGGAACAGAGATGGCCGATTTTTGAGAATGGATAATCTGGAGGGGTGTCCATCAGAAACAGTACATTTGTAAGAATGGATGGCATGAACTGCTATATATATTATGACTATTAAGGTAAATACATTGTTTGTTCTCTATTAAGATCTTTCATTTGCTAATTATGCCTATCAGTAGTTAGTGCTTCCGTAGTTTGAATCTTTTATTTAGCTGGCAGTAATGGCGCTCGCTGTATTGCAGTAGTTCGAGCAACGAAGATTTTTGTGAGGTAAGTGATTTGTGAAACGTATAGGTTAATTTAGTCAGGGCCATTCTCTTGTAGGGATTACTGAAAGTCAGATTGCGTTGCGCTAAAAAAATATTGTGTGTCAGTTTAAGCACAGTCATGTATAATTGTTCTAAGGGGACGTTTCATAAGACTTCCATTCGTTACAAGTCAGTGTTAAACGGACCAGGAGATCGGATTGGAGAATATCGCTGGAGAAAACGTGCCGCATCGTTTTCAAAGGTATCGTGTCGAAATTCGCTATTTTTGTTTTACGAAAATACTGATTTCAGGCGCGTTCTGTATTTGCGTGTTTACTACACAAGCCGGAGCGTACGTCTGCTATCATCAAAACACAAACGGGCGGGTTTGGAGTGGTGCCCTAACGGGGAAGCATGGGCTGCTCATGAATGCCGTCCCGTTGTGGCCAGCTATGAATCGCGGTGACCCCGGATGGTCGGCGAAGTGGACAGAGGTCGCAATGTTCCAGCGTTATGGGGACGCAGTGGCTCTGCTCCTGGAGTAGCTTCCATCGCGGACGACTTCAGGCCACGGCTTGTACTGACCGAGGGAACTCTGACGTCACGGACATCCTGAGTCCTCACGTGTTGCCTCCCGTGCTACAGCATCGCGGTGCCACTTTTCTTTTTTTTTTCTAACAGGAAAACTTTCGTCTACGCATCACATGTTTCTCTAAAAACTTCCTGCGTGGTACTGAGGTACTCTCACGGCCAGTAAGATCGCCAAATCTTACAAACTTCCAGCATGCTGGAATAGCTGCGGCTGAACAACTTTTGTTAATCACTAGAATTTAAAAACAATACAAAGTTGCAAATTTTACTTTTCTATTCCATTGATGACGAGTTTCGGACCGAGACCCATTTTCAAATCATCGTAACACAGTCGAAAACGGCATTTCCGAAGAAGCGAAAACTATTTCAGAAATGTGCAGCGAGAAGCTACAGCGCATACAGATAACTCTGAATGCGCTGCACATTTTTGACATAGTTTTTGCATCTTCGTAAATGCCGTTTTCGTCACTGTTACGATGATTTGAAAATGGGTCTCGGTCCGAAACTGCTCATCGAATGAATAGGAAAGTAAAATTGGCGACTTTGGACTGGTTTTTCGTCCTACTGATCCCTAGATCTGTCGCCGAGCGACAGATTGGACGTCAAGTCCGTCCCAACACCAGTATCCAGCATATCAGGGTAAAGTTACAACGGTTGTGGTGCGCCAGCGCACATCAGGTTCGGATACAGTGACTCCGTGGCACACGTTTCTGAGCCTAAACATCCAGGACAGCGACGGTGCAACCACGTACTGGTAAGTGGGCTGATACTGCCGATTTCTTTGTAAACTCAGATCGATTTTCCAATCACTGAAAAAACAACACGTACCCTCTCAATCCGTGAATTTTCATTTCATTTCTTCCTACCTTTCTGGATGCTTCTCTTTTACTCTACGGCAGGGAATGTTCCATGGGCCATTTAACTATATTTGCGACTTGGAGGAAAATACGCTGAGAGGCAGTATGAAGAATCCTATTCCGGATGGAGAATCGTCTACAGACTCAGAAGTAATGTCTGATGCGCCCTGGAGAGAGTGACTGCACCATGGCTGTATATGCTGTAGTTCATTGTTTAGGGGACAGACATTTCAGGGCGATGGAGTTATCTGTGAGCGTATACTATCTGGTATTCATTGCGTCAATGTGCACTTACATCTTGACAAAACATGAGCGAAGAATGACAACTTGCTCCTTATGCAGAGCAGACGGCAAGCTACGATTCATTGGTCAGATACTGGGAAACCAAAGTGTGCCTGCAAAATCGTTTGACTACAAAATATCTGTACGACACACACTTGAATACTGCTCGAGCGTTCTGCAGCCATGGGAGGTTGTACTAACAGGGGGCATCGACCGTATAGAAAGGAGAACGTTGTACGTTTCGTGTGACTCGTAAGGATGTGCGCCGGAAGTGGTGAGAAATCTCCAGAGACAGAAAGACGCCGTCCGTCTACGCGAGAGACTACCTACGAACGTTTGCGCGCAGAAACTACGGATATCTTTCAGCAGTCTCGTACGTATCCATTCCGTACATATCAAAATCAGCCATTTAAAATTATTTGGTATTATCTGCCACACAAAGTGATCGGCCCTGTGCCTTGTTGATACAGTGAATACGAGCCGCATGGGAAACTGCAGTCGCTGTAAATGGATGGACGTATTTAAATCACTGGGTATCAACGGAATGACACGAATGAATGCGTCTTCATCTGCAGCACTCACAAAAATCGGGTTCCCTTCTGGTTCTGACTTTTACAAATACGCAAGAGTTTCAAAGCAAAAGTTCACTAATAACAATTACACCATAGATTATGATTTGATTCCGTTTTGAATTACTTATTACAGTATTATATCTGCAACCCATAATATACTTTCCGAGATGTGTCGTTCGTGTGTGTGTGTGTGTGTGTGTGTGTTGTGTACGTTAAAAATATATATAGCCTATGTCGGCCCAAATGTTAATTTGTGGATCGTGTATAAATTTGAAGTAAATCGGTCAAGACTTTTTAGGAATTTTCCCCTTTATATATTACATACATATAGCCTAAGTTTCAAGTCAAATTACGATTATGTAGACAGTGGCCTTCCTCTTGTCTTCAAGGCAAAGCGTACAAAATTTTATAAAGATCGGAATGAAAACTGTCGATTTGTATGAATTTCAAACAGACAAAGAAACGGGCTCTCTTTTTTGTACGTAGATTATCAGAGATTTTTATGGCTGCATATTGACTCCTTTCTAAGCCACTGAAAACTGATGAGTAACGAGTCATTTTCTTTTTTACAACGACTTTCTTCTACATATCGGTTGCCTTCTACGTGAAAAACTGAATCTGAGATCAGCGGGTGTCAGTGATTGTGGAGACGCAGGATACAATTTATATATCGAAAAATACAACAGAGTGAAGAATAATGGGGACTAACAAGTGACTCGGGGTTCTGATTCTGTCATCCCTCTATACACACTCCCTCATGAGACTTAGAGCTGATAACAATCTTTTTAACGTTTTTAAAGTTTTTATAGACTTAAATAACGCACTTCAGGATTCCACATCAGATTTCTGTGAGCCATGTAGTTCACTCACATGCTGCCACACAACATGTTGTTGTTGTTGTGCTCTTTGATGTGGCTCTTCATGCTGGTCTGTCATGTGCAAGCCTCTTCATCTCTGCGTTCATCCACTGAACATGCGTACAGTATCCGTGTACAGGTGTCCTTCTACAGTTTTTAGCCTTCACCTCCACATTTTCCTGCGTTCTCAGATTGACAACTTCTTGATGCCTCAGGACGTGTCGTATAAACCATTCCTTTCTTTAGTCAAATTATAAGACAAATTTCTTTTTTCCCAGTTCCATTCAAAACCTCCGCATTCTGTATTGTAGTCACTCACCTAATCTTTAGCATTCTTCTGCAGCATCATATTTCAAAATCTTCTCTTGGTATCTGAACTTCCCATCACCCACGTGTCAGTTCCGCTCCAAGCAACTTTAGAGGGAATTACCTTCAGAAAAGACTTCCTAATACTTACATCTCTATTAGATTTTAATACATTCTTCTTTCTCAGTAATGTTTTTCTTATTGTTGCCGGTCTGCATTTACATCGTCACTAATTCGGCGATCGTTAGTTATTTTGTTGCCCAAATACCGCACCTTACATTTTTCGTGATAAACTAAAATTACGTTGAACTGAATTAAATTATTCTGTGTCATTTTCATCTAGCTAATACACGTTTACTATGAAACAGATACAATCTATTTATTGTACTTAACTGTATTCATTTCATTACTTTAAAATATGTCACAAATTAAAAACTTATTTCTGCTACTAAAGTTGATTCACTCACTGTTTCCAAATGACATATTACCCTCCAGTAATGATTCGTTGACATTTGTGGGCTACAAAGATGATTCTAGCATCCTTTGATTATTTTCATAATCATTTGTACTCACATTTGCAGTGAATACTAATTCTCAATTGCAGAATACCTCGCTGTTTATTTCACTTTAAAATTGTCGTATTACGTCTAAATAAATCAGTACATTTTTGTTTTCATGTTACTAAATATCCGAAAAAAATAACGAATGTATAACGACTGTTTTTAAACTAGCAATGGTGAGAGTGGTTACTCGAAGCATGTCAGATGCGGAGTATATAAATGGATACAAAGCTGGAAAGACACATAATTAATCACGCACGAATTCAGGAATGTAGATTATGAGAATTTGTTTAACGATATCAAAGATTCCCATACGTAATTACGCAACAAGTTTTTTGTCTTGGTAAACAAAGATTAGACGGGTCTAGACCAAGAGACAATTATTCAACAAAGGTATTTACACCAATAGTAAAAGATGCCGCACATACGAAAAAAGCAAAAGATATGAATATCCAGATAGAACAACATATCTTTCAAAGAAGACGCGAGAATTTCTAGTAAACAATGATAGGAATATGACAAGATATGCTGAACCGAAAAAAACTATACGGTAACGCAAGCGTCAGAATGTGAGGAGTTACAATGAAAACGTGATACGAGAAACAGAGCAAAAGAATTAGAGCACGAATAAATCAAATGAGAAACATATGTTGGGTAGACACCACATTATATAATCCCAGGCGGTAGGCGGCACAGTAACTAACAACACAGGGAAAGTTGTAATCCAAAATTTCTTTACTTGTTTATACTCGCATATTTCAAGAGATAAGTCAGATGCAGGAATAGTTAATAATGAAGACAATGACATTTCGGATGACATGTGTTAACCCATTCAAATTTTGCACAACATTAAGTCACCGAAATGCCATGGTTTTTCAATACAATTGAGAAAAGTTGGACGAAAAGTAATACGAAAGGAACTTCAACTACTATGCTTTGCAGAAAGTCTAGAAAACGGAGAATGAAGGTGTTTCCATGTTAGATGTTCGAATCACATTCTTTTTGCTGACTGTTTTTACTACTTGCTTCAAGTACAGATGAAGTGCAACAAATACTGAAAGGCCTTAATAGATTACTTAAGAGGAAGATATAAAAAACATTTATAACGGGACTAACATGATGCATGAACAATATATCAAACGACATTAGTACAGATTAAAGACGTAGCCACAAGTTTTTGAATTTGAGCAGTTGAAGATAGCAACGGCAGAACCTGGAAAAGCAATAAACGGAAGAGTGAAAACGCTCATGAGTGTATTAGATAATCTAAACAGGCTTCAAAACTAGGCTTCGTCTGTATCCTTACCGGAATGTTTACACTGAGTGTGGATTACTAGTTTTGAATTATGACAGGGAAAAATCGACTAATAATGATAATTATAATTATTGTCATTATTATTATTATTATTATTATTATTATTATTATTATTATTATTATCAACTCCCTTTACAATACATGTATTGGAATGTTGACCCACTAAGGATGTCTGCTTAGATGTAAGCTTCTGAAGGAAGTAACGTTGTCAGATGAAATAAATACATAAATAAATAAAGTCTGAAAGTTTATCTTCCACTTTGATACACAGTATTTTGTTCCCTAACGATAGTTTGTTATTGTCTTATGAGTGGCTTTAAAACATTCTGCAAAAGCAATGAATACCACTAGACGATCCATTCTCCGGTCTTAGATCGCAGAAGATGTTTTTTCCGATTTGCGCGGCTACAACGACATACATTTCCGCAAAAATATCCGGATATTCATATATCTCACATTTTCATAACAGAAAGACATTAAAAATAATTTCTTGCACATTTTGTCATTCTAAAGCTTTCTATTCAGCTCTGTTCCATCTACTGATTTAATCGTGCGCTCATACGCCAGTAACAACCATTCTAGTGACACTGAAAATTCTGATTGTGATACAGACTTCCGTTCTGTATTATTATCTTACTTGTCACAATCATCAGTTCGTCTCCCCTGCCCCAAGGCTACTGTGAGCACATTACCCCAATGGACTTGCGTTAGGGAGGACGACGGTTCAAGCCCGTATCCGGCCATCCTGATTTAAATTTTCGGTGATATCCCTAAATCACTTCAGGCAAATGTAGGGATGGTTTCTTTGACAGAGCATGGCCGACTTTCTTCCCCATCCTTCCCTAACCAAATGGAACCGATGGCTTCGCTCTGTTTGGTCCCTTCCCCCACGTCAACCAACCAACCAACCAACCTTGTGCCAGTACAGTGTTTGTTCCGTCTTGTAGTCGTATGTGTGCGGGATGACAAGGTAGATTCATAAACCGCGAAGCTCTCCAGAACTATATTATAACACAGAGAGAGAGAGAGAGAGAGACAGAGAGAGAGAGAGAGAGAGAGAGAGAGACAGAGAGAGAGAGAGACAGAGTGATACGTACTTTTATTTTATAAGAAGTCCACTTGCTAGAGGCGAGAGTCTTGAAGCAATGTGCGCATGATCTTCATGAAGTGCACAAAAAAATTCATTTTGCGGCGCCGATACAAATTTATTAAGCAAAAATAAGAACTTTAACGACATTAGTAACCTTTCGCAAGTCTTTCTAAGGCGTGGCTGTCGGTTATTAAACGACGCGATCAAATGTGCCGGATGTGTGCATTGAGACATCGCCGATCACGTGCGGTTATTCAGCCGAGGCAATAATGAAATTACCGTAAATCAGTGACAACACACGAAATAACACACATTTAAAGCGCTTGCTTTTAATTACTGCAGATTGTCCATATCTTGGGTACTTTTAAACAAACAGAATTGAGATAAACTGTGTGAAATCACAAAATTATTTCGACTATTACATTTGTACGATTCCACACTGCATATTCAAAGAGTCCTTTTATCTCTAAATGTTATTCATCACTTTTACTTGATAAATGAGTGACAGAAGTGTACCACAAAGAGAGAACAATTTAAACTTCCAAACAAAAAAATAAAGTAAATCTGATTCGCGTGGGAAGCCTTCAGATTGGGGTACGTAAAAGAAACGTCCAACGCCGAGTATTTCTTTTTCTTTTTACAATTGTGTCACTACACAAATGTAGGCATAAAAGAAAGAAAAATGCTAATCAGATTAATCAAATTACACGCTCCGAACTGGATGACCACACGAGGACCTCGTTTATTATATCTCCTAATTCAATATCGGAGCGATTGGAGTACAAACAGCATCCCTTACTCGCCAGTCAGAATCTAATTACGCTTATTTTTGTTAACTTTGCCACACGTGGACTACCTTTCTGCGTGCTTTGAAAAAAATCTACCACTGCTTTACACAGAGACCTCGGTGGAGGATATGGCTGTTCCCATCCTGCCATCAGCATTATTCTACCGAGAAAAAAAAGATGTGTGGCATCTCTGTAGTGTTATTCTTCCGCAACTGAGCACTAATATTTCCATTAATTCATTCTTGAGGTAGTGCTATCGAATCGTGAGATCTTTGTTGTAAGAAACGTACACTCATTCATCAATTCTTTATCGAAAATGGTGCCTAGGTAAGATGTTATGTAACATCAACATCATAATCAACAATTCCACATCTACCACAGGATACATGCCTCCTCTACACTTTTCTAAGTTAATCTTGCATGTATCATAATGCATTAGGTTGCCATCTCGGACTTATCCTATCTTTTGGAACCCAGCGTAGAACTTTCACGGTCCCTCTATCTTGCATTCGGCTG
The DNA here is from genome assembly GCF_023864275.1 of Schistocerca cancellata. Classification (NCBI taxonomy): domain Eukaryota; kingdom Metazoa; phylum Arthropoda; class Insecta; order Orthoptera; family Acrididae; genus Schistocerca; species Schistocerca cancellata. The sequence continues at coordinate 396,472,973 of NC_064628.1, forward strand.
ACTGCATCCCTTGCCCAACTCCATTTTATTTTCATTGATATCATTGCTACGATTCCAACTCTAGCCTGTTCCCTGACACCTTTGTTTGTTTTCCTGTCTGGTACCAATAATCCCCACTGTGCATCCCTTTGTTTGTGCGCTGGGCAATCCCAGTTTTTTTTTTTAATGATTTTCCCCGTCTCACTGATCTATGTGAAATCTGATAATACAAAGTAAATGTATACTTCTCCTTTGAAATACACAGGACACTTAGTTTTGATAGCCCTGTTTAGTATACCAAAACCACTCCAGGCCATATTTACCCTTGTTTACATTTCTTGTCTTGTCCATCCGGTCTTCCAAGGCCTGTTCGGACGGAGTTTTTTTTGTTATCTTTAGTACCTTCAAACAATTTTACATGACTGCTACCACTTTAAGGCCAGTATTACACTATCATATATCTTTGACAGAGAAATATGATCAAATATTCGTCAATTTTTTTTTACGAAGATCTTTGACGTGGCGCTAAAAAGGGGTATTACACTGTCATCATATTTTTCGTCAGAGTTCAACATGGCGGACAACAACAACTTGTTATGCGCTGCAATCGCCTATACCGCAATTGCAAAAAATGGTTCAAATGTCTCTGAGCACTATGGGACTCAACTGCTGTGGTCATAAGTCCCCTAGAACTTAGAACTACTTAAACCTAACTAACCGAAGGACATCACACACATCCATGCCCGAGGCAGGATTCGAACCTGCGACCGTAGCGGTCGTGCGGTTCCAGACTGTAGCGCCTTTAACCGCTCGGCCACTCCGGCCGGCCTCCCGCAATTGGATTTTGTGTGCATTTGGAAGAGAAGGGACGGAAAAAAAGGAAATATACTACGGTGAAGCCGTGAGTTTTACACCTAGATAATAAAATCATTCAGCAAAAATTGTTACGAGAGGACGTCAAGTCTTATACAAATCACTATATATTTTCAAAAGGTTTATCTAAATCTGCAAGTGATATAAACCTACGTTTGTGTTTCTTCTGTCTACCTTTTAAGATAAGCTATAGGGTCAGTATTGCCTCCTACATTTCTCCGCAAGCCAAGCAGGTCTTCTCTGAATTCGGCTTCAATCTGTCTTACCGTACTTCTACAAATTATTCTTGTTAGCATTTGGAAAGCATGATTTATTAAACTAATTGTTCAGTAATATTTACATCTGTCAGCACCTGGCTTATTTGTTTTTGAGTTATTACACTCTTGTCGAAGTATGTAAGTATTTATGGAATGTTATACATCTCGCGCACCAGCTGGATTACGAAACCGCAAAAGAAGTAACTTAGAAAAAATTCGATCAAATCATTCTTGTTTATTGTTCGTTTTCCAGGGATCTTATCAGGTAGCACTAAGAGAGAACGGAGAGAGGATCCCCAGGAGAAGACAGGCTCGTTTTAGGTGCGAAAGTGCTATGGTAACATTCGTAAAACTTCAATGAAACCACAGGAACTACATTCACTGAAAAATGTTGCGTTAGTGTATACGATAAATAAGACACTGCAGTGAAACGCTCTAATTTCGCTCAGTTTCATGTGAATGGGACTACGGAAGTTCTCGCTTCAATTGGGTGGCCTAGCGATGTAAAAACCTGCTAGTTTCATACGCATGACAACATATCGCACTTCATGAAATAATTTTCACGGTTTAACAAGACAGTTTATATGTTTTCACACTAACTGGAAAAATGTTGTAAACAAAGAAAAAAGTGATCCACTATTATTCATGCTTGTTGTCATCTGACATTCAACATACATAGTGAATGTTCTCCGTCGTTCTGAATTTTGTCGCAGTTTCGCAAGAAGGACAATATGAAGATGTTGCTGTCACTCTTCTATATTTTGCAAAACTTAAGTAAGGTTTAATTTTTGTAACTTCAATGGATACGCCGAGCGGTTCTAGGCGCTACAGTCTGGAACCCCGTGACCGCTACGGTCGCAGGTTCGAATCCTGCCTCGAGAATGGATGTATGTGATGTCCTTAGGTTATTTATGTTTAAGTAGTTCTAAGTTCTAGAGGACTGATGACCTCAGAAGTTAAGTCCCATAGTGCTCAGAGCCATTTGAACCATTTTTTTAGTGGATACAGACATGTACAAACAAGTAAGAAAAACATAAACAATTTTGCAAGTTTCTAGAATTACTTGACGTATTCTCAAGTTTTTCATAATGCAGGATGAATGATCTAGCTCTTTAACTACAAACATTTGCGAAACTATTAAAGAAATCGCAACACGGTCTTCGACAAACAATAGTGCATAAAAAAAAGCTTTTTTTGTGGTACAGCTAACGCTTGAAATATATTTACGTAGACAGTGAAGCCATTAATGTTTTTTTGCTAGAAACTGAACTGCACCCTTTTTAACAGAGTTTGAAAGCCTGTGGAAGTCTGAATATAGTGACAAGTGACATATTTTCGAGAAACGCCGCGAGGATAGGACTAAGTCATTAACCCACTATGGGGCAGAATCGCAGTTCCACCTGCTTCTCAACGTAAACACCGGTAACCAGCTAGAATGTCTCGTCCACCACGTTTACCGCACTTCTCGCTTCTATTATGCGGAAGGCTCCACCGATATACTTATCAAGCATCATGTCTTACGATTCACTTAGGTACTGGACTACAGGTAAAAAGGTATGGATTCCCATCGTAAGAACCCTTGTTTACTTTAATAACTCAGGAGGTAAAGTTACGTGGATTAAATGTATAGGGGGAATCACGCAAGACATAACGCCCCATTAATATCACGAAAGGTTTAAGATATCGAAACTAGACTTCTCGCATGTGTCGGGACACAGAGAGGTACGTAGTTTTATTAAAAGGTTAAACACTCGTAACTCTTTCTGTAACTGAGACTTTGATGCAACTTCATTTTTCTCATTGAACGGTATACGTTTTAACGGAATTCGAAAGCTGTCGGATAGGTGAATACAGCGACAGACACTTGTTATTGTTGGCGTTAAAACGTTTCGCAAACGACTCTCTGAAACGTGCTGAAATTGGGCCCAAGTCGACCTGAGTACGCTATCGTGGTGTAGACGCCTCAGATATCCCCGCTGCATACAGGTACGCCGTCTGGCATGAGACACCCGCCTCTAAGTCTACATCTATATCTACTTCTGCATCTACATCTATACACCGCAAGCCACCTTATGTGGACCTACTGTTGGTAAGCCTCCATGTGAGCTCGAATGTCTCTGATTTTAAATTCATAGATATAGAGATACACGTAGAAGGATGAAAAATATTTGTTACCTCCGCAGGCAACATATCCTCTGCCTATGTTAACAGTAAACCACACAGTGATGTACTATGACCCTCTCCTAACTAATCAAACTACATGGTTCCAGGGATCTTTTCAACTCATATACGAGGGCAAGTCAATTATTATCCGCAATTTAGTTGTAGTTATGTTTAATTTTGTTAGTTCTGTCGTTTTACGTTGATTACGCATGCTTTCTTTATTTGTTGTTATATCTTTGCAATTTTGAAATTGCTAGGTTAGGTTCGTTATTGCTGCCGTGCTGTTAATCATGGCTGCTCCGCTGTCTATTTGCACCAAATAAGAACAACGTTCAGTGATCCGTTTTTTGTGGTCGGAAGGCGTATCAGGGGCAGAAATTCATCGAAGACTTTCGGTACAGTACGGGAACAGTGTTTTGCCAGAACGGAGTGTATACGAATGGATTGAAAAATGCAGAAATCGTCGCACAACTGTTACGCACGATGGAGCCGGACGACCATTTACCGCTACAAATGAAGAAACCATTGAGCGTTCACGTGAAATGATTCTCTTAGACAGACGATTAGCTATTGACGAAGTGGCACATCGTGTGCACATTAGCCACGGTTCTGTCTACGAAGTCATCCCCAACAGGCATGGGTTTCATAAAGTTTATGCAAGATGGGTCCCAAGACAACTCACACAGTTGCATAAATAAACGCGCTTGGTTATCTGCAATAAACATTTGGATCGCTATGGTAACGAAGGGGACAAGTTCTTAGACAGGATCATTACTGTTGACGAAACATGGATCCATCATTACGAGCCGGAGAGTAAACAACAGAGTATGGAATGGAAACATCCAGATTCGCCCAATCGTCCGCAGGAAAACTAATGCTTGCGGGTTTTTGGGACGCACAAAGTACAGTTCTGGCACAACAATAAACAGTTTAAGTTACAGTGAGATGCTTACTGCCAGGCTGAAGCCTGCAATTCGAAGCAAAGAAACGCCGAGGATTGCTGTCAAAAGGTGTTGTGTTGTTGCACGACAATGCCCGTCCGCGTACTGCTGTCCACACTGCTGAAACGCTCCAGAAACTCAAATTTGAAATACTGGATCATCCTGCATATAGTCCCGATCTTGTCCCTTCCGACTATCACTTGTTTGGTCCACTCAACCAGGCATTAAGGGGCCGTCGATTTGCCTCCGACGAAGCAGTGAAAGAAGCGGTGTATTCATGGCTCGCAGCTCAACCGAGAACCTACTTTTATGAGGGAATCAGGAAGCTTGTACAGCGATGGATCAAGTGCGTTGAAACGCAAGGAGACTATGTCCAAAAATGATGTTCTTGTAAGTTTCGTCTTTGATTACAATAAAATTTTATAACTACTTTGCGGAAAATAATTGACTTACCCTCGTGTATATATACGTATATATATGCAGACTGAAGCAATGATTGAAACTGTGTACCAAGGCCAGGATTCGAACCCGTGTCTCCTGTTCACTAGGCAGATGCGCTAATCGCTACGCCACCCTGGCGCAGTGGCTTTTCACAACTGGACAGACTATCCTTGTAGGCCTCTCTCAACAGTCCACATTTCTTAATTATTCTCTCTGTTTTGTATCTTTCTTGTTTCTCCTCTGTGAACCGAGGTATTAAATTCCCTTGCACATTGCTTCCTCCTTGCGTTTGTGCCTTGAGAATGGACAGGGTGTGCTCCTGTCGAAATATCGGCGGTGGTCGACGACGTCACCCGGCAGCAAACCCGGAAGTTATTTGAACAGTCCAAATTCCCATTCACGCCTCAGTCCACCACCTGGTATTCTCCCTAAACTCGGAAATCATTGCGGAGGCTCTCCAACTGTACTGGAATAGCACCTCAGCATTGAACGAAGTGAAGGATCCTGCCTGAAACCCAGGCGTAGGTGCTTCAATCAAACGAAACTACATGATTGCTTACACCGGTCTTGGTTCAAATTTTCTTTCGTCGCTTCGGTCTGCATGTGTACCTTGTGTAACGTCTGCCGCTGGAGTTGAAAGAGCATCTCTGTGACACTTTTGCGCTTACTAAGTGAACGTGTAACAAAACGTACCGCTCTTCTTTGGATCTCTATTTCCTCTATCACTCCTATGTGGTAGCCAGACTGACAAGCTATATTCAGGAACTGGGCGAACGAGGGTTTTCTAAGCTACTTCGTTGGAGAATTACATTTACTGAGGATTCTTTCAGTGAATTCAGTCTGGCATCAGCGTTTAGTTTTATGTGGTCGTTCCCTTTTAAATCGCTTCTGATGCATGCTCCCATATATTTAGCATACAGGATGTCCCGAAAATGTTAGGACCAATTTCGAGGGATTGTAGAGGCTGTCTTGGGGAACAATCAGAGGATAGGAACCCGTGTCAGGAAACGTCATCTAACGCCGATACTGGGCGTCGCAGCTATAAGTGCCAGTGCCTATCGCCAAGGCACCCCTTCCTCAGCAAACGTGACTTTGTATGCTGACGGCGACTGATTGTCACAGTCGTCAGTGGAGAAGATGAAGCTAGCTGCTCCATACATGGGCCTTGTCTCCTACGAATGCGACGATATGTTGCCTCGGTCGAAGATGGTTTCAGACACAGGTTTCCGTCCGCAGTTTATTTTTCTCCTTTGTGCCAAAAATCACTGGCCATTTTAGAGGGTTCCAGGAGAAAATTAAACTGCAGATTTGTCAAAAATTGTCATCCACAGAGACAACAGAGCATCACATTCATAGGAGACAAGGTCTTTCTACGCATCAGGTAGCTCCATCTTCTCCACTGGCGATCGTGGCAATTAGTTGCGATCACTGAGTAACAAACAACACTGCAAGACGTTCCCCTTACGGTCAGTCACCGTACAGAGTCACATTTGTTGCTGAAAGGGTGGCCTAGCTGCAGGCGCCGGTGCCTATAATTCTGATACCCTGTAGCGTCGTTGGATAATTTTCCTGGACAGGGGTTCCTATGCTCTATTTATTCTTCGAGACTCCCTTTACAACCCTTTGAAGTTGGTCGGAACATTTATGGGATACTCTGTGCGTGACTGTTGCCAGTGATTGTTGTGCGCTCATTGAATGCCTCTCCCTGCCTATATATTCGCAATGCGTTAGTTTCCTTTATGTTGAGGGTCAACTGAGAAGCGCTACACCAAGCGTCGATCCTGTGCAAGTGTTACTGCGCCTCACTACAATTTTCTAGCGTCGCCGCTTCCCTGTACTCAATAGTACCACCCGCGAGAAGCCTCATGCAACTTCATACTTCATCCACTAGGTTATGAAAAGTAATTGTCCTACAACCATCTTTTAGGATTCGCCGGTTTAGCTGTGCTTACACAGCAATAGCTGATTCCGAACTCCTTGCGTCTTAATTGCAGCATACTGCTGGAGCACTTTTGCGAGAAGTATTAACGACAAACTCAACAAAACTTGCATCACTGCACTCGTCTTTTATTGTCTGTCGAATGCCTTTAAAAAAGTGCAGTGTTCTATCGTAAAAAAGTACTTCCTTGAGTATCTAAGGTAATACAACATTACAGTATTATCCAGGTAAGAACTTTTTTTCCCCAAAAGTCAAGGCAGTAAAAGGAATGTTCTTCTTAGGCGACTCGCCCTGGACAGCAGACTGCATGCCGATGACCTTATTGCGAGATTTTCGACCAACTATACAGATTTACCTTTTTCGTGATTTTCCTAATGAACGCAATGATTCCTTTGAAGGGGAACGGCCGATTTTCTTCCCCATCCCTGGAACAATCCGAACTTGTGCTCCGGCTCTAATGATGTCGACGTTGACGGAACGCTAAACCCCAATACTCTTTGCTATCTCTTGCGAGATTTTGAACCGTTTCAGGCAAAAGAAATTACGCTGGCTGCTGACACGGTTCTTGGCGTATATCATAATGTGGCCGCAAGTTTCCGGGCGGTCCCCAGAACACGCTCTGTGCTGCGGGCGAGAGCATGCAGGGCGTATCGGAAGTACTTTTACAAAGTTTCCGAGTGAATTCTTCACTTCGAAAGAGGCCCTCTGCGCCACCCATAAGAAGCAGGACAAACAGGGAATACTGAATACAAATAAAGTAGGGCAGCCCATACGGACTCAACTTTGACGTACGGCAAAGCGCAACGGGTATCTGAAGACCTTCAACTGGCAGATCCCATCCTGTGAAAGCCCACTTAAGAAACTTGCCCTGGGAAGATTAAAACTGTATGTTGCACCGAGACTCGAGCTCGGGACCTTTGCCTTTCGCTGGAAAATGCACTTGCCCGCGAAAAGCAAAGATCCCGTGTTCCAGCTTCGCTCCGGTACACAGTTTTTCTTCCAGGAAGTTTCACATCAGCGCACACTCGGCTGCACAGTGAAAATTTAATTCCACCCACTTAAGACGTTTCGAGGAGGAGGAGGAGGATATTAGTGTTTAACGTCCCGTCGACAACGTGGTCAGTAGAGACGGAGCGCAAGCTCGGGTGAGGGAAGGATGGGGAAGGAAATCGGCCGTGCCCTTTCAAAGGAACCATCCCGGCATTTGCCGGAAGCGATTTAGGGAAATCACGGAAAACCTAAATCAGGATGGCCGGAGACGGGATTGAACCGTCGTCCTCCCGAATGCGAGTCCAGTGTGCTAACCACTGCGCCACCTCGCTCGGTAAGACGTTTCGAGAACCAGTGTTTAGTGAACAATCTTTGGACAGCCTCCTACGTGTCGCTTGCTAGAGAAAAGGTAAACCAATTGTATCGCACACAGAGGCGCTTAAGAAATCGTTCTTCATCACTCCATATAGGAACGGAACTGCAAAGAAACCTAATATGAATGCAGCGGCCATGAACTTCACAGTGGTCTGCAGAGTGAAAGTGTATATGCAGACGTAGAAGCACATGTGGAAAAGAGTTCGCAAGAACGTATGTCCCATAACCCTTCATTTTGTGTTATTAAAGAACATTCTGAAAAACTCTCATGTTAGACACAACAAATTATTTTTTTCCGTTTTCTGCTGCACACTGATTTCATTAGGTCGTTGTTTACGTCTCGTTTCGGCAGTTTTCCATTTTCAAGTAATCTTGATATATATAGTATACAGTTTTCTTGTATAAAACTGTAAAAACATGAGTTTGATGGCTTGCGTCTGTTTCGGTAGATGTTTACCTTTTATGTGTCACAATCCAGAGTCTTGGAGTCTCTTTTGAGATTGTTTCTCAGTTTCCATGCTGCTGAAGTTCGTCAGAACCCTAAGTATGGAGCGCAGTTTTTATATTTTTTCACTTACGTTCGTCTGACTGTGCAGTCCACTCCAGTGACACACATACGAGCATGTTAACAATAAATTTGCAATTCATATTGGCGGAACGTAAGTGGATCGTGCTGCCAAACGTACATTAAGTGCAATTAAAAAAGTGCACCCCATACATAGAGTTCGGCCAAAATTCAACAGGACGGAAACTGAGAAACAGTCTCAGCAGATACTCCACGATTCTTCATTGTGATACGTAAAACGTTAATATCAGCCAAAATAGACGTAACCCTTCAAACTTATATTTTTATAATTGTATACAAAGAAACTATGTAAAGCATGCAGCGGAATCACTTGAAAATGGCAGATTGCCGAAACGAGATTTGTTGTTATTAATAACGAGCTAATAAAATAAGTGTGCAGCTCAAACTGGAAAAATACTTAATACGTCGTTCACTGATCTAATGTGTGCTGCGGGCTCATCTGAAAAGAAACAGCAAACGTTTAAGATGTGTTCCGTTTGCTTGTATACACGCGTACTCTCCCATCACATTGGTAGTTTGATAAAAATCAATATTCCAGCTAGGCACTTGAAGCACTTTGAAATTTTTGTACTGGTTGATGACTATTCCGTACGACCATGAATTCACCTTATGCGTCTCACAGGAGCTGCCTGATTCTCCTGCAGAACTAGTACAGGGTCTGCCCTCGCATAAACGAGGGCGCACATTGTTTATGCAAGTGGAGCCGCAATATATTTCAGTCGCATTGTTCGAGATGTACTGCATTGTATCTACAGTGACGAATTGACAGGTTAGGCAGGAACAGTTGCATGGCCTGCAGGGCAAAGCATAAAACTGTCCATCGTTCTGTTCTCGAACAGTTGAAAGATCAACACCTAATGTTTTCAGTGCGCGCTCTGACTTACATTTTATCGTGCTGGTCATTCTTCCCTATTTACCTGAGAAAGGCAACTAAATATTTTCACATTCGAAGGAGAAAGTTATTGACTGAAATTTGACGCAAAGATGTGATACCTCTCTTCTAATTATTGCCATTCCATTTCGTTCACTCTCTCTCCAGTATTTCGCGGCAGCACAAAAAGAACCACCCTTCTTTGAATTTTCGATGGCTTCTAGCAGTCCTATTTGGTATGCATGCGACGCTGAGGAGCAATAGCCTACAAGAGGAGACAGGAGTAGTGTAAGTAGTTTCTTTCGAGGGTTTCCTAAACCTTCCGAATGTTCTGCCAATAAAACGAAAGTTTTGTTTGGCTTTCCCTAGAAGAAGTTCTCGGTGACCATTCCATTTTAAGTTTCCCCTAACTCTAATTCTTACAAATATAGTTGACTCGACAAATTTAAAAAAATTATTTACTGGGTAACAGAAACTCAGCGGAACGATCTTAGTACTCATGTGCAGGCCACAGAGGTTTTCATCGATTAGGATCATCAGTCACTGTGCCGTCACACTGGTATATTGGTTAATTCGTTTCGATGCTCTGTTGACTTTACTAAAAGAAAATGATGGCATTATCTGCAAACAGTCTAAGAAGATTGCTCAGATGTTTTCTAAATAGTTCATACATATAAAGAATAGGAACGGACCTGTCACACATCCTTGGGGAACGCCAGATAAACCCATTTGAGTTTCACGAGAACGAAATGTTCTGAACCAGACTAGTTATGAAACAGTAGTTGATAATTTTCGAGGTCTCTCATAATGATCGAACACAAAATATGCTCAAAAGTCCCATTGCAAAACCACGTTAATTTTTCCAATGGCTTTTATTTTAATCTCTGTGTAAGAGTGACCTCAGCAACTTTCCAATCTTTAGGTACATATCTTTCATAGTGTGAGCTATTGTGTAACTAAAAAACGATGTAATTAAGATACAGGCTGCTAACATCTTATTAAGACGGTAGCCCATACTATTGTAAAACAGTGATGCTCGGGAAACTTAAAAGGGAATCCTTGGAAGAAAGCCGACAATGTTCTGGAGAAATCCTGTTGGGTGAAGTTAGATAAGCAGTATTCGAGAAAGACTGTGCGGAAATCCAGCTGTCACCAGCGAATGTCTAGTGTGGGCATCGTGATAACACGCTTTGATATTTTATGGCATGTATACATCTACATAACTACTCTGCAATTAACATTTAACTGCCTGGCAGAGGGCTGTTTGCACCACCTTCAGAGTATTTCTCTACCGTTCTACTCTCTAACAGCGCGAGGGAAAAACGAACACTCAGATATTTCCGTACGAGCTCTGATTTATTGTGTTATATGATGATCGTTTTTCCCTATGTACACTGGTGACAATAAAATATTTTCACATTCAGAGGAGAAAGTTGACGATTGAAATTTCGTGACAAGATCTCGCCGCAACGAAAAACGCTTTTGTTTTAATGGTTGCCATCCCAACTCTCTTATCATATTCATGACACTCTCTCCCCTATTTTTCTGTAATACAAAACGAGCTGCTCTTCTTCGAGCTTTTTCAATGTGCTCCGTCAGTCCTTTTTTGTTAGGGTCCAATACAGCACATCAGTATTCTAGCAGGGGACGTACAGGTTTTGTGTAGGCAGCCTCTATAGTCTTTGATTTGACTTCCCCATAACATTTCCTATGTAATCGTTCCAATTTAAGTTGTTTGTAATTGTAGTTCCTAGGCATTTACTTGAATTGACTGCCTTTAGATTTGTGTGATTCATCGTGCAATCGAAATTTAACGCATATCTTTTTGTTTTCGTGTGGATGACCGCACACGTATCCTTTTTCAGAGAGAATTGCCACTTTTCACACCATTCAGATATCTGGTCTAAGTCATTTTGCAACTTTTTTTTGGTCTACTGTTGACTTTACAAGACGGTTAACGACGGCGTCATCTGCAGACAGTATAAGAAGACTGCTTAGGTTGTCTCCGAAATCATTTACATAGATTAGGAACAACGGAGGACCTACAACACTTCCTTGGGGAATATCGGATATCGCTTCTGTTTTACTCAACGATTTTTCATCGATTACCGTGAAATGTGACCTTTCGGTCACGAAATCATAGTCCCAGGCGCACAAATGAGGCGATTCTCCATAGCCGCGCAGTCTGATTAGAAGAAGCTTGTGAGGAACGGACTCAAAAGTTTTCTGGAAATCCATAAAAATGCAATCAATTGCGATCTCCTGTCGATAGCGCCCATTATTTTGCTCTTGTGTTTCATAAGAGCGATATTTTCCGAATTCGTGCTGGCTATTTGTCAGTGGACCGTTACCTTCGAAGTAATTCATAATATTCAAACACAATAATGTTCCAGAATCTTACTGCAAATCGAAGTTAGTGATATGGGTCTGAGATTCAGCGGATTACTCCTTTTTCCTTGCTTGTGTACTGGTGTGACTTCTGTAACTTTCCAGTCTTTAGGTACGGATTTTTGACGAGTGGACGGTGGTATATGATTGGTAAGTATGGGGCTACTGCATCGGCATACTTAGACAGGAACCTAACTGTTATACAATCTGAACCAGAAGACGTGGTTTTATTAAGGGATTTAAGCTGCTTCGCTACACGGAGGATATCTACTTCTAAGTTACTCATGTAGGCAGTTGTTCTTTAATTGAATTCTGGTGAAGGAATTTCTGGAAACTGTGTTTAGTAACTCCGCTTTCGTGGCGTTGTCACCGGTAATACTATTACCATGTCTATCGCCCGGTGAAGGTACTAATTGTGTGTTACTGCTGGTATACTTCTCATACGATCGGGCCGGCCGTGGTGGTCTAGCGGTTCTAGGCGCGCAGTCCGGAACCGCGCGACTGCTACGGTCGCAGGTTCGAATCCTGCCTCGGGCATGAATGTGTGTGATGTCCTTAGGTTAGTTAGGTTTAAGTAGTTCTAAGTTCTAGGGGACTGATGACCACAGATGTTAAGTCCCATAGTGCTCAGAGCCATTTGAACCATCATACGATCAGTATCTTTCGGTATAATGATAACTTTTATTTTATGGACCGTCTGAATACAGCTGAATGAAGCACAGTTTTCGTGTCATACGCGTTTCACCTTTATTTTCTGCAAGGCATCTTCAGTGGCCTGGAATATGTACATATTTTTGCTATTTAGTTTACATTTTGGTCAATGTACTTATAGGTTATAAATAGTTCTGGTGCTTGGTTTTTGCTGGTATATAGTAATATTTTGAACTGTACTTACAGGTTGCGTGGACGATTTTCTACATATTACGCTTCTGTTGTACTTTTGGTGTTGTTCCTCTTCTCATAAACGCCAATTTGCGCTTTTTTCCCACATGTCACAGCACTAGGAACTGAACACTTGTTTTGATGCAATGTTTTGGTTTGCGTTGCCGACTGTCAGATGATTCGATACTTGGCACTAATTAAGTGTTCTTTTAAATTTGGCATGCTTTTATCGTTGCTTCTGCAACAGTGTTCTGACGTAAAAGATCAGCAGCGTCTATTATTAATTTATTTCGCATAAATCTTTCTATTGCCTCCGATACTATTTCTTTGAATTTAAGCCATATCTCGTCTGCGCTTACATCGTACCCAAAGACTGGAAAGTAGCACAAGCCATATTAATATTCAAGAAGGGTATTATGAGTAATCCGCTAAATTACAGGCCCATATCATTAACGTCGATATGTAGCAGGAGTTTGGAGCATGTTTTGTGTTCGAACATTATGAATTACCACGAAGAGAACGATCTACTGACACACAGTCAACCGGATTTAGGAAACATCGTCTTTGTAAAGCACAACTAGCTCTTTATGCACATGAAGTGTTGAGGGCTATTGACAAGGAATTTCAAATTGATTCCGTATTTCTGTATTTCCGGAAGGATTTTGACACTGTACCACAAAAGCGGCTTGTAGTGAAATTGCGTGCTTATGGAATATTGTCTCAGTTATGTGACTGGAATCCTGATTTCCTGTCAGAGAGGGCACAGGTCGTAGTAATTGACGGAAAGTCATCGAGCAAAGCAGAAGTAATTTCTGGCGTTCCCAAAGGTTGTGATATATGCCCATTGCTGTTCCTTATCTGTATAAACGATTTAGGAGACAATATGAGCAGGCGTATTAGGTTGTTTGCCGATGATTCTTTATCGTTTAGATCAAAACAAATTGCAAAATGGTCCAAATGGCTCTGAGCACTATGGGACTTAACATCTGTGGTCATCAGTCCCCTAGAACTTAGAACTACTTAAACCTAACTAACCTAAGCACATCACACACATCCATGCCCGAGGCAGGATTTGAACCTGCGAGCGTAGCAGTCGCGCGGTTCCGGACTGAGCGCCTAGAACCGCTAGACCACCGCGGCCGGCAACAAATTGCAAAGCGATTTAGAAAAGATATCTATCTGTATGGTGCTAAAATTACCCTAAGTAGTGGAAAGTGTGAGGTCAACCACATGAGTGCTAAAAGAAATCCGATAAACTTCGGTTACACAATAAATTAGTCAAATTTCTAGATCGTAAATTCAATTAAATACATAGGGATTACAGTTGCGAACAACTTAAATGGGAAAGAACACATGGGAAATGTTGTGGGGAAGGCGAACCAAAGACTGCGTTTTATTGGCAGGACACTTAGGAAATGTAACAGATCTATTAAAGAGACTGTCTATATTACGCTTGTCCGTTCCGTTTTAGAATACCTCCGCATGGTGTGGGATCCTTGCCAGATAGGACTGACGGAGTACATAGAGAAAGTTCAAAGAAGAACAGCACGTTTTGTAGTATTGCGAAATAAGGGAGAGAGTGTCACTGAAATGATATAGGATTTGGGGTGGACATCATTAAAACACAGGTGATCTTCGTTGCGACGGAATTTCAATTACTCCAATTAGAAAGTATTTTGTTGTCGCTGACCTACATAGGGAGAAACGATCATCGTTATACAATAATGATATTGTTGTTCTTTTTTCCACGGGCTGTTCGAGATTGGAATAACAGAGAACTATTGTGAAGGTGGTTCGATGAATCCTCTGCCAGGCACTTAGGTGTGATTTGCGGAGTATCCATGTGGATGCAGGTGTAGATGTAAATGTATTTACTTCGGAAGGAGTGGAGGCTGTCTCTTAGCAAGGCGTCAAGCATGTTTTTATCAGATTTTCTAAATAGAAACATTTTTATTTTACTTTTAGTGGATTTGGATGTTGCGGTGGTCAGTCTCACTACAACGATTCTGTGGTGTCTGATATCTGTATCCGTCGTGATGGTCCCTATTTGCTCTGGATTATTTGTTGCTAAGGGGTCAGGTATGTTTTAGCAACCATTTACACTTCGAGTGGACTCGTGAACTAACTGCTGAGAATAATTTTCGGATATAGCATTTAGTACAATTTCTGACAATGACTTACACCTATCATCAGTTCTGAATAAATATTTTCTCCAACAGATCGATGGTAAATTGAAGTCACGACCAACCATTATTGTAAGAGATGGGTACTAAGAGAGGAATACCTATTTGTGATGAGACTCAAGTTTTCTTTGAACTGTTCAGCAACTCTATCATTTGAGTCGGGGGGATCGCTAAAAGGAACCAACTATTAATTTATTCTGGTTGTGAAGTATAACCTGTTCCCACTCTAATTAACAGGAACTATCTGCTTCAATTTCAGTCATTTTTCCTCCGTTTATCAAGCGAAAGAAACGATACAGAAGTATACAATTTTTGGAACTAACTACTCACCGCCATGCACAACACATTGACAAAAACAGTATAAATGTGGATGTGAATGTCACAGACGGCCTTTGCTGGTGATCTGATTAATAGCAGCAGTGTAAAATAAACTTGGATGCGCAGTTTATGAATTGCAGATATGCACAAGTATCGTGTCGTGGTTTGATTCGCATTACCGTGCGTATGGTGTATGGAATATCTAGTTTCCAAAAATAAGTTGACATTGCCCAAACACTGTGTGCTACATGACTTCAATGTTGTGCTATTGCTTTAAAAATCGTTTTGTAAGGACTCTTACTAACTTCTTCCTCTACTGGAAGACATACACAATGCTTCAGTACCGTTCTGTCAAATTCGCACAAAAATTGCATAAACGACAATTTTTAAAATTGCAATAATAATTCAAGTCACTGGATGATTTTCTGTGCCATTCAGACTTACAATTTGCTATTCATATTTCGCACAGAAGAATATAATGTGGTGACGGAATACGTCGAGTAAGTTACTAAAGTATGCATAAAGTGCGCATAAAAATATTACGCACTTAGGGAGCAGTAATATACCTGAAGAAGACAATAAAAGAAGGGTCTGGATGTAAGACTAAACTCAAGAGTTCAAGGATATCAATGTTAAAATTTGCTGATGACTTTACTGTCGCCTGTGAAGTTGAGGAATGACAACAAGACCTACTGAATGCAACGAGCACAGAATATGGATTGGAAGTAAACAACGAAAGACGAAAAATTTGAGAAACAATGAGATTAAGGTGAAACGCATGTCAAAATTAAGGATCTAGAACTAGACAACGATGACTGACGTCTAGAACCCTTCCCCCACCCCCTTCTCCACCCCACCCAAGATTTTTTTTTTTTTTTAAAGAAAGAAACGACCCTCCTATTTCTTGCGACTGCCCTTACTGAACAGGTCTGTTGGTGACTCGCAGGAAGATCTCGTTGCAAGCGACAAGACTCAGTTTTCAAGACGATACTGCTGTCCTGAGGCCACATACCACAAGACGAATACGCGATGTCGTTTAGAATGGCACAAAACTACGTCGTCTTTGGAGCAGTGAAAAAAATGTTTGTCGAGTAGCGAGTGACGGTATGCAATGCAATGCGGCACTTGGATGGTTGTGAGCAGATATATTGGGTGCCTAGATAACACTACTTACGCGAGTAAGTTGTTCGAAAGTACATTCGTTTGTGGTGGTTTGAAGGGTTCGAAGCGTCATTTGTAGCTGATGACAAATTGAAATAACTTATTTATACGTCATTTAAATAACCTAATGCTTCCCACATGGAACAACTTTTTGGAATCAATCCTTCTATATATCACCGTAATAATTCTATCAGTAAAGCGTGGACAACTGTACTGTGGCGTGTAGAAAGACGCCTCTAAATGGACGAAAACTCAAAATTCAGAGTATCGAATTCACATAAATTACAAAACAACTCTGGCATACTGCAGCGATCGAGAATTAATCACTTCAAGTACTCACAAATGTAAAACATAGCACTATGCATCCAGAGTGGTTTTAAAAGAAATGCCCATATTTAAGTGGATGAATACAAAGGAAAAGTGGCTTATCCAGGAAATAAGTAACTTAAAAATTTGTTATTCAACGTTTTCTTGAGTCTCTCTCGTCATTCTAGAGCCCTCTGATAGAAGAGGCAGCGAAAATCTAAAGGAGAGCGGCATACATTTCGCCACGGGTTCGTTTAGTAAGCGCTAAGCAGACTCCATCAAACTCCAGTACAAGGCGATAAGAGAGCGTGAGGAGGTAGAACACATTAATTTTTGGAAAAAGCTCCGTTATAGCCATGGACAGAAGTGACTGACACAAAATATACAAACTTTTAATGTAGGTAGATTCCTACAAAGAAGAAGACAGCAACCAGCCACTATTAATAGTGCTACTTATTTAAGTAAATAGCGCCGTAACCGGTTTCGAATTGACAAGTTCATCATCAAACGGTTGTTCACTGGATTTGCAATATATACTTCACATGATCGTCAGTTTTCGATTTTATTCTTCCACTGTGGAGAAATATTCTTGGTGTGTTCGTGCCATCGAAAATTCCGCGCGATTTTGTTGCCAAGTTGCGGGAATGTATTTTTCAAATATTCCAAAATATAAGCAAGCAGCACTTATATGATTTGCACATCACCATATTATTCAAAGCATCACACACACACACACAAGTATTTGCCTCGTGTGAAGTAGACACAAAGATTGCATTTTTACTCACCATGTCAGTTTTAGACAAAATAGCATTATACAAACTTTTTCTTTTTTCTTCTAGACACATGCCGAGCGCCGTTCCCTAAGTCGTGATCATACCAGGATTTTGCGTCACTTGCAAGTAGATTCGGCAACATTTTTCTCATAATTTTCAGTTTTTAGAGTAGACGTTTCTCCTTTTCCAGTGTGATTTTTGTAGATTGACAACGTATGACCGAAAGGACTCTTGATTAAAAGCGCGTAACTTTGTGTCTAGAAGAATTAAAAATACTTGCATATTATTTTCTTCCAAAAACAACTTGCTAAATATGCATGATGATGAAATTATAGGCGCTACAGTCTGGAACCGCGCGACCGCTACGGTCGCAGGTTAGAATCCTGCCTCGGGCATGGATGTGTGTGATGTCCTTAGGTTAGTTAGGTTTAAGTAGTTCTAAGTTCTAGGGGACTGATGACCTCAGAAGTTAAGTCCCATAGTGCCCAGAGCCATTTGAAACATTTGATGTAATTATAGAGTTTGGACCCCATAAGCATTTAATTTTTGCCGCACACTGTACACGAATGTAGCAAGAAAGGGGAGTGTGTGGAAATGACAGGAGTGCCAGAACACAGTGTAGTGTAGTTTGTGACAGATTAAGGAGTCGATTTCGGGTGAACTGCAGGTCTCGTTAAGCATGTCAGTAATCCGCCAGAAATCCTGTTTACAGTATTATTCATCACGGTTCACGAATATGAGAACAAATTCCAGCTTCATTTTTCGGCACTTAGCGGTATTGTTCAAACGAAGTTGAATACCAGTGAGGGTCCTAAATACTGCTATTTGACAAGCCGCCGCCTTTGCAACGAGCATCTATGAAAGTAGAGACAGTTATAAAACAATTTTACTTTCCGTTCGAACCACAAACAACTTGTACTGCTGTCACCGGGCTGGAATTTCTTGGCAGATTAAAACTGTTTGTCGAGCCGGGAACTCAAACCCAGGACCTTTCCCATTCGAGGGCAAATGCTCTACCGACTGGGTGACTCGTCCTGAAGTACTTCACCTCCTACCGTCAAAACTTCTATGTTTTTGTTATCTTCCGTACTATATATAATAGTGTATATACTATATATAATCTTGTTTCATTTATTAACTAATTTTGAGCTATAGTAGTCGTGATGTTTCTGTTTTAGCACTGGCTGTCTTAGTGTAGCACAAACGTCGAAAATGGTAATAGTTGTAACAGTGAAATATGTTGTGGGGAAAGAAAACTCCAACTTTTTGTCTTCCTCTGTTTACCTGTTGTTTCTTCGCTGAAGCTACAACATCCCGTCATCAGTGGCTTTCCTTTTCTTTTAGTAACAGATCATTTTGTTGCTAACGTTGCTGTCTCCTTTCTGCAGTGTAGCTGATGCTTCAAAACAGTTTGTTTTGTTGTTAGAGGCAGTGGTTTACCCATTGCTAAAACTCGATGATCTGTCCTCGCAAAAGACATAGCACTGTTTCACTGTTTACGATATTCAACTGTATTGAAATACCAGCTGTACTACAGAAGACAGACGGACGGTGACATGAATCCTCGTTCTAATAATACTTTGATATTGCTCGTCAAGATCCAAAGAAGAGCAGCACGTTTCTCTACAGATTCTATAAGCAACCGCGAATGCGTGACGAGTTGATCAGCCAGTTCCAGTATCAGACGCTACAAAAAAAGCTTTCTGGATCACAGACCAGTTTACTGTTAAAATTCCGAGACAGCACGCTCCAAGAAGGTACAACCAATATATTGGTTACTCCTTCGTACCTCTCGCGAAAACACCACGAAGGTAAACATTAGAGAGATTTCATGTCACATAGAGGCTTACCACCAGTCACTCTTCCCGCGGATTTTTCGCGATTGGATCAGGAAAGGGGGAAATGACAGGGGTACTCAAAGCACCCTCCAGCAGACATAGTAATGGACCTTGCGAATTTTAGTTGTAGATGGAAACAATACAAATTGCTGAAAAGTAAAATAAACGGAAGGACAATGATGATGGTCTACCAAGAGCGGATAACGAGAACTGGGGCACTGCACAAGCCACAGTACTCAGAATATTGGATTGGTGCATAAGTTCGTAGCGCTTTTGTTTTGCATGTTGGTATTCCGGTTGCTGTAGGTTTATTTATCGACTGTCGTTTTTTTGTTTGTAGTTCACTGTTCCTATTTGAGTTTACGTATTGTCATTTTGTCAGTTGTAGATAAGAAATGAAGCTGCCGACGCTAGACAATGGTGTGACAAGAGGAGAAACGACAACATTTCCGGCATATTCCTCTGTTCGAGTTCAGTAAAGGGTTGACAATAAAGGAGGCAGTCAGAAACATTTGCGCCCTGTGTAGGGATAATGCCGTTGGGCGGAGCGCGGCAAGAAAATGGCTCTCGTTTTCTCGTTTGGAGGATCGTTTTGACGTAGTCACTCTTCACGTTCAGGAAGACATCCGGAGTTCGATGAAGATCGTTTAAAAGCATTAATCCAGAATGTTCCAAGCCAGTGTGTTCGAGAACTGGCAAGTATGATGAACTGCGATCATTCCACAATCGTGAGACATTTGCATCCAATTGGGAAGGTTGAAAAATTGTGTGTATGGGTACCGCATGCGCTAAGCCAAAATCACAAAATCAGCAGGTGGTCATATGTACATCTCTGGTTACTCTTCATC
This sequence comes from Schistocerca cancellata, assembly GCF_023864275.1. Classification (NCBI taxonomy): domain Eukaryota; kingdom Metazoa; phylum Arthropoda; class Insecta; order Orthoptera; family Acrididae; genus Schistocerca; species Schistocerca cancellata. The sequence continues at coordinate 396,493,085 of NC_064628.1, forward strand.
AATTGGATCGTCAACAACACCGGTCTTTTCACTCCTATATTGTTACTGGTGACGAGAAATGGTGTCTTTATGCTAACATGAGGAAAAGAGCCCAAAACTTGCAGCAACTCCCCGTACAAAGATCGGCGTGCCTCCACAAAAGATAATGTTGTGCATCTGTTGGAACAGCGATGGTATGGTGTATTACGAATTGCTGCCCCGAGGTGTAACCATCACTGCTAACATTACATTTATATCAACTGAGACGACATGCAGACGCAGTCCAAGGAGGACTAGGAAGACTGCGTGAAGTGATGCTACTCCCGCAGTATGCTAGACTGATGAAAAACACAATACAAGGAGTTGGGTTGGGAAGTCATTCCGCACCCATCTTATTCAACCGACCCTGTGACCTCAAATTTTCACCTTTTCCGCTCTCTATCGAACAGCTTCCAAGGAATTTGGTTTCCGAATGAAAATGTGCTCCCAATATTACTCGACGTGTTCTTCGCCACATTTCTAAAGCCGCCGAATCGAAAAGTTACCCCAGCGTCGACAGACTTTTGTAAACAACGAAGGAAAATATATTATTGATGACTAAAGTCTCCGTTACATCTGTTCTGTTTACTAAAGTTATGAAGAAACGCTACGAACTTATGTAACAACATAATTAATTTGTGATTCAGGGAAACATAGACAAAAGTAGGTATCTTTCCTGAAGAAAAATTGCGTGAGGTTGTACAAGTTACTCTCGACTGTCAGAGGTGACTCTATGCCGTGCTGAGTACTGAGGCGTCGGCCGCGGCGGCCCTCACTCACCTGCCTGCGGCGGCCGAACATGTACTCGGACAGCAGGTCTCCCGGCAGCGGCGACAGGAACGGGCCCGCCATGATGTCTGCAGCGGCGTCGCGACGTCTGGCGTCTGCCGCCTGGCGCTCGCCGCCTGCGTCCAGAGCGAGCGGCGGCGGCGGCGGCGGCGACGCCGCGCGGGGTGGCGCCCCGGAGCCACGCCCACCCGGCCCGCAGACGCCGCCGCCATTGGCGGGCGTAGCGAGGAGGCCACGCCCCCAGCGTCCGCCACACCCCGGCGCCGCGGCGCCGCCAGCGCCGCGTAGTGGCAGTAGCGACACTGATTGTGTGTGTGTGTGTGTGTGTGTGTGTGTGTGTGTGTGGGCCGCCAGCGAGGGAGGATGACGGCACGACGGCACGGGGAAAAAGTCGCGCGGCGAGTGGGAGAGTTGATCGCGCGCCATCAATAGGTCAAACGCATCGCTTTTGCCATTCACGGCAGATTTGTGTGGCGCGCGCGACCGGACCACCCGCTTCTGCGACGAAAATGTGATTTGCGCGCCAACTCTGATGATGTCATTGGAAGGCATTTGACGCAAACACACACCTTTTTTGTTTCTTTTTTTAGCGTTTTAATCGCGATGAACACGGCGGCGTTCCATGAATTTCATTTCAGTCTCTTTGCCCCCAGCAGCATGAGAACACGGGCAAAAAGGTTTTATAATTAAAACTCCTAAAAACAAATTGATACGCTCTTAGAGTTCTGAAGAAAAAGGCATCCGAATCACACGCACAAGGGGACCGCGCCCAATCACCATCACCGATTTCGTCCATATTTATGGTATACGCAGAGCTGGGACAGAAATGAAACTGACGGAAGTTGGAGTTCGATATAGTCAAGCGTTTAGCAAAAACAAAAAAAGCAGTTTTAGCGCAGATCGGGCAAGGCAACAGACATTTATTATATCGTAGTACGCGGGCAGCGGCTGGTACAGCCAAAGAGTTCAGGGCGGTAATACGTGGGTGGTAGTGATCGCTTCCCAATGTGGAACCTTTTTTCTCTTTTTTATTTGCTATTTTTAAATTACCGAAATAAGCTCAATACACTTATTTATCAATATTTTTATTAATAAAATTGCAGCCAAATAGCCATATACAGTTACTTTGCTTAACATTTTACATTTACATTTTACATTTTTGCATATTCATTGATCGATTTCACTCTTTTACTGCACAGTTCTATGTGATATCGTTCACAGGCTTCGTTACACAGTTCACATGCACATGTTGCGGTTGGGTCGTGATAAGTTTTGGTTTTTGCAGATTAGATGATGAAAGCCGTGAATAGAAAGTCTAGTTACGACATGTCGCTGTTCGAAGTTTGGTGCTGTCCATGAGCGGTTCGTCATTGCTTCGGTACCATAGAACTCCGGCCATATTTTTTCTCGTTTGTCCTCCATGATCTTCAGTTGCTTTCTGGAAGCCCTGGTGTGTGGCATCATATATCGAAGTCTGATGTCTTGAATTAGGAATGTGTCTCTCGCTAGCAGGTACACTAGTCTAGATCTTGTTGTCTTTGAGAGACCTAGTATTCTTTTTAGATAGGTCGATTTGACCTTGTCTAGTGTTTCTAGATTTTTTTCTGTCAGGTGGTCCCATATAACCTCCATCCCATAGGCCAGGATTGGCAAGATTTTTGTGTTGAATAATTTCATGGCTGTTTCTAGACTGAGTAGGCGGTTGTTTTTGATGTCCTGTATTGCTATTATTGCTTGGGCTGCACGTTCTGTTGTATGTTTTGCGAAGCATTTGGGTGTTGGTTGCAATGTCACTCCTAGGTATTTAAAGTCTGATGAGATTTTTATTTTTTGTCCTTTGATACTGATTTCCGCGTTCTTGGGTGTTTTGCCTCCTTTGCTGAAAATTACCATTTCTGTTCAAAATGGCTCTGAGCACCATGGGACTCAACTGCTGAGGTCATTAGTCCCCTAGAACTTAGAACTAGTTAAACCTAACTAACCTAAGGACATCACAAACATCCATGCCCGAGGCAGGATTCGAACCTGCGACCGTAGCGGTCTTGCGGTTCCAGACTGCAGCGCCTTTAACCGCACGGCCACTTCGGCCGGCTACCATTTCTGTCTTTGTTATGTTTATGTGTAGTTTGTGTTCGATGCACCATCTGTCTATTTTTTCAATGATTCTCTGCAGCCTCTGTATATCAATATGTTCATACGAGGCATGAAAAGGAAACGAAAAAGGAAATCTGAGGTTGCCAATAATTTCCAAGAGATGATTATACTCACAGCGTCCACAAGGATACTCCAAATACCTTGCAAAACTGGATCGCAAGTAAAGGGTACAGGAATTCCGTTAGTTTCATTTCGATCTTCGATCAGATACCGTTCCTATGTTTCTACGATGAATATCACCCCAGCACAAGTAAATCAACAACTACTCTAAAATAATAAAAGACTAATTGCTTTACAATCCCTTCCTAGAAATTCATTCTCAACCTAAAATTTTCCTTTACCTTCCCTTTTCATGCTTTTCAACAAAATATTAATGAATACAAGTTCTTGAGTACTATTTCGTTTCATTTGCATTTTTACATACCGATTCGATCCCACGACCCTTGTACTACCGTTCTGCTCTCATTCCGCTGTACTGTCCGTTTCCTGGAAACTACGCTAACGAAAATGGGTGGTTTCGCACTCTCCACACTGTTTATACTAGACGCTTAGCCATCTGGAGCTGCCACTTCCGTCACCTGCACTTACGGCCAAGCCCTGCATTCACCATAAATCTGGACGGAATCTGTGATGGCTTGTATAGGTAGGCGCGGTCCCCGTGTCTCAGATACAACCCGAGCGACGCCTCGCTGGTTAGACGGAACACGCCACGAATTAAAAAAAAAAAAAAAGTTTCAAATGGCTCTAAGCACTAGGGGACTTAACATCGGAGGTCATCAGTCCCCTAGACTTAGAACTACTTAAACCTAACTAACCTAAGGACGTCACACACATCCATGCCCGAGGCAGGATGCGATCCTGCGACCATAGCAGTAGCGTGGTTTCGGACTAAAGCGCCTAGAAGCGCTCGGCCACAGAGGCCGGCGCCACGAGTTCCTCTCTCGTGCCAGACCCTTCGTCTGAAATTAGCTCTTACAAATTGCTTACTGAGCTATTTGCTACAGATCTTCCAGTTTCTGCGTCACCTACAGTTTTCCCTGCCTCTTGTACCACACAAGTTATTCCGCGTTGCCTTAACGCCTATCTTATCATGCAGTCAGGGTTTTTCACGCATTCATTTCCAATCTGTCTTACCCTCCCACTTAGTTTCCAGCATCCTTCCCAAACACCTCGTCTAAAATGCTTCGATTCTCATCATCTCCTGTTTTCTCACTGTCCATGATTGACTACCACACAATTCTGTGCTCCGAATGCACCGCCTATCCTCAGAGATCTTTCTATAATTTATGGAAAGTACAATTGCTTACCTTCCTGCTACCTTTATACTTTATGATGTGCAGATGATCTTATGACAAAAACGTGAATGCGCCGGTTACATTTTACGTTCAAAGCGAAAAATGATAGTCGACGCTCACGAGTTTATACATTCCGAGTCTAGCAGCCGTCTTGCCCACATCGTTCACAGCAAGGTCGCTTACCCTTCGCATGCGCATTTACGGAAGTGAGTTCGTTAAATTATTTGTCATGTCCACGATAGCAGTGTCAGATTTAGTCCTACGAACTATTCCCGCGTTTTGTAACACAGTGCCAGGAAGCCCGTCCAATTACGCGATAGCATGTCTTTGATCCGTTAAGAAAGCATAGAAAAACTGTGGAAGCTACCGAACATAGTGACTTTGTAAATAATCCGGCGGACTTTCCGGTAGTTATTCCTCAACGCAATGCCGTCCACTACCACGATTCCCACTACCAACAACATCACGGCCCACGCGTGTTCTCAGAACAACGTCACGACAACGTACAGCCAACTATGCAGCAGCTTTACTTCGTTCAAGACCCGAATAGTGTCAATTGTCAACAGTACTGCGCTCAGCTTTTCAACCACGCCAGGCAGCACTATCCATTCGACAGGTATACAACAGTAGTGACATCAGGCAGTACAGTATAACCTGTCAAATCAAAATCGCTTTGAAGTTATTGCAAAATTCTTGTGCCAGTGAAAGTGAACCTCCTGTCAATAAAAACCCTCCTCAACCACCTACAAAAATCAAGATCCCTCCCGTCTTTCTATACGAAACTAAAAATTGGAAAGCTACAGCAAAAGATCTACAAAGTATCCCTTCTCATCCGTACTTGGCTAGATCATGATGTGATGCTCAGCAGTACTTGACTGCATCATGACGTGATGCTACAAGCATTGCGACTGGAATCCCTGACGATTACAGGAAGCGTGTTAGTTTCTTGGAAGAGAACCAGGTCGAATTTCACTCTTGTGAAACTGATCAGACTAACAAACCGCTCAACGTAGTCATTACAGCACTACCAGTCACAACATCACAGGAGTAGACTGCTGTTGAATTAACTAACTAAGGATATCAAATAGGTTCTTTAGTACAAATGCATTCGCTAATGTGACAAACGTCCATATCCCTTGTTCTAAGTAATATATTACCTCCAAACGTTATGTAGTATGGCAGGTCTAACTGCAGAAGATTGCAGATCACACGGTCCCAAGCTTTGCCATAGGTGTCAAAAATGTATTCATTTATCGGTACGACGCAATGCGGAATCGTGTTCTGTAATGTCCGCTCAAAATCACCTAACTTCAGACTTTGAAAAACACACAAACACTCCAGCTTCTTGCATTAATTGTGGCGGAAGCCGTCCTGAGTCATACAAGCACAAGATGAAGAGAGAAAGAAAGTATATGAGGATATTGAAGGAATAAGTAAGTACAAGGATATGAAAATCTACTAGTGATGAGGAATGTGAATACCTTTTTAGGGGAAGGAGTAATACAGAGGGTTACAGTAGAATATTGGCTCGATAGTAGAAATGAGAGGTGAAAGACTAATTGAGTTCCACAATGAATTTTACCCGGTAATAGCCAAGAATCACAAGAGAGGAGGTATACTTGGAAAAAGCCGGGACGTACGGGAAGATTTCAGCTGGATTACTTCATTGTCAGGCAGAGATTCCGAAACCAGATACTAGATTTTAAGGTGCACCCTTGAGCATATATAGACTCAAATCACAATTTAATAATAATGAACAGTTGGCTGAAGCTCAAGAGACTAGTCAGGAGCAATCAACGCACAAAGAAGTGGGATACGGAAATACTAAGAAAAGAAGAAACGTCCTTGAAGTTCTCTCAGGTTGTAGATACTGTGATAATGAATAACCCAGTACACTGTACAGTTGAAGAGGTATGGACATCTCAAAAAAGTGCAAGCACAGAAGTTTCAGGCAAAAACATAGATACAAGGAAGATAACTACAAGGAAAGCATGGTAACAGGAGAAATACGAGGTGTGACAGTAAAGTAATGAGACTGATCTTCTTTGCAAGATGTAGCAACCCTGCAACCTTCCGTAGGCACAATATCTTTGACCTTGGTCTATAAGCTGCTTCTAGTCCAAGCGTCACATCGATGCAACTGCTCAGTCGTGAGTTGTGTTGTAATAAGTTAAACATGTTTGTGTCTCTCGTCACGGAAATGGAACTGCTTAATATTGCGCAACGGTATGCCATTTCTTTTTGAGTTAAATTGGGTGAAAACGCGACGACAACTTACGGTAAGCTTCAGAAGGCTTTTGGAAAGGAGGTTATGTCAAGAGCTCAAGTTTTTCGTTGGCATAAAACGTTTAGTGAAGGCAGAAAGAAGGTTGAAGATGAAGACCACAGTGGACGACCATCAACCTTACAGACGGATGTCAACTTAGCCAGGTTGCGTGAATTCATACGATCTGATCGAATATTATCTGTGGAAATGATTGCAGAAGAACAGAACATCAGTCGAGAAATGGTTCGTCTAATAATAACTGAGGATCTTGGTATGAGAAATGCGCCATCCCATACTGCTCTGTCAGTACAGCATTTTTAACCACAAAACAAATTTCGGTACTACCACAGCCACCTTATTCACCAGATATCGCTCCATGCGACTTTTTTCTGTTTCCAAGAGTCAAAACGGCGGTCAAGGGACACCATTTTCGAACAACACAAGATGTCCAAAAATCTGTGACGAGGGTCTTGGAGGATATTACAGAAGACGAGTTCCAGAAATGTTACAATCAATGCAGAAGCGCTGGAAAAAGTGTGTGCAATCAGAAGGGAACTACTTTGAAGGAGACAACACTAAACTTGACTAAAACGATAAGCAACATTTTTTTCACATCAGTCTCATTACTTTATTGTCTCACCTCGTATTTAAGTTGATCGACGGAAGAAAGAAGTACAAAAATGTTCACGAAAATTCAGCAATATAGAAATATAAGTCACTTAGTAATGAAATAAACAAGAACTGCATGGAAGATAAGGCGTGATGGCTCGATGAATAATGTGGAGAAATCGAAAAAGGACTGGCTCAGCATATAAAAAAGTCATAATAGCCTTCGGTGAAATTAAAAGTAAGGCTGCTAACATCAAGAGTGGAATGGGGGTCCACTTTGAAATGCAAAAGAGAGAGCAGATAGGCGGAATGAGTACACTGACGACCACTATGAGGGTTGGTTGGTTGGTTGTTTTGGGGAAGGAGACCAGACAGCGTGGTCATCGGTCTCATCGGATTAGGGAAGGAAGTCGGCCGTGCCCTTTCAGAGGAACCATCCCGGCATTTGCCTGGAGTGATTTAGGGAAATCACGGAAAACCAAAATCATGATGGCCGGACGCGGGATTGAACCGTCGACCTCCCGAATGCGAGTCCATTGTCTAACCACTGCGCCACATCGCTCGGTTCAGTATGAGGGGAACGACTTGTCTGATATGTTAGAGGAAGAAATGGGAGTCGTTAGGGAGGAGCTTAGCTATCCAGTATTGCAGTCAGAATTTAAAAGAGTTTTGGACGACTTAGGATCAAATAAGGAAGAAATGACAGGTAAAATTCCATCGGAATTTCTAAAATCATTGGGGTAACTGACAACAAGACGACTATTCACGTTGGTGTTTAGAAAGTGTGACACTGGAGATACATCATCAGACTTCCAGGAAAACGTCATCCACAGAATTCCGAAGACTGCAGGAGCCGCCAAGTGCGAGAATTACCGCACTATCAGGTTAACAGCTCACGCATCCAAGTTGCTGACTAGAGTAATATAGAAAAGAAAATTGAGCATCTGCTACATGAGCAGTTCGGCATTAGGAAAGATAAAGGCAGCAGAGAGGCAATTCTGACGTTGCGGTTGATAATGGAAGCAAGACTAAAGAAAAATCAAGACACGTTCAGAGGATATGCGACCCGGAAAAAGCGTTCGACAATGTAAATTGGTGAAACATGTTCGAAATTCTGAGAAAAGTAGGGGTAAACTGTAGAAAAAGACGCGTAATATCCAATATGTACAAGAGCCAAGAGGGAACAAAGGAGTGAAAGGCCAAGAACAAAGTGCTCGGATTAAAAAGGGTGTAAGGCAGGGGTGCAGTCTTTCGCCCCTACTGTTCAGTCTTTGCATCGAAGACGCAATGACTGAAAAAGGAAAGATTCGAGTCTGGGACTAAAATTCAGGGTGCAAGTATATCAACGGTAAGAATTTTGATGACGTTGCTGTTCCCAGTGAAAGTGAAAAAGAATTACTGAATCTGGCGAGCATAAATCGGAGAAAGGCATAAGTAATGAAACTTAGCGAAATGAAAACAGTGAGAAACTTGACATTAGAATTGGGGTTCACGAGGTAGACGAAGTTAAGAAATGCCTCTACCCAGACAGGAAAATAACCCATGACGGACGGAGCAAGGAGATCATTAAGACGAGACTACCACTTCCAAAACGGGGATTCCTTTCCAGTAAAAGTCTACTAGGATCAAACAATAGGTCTTAATTTGAGGAAGAAATGTTTGGACCATAGCATTGCATGGTAATGAAATACAGACAGTAGGAAAACCGGAGCTGAAGAGAATCGAGTATCTGAGATAGGTTGCTACAAAAGAATGTTGAAAATAAGGTGGACTGATAACGTAAACAATGAGGAAGTTCTCCGCAGTATCGATGAGGAAAGGAATGTAGGGGTAACACTGACAAGAAGAAGGGACAGGATGATAGGGCATCTGTTAAGACATCAGGGAATAACTTCCATGGCACTAGAGGGAGATGTAGAGGATAAAAACTGTAGAGGAAGACGGAGATTAGAATATATCCTGCAAGTAATTGAAGACGTAGGCTGCAAGTACTACTCTGAGATGAAAAGGTTGGCACAGGAGAGGAGGAATTCGTGGCCGGCCGCATTATAGAAGGTACACTCCTGGAAATTGAAATAAGAACACCGTGAATTCATTGTCCCAGGAAGGGGAAAGTTTATTGACACATTCCTGGGGTCAGATACATCACATGATCACACTGACAGAACCACAGGCACATAGACACAGGCAACAGAGCATGCACAATGTCGGCACTAGTACAGTGTATATCCACCTTTCGCAGCAATGCAGGCTGCTATTCTCCCATGGAGACGATCGTAGAGATGCTGGATGTAGTCCTGTGGAACGGCTTGCCATGCCATTTCCACCTGGCGCCTCAGTTGGACCAGCGTTCGTGCTGGACGTGCAGACCGCGTGAGACGACGCTTCATCCAGTCCCAAACATGCTCAATGGGGGACAGATCCGGAGATCTTGCTGGCCAGGGTAGTTGACTTACACCTTCTAGAGCACGTTGGGTGGCACGGGATACATGCGGACGTGCATTGTCCTGTTGGAACAGCAAGTTCCCTTGCCGGTCTAGGAATGGTAGAACGATGGGTTCGATGACGGTTTGGATGTACCGTGCACTATTCAGTGTCCCCTCGACGATCACCAGTGGTGTACGGCCAGTGTAGGAGATCGCTCCCCACACCATGATGCCGGGTGTTGGCCCTGTGTGCCTCGGTCGTATGCAGTCCTGATTGTGGCGCTCACCTGCACGGCGCCAAACACGCATATGACCATCATTGGCACCAAGGCAGAAGCGACTCTCATCGCTGAAGACGACACGTCTCCATTCGTCCCTCCATTCACGCCTGTCGCGACACCACTGGAGGCGGGCTGCACGATGTTGGGGCGTGAGCGGAAGACGGCCTAACGGTGTGCGGGACCGTAGCCCAGCTTCATGGAGACGGTTGCGAATGGTCCTCGCCGATACCCCAGGAGCAACAGTGTCCCTAATTTGCTGGGAAGTGGCGGTGCGGTCCCCTACGGCACTGCGTAGGATCCTACGGTCTTGGCGTGCATCCGTGCGTCGCTGCGGTCCGGTCCCAGGTCGACGGGCACGTGCACCTTCCGCCAACCACTGGCGACAACATCGATGTACTGTGGAGACCTCACGCCCCACGTGTTGAGCAATTCGGCGGTACGTCCACCCGGCCTCCCGCATGCCCACTATACGCCCTCGCTCAAAGTCCGTCAACTGCACATACGGTTCACGTCCACGCTGTCGCGGCGTGCTACCAGTGTTAATGACTGCGATGGAGCTCCGTATGCCACGGCAAACTGGCTGACACTGACGGCGGCGGTGCACAAATGCTGCGCAGCTAGCGCCATTCGACGGCCAACACCGCGGTTCCTGGTGTGTCCGCTGTGCCGTGCGTGTGATCATTGCTTGTACAGCCCTCTCGCAGTGTCCGGAGCAAGTATGGTGGGTCTGACACACTGGTGTCAATGTGTTCTTTTTTCCATTTCCAGGAGTGTAGAAGACTAATGACAGATGTTACGCGGTGCTATAACACAGAATGTCTCAGACAGACGTCTTAGGCATCAGATACTTAAGTTTCCACATGATACTTTAAAACAAGTGCTTGAATTTTTGGACAACCAGAGCATGGCACTTACAGCGCGGCATAAGTTCACAACCGCCCCGCGTCGAACATTCAGTTCACAGGGTAAAGTTCTGTCCGCAATATTTTAACTCTCACAAGCGGCTGGAATGCCCCTTGCCGCGACGTACAATGTTAGAACTGCGGCAGATGTGGTGACATTCGAAGAGTTTATATGCAAAAGGGCATTCAGGAAAAGCCAGGACATCGTTGCTCTAAAAATCAAGCTATGAATGTTAAACAGTGAAGTCAAAACTAGCTGACGAGAAATACAGTGTGAGACCACAGTCAGTGTCAAATTTCAAGAACTCGTCTTCTATTCACAGAGAGGCGGACAAGTTGTTTGTGTCACTAAAAATTTCCAAGCAGGACGTTGGTATGCAACTTGATACTTGACATCTGTCACTCTCTTAAATAGCCATACCTACGAACGGTTATGTCAGCCTAAAGTTTGTCAGGAACAAACAGTGTTGTCTGCAAACAATCACGACTATATCCCTGCCTTAATAAGTTGTAGCCTCTTTCCCACATTCAAGACAAAAACTGTTTCTTTTGTGGTTCTGTATGCAAAAGACAGTCCGAACATTTTCGGCATGGACGCCTTTGACCTGTATAGGTTACAATGTGTTGTCACAGAACACTTTTGTGCCTAATGGCAGTGCCTCATAGTTATGTATTGAGTTTCATGAACTCCTTCAGGACATGTTAACAACTTGGTGGCACATATAACATTAAAAACCAACGCCCAACCGAAGTTCTTTAGGGCACGGCCCGTTCCACAAGCTATTGAGGACAAAATAGCAAAATAGTTAGAACAGTGGCAAGATCAAGGGTTTGTTGAACCAGTTACGGCAAGGCGGCAAGGCGGTCCTCGCCAAACTGAACGGCAATTTACTCCTATGTGCTGACTTCAAGTCGACTGTCAAACTTGAAACAGTTGTAGATTCATATCCGTTGCCATCGCCAGAAGAACTAATGGACAGAGTAGGCGCTGGTCGGCACTTCTCAAAAATCGTCTTGTGGGATGTTTATCTTCAGATACCCTTGGACGAACAATCAAAGCAGTTTCTGCAGTCAACACGCATGTGGGCTTGTTCAAGTTTCTGCTGTTACCTTTCGCCAGTGCGTCAGCGCCGGCCATATTTCAACGTTAAGTGGAACATTTGACAGCGGAGGTACTGTCCTGCTCCAATTATCTGGACGATGTCAAGGTTTCCTACCGTAGGCCGAAAGAACAAGTGTCAAATTTGCGAGATCTTTCCGAAGTGCTTTCGTCTGCGGGTCTCCGATGTAACAATGACAAGTGTTCATTTCTTCCAGACAGAAATCGCCTATGTAGGACATGTGATAAACGTACAAGGCTTTCATCCATCACAACGTGTAAAAAACGTCCTTCCTGTGTTTTATTGGTGCTTTTATATATGACCAGACGGTATGCACTGTATAACCCTGTAATGTTCTTAAAATTTGTATATACTCTCGGTAGATTTTATGTATCACCAGACTGATGTGCTGTGTATTTGTAATTCCGAAGTTCTCATGAAATTTGCATTTGCTTTTCGATATGTCGTATATGTGACCAGGCAGATGTGCAATTGTGTAGGTCTGCAGCTTTCATAAGTTTTATATATGTTTACGTGATACAGTAATCTCTAGAATTATGTGCTGGCCCCAATGACGTAGTGTTACCACACACGAAAAGCCTGTTATGACGCGAGCTGTGACATTCATTGGCGCCTCTTCTGCTAGCGCCATCTCGCGACGCGGCCTGTAGTGTAAGAACAGAGCCGGAGTTGAGGTAGTACCTAGCTTGCGCTTGTATGTGATCAAGACACTTAACATTTATAATGTCATCTCTCTTGGACGCATATGTGCTACTTACAATTTTGTAAGGTCTGCGTGTTTTGATGTTGTAATCTGTATGAGTCCTAAGGTATGTAACTAAATTTATATGTATACATGTTATGTAAGTGGAGTCTAAGCCCACTTTTATAGTGTTTTCTGTCCTCCCAAGGCTTTAGTTTCGCCGGAAACGGTAATCATGGAATAAAAAGAATTCCTGCGATCTTTGCTACCAGTTTATTGTTTTACAGTTATTTTATTTGTTGAGGTGTTTTATGTTGTAATATTATTTGGACGAGATTTTGGTTTCTACTGTTGGCTTACAAGTAATGTACTGTTAACTAAACTCGTCGTTTGCGTAATATCTTGAGCGACGAAATCTTGATAAAGCGCTGTTACCGCGATTTAATCGCGAGTTCTTGGGTCTGTAAAGAATCGCGGTCTGATTGCAGGATCGTTTGCCATGTCTCCAGCATCTCCCCAAATGTACGTCAACGTAGATACCTGGAACACTTTAGATATTTACGAGGCGTTTGGCGTAATTGGCCGGGAGGCCTCTTCCGGGTCAGGTCCGGCCGCCTTGGTGCAGGTCTTATTACAGTCGACGCCACATTGGGCGACCTGCGCGCCAGATGGGGATGAAATGATTATGGAGACAGCACAACACCCAGTCCCTAACCGAAGAAAATCTCCGACCCAGCCGGAATCGAATCCGGGCCCGTACGACGGCAATCAGTCATGCTGACCACTTTTTTTTCGCAGGCAAGTGCTCTACCTTTTTTTTTTTTTTTTGGGAACAGGAGGGCAGGGTAAACAAACAATCTTTATTCGTATGTCCTAGCGATAAGAAAAGTATCGTGACAGCAAAAACAATTTGGAAACCATAAAATCAACGTAAAGGCCACCTTTTTTTTTTTTGTAACATGAATAAAGTAAATGACAATCTTAGTCACGGGCGGGAGTGAAAATAAAGTTATCATCTGAATCACAATCCCTGCAGCACACGGTGTCGCATCATAAATTCATAAATCTGGCAGAAAGCCATATAATCTTGACCAACCACTCAGCTATCGTGGCGGACAAAGAATAATTAATTTCGAGTCTCACCTATTAATCAGTTGAGATGTGCTCTTTTACTACTTCTGATACAATACAATATATCTTTAGAGCTGTAGTTGTTTGAAGATGAACTTAACGAGAGCAATGGTCAGAAGAACAATAATCAGAGCAATTAACGTTCCAGATAAAAACAAAAACTATACACGGTACAAATCAGACGTGATAGTATTCTTCATATCTCTCTGCAAGATGATACGTTCTTTGATTCCTACATGCATCGCACAGAGTCAAACAGTCATTTCAGTCATAAAATTGTTCATATTAAAGTGAAACATAACAGTCCATTGGACTGATCACTGTCAACACTGTAGCCGCGCGGATTAGCAGAGCGGTCTAAGGCGCTGCAGTCATGGACTGTGCGGTTGGTTCCGGCGGAGGTTCGAGTTCTCCCTCGGTCATGGGTGTGTGTGTTTGTCCTTAGGATAATTTAGGTTATGTAGTGTGTAAGCTTAGGGACTGATGACCTTAGCAGTTAAGTCCCGTAAGATTTCACACACATTTGAACTTTTTTTTTATCATCACTGTAGCATGCTCGCATTCCGTAAGACGAGGCGGGTAGGTCTGGAATTTTATCCACGATACTGGCGCAAAATCTGTTGATCGGGGACTTATTGCCACCAGCTCTGCTCCTCCTACCGAGGAGATATTGTCGGAGAACGTTCCTTCCACCAGCAGCATTCGCAGAGGCGATCGCTGTGTCGAATGCCACCGTCCGGGCGTGAGTTGGGAGCTCAGCTACAGGTTCTGCGATTTCGTAAATCCCGTAAGACGTCAACTTCGAAACAAACCCTTGTAATTTATCCAGCTATAGAACACGCACAAAAGAAAAGACCGGAGCTTCCTTTTACGAAACCTTGCTCCCTCAGTTGGGCTCGGCCAGGGAAACCTGCAGCGGGCGCGACGCCAAACTGTTGCCGACGGCTGTTGAGAAGGCTGGCGAGCGAGCCTTCTTCTTTAAACGGCGGCCGCCACCCCTCCAGCCGCAGCCGAGTACGCCCACCATCTCCCGCCAGACACTTCCGAGCGGGCGGGCGATCTCCCCCGCCTTCGCCGGGACGAAACGCGACCTTTCCCGAGAACTCCACACGCCGCCACCCAAAACAAATCCAAGGCAGTTGCAACGCCGTTTCGCATAGTCGGCAACTTCAGCCTCGGGCATTTCAACATGTACAACGTCTGCTGTTTCATTCCATCACTACAGCTCCCGTCATGAGCATTCAGCTATAAGTGTTGATTTCATTTAAAATACACTCCTAGAAATGGAAAAAAGAACACATTGACACCGGTGTGTCAGACTCACCATACTTGCTCCGGACACTGCGAGAGGGCTGTACAAGCAATGATCACACGCACGGCACAGCGGACACACCAGGAACCGCGGTGTTGGCCGTCGAATGGCGCTAGCTGCGCAGCATTTGTGCACCGCCGCCGTCAGTGTCAGCCAGTTTGCCGTGGCATACGGAGCTCCATCGCAGTCTTTAACACTGGTAGCACGCCGCGACAGCGTGGACGTGAACCGTATGTGCAGTTGACGGACTTTGAGCGAGGGCGTATAGTGGGCATGCGGGAGGCCGGGTGGACGTACTGCCGAATTGCTCAACACGTGGGGCGTGAGGTCTCCACAGTACATCGATGTTGTCGCCAGTGGTTGGCGGAAGGTGCACGTGCCCGTCGACCTGGGACCGGACCGCAGCGACGCACGGATGCACGCCAAGACCGTAGGATCCTACGCAGTGCCGTAGGAGACCGCACCGCCACTTCCCAGCAAATTAGGGACACTGTTGCTCCTGGGGTATCGGCGAGGACCATTCGCAACCGTCTCCATGAAGCTGGGCTACGGTCCCGCACACCGTTAGGCCGTCTTCCGCTCACGCCCCAACATCGTGCAGCCCGCCTCCAGTGGTGTCGCGACAGGCGTGAATGGAGGGACGAACGGAGACGTGTCGTCTTCAGCGATGAGAGTCGCTTCTGCCTTGGTGCCAATGATGGTCATATGCGTGTTTGGCGCCGTGCAGGTGAGCACCACAATCAGGACTGCATACGACCGAGGCACACAGGGCCAACACCCGGCATCATGGTGTGGGGAGCGATCTCCTACACTGGCCGTACACCACTGGTGATCGTCGAGGGGACACTGAATAGTGCACGGTACATCCAAACCGTCATCGAACCCATCGTTCTACCATTCCTAGACCGGCAAGGGAACTTGCTGTTCCAACAGGACAATGCACGTCCGCATGTATCCCGTGCCACCCAACGTGCTCTAGAAGGTGTAAGTCAACTACCCTGGCCAACAAGATCTCCGGATCTGTCCCCCATTGAGCATGTTTGGGACTGGATGAAGCGTCGTCTCACGCGGTCTGCACGTCCAGCACGAACGCTGGTCCAACTGAGGCGCCAGGTGGAAATGGCATGGCAAGCCGTTCCACAGGACTACATCCAGCATCTCTACGATCGTCTCCATGGGAGAATAGCAGCCTGCATTGCTGCGAAAGGTGGATATACACTGTACTAGTGCCGACATTGTGCATGCTCTGTTGCCTGTGTCTATGTGCTTGTGGTTCTGTCAGTGTGATCATGTGATGTATCTGACCCCAGCAATGTGTCAATAAAGTTTCCCCTTCCTGGGACAATGAATTCACGGTGTTCTTATTTCAATTTCCAGGAGTATATATACATATATATACATATATATATATATATATATATATATATATATATATATATATATATATATATATATATATATATATACAGGACTACATCCAGCATCACTACGATCATCTCCATGGGAGAATAGCAGCCTGCATTGCTACGAAAGGTGGATATACACTGTACTAGTGCCGACATTGTGCATGCTCTGTTGCCTGTGTCTATGTGCCTGTGGTTCTGTCAGTGTGATCATGTGATGTATCTGACCCCAGGAATGTGTCTATATATATATATAGTGACAATGGTCTTCGTTCAGTTCCTCCGCGCAGAGAGTTGAAGCGTCGACTTTGGAGAAGCAACACAAGGGAAATGTGACGCAGTCATGTCAGCTCTAAGATTTTACCTTGCATGACGATAGTCACGAAAGTATGTAGAATTTCCTAACTTACGGTTTGACTGTTACTAACTGGAACGAGAAGGAACAAACAATGGTGAGAAAAGGTCGTCTCCATTCTGACGGTGACGTAGTGGGATTCTCGGAAAGAACGTCGAGTGTTATCCTTCCCAATGACAGCCTCCACTGCCCAGCCATAGTTTGTAACTTTTTCACAGTCACCGTTGCATCGCACACAGTTTGCTATTGTTCCTTTTAATCCGAGATTAATCCTTTGCTTTACGTGGAAAAGAGAATCCATTCCTGCCTTCTTCGCCTTGCCACGGTTCGCGCGGCTGCTCCCGTCGGAGATTCCAGTCTTCCCTTGGGCATGGGTATGTGTGTTGTCGTTAGCGTAAGTTAGTTTAAGTTAGATTAAGTTGTGTGTAAGCCTAGGGACCGATTATCTTAGTAGTTTGGTCCCATAGAACTTACCACAAATTTCCAATTTCCTGCCTTCTTGTCTAAATGTTAGGCTCCTATTTCATGACAGCTTACACATCACAACATATACGCAGTTTTGTATACTGTTCTTGTCAGTTTAGTGCTAGTGTACCACTACACAGCAGATCACAAGCCTTTTCTTCGAGTACGGGCCAGGAATCTCCGGCCGTCGCAACCGATAGGTCAAGTCACATAGGTATACGCAACTACTCTTTCAGTAAAGCTCTGCCTGGACTGTAACTTCGAGAGGAGTTAAAAAAAATGCACCACAAAGAACTGTCAGAGTGGGGGGTGCCTCAAGACACTAACATCTACATGCGTCGCTTCCAGCACAGAAAACAATAAATGAAACAATCAAGCCAGGCTCATGTGCCGACAAGAGGACGTTCTCCAGGAGTGTATTCGCTAAACATCCAGCGGTGGTCAGCTAAGCTGAAGGTACTGGGGCTAGTTTACATAGGTAAGTTTTTGTCTTTTTCCTATTTTACTCTGTAATATTTACTGCTAATGTGACTAACGTTGGTGATACTGTTGCTCTCGCTATTAATTAACGATAAAAATATCACTTAAAATTGTATGCTGCATAAGTAAAAGAATTATGTACGGAAGCGTTGGAACTACACAGCTGGCCATTAAAATTGCTGCACCAAGAAGAAATGCAGATGATAAGCGGGTACTCATTGGACAAATATGTTATACTAGAATTGACATATGATTACATTTTCACGCAATTTGGATGCATAGATCCTGAGAAATCAGTACCCAGAACAACCTCCTCTGGCTGTAATAACCACCTTGATACGCCTGGGCATTGAGTCAAACAGAGCTTGGATGGCGTGTATAGGTACAGCTGCCCATGCAGCTTCAACACGATACCACAGTTCATCAAGAGTAGTGACTGGCGTATTGCGACGAGCCAGTTGCTCGGCCACCATTGACTAGACGTTTTCAATTGGTGAGAGATCTGGAGAATGTGCTGGCCAGGGCAGCAGCTGAACATTTTCTGTATTCAGAAAGGCCCGTACAGGACCTGCAACATGCAGTCGTGCATTATCCTGCTGAAATGTAGGGATCTAATGAAGGGTAGAGCCATGGGACGTAACACATCTGAAATGCAACGTCCACTGTTCAGAGAGATCTGGAGAATGTGCTGGCCAGGGCAGCAGCTGAACATTTTCTGTATTCAGAAAGGCCCGTACAGGACCTGCAACATGCAGTCGTGCATTATCCTGCTGAAATGTAGGGATCTAATGAAGGGTAGAGCCATGGGACGTAACACATCTGAAATGCAACGTCCACTGTTCAGAATACCGTCAATGCGAAGAAGAGGTGACCGAGATGTGTAACCAATGGCACCCCATACCATCATGCCGGGTGATACGCCAGTATGGCGATGAAGAAAACACGCTTCCAATGTGCGTTCACCGCGATGTCGCCAAACACGGATGCGACCATCATGATGCTGTAAACAGAACCTGGATTCATCCGAAAAAATTACGTTTTGCCATTCGTGCACCCAGGTGCGTCGTTGAGTACACCATCGCAGGCGCTCCTGTCTGTGATGCAGCGTCAAGGGTAACCGCAGCCATGGTCTTCGAGCTGATAGTCCATGCTGCTGCAAAGGTCGTCGAACTGTTCGTGCAGGTGGTTGTTGTCTTGCAAACGTCCCCATCTGTTGACTCAGGGATCGAGACGTGGTTGCACGATCCGTTACCGCCATGCGGATAAGATGCCTGTCATCTCGACTGCTAGTGATACGAGGCCGTTGGGATCCAGCACGGTGTTCCGTATTACCCTCCTGAACCCACAGATTCCATATTCTGCTGAAGGTCATTGGATCTCGACCAACGCAAGCAGCAATGTCGCGATATGATAAACCGCAATCGCGATAGGCTACAATCCGACCTTTATCAAAGTCGGAAATGTGATGGTATGCATTTATCCTCCTTACACGAGGCATCACTACAACGTTTCACCAGGCAACGCCGGTCAACTGCTGTTTGTGTTTGAGAAATCGGTTGGAAACTTTCCTCATGCCAGCATGTTGTACGTGTCGCCAGCGGCGCCAACATTGTGTGAATGCTCTGAAAAGCTAATCATTTGCATTTCACAGGATCATCTTTCTGTCAGTTAAATTTCGCGTCTGTAGCACGTCATCTTCGTGGTGTAGCAATTTTAATCGCCAATAGTGTATCATCATCTCAAGTCCGTCGTCCATGCAATAAGATGGACGTCAATAAACTTAAATATTTATGTAGACAGATTATCCGTTCCAGGAATCGAAGATGTTGACGATTTTCGTCTGTTATCGGCATTGATACTGAAAAGTGGTGCTACTGAAGATTAGATGGGTAGATCATTTCACTAATGAGGAGGTACTGAATACAACTACGGAGAAGAGAAATTTAATTTGTGGCACAACTTGACTAGAAGAAGGGATCGGTTGGTATGACAAGTTCTGAGGCATCAAGGGAGCACCAGTTTAGTATTGGGAGGGAAGCGTGGACGGTAAAAATCGTAAAGAGAGACAAAGAGAATTCAGAAAGATGTAGGTTGCAGCAGTTACTCAGAGATGAAGAGGCTTGCACAAGATAGAGTAGCATGGAGAGTTGCATCAAACCAGTCTTTGGACTGAAGACCACAACAACAACAGTAAGTACAAGACTTTTATTTCAGCGTGAGATGCTGAAAAATGTGATTTCCATGTCAAGCACCAACACTGAAATTAAATGAAATTAAAAAATATTGTACAAAGAAAAATTACATAAAAGAAACAAGTAAGTCTTCCTATTTCACGACTGCCAAAAAAGCATTTCGATCTCTCGCTTGGAACTGCTTCTCATTTTCACACAAGTTTTTGTACTTACATCAAATAGATGTAGGAATTTCTCACCATGTCAAAAAAATTTATATTTCACGATAGTGGAAATAAATAATTCATCAACATAGATTCCCATTTTCGGACCAGGATACGGCCAACCACTATACTCCAGCACAAGGAAATCATACAAATGATGCTACTCCGAACTACCTTTCCAAGTTGCATTAATGGTCGCCTTATTTGGAGTTGCTCAGGGTGGCCACTGTCGAGATCCTCATGGTCTGGACTCACCTTCGCTTTCGGAGTCTGTGCCTAAATCGAACCGCTAACCTCGGAATCAGCATAGCTAATTAAATCTGATGTGTCATCTATGGTTTCTATCATTTCAGGACGTTTTCCCTGTGAACGTTGGCTCTTCTCCCCCTCTTTTAAGACGAAGTGCTTATGCCTTTCTTGCCTAAAAGAAGCCTACTAAATGGAACTTTCCTGGAGAGAGTGTGTCGGTGGAAGACGACTTGGAAGTACTGTAACGAGGAGGCGGATTTGTTACAAAGTCTGAGCAGAATGTATCGCTCTCTCAGTCTTCCTGTTGTAATACCCTCATGGCAAACCTGCAACTAAAGTAACCAGAAGTTAATACCGTGTGCCAACATGCCCCTAAGATAACACATAAACATGTCACAACAGAACATTTTAGACAGTATGCAAGGCTCACTGTACCACATAATTTTGTGTAGAAATTCAGCACTTCAGGACAGAACTATTGTTGGCACATTCCATCCATCACGACTGTTTAAGCAGTTTCGACATATTAAAGAGATTTCTTGTGAAGCTAATAAATGCTGCTGTCGGTGAGCGAAGAATTAGCTGCACACCAAATACACTAGTAGCAAAAACATTGTGATCACTGAATGCCGCGTGGGGCATTGCGGACACGAAACTCGACAAGGAAACTACGTAAACGAGCCAGATATGAGTGTGGAATCGGTCCGGTGACGATACGGGCCGAAAATGGGGGAATGCACTGACATAAGGGCAGATTGTTGTGGCCCGGTGCCTGCGAACGAGCGTCTCAGGGACGGTGAGACTGGTCGATAGTTCGCGTGCTACTGTCGTGGGCAGCCGTGGAAAGTGGATGAAGGACTGTGACCTGCGAGAAAGCGACAGACAATTTGCTACACGCCCACGCCTCTCTACGGAACGTGAAGGCATGGGGCTTGTAAAGTAGGATAGGCGGCGATCTGTGGCAGGTCTGACGATGGGGTACAATGCTGTGGCAGGCGCAGTTGTTCCGGAGCACATCGTTCCTTGGACATTATTGTACGTGGACATTGTGTTCTTCGCAGCATTATAACGCTACGTGAACCCACTTCACTAAACGGCATTGTCAGTGTCGGTTGTAGTTAGCGTGGGATCAACACGATCAGTTGAATGTTTGTGTCCAGAAACTCCGTCATCCAGGCGAACGGCTCCTCGAAATGGGCACCGCGCCACTGACGGACAGTGTTACGCTATGGAGAACGTTTGCCAGTGCTTCTGTTATCGAAGCCGTAGTGACAGCTGTGCAGTGCGTGATTGTTGTGGACCACCATGGTGCCCGATGTCTTCCCACGGCGATGACGTGTTCCAGGAGCACAACTGTCCATGTCACAAGATCATAATCGCGTTACAGTGGTTTGAAGAGCATCACAACGAATACACGTTGATGTCTTGTCCACCGACTACGCCTTACGTGAAGCCGCCGTCGGGCGCTAACTCTGCGCCCACGAACCAACGGCGAGTAACATGCGCGAATTACGTAACCTGTGAGTATAGACATCTGGTGCCACCTCTGGAAACCCACCGAGGACTTTCAGACTCTCTACCACGCATCATTGCTGCTATATTGCGTTAGAAAGATGCATCAACACGGAGTCAAGCAGCAGACGATCACGACGTTTTGGTTCACCAGTGCAGACGGTGGGTTCACCTGTGCACCAGGCATCTACCATCTTGGCACTCTCAAATCTCGCCCACTACGAGGGGCAAAGCTGAAAGCTACTTAGTGTTTTGGGGTAAACCTATTTTATTTTTCGACATAATCTCCTTTTAGACTTATACACTTCGTCCAACGCTGTTCTAATTTGTTGATCCCTTCCGAATAATAGGAATTGTCAAAGTCTGCAAAATAGCTATTAGTTGCTGCAATCACCTCGTCGTTTGAATAAAATTTTGTCCCGCCAGGCATTTCTTCAAATTGGGGCACAAATAGTAGTCAGAGGGAGCCAATTCTGGAGAATAGGGATGATGTGAAATGAGTTGGAATTAATTTTGCGACCACAACTGTTGAGGTGTGTGCTGGTGTATTGTCGTGATGGAAAAGGACTTTTTGCGGTCCAATCGCCGGTGCTTTTCTTGCATCTCGGTTTTCAAACGGTCCAATAACGATGAACAATATTCACTTGTAATACTTTTATCCTTTTCTAGATAGTCTATAAGGATTATCGCTTGCGAATCACAAAAGACAGTCGCCATACCCTTCCCGGCCAAAGGACTGGTCTTCGCCTTTTTTATTGCAGATTCTCCGTTGGTAACCCATTGTTTAGGCTATTGCTTGGTCTCAAAATTATAGTAATGTATCCATTTTTCATCCATAGGGACGAAACTACGCTTAAAATCCTGCGGATTCTTCCTGAACAGCTGCAAACCCTCCTTGCAACACTTCACACGATTCCGTTTTTGGTCAAGCGTGAGCAATCGCGGAACCCATCTTGCGGATAGCTTTCTCATGTCCAAATGTTTGTACAAAATATTATGTACCCGTTCATTCGAGATTTCCACAGCACTAGCAATCTCACACACCTTAACTCTTCTGTCAGCCATCACCATATCATGGATTTTATCAATGATTTCTGGAGTTGTAACCTCCACAGGGTGTCCAGAACGTTCAGCATCACTTGTGCTCATATGGCCACTCCGAAAATTTTGAAACCACTTATAAACTGTTCTAATCGAAGGTGCAGAGTCACCGTAATGTTTATCAAGCTTCTCTTTAGTCTCCTGAGGCGTTTTGCTTATAATAAAGTAATGTTTAATCACCACACAAAATTCTTTTTCGTCCATTTTTTGACTGTCATCCGACTTCCTTGATTCACACGAATGCCAAACACATATAAATAGACCAATATGGCTCAAAGCAAAGATGCTAATAACTAAAAATGACCTCGATAAGTGCCTGGTGCCATTTATCGGATTTTGCTCGGACTTTCCAAACGCCCCTCGTATGCTCCAAAAGCTGTCACGCCAATAGACAGCACCAGCTGTGACGACGTGTTAGTCACGTGACATGCCAAACTGTTCTATTCAACTTTGGCGATAGAAACTCTTTCCCTCCATTATATGCTTCAAATAATTTGTTAACATTTTAAATTTTTTATACAAAAATCTCTTAATGCCTGGATTGCATTTACGTAAGACAGTTGAAATATGGTGACTGGGTAGTTTCAGTTGTAACAACCACTTTCAGACTTATTAAAAGCGGATTGTACACAAACTGCATGTGGCAGCAGTCATCATCATGCAGTAACTTGCATTTTTGTAGAAAGAAACATGAACAAGAAATTTTCCGCTAAAAGCAACAACAAAACTGAGCCAGGCCGTACACCATACTCGTAACAGTGCGAGGTGAAACAAACTGGCTGTATCCGTAAAATTATACCAGTCATTAACTTGCAGCTGAATGAAAGGCAAGTTCAATGAAAAAAAAAAACACTTTAATACAAAGGCACAAGAATCGGGAATGGTTTTACACACTGTGTAACCTCCCCCTCACTTATCGACCTTAATAACAGTGGAAAATTAAACCGCGTGTACCTAATGGAAATTTGGGAAAAGCAGTCGTCACCGAAGTTAATCTGTCGGTAAAGAGGGTGGAAAGGGTTACATCTAAATGAAAGGAAAAATGCCAATGAAACTGGTGGAAATTAATTTTGAAAAGGGGTAAAGTTAATAAAGAAAGTAAATGTGCGGCCGTTACGTTAACAATTAACTAGCGGTAATTAGATATTTGAGATTTGGGGGAAATTAGGTCGCCAGTCCTATGGACAATTACTATAGTAACTGAAAAAGAAAGGTTATTACACATATAATTAGCACTAGAAGCGTGGCAACTGAAGGTTGACACGTGTAGTGTGAAAACTGAAAGTTTGTCAGAAGTAATAAATTTCGCTACACTCTGACTTAATTTAGCAAAAGAATTAATAAAACCGGAAAATTGAAAGTTAATTTAGTGACTGAAGTTAATAGTGAGCTTTCTTTCTGAAGCACATTGAAATTCAGTAAAATACGGTTAGTCTTGGACTACCTCAACAATCATTTCAAAAGCTACTTGAATCTACGCAATTTAGAAATAAGAGATTTAACTTTGAACTTGTATTAAGTGATTCTGAACAATTAACAATAGTAAAATTTAGTATGTACCAAGCTGAGCTGCAGTCACAGGTAAGCTAAAATACGGTAACAAAACTCGCACTCTTAATTTGTGCTTGTGTAATCTAAATATTGTAGCCAGCTATGAATACCTTAACTGAACTTTGAAATTAAAGCAGTGAAATCGAATGATGCTGGCGTTTGAATTTCAACGACACTCGGGTTCATTCTGGAAAAGGAAGGGACCCTGCTTGGTAATGCAATTGGGACAATGAACAATAAAGGTTCATGCTAAGTTGCTGTAATTTTGTGACGCAACAATTTTAAAAGTTTGAAAAGCTGAGGTCTGCCATACAGTTCTAAAACTTTACGTGCTTCCAGTCTTCCTTGTTGGTTGATTGAAGGTTTGAAGCCGTCGATCGAGGAGGTGGCGACAGTCACTCATTGTCGGCCGTCGCTGTTGCAGAAGCTGGATGTCGGCGCGCCTTCTTCTCGACACGGTCACCAGACGAAACGGGCTCTTGATGTGCGCCAGCTAATGCTTCCCGTCCGCGACACCATGTCAGAAACTATCATCGCAAGTCGAGCGCAATTACATGCTGCCAAACCTCGAAAGCGCGGCAACTCGCGGGAGCTTCACACAACACACCTGCTCCACTGCACCACCCCAGCCAGACTCTCCCTCTGCCCGCGCTCCATGCGACAAAGTTAACACTACCAAAGATCCTAAACACTTTAGTTCTCCCCACGACCTATCGATGTATTCGTTCGATAGCATAGTTTTCCCTAGGCCAGACCCAGCGTATAAATACAAATAATATTCACAAAACAAACCAACATAAATGCATAAATATATAAATATATAATTGTTTTACTGTTTTATATATATATATATATATATATATATATATATATATATATATATATATATATATATATATATATATATATATACAAACAGTAAAACAATTAGAATATATAAAGAGACAGAAATGTCATATCTTCAAGTGACAAAATAAGGAAAAATCTATCGTACAATAGATGGAAATAGAAGGATATGCATTTCCGGCGATACAACTGGTTGACAACATCTTAGTCAATCATGAAATATGTCATGGCCATCGTTACATCACGTAATTCGTCGACGACGAAATGAACTGCTTGTATATCCAGTCGGACTGTCTTGACTACCCACATTCAGTGTCAAACCATAACTGCTAGGTTACTGTTGCTGTTAGCAGCAAAATTTCTTGTTCACGTTTCTTTCTACACAAATTTACGTCATTGCATGATAAATATAACTGCCAAATACAGTTTATGTTCAACCAGCATTTAATACACTATGTGGTCAAAAGCATCCGAACATCATCAAAAACATACATTTTTCATATGAGATACATTGTGTTGCCACCTACTGCAAGGTACGACCGCAGTAGTCATTAGACATCTTGAGAGAGCAGAATGGGGAGCTCCGCGGAACTCAAGGACTTCGAAGGTGGTCAGGTGACTGGGTGTCACTTGTGTCATACGTCTGCACGCGAGATTTCCGCACTCCTACACATCCATAGGACCACTGTTTCCAATGTGATAGTGAAGTGGAAACGTGAAGGGACATGTACATCACAAAAGCGTACAGGCCGACCTCGTCTGTTGACTGACAGAGGCCGCCGACAGTTGAAGAGGGTCGTAATGTGAAATAGGCAGACTTCTATCCAGACCATCACACAGGAATTCCAAACTGCATCAGGATTCACTGCAAGTAATATGACAGTTAGGAGGGAGGTGAGAAAAGTTGGACTTCATGGTCGAGCGGCTGCTCATAAGCCACACATCACGCCGGTAAATACCAAACGACGCCTCGATTGATGTAAGGAGCGTAAACATTGGACGACTGAACAGTGGAAAAACGTTGTGTAGACTGACGAATCACGGTACAGAGTGTGGCGATCCGATGGCAGGGTGTGGATATGGCGAATGCCCAGTGAACGTCATCTGCCTGCGTATGTAGTGCCAACAGTAAAATTCGGAGGTGGTGGTGTTATGGTGTGGTCGTGTTTTTCATGGAGGGGTCTTGCCCCCCTTGTTGTTTTGCGTGGCACTGTCACAGCACAGGCCTACATTGATGCTTTAAGCACCTTCTCCCTCCCCAGTGTTGAAGAGCAATTCGGGGATGGCGACTGCATCTCTCAACACAATCGAGCACCTGTTCATAAAGGATGGCCTGTGCCGGAGGTGTTACACGAGAATAACATATCTGGAATGGGCTGGCCTGCACAGAGTCCAGACCTGAATCCTATAGAACACCTCTGGGATGGAACGCCCACTTCGTGCCAGGCCTCACCGACCGACATCGATACCTTTCCTCAGTGCAGCACTCCGGGAAAAGGGACTGCCATTCCCCAAGAAACCTTCCAGCACCTGATCGAAAGTATGCCTGCGAGAGTGGAAACTGTCATCAAGACTAAGGGTGGGCCAACACCATACTGAATTCCAGCATTACCGTTGGAGGGCGCCACGAACTTGTAAGTCATTTTCAGTCAGCTGTCAGGATTCTTTTGATCGCATAGTGTATGCGCATGGTCTGAAGATGGTTATTATTTACAACCGAACTAGCTACTCACCATATTTCATTTGTGATATGGAAATCCGATCTAGGCATTGAACGATATTTGAAAAAAAAATTGACAAATTAGGTAAAGATCGCTTTTTCCATTCCTGATAATGTCAGGCAATATTTCCACTAGTTTCTCTCGATTCTGTCTTATGGCAATGCAGCTAAGGTCATGAACCTGTTTACGTACGTCTGCAGTAAGAATGTTGTATGAAGTGGACATCCAAAAGACTTGCAGATGCCTCTTGACGAACTTCGAGATACTCAGACACACTTGCCAATGTGTTGATCCCCGGCTAGCGCCTATGGCTAATAATAAGAACCAATTTACGAAGCCTGCAGAATTCAAAGAAACTGTATTAAGGTAAAAATACTGTCTACGTAGAGTTGTGTAACTGACTCCTGTACTTTAACGCTAATTTCTAAGGATTGTGTACTACTCACCGAATACGCCTGGTGTCAAATACAAATATGTGGCAGGAAGAGCACGCCCTACCACCAAAGCAGTTTATGTTTGCAGGTTGTGGCCTCTTTGCACACGCAGCAACTATACATCCTCGTCATAGGGCTAAATACTGTTAGGAAACAGCTAATTAAATCTAAAACAAAAACATATGGCAGAAGAAATGAGCGACAAGTTACAATAATTTATTGAAAGTGTATATATCCCAATTTTTTGGCTCAGGGTGTAATATCACATTAACACTTTTCGTGACTCTTCAGTTTTTCCTAGTGTATTAGCTGATCGAACAGTTCCCGGAAGCACTGCTGGTTTGTAATGCCCAGTAGACACAATATTTCGGCTGTCAGCCATGTCGGCATCATCAAGAGCGCTAACTAAGCTCTTGGAACCGGATGGCCG
Organism: Schistocerca cancellata; assembly: GCF_023864275.1. Classification (NCBI taxonomy): domain Eukaryota; kingdom Metazoa; phylum Arthropoda; class Insecta; order Orthoptera; family Acrididae; genus Schistocerca; species Schistocerca cancellata. The sequence goes on from NC_064628.1 coordinate 396,521,013, forward strand.
ACTTGTATTCCGTCCCCTGCGGTCCGACAGTGACGCACTGCGATAGCCTGGGTGTGGTCACTGCTTGGCCACCAGCACTTTGCGTTTGCCTAGTGTCTTTTAGTTACACCCAAGCATTACTCTATAGCCGCAGCCCCCGCCGATAAGATCGTCCCCATTCCGTTTTTGATGGCCTCTCCGACGACACTACCCCATTATTTCGAAGTCCCTGCTAAAATCCTGAAGCGTTCATACTCCATCGCACGAGTCTGAGACAAACAGTGCTCTGCGAGTGCTGATTTATTGGGATACGTTAGCTGAATGCGCCGCTAGTGTTCGCGGCATCGATCCTCGATCGTGCGAACTGTTTGTCCAATATACGACTTACCACACTGCACGGTATCTGATATATCCCGACCTTCCATAAAGCTAGCTCATCTTTGACGAAATAATGGCCGTGTTCTATCGGACAGTTCGCTTCTGTAGGCGGAAGGTCCCCAGGCTCGGTTCCCGGTACTGCCAGGGATTTTTCATTGCTGGGACGACCGGTAAATATGGGGAGAGCGGTGTGCTGACAACAGTGACGCCACTGGCAGAGGGAGACACGGCGGTCTGTCAGTACAGTTTGCTCTCCCTAGGGCCAGAGCGCGCAAGCTTTTCTAACGCTGTTGGATGAGCAGAAAACGGTTCTTCCTCTGAGCTTTCTCAACATGCGCCCGGTTTTCCGCAATAGCGTACCAGTGTGTGATACAAAGGCTGTGGATGCCTCTTTCTCTGTAGCTTCGTACTTCTTCACGTTTTGATGATGATGTTTGGTTTGTGGGGCGCTCAACTGCGATTGTCATCAGCGCCCGTACAAAATCCCAATGTTTACACATCCAGTTTTGTATACAGTTCAATCTAGCTACTGCACGAATGATGATGATGAAATGATGAGGACAACACAAACACCCAGTCCCCAGGCAGAGAAAATCCCCAACCCGGCCGGGAATCGAACTCGGGACCCTGTGATCCAGAGGCAGTGACTCTAGCCACTAGACCCCGAGCTGCGGACACCTCTCCACATGTTGTACTTCTGTGATAGGATGCAGAGACCACATACTTTACTATTCCGAGTTCGTTTCTTGGAGCACCGTTCTGAGGTGCCCCAGTTCCCAGAGAAGAGTCTGCACATCTAAGATGGTGCGCACATTGTGTTGTAGCGTTTTGAGCACCCCACTGCTGTGCACAGTTTGGTGGTAGCTGTCTTCGTGCAAGTACTGGTCGTGCTTTTCCCTCTCATACACTTCATGGCGCAGCTGCCATCCGCACTTCTGTTAACCGTGATGTCCTCTCTCCATAGTGAATCTGAACTGGAGTTCAGGCGTGCGACGGAGTCATTGAGTTTCTATCTTCTTTGGAGCTAGATGACGAACGTGTTTGATGTGCCGCAAGAAGCAAATGGGTTTTCCATTTGGATGACTTCACGGCGTCGCTTTCCTTTTCTCTTCTGCAGGCCGTTACTAAAGCAGCCCACTCTGTCTTTGCGGACCGGGAACGAAATATTGTGCCATGATGGATGATCGCATTGAACTTGAACAGCGAGGCGTAACTGCAACGTAAAAGATCATCATGGTAGTTACTGAGAAAAATGAACAAATACTTGTCTGCAGAGCTCTGTGATATCTATGGAATAATGAGAACACATTGGGAACTTATCTAGCACACGGTCAATGCAAATAACAGCCCACAATCTAGACACTGCCAAACTGTAGAGATCAGTTTTTCGTATCTATCTTTGTAATTATTCTAATTTTATTGCTTTTTTTATTTTTGTTGTAACTGTAACCATTTCAGCACATCTCTTACTTTAGATCATGGACGATCTATCGTGCAATTAAGATTGTCGCTTTTAGCTCATACCGAACGAATAATGGTTTCAACCCCTATATAAAGAATAATATACAGAAGAATGGAAAAGAAAACTGAGGATGTGTAAGATGACGATCAGTTTGGCTTTAGGAAAGGTAAAGGCACTAAAGAGGCATTTCTGATGTTGCGGTTGTTAATGGAGCTAGAATAAAGAAAAACCAAGACACGTTCATAGCATTTGTCAACCTGCAAAAAGCGTTCGACAATGTAAAATGATGCAAAATGCTACAAATTCTGAGAAAAATATGGATAAGCTACAGGCAGATGGTTCAAATGCCTCTGAGCACTATGCGACTTAACTTCTAAGGTTATCAGTCGCCTAGAACTTAGAACTACTTAAACATAACTAACCTAAGGACATCACATACATTCATGCCCGAGGCAGGATTCGAACCTGCGATCGTAGCGGTCACGCGGTACCAGACAGAAGCGCCTACAACCGCACGGCCACACCGGCCGGCCTACAGGCAGAGACGGGTAATATACAATATGTACAAGAGCCACGAGGGAATAATAAGAGTGGACGACCAAGAACGAAGTGCTCGGATTAAAAAGGGAGTAAGTCAGGCGTGTAGTCTTTCACCCCTAACGGTCAATCTGTACATCGAAGAAGTAATGCTGGAAATTAAAGAAAGGTTTAGGAGTGCAATTAAAATTCGAGGTGAAAGGATATCAATGATACGATTCGCTGATGACATCGCTATACTGAGTGAAAGTGAAGAAGAATTACATGATCTGCTCAATGGAATGAACAGCCTAATGAGTATAGAATATGGATTGAGTGTAAATCGAAGAAAAACGAAAGTAATGAGAAGTAGTAGAAATGAGAACAGCGTGAACCTTAACATCAGGATTGACGGTCACGAAGTAGATGAAGTTAAGGAATTCTGCTATCTACGCAGCAAAATAACCAATGACGGACGGAGCAAAGGAGACATCAAAAGCAGACTAGCAGGGGTAAAAAGGGCATTCCTGGCCAAGAGAAGTCTACTAGTATCAAACATAGGCCTTAATTTGAGGAAGGAATTTGTGAGAACGTACGTTTGGAGTACAGCATTGCATGGTAGTAAAATATGGACTACTGGAAAACCGGAACAGAAGAGAATCGATGCATTTGAGGAGTGGTGTTACAGAAGAATGTTGAAAATTAGGTGGACTGAGAAGGTAAGGAATGAGGAGGTTCTGCATAGAAATGAAGAGGAAAGGAATATGTGGAAAACACTGACAAGGCAAAGGGACCGGGTGAAAGGACATCTGATAAGACATCTGGGAATGACTTTCACGGTACTCGAGGGAGCTGTGGAGGGCAACAGCTGCAGAGGAAGACAGAAACTGGAATACATCCAGCAAATAATTGAGGACGTAGGTTGCAACTGCTACTCGTAGATGAAGAGGTTGATACAGGAGAGGAATTCGTGGCGGGCCGCATCAAACCAGTCGGAGACTGATGACTCCAAAAACAGCCCTATGTACTAGCGTAATGGAAAATGTTAGTTGTACCTGCTGTGCACCGCGACCAAAATAGCAGTAAGCACACAAGCAAAGTATCAATGGAAAGGAGTTCAGGTTCTTTGGCGCGACAGCCGGCAGTATACTCAATGTCGTTGGACTAGACACAGGCACTTAGTTGCCTGTGTAGGGAGTTCCACGTACCTCGGAAGCGGTGTGTTTCGCGTCGCATGCGAACCAATACCAGGCAGGCAGCGTCCGGTCGCCGCGGATTCGTCTCTCGCGACTAGGTATAAAGTTCGGGAAAGTCGTTTCGCTATTTAGCGTTTCAGACAGCTGCTCACGCAGCTGTGCACAATCTGAAATTTAAACCTTACAGTGCATCGACGGGAAAATTCAGACACTGCTGTTAGACGTCAGTACTGCGACTGATTACTGTATCATTATTGTAGCCTGTGCGTGATGGACGGTTTGGTCCTGAAAGACTTTTTTTTGCGAAAAATTGCTGAATTTATCGAGGTATGTGAAGCTGTGAAAGAATCAACGTTTCCGTTCTGACAATCCTCAAAACTTGCGTGAATTGAAAACATAAGTGTGGTGTGCAATTAGTGCAACACTGGGGATTGTACCGATCTTTCTCGACCAAACCATAAAATTCGACAGATCTATGAACAATATATATTGTTACCTTTTACCAGAGAGGCAACGGCCTTGCCGCAGTGGCTACACCTGTTCCCGTGAGATCACCGAAGTTAAGCGCTGTCGGGCGTGGGCGGCACTTGAAGGGGTGACCATCCGGGCCGCCATGCGGTGTTGCCATTTTTCGGGGTGTACTCAGCCTCGTGATGCCAACTGAGGAGCTAGTCGACCGATAGTAGCGGCTCCGGTCAAAGAAAACCATCATAACGACCGGGAGAGCGGTGTGCTGACCACACGCCCCTCCTATCCGCATCCTCAGCTGAGGATGACACGGCGGTCGGATGGTCCCGATGGGCCACTTGTGGCCTCAAGACAGTTGTTGTTGTTGTTGTTGTGGTCTTCAGTCCTGAGACTGGTTTGATGCAGCTCTCCATGCTACTCTATCCAGTGCAAGCTTCTTCATCTCCCAGTACTTACTGCAACCTACATCCCTCTGAATCTGCTTAGTGTATTCATCTCTTGGTCTCCCTCTACGATTTTTACCCTCCACACTGCCCTCCAATGCTAAATTTGTGATCCCTTGATGCCTCAGAACATGTCCTACCAACCGGTCCCTTCTTCTTGTCAAGTTGTGCCACAAACTCCTATTCTCCCCAATTCTATTCAATACCTCCTCATTAGTTATGTGACCTACCCATCTAATTGTGCTTTTTTTATCAGGGAACCAGCAACTGATGAAAACACTTCCATTTACTCCATAAATGGTAATGCAAGAACATACACCAATGGTTCACATATGACTGTTCTATTGTGTATGGGAAGCGCGCGGGGTGGCTGCGCGGTTTGAGACCCCATGTCACGGATTGCGCGGCTCCTCCCACCAGAGGTTCGAGTCCTCCCTCGGGCATGGGTGTGTGTGTGTCTTGTTCTTAGCATAAGTTAGTTAAAGTTACATTAAGTCTAGTTACCGATGACCTCAGCAGTTTGGTCTCTTAGGAATTCACAGGCACTTGAACATTTTTTGAGTATGGAAATTGTCCTCGCTAGTTGCAGCAATGACATCGAGCAGAGATATCTGAGCTGGTCAGTCGGTTCTGTGCCGTTCCTTTGGATCATTTCATCTCGAGTTTGTGCGTAGCTCTTGAAAGCTGTTGGTCACAATGTCAATTTTTAAAATTATTCTTCCTTACACGTATTCTGAACAGCAAGTATATTGCAGAAATGTTCTGTTCCAAGTGCTCGATTATTACTGTGTCTTTGACTAGTTGAGAAGGCAAGTTTGAGAAGAAAGAGATGCTTTCAAAACAGAAGTGCGAGCTAGTAGCAAGCTGTCACGGCCGCGTGGTCATGGCTTCTGCCTCATTTGAACGACACAAAGTGGTCTATTCTGTTTCGGCCTAGCTTTCAGGTTGGTCTTCCACGTGCACCTCTGGCCTTTTCTTCCAAGCTTTTGTTATGTGCGACTGATGTTGTTTCCCGATGTTCCTACTCATGAAACGAGTAATGAAAGTTTGGTGAGATTGCGGCTTGCATTTTCGCAGCTTGATGCACTCTTTTTCTAGGGTTTTCAGGTTTTTAATGTGCCTTTACTTGTGTTTAAACTTAACGTTCATTCTTCAGTGAGGCAGTCAGCTTTTTATGCAAATGGCACAGAAACAAGTTCTCATTAAACCAGCTGAATAGCGGGGGTGTTGAATACATCACACTCTCGTTTAGTTAAATGCGTCCAGGATTTCCTAATTTATCTAGAATTCTTCTTTGTTCAGTTCTTTCTGATGTTGTGGCTCTGCATGTTACGTGGAGCACACATGATTCTTTTTATCAGTGATTGTGCCTTGAGTAGAAGTAGTTACAAATTGAACTGAAGCTTCTATGATTCATGTACACTTCCATGTCATTGATGAATTCGTATTTAAAGAGACGACTACCTACGTGACGTTGCAAGCATTTCTCACTCTGGACGTAACTTGAAGTATGCACTCTCACCTGTATTCTGGTTTCCAGGGAACCTGATGGTATGATAATATCCGGTGAAGTCTGTTTGTACTAAGACGGTTGTTCAGACACTGCTTTAAATTTCTGTAATGAATCCTACAATTTTTATATTGTGTATTATGGAAATCAGCTTCTATGGAACTCGTACATTCTTGATGCTAGGTGGTAGTGTCAATTGCTCTGAGCATAATGATAGATTATGTATAGGTTCTGGATACTCAAGGTCTACTTCCAAAATGTAATCTATAGCCGAATCATCTGGTATGCTCATTAAATCCAAATTGTCGACAGACAGACATGCAAAATCGAAGAATAGAAAGTGTCTCACCATTGCTCATCTATAGATGGGTCGGTATATATAATAGAAGATTATTCGCTATTTTCATTAAAACCACCAACGAACCTATTGCTTGCAACATGATATCTATGTGAGCAGTGAACATTGAACAATACCATTTCTGACACCACCTCAAGAAATGACAGTTTTTCTGTTTTCGTGATGAACCGCAATTTTACATCAGAAAATCATCACTCATTAAACTGGGTGATGTCCAATAATGGACTGTATCCAGTTCTTACGTTTTGAGTCAGTGTGCGTGGAAATTTTCAAAGGCCCTGTACATCTTAACAGATACATCTTCATTGTTTTTGTAAGATATCTGCACATGCTTCGTTGCTAGGACATGACATTTTGCAAATTTTAATGCATCCAAACAAGGATAATAATTAGAGGTGTAGCTCACATCGCCATTTGTTGGGTACAGCCGAGCTATTATTTACCATTTTAAGTAATAATTATTCTTTGAGTCAACATTTACCATGTCCTGCTTGTTTGCATTCACTTATGCACTTTTCAGTGCGTTCCTGAAAAAAGGATTTATTTATATTTATTTTAACAATCAAGTGGAATCGTAGAGTTGGAAAGTTTTCATTTTCTTTTTTTGCAAAAAAGTCGTTCTCTAACAGTTGTCCCACCATTCAGTGATGTCATCAGACAGCGACATAAATGCGTCCTTGCTGTTCACATGTATTTCTCTAACGTCCCCAGTACAAATTTACAGATAAATGAGATATTAATCTTAAGGGGCTGATTGAATTCGCGTACGCTGTTTGTGAAAAGTCAAAAACAAGCCCCAAGAAAATGTTCGCGATCCTAAAACCACCATGCTTAGCTATCATACCAATTATCATCACCGATTCTAACCCGCTTTGCAGATCGTTCACCCAGTGTTTATCAGTATATACTATTACTTAGATGACGGATCTAATTATATTACCTCCTGTTCTTCGCCAACAGCTTCCAAATGGAATGGTCACAGTATTCTGGTATTTCGTGGTTATATCCCTTTCCACCCGAACCCACACGATCGTGCGGGTGCGGTTTTTATTTTTTTGCGACAAACTGAATCTCTTGCCTTGCTACCAACCGACCTCCAGCGATCGTGCAGGTTGTGCGCTACGCGTTTCTCATGTTTATGTTGTCATTCGGCGCCAACAGATTGCAGCACATGTTGTTTAAGTTGATCGAGAAGTGAGCATTATGCTCGCGCCTGATTAGTAGCTCATAATTAAGTTAAATTGAATTGTTTTGGCGATTTTCTGGATCTGGTTATTTGTAAAAGTGTGTACAACGTTGTGATATTGATAATTATTCGTAACTTCATATCTTTGCACAGTAATTGTGCGTTAAATTTGTACTAGCACGATTGTGCGGGTTAGGTGTTCACTGTGTAACTTCATCCTCGAGTGGGTGTTGTTGATTGTGTCATTGGCCTCCATATATCACTGCTTTTCATACAGTTTCGAATGGGAAAGTTTTTATGCACATTCCCGTTATTGTATGCAAATTTATCAGACAATCAAATCTGTTCTGTATTAGAGGATTCGGATTTGAGTGGCATTTCGTCAGACGAAGACGACGAATTTGTTCCTTCTCCTTCAAATATTCAGCAGGCAGACGACTCGTCTGATGATGATTTGAGTGCCGAAGAAGTTCCTGAAGAGCGCTGGAGTTCACGCAGTGTCACAGAAGGTGTCAGACCACTGCTTTTTCGGAGATCAAATTTTGTTCAGAAGTTTCATCCACCAAACATTAATTACAGTGCTGTTGAGGTCAGTGACAAAGAGGTGCGATCTGAGTTACCTATTTCGTGTATCATTCCCATTTTCTTACTAAAACATCTTCTTTTTAATTCTAGAGTCCTTCACCAATTGGAACTCCTGCTGAATATTTCTGTTAATATTTCAGTGAAAAGTGTTTTGAAGAGGCAGTGAAATATACAAACATGTATAGTGTTGCAAAGACAGGGAAATCCCTAGGGACTACAGCTCATGAACTGAAGGTGTTTTTTGGGATAAATTTAATGATGGGGCGCATGAGGTATCCTAGGCTATCCATGTACTGGAAGAAATCCATTTCTTTATCAACTATTAGTGACACTATGTCTAGAGACCGGTTCCTTGCGCTCAGGAATAATGTGCACTTTGTTGGTACTATAAAACCACCTGAAGAGGCTAAAACTAATAGACTGTGGAAATTTCAGCCAATGATCGACACAGTAAGAAGAAGATGTCACAGTTTGCCTCCTAGCTTAAACTACTACAGTATTGAGAGCTGAAGAGTTTGAAACACCGTTAGATGATACGTTAAGCACCTCCACAAAGGCAAAAGTTTACAAACCCCATCCGAAACCAGGTTTGGACAGGTGATACGATGGGTATGATCAATGGCCGACAGTGGATGATATTTTGTCACCACGAACATGTCAGTATGAGCGCTGCAGTTCCAGAACAAAGACAAAGTGCATAAAGTTCAATCAGTACTTATGACTTGCAAAAGGAAAGGATTGTTTCAAATTATTTCACGAAAAGTGAAGAAGTCAGAACCATGACTCTGTGTTACAAAATAAATAAATAAAAATTATTATTATTCTTTTTGCCACAGAATATGATTTGCAATCTATGTAATATTTTTATAATAACTAATAAATAAAAGTAATGAAAGAATAATTTTTTATTCGTAACTGTTCCTTAGGTAACTTATAATATCAAACAAATAGCAGGAAGTCAGAGAATAATTTTGGTGAAATAAAACCTGACCCTCACGATTGTGCTAGTTGTTTTCCCGTTACATTTTTTATGGAAGAGTTTTTTATTATTTTTCCAAGTGTCTACTATGCCCAAGTATACAGAGAATTCAACTTTATTCACCATTTTTTTTTAAAAAAAAGGTGTTCAGGGTGGAAAGGACTATTTTGTAGCTGCAAAAAGAAGGCTTAAATTTTACGTTTTGAAGCTGAATAAAGTCATGAAGGTGTCCATGAAAAGTCTCTCAATAAGAAAAGCACACATGACAAGTGACTGTGCCAGCAACGAAATCTAAGACTTAACTACTGATTGCTGCCATGCTTGTAATGTCTATCTTCCTGCTTAGATAGATCGGTCGAAAATTGTTGATATCTGCTCGTGTACGTACAAGAAATTGTTGGCACAATCTCCAAGAGTATCATATTTCGCTGTCGTCTTAAATGCGTGTGCGAGAAACTGTGTGACTCGGCACCTATGAGGCGTGTGACACAAGTATTTTGGACACTGATAACGAAATTAGGGTGCTGCTGGCGTGCTTTTAAGATCTAAGCGAGATGGCACGTACATCCTGTTCTTTGGATACTTACCAGGTCTTCCTGATAGTATCAATACATTGAGATGCTTACGACATTTAACTTTTGAATGACGCAACCAGCCACAAATACTTTTTGAATTTTTTTTATTTTACTACCATAACCGGTTTTGGGCTACGACGCCCATCATCAGGTGGCTAACATTTTTCGTTACATACATGTTTTGGTTAACAGCATGTCGTCTGCTCCACACCGCGCAAGAATATTTGAATATTTAGTGCCAATTTATCAGTTGTTTCATTAACAGAAATACGCTAAAGTGCTTGCAAAATGGTCGTGTTCCCTTACATATGAAGGACTTATTTCAACAGTGGTACAAGTCCATTTTTGTTCATATTGAGATACAGAGTTAAATGAGCGCAGAGAAATCTGCAGTTGAGATACCAGAAATATTCAAGCATATGGCTTCTTGCTAGAGATTAACCTTTCTTTCTGTTTGTTTGGATCATTAATTTCAGAAGCATTATAGGTAGAAAAATGGAGGTAATGGACTTGTACCACTATTGAAATAACCCCTTCCATGTTGCAATAGATGGTGGTTCGTTTTGTTGTAGTTCATGTGGTTTTCAAGCTCGATGTATATGTTCTTGAATTCCACAGCAACACACATTTTGTAAATAAGTTTTATTGGGGCGCACTTCACATTATTCTTAAAATGCATGTTGAGTATCGTACATGTGTTATACACTTGATGATTTTCTTTACGATGAAAATATTATCATTAAGCAAAGATACAAAGATAGCATTCATTAAACATCGACAGAGGATATAAAAAAAGACGATGTGTGGGATGTGGAAACTGTAACACATTAATAACAGAAAAATATTTACACCTTAAGCAGACTTATTTTTAAAAGACAGTAGAATAAATTGGTTTTACTAGTATTTTTTTAATACTATCAGTGGTAATTATTAAAGAAATACTTCAAAGCCAACCGATTGCATATTGTAAAGAAGACATAAATGTACACAAATTAACATATACAGATATTTGGATATCACTACAGTTCATAAGCTAACTAAAGGAAATACAAAATTAAAAATTTGGAGAGTGGGCTGATGGGGACGAATTTGATCATCATGGTAGTTTATATTTACACAGTAACATATTGGTATCCCAAACTGCTGTGGTGTGACTATTAGGCGTGGAATTTCTGATAACAGCATAAGGAAATTACTTAGAAAATGTTTATTGGCAGCTCCAGCTGTTCAAATAGAATGTATTGGAGTGAGCTGTGGGTATGAATATATATTTCTAGTTCTGTAAGAGGACAATTTTCTTGCCTTTGTTAGTGGTATATAATATCTGTAAGTTGTAATTAATGTCAGAAGCAGAGTGTACGTATTGGTTCACCGGAGTGGCTATTGCGGATTTACTTAAATTTTTTAGTCTAAAGGCATCCAGGTGTTCTCGACACCTTATACGCAACTTCCGCCGCTTTGTCCAAGATAAAAGTTGAGGAAATTGTCACAAATAATGTTGTAAACTCTTGATTTAACTTCCGCCCCTTTATCCAAGATAAAAGTTGAGGAAATTATCACAAATAATGTTGTAAACTCTTGATTTTTCTAGGCATAGGCTGGTGGTTTTGATGCTGTGGATAATGTTATGTTGCACAGTGCTATTGGTGCGGAAACTTATTGCAACTCTTGTCTTTCGGAAAAGACTGGCAATTTGGTAAGAGTTTGTGCCTAAGAAACGAATGTATGCAAATCTTTCCTTTTCTGCTGTTGGTTTTGAATATACTTCAGGTGATTTACTATCTTTAATTTTATTGTATAGATGGTCAATTATTTGTGGTTTATAGCCATATTTTTTCGATACATTTCGATTTTGACGTTCCCTTAAAGCTAGAAGACAGAAAAAAACTAAATGCTCTCAAGGTGATGCGATCCTACTGCGGTGGCTTGCTAACTAATGCATAGCCTTCACATACGCCTTTATCATTAGCGACCATTAGTCTGGTACACCGGCCAGTGTGAAGGGGTCTTTAGGAAAATACTGAGCCTGGTTGTTCTCCGGCAAATAATCAACTGTTTGACGCGCTACCTGACAGCTGGTATTGTCTCGATGAAGAATGAAGGTTAAGGATGGAAGGAAGAATATGTTTTGGCTACAAATGTTAGAGGATGGAACTATACGATGTTCAGTCACTGATACATGACGCACAAATGTTATGAAAAACGTTATCTCAAGTTGCCATTAGTGCGCCTACATGGGAACAAGATGTCGTTATGGACACTATTCCTCTGGCCTCGACAATCGTATATACTTTTACCCCACTTCGAAAGAGATCGCATCTTTTACATATCGAGTGCCAATGTCGATTCTATAGGGGCGTACTGTAAGGCGTATTCAGTCGCTTTTTCTATGGTTCTGCGTGTCTCGTGACGACATAGCACGTGTGAATGGCAAACGCTGCGCAAATGCTCATCTGGCTCACGAGAGCTGCACCACGTGAATGCTTCTGGTGAAAGAGAGCTGGCGAAATACGTGCGAACCCATCGGTTCAGAATTCAGTTTTATCCCTTTTTTTATGTCTCCAGCGTCTGCGGCTTGGAAACGTAGGAGACAGACAAAACATTCGAACAGCCACCTGATCGCAAACTTTCCGAACAATTCGGCGCGCAAGCGGTCCGCCTATGCCCGCGGCGCTTCACGTATAGGAGGCGGGCTGATACACCTATATATCGCCGTTGTGTCACTGATGATGCTTTCCCCACGCAGAAGTGCCTTTTGTCTGGCTTCTGTATCCTGATAATACACCAGCAAATACGCAACGTTCAGCAGACTCCCGAATTCCTCAGAATACTGCCAAACTCGACGCGGATCCTCGTCCCAGTGAGGGGAGCAGAATGGCTCTCACTGTTTTTTATCGGTGTCTTGGACACGTCTTCATAAATATCTTTCTAAAAAATTGGCACCTTTGTCGTTTGTTGTTGTACGTCGTTTTAAAATTTAACTACTACAGTTTGAGCTTTACGCACGTCTCATCCAAGAGAATAGCCCACAACTTTACTCTTGGAAATGATGAAACAAGAATACGTTACCACTTACCTTGAGCCGACAGGCACCTTTTCAGCAGTCGAGAATCAAAATTACACTACTTATTCCGCTTAAGACGGTTTACCAGCGTGTTTTGCTGTCAGCATAGAAACCGGCCATCAGCTTGTAACACCTATTTTCGACTATTTTTATATCTGTATCGATATTTCTATGTCATTTTGTAGTATTGCTTACGTGTAATGTTGCATCTGTCATGGATAATCTTTGACTGTGTATACATGTTTCAATTATGTGAAACTTTTAATCGATATTGTTTAAATTATGCTTCTGAATTAAAATAACTACTGAAATGATTGTTATATAATGTACTGCAAACGGCTTGCTCCCTAGTCAGGGAACGTAGTGTTGAATGTAAAAGATGTGGGGAAGCCCCGCAGCTACGGAAGTAGCCTGGTGGAGTGGCAAAGGTGTGGTTGGCGCGCAAGTGGCAACTCGTCCTTTGTGACGGGTAAGGAGTTTGAGTTCGTATGAGCAGTGCTGTGGTTAACACCTCGCTAGCAGCAGAGGATCACAGTGGCTCATATTCCTAGAGTTTTGAGGCCAGAAGAGCTTAAGGACAGTATTTATGGGCCTCGGGTGGTGAATTTGGTGATACCACTATCGTGCCACGGTTTTTGGTCTTATAAAAATATTATTTCGAGGCCAAGAAGATCAGTGATAGGGCGAGGCCAACGGTACTGTGATGACTGCATCGCCGCCAGGTTAACAGCCACTGCAAATTGCGCCATGAGTGCCACCAGCCTTCCACTAAATTGTTTATATTTGGCACTCTGTCAATGGAGCAGGTATTTGTGAAATTTGATTGATTTTATAATAATAATCGTGGAGTTGCTAAAAACTCTATCTTACACACGTGATTGTCCCAAATCACGAACCTGGACAGGAATCCTATCCTAGTGAATTTAATTCCGAGTGTCCTAATTTATTATGAGAATGTGGTTGAACTTGTGTTTAATGCTGTGTTGTCATTTGCACAGCCAATTATATTTATGAGTAGGTCAAAAGACTGCTTATGAAAGCACATTTGTTATTTAAAGAGTTACAGTTTGTTGTGCTTTACTTAACTAATAATTAATGATAAGAATACTTACCTTTTCTCATATGTACTGGTGTGGTTTGTAAAGAACATGGTTCCTCAAACTATGAAAGTTTAAGGTTCCTCATATACTAGGCTAGTTAGTTAATAAAGAAATACAAAGGCTTCTTCAGAGTCAGTATAGTTAGATCCGCATTCTCTTTAGTTGCTTCAAGCCGCTTTAAGAAAGAACTATCTGTTCTAACGCACATTGGTTAATGCGTAGGCATAGAGACCCTGTACTAAGCAATGAAATAACAGAGTATGATCGTTACCAAAGTCCCTGATTTAAATTCAGAATCATTTCAAGCTTTTCCCTGTTCAGTATTGCTACTAGTTTCACGTGTGTCAGTAATTGGTTTTATAAACTGTTACACCTAGTTCATTCAACGTATGTGTTGTTGAGAGGCATATGTTGCTGTTTACTATATCACTGGCCATTTGCTTATCTGACTTACTAGTTAGTAGCACATTTATCTGCAAGGTTAGTTTACTGTGTTGTAGTAGAGACAGATGTAAAAAAGTGTTTTGTGTATGTGTGTCATGGAAGGTTAGGTCAGCCTTAGCACTGCCTCCTGCTTTATCATTTTGCTTGCCACAAGAATGCCTTATTAGGCTGGTCACCGTTTTTAATATGTGATGTTACAATTTACTTTTGTGCTGGGAGAACGTCTGTTCAAACCCACCGTTTACTATTGTTTATACTCTGCTGGAATGTTTCGGAAACGAATCTCTGGTTGATTTTTCTGTTTCCGTTAGGTTATCTCATGCTCGACTTTTTAAAATTTCCTCGCAGAGGTATAGCGTTAGCATAGATTGCCGTTTAAAGTGGTCGGTGGTACCATTACAAGCTGATAACGTTAAGCAAGCACCACGCACATGACGTTTCGTTGCTTACATATAAACGTTCCTGTTTCTACAACAGATAACAGAAAGACACGTTAATCCCCACTGGAGCATTAATCCCCACTGGAGCATAAAAGACGGCACCAACCACACTTCTCAAAGCATGCGGTTAATGTAGTGGATCGAAGCAGAACACAGAAACAACTCAGACTCTTGTGGTGCACTCCCAGTAGAACTCAGGCATCACACTGGCCAGGTTCCGCCGCTCTCCGGCACAATAAAAGAACCCCTGAGGCACGGACGCCTCCACCACAGAACCAAATGGCTCTGAGCACTATGGGACTTAACATCTGTGGTCATCAGTCCCCTAGAACTTAGAACTACTTAAACCTAACTAACCTAAGGACATCACATACATCCATGCCTGAGGCAGGATTCGAACCTGCGACCGTAGCAGTCGCGCGGTTCCGGACTGAAGCGCCTAGAACCGCTCGGCCAGCGCGGCCGGCACCACAGAACCTCCTTACGGGGAACCTCTCCCGTTGATGGCCCCCAGCTCACTATCAAAGTGCACGGACTGAGGGCTCTTACTAGATTTAGATCGAGTACGATCTCTGACTTTAGCCACATCGATACAACTACACAGCTGACTGACAGGTCCACTCGGCATGCACGTATCGGGACATCATGCTGACACCACCTCTGATAAGCGCCTACATTTGGCGTTTCTCCAGGTATGCCACATCCATATTGTGCTCGCATAATCTGTTGCCGGCATACTGGTCGGCAAAGATGAAGCGCAAAGATCGATAGTAGGCGCTGAAACAAGTGTGTCTATCATGAGAGAGGCCAGAGACACACCAACAAGTAACACGCCGCCAACGCCCTCTCGACATGTTGTATTTAGGCCGCCGCCACTGACCGGAGCGCCTCACTGTCTGTCAGCATCTGTCAGTCCACTCGCAGAGTGGGTATAGTTCTTTCCCGATTACGACAGTACATGGCGACCAGATTAGCGCCTATAGTCGGACTAGCAGTGAGACTAAATTTTGTAATAGCAAGATTACCGATATCGTCTACAAGAGGACTATTATTGAGGAGCATGTACCACAACACCTGGACTTCAAGTTAAGTAACCAGTACATGTAAGTAAGGAACCATGTTAATCCACGTGTTCATTTGTGTTGTAGAAACAGGATACCAGCCATCCATAACAACATCCTCTCCCTTGCTTCCCTGTGGTAAAAAACGCTACATAGATGGTGATCGCATTAAGTAGAACTGCCAAACTTCAGGGTTGTTGATTGCTATGTTTTAGCTTCAGTTCCAAATAGTCTCAGACTTTGATATAGGACCGAGATCGGCGATTTATCAGCCAATGGAGTTGCGAAAGAGTGCCTTAGTATTCGTCAAATCAGGAATGTATGTGCGCAGCCCTATGAATCCAACCTCAACTGTTAACACCTTGGAAGACTGGGGTCTCCGCGCCATACTCATCACAAAGATGTAGAGGAAAGGGCAACGTCTGGCCTACAAGACTGTTCAAGCAAACATCCTGGTAACCTAAATGAGTGGGCCAAAACCATGGTACGAAAAACACCGGCAGTACATCACAGTGCCGCCTCCAGCTAGATCTGCAGCGTCCACACAGTGCAGGTCAAAAAGCTCATCAAGCTGTTGATGCTCTTGACGCCTCACATCAGCTGAAAAAGAGTGAAATCGCTACTCGTTGGACGACACCACGCGCGAGCAGTCAGTTGCTGTCCAGTTTTTGTGCTGTTTGGCCCCCTGGAGACTTTTTTGAGGTACCCAACTCCAAACGCTCCCTGTGGCATTCACTGGAAAACTGACTGAGATTGGCCTGCGTTAACTGACAGCAGAAATTACTCTCAGGTTTGAAACCAACTATGACTGACAAGGCATAACATCTGTCTATGATCTCTGTGGGTTATTATCTTTGTATATCTTCTGTTCTTACACGGCTATGAATGGTACAGGACTCCTTGAAGCCACATTGGACAGTCCATGTTGATACACAAAACAATCGGGCAGCTTCATCCACCGTCTGCTCGTGGACATGTCCAGAAAATATAGCTCCTATCTTCCATTCAGTCATGTCTTCATGTGGACCCATATTACTGCGCTGACTGGATGCAAGTTGAAAGGTCTCTGTTGGATTCCTTTCATGTTAATTTCTTAAATCTGTCGTCGTTTACGGCATAAATTCCTCTTCTAAATTTACTGTGGTGTTTCTGACTATCTGGGAGGAGACTGAGTAGTGAAACTTATTACTTCTACACATAAACAAGAACGATCTGTCACATTACTACACTTTAAAACACAATTTATATGTAATTCATGTCACACAGTCTCAAACGGAACCTACATCCGCTTTCTTTTATATACTATATATGATAAGATACTGTCATCCCCCTTCCCTTCTGTGTGAGAGGATGAATGAGCAAATGTATTTCTAGTTGCATGCTTGATGGTAGCAGACAAGCCTGTCTGCTAGAGAACGGTAGGACCAACGTCAGAACAGGTAGCTACGCTTTCTAATAGCAGAGAGGTTTCTATTTTTAGTATGGTCCTGTCCATCCCTTGTCATGTTGGTATAGGAAGCTGCCTCTCTGGTCACTTCCGTTTGTATCTGTTAAGCACGCTTGGTAGGGGTCCTGGTCAGTCTGCCCGTGGCGAGCATCTGAAGTGATAAGATCTCTGGCTGAGCGCGTGTCTGCTAAGTCTGTAGGACAATGGATTTCTTAAGTTCAGCCTAACCGAAAATTTAATCACCTTTATTTCAGATTTAGCTCTAAAATATCTAAGGTTATCTTAAATTGCAACGCAGTGTAATTCGAGTGTGAAGTTCAGAATATCTTCCGGTAGTTGCTTTGTCACTTCTTTGCGAGTAAAGTGGAACCACGTGTTGATCAGTAACTCTAAGATCATCAATCTTAAATGCGAATGTGCGTGAGATTACAACGTCTCATCTTGACAATATTTTTCAATATAACAACTTTTCTTTGTGTTCAACCCACGGGGGTGCACTTTGTGAGACCAGTACCATGTGCTTATACAATTGTTTGACCCATCAGGTTAATAGTAAGACGACAGTAACCAGTTCGAGGTTCATCTTTTGTAAATTGCGTTTCGATGTAATTTATTTTAATTATCAAAATTATTGTGGAGTTACACTCTTTGAGTAAACCAAGTTGACCATGTGAAGCATGTGGTGTAAGCATCAAAGTAGCCCTCAGCTATTCTTTTCGGGAAGATTTCACATAGAGTTTGTATGAATTTAGTATACCAGTGTTTGGTAAATTCATGACGGACAGGACTGCGCTACGAACATAACTTCTTTGGGTGAAAATTGAAATGGGTGGTTGTGGTTAATTTCCTCTTGCATATGTTTCAATGTTCTTCGTGTGTTATTTTATGAATGCAGTGTTGTATGTAGTCTCCCAATCTTGGCTCCCTATTTGATGTATTCTGTAAGATTACAAACTCACATTTTCACAATCCTAAATAAGGCACCAGTTTAGTTATGAATCAAGTTTGATATGCTGAAATTTTAACGGAACAATGATCAATTTTAAAATAAATGTCCAAATATAAACTGATTTATTTCTTTTTATTTAAATTGTCTTTATATATATATATATATCACCAGTTATCGTAAGATGAGTACTAAAAGATTATAATTAATGTTAGTCTGGTTGGGAATTTGGTAAGCTAGACTGGAGATCTGATGAAACAGCTGCGCAGTAATGCAAGGTTAACTTCCTCAGATAGCTCACAGCTTTTAACCCACTTTTATGGTCTTGAATATCAGCACCACTTTCAGAACAAATTAATGCAACAACATTACAAAGTGGCTGCCATATACAAACAACTTCAATGGCTCCACTAAGTAAAGGGAGAAGTGTCTAAGTATGTTCAGTTTTATTCAGCTGTTTGAAAATCAAATAATGTAAGAGCTTTACTAGCACAGTCATTCATAATTTTCCAAAGGGGACATTTCATATGGCGACCCTGCCAGGATGCCTCACTGGAATCTTCTGATTTTTTCTTGTAATTTGAGTAATTAGCATGGTAATTGTTTATTGCTAGTGTGTAATTGTACAGGGAATTTCCTTTGTAGTTGTAGTTTTTCATTGTTGTACTGTAAAACAGTTGTAACATGCATGTAGATTTGCACCCAAGTATTTCGCAGCCACACTTCCAATTAATTGGATATTATTTTCAGTGCTATTTTAATGTGTTTTCTCATTTTGCTCTTCAAATTGTGCTTTTCTGTGTTGTAGTGTGAAATATTGTGACAATTATGGCATGCGAAAAACGTAATACTAGGCTCCAAAGTAAACTGAGAAATGACAGTGAAGACGAGAGTAGTGTGTTAGCACAACCATGTAATGAATTAACAGACATTCAAAGTAGTAGTTTGGTAATTGTGCATAGGTAAATGGACCAGGCTGCAAATAATGGAGTGGACAGTTAAACAATTAGTGCACAGAGAAGCATTGGTCAGCAACAGCTCGCTTCAGGAATCCGAAATGACAGGACAAAATTTTGCAATTGCTGTAGGTTCAGGTTTTGCATCATTACCCATTTCTCAATCAAGTCAAGACACATTTTCTGCTTTTCAAAATGCTAATGTTTCCTGTTATGCACTGCTGATAAGCACAAAGGAACAAGTTCCAGACACTAATACATTGTTATTGCAATTCATGAAACGAGTGGAACAAAATCAGGAAT
The DNA here is from genome assembly GCF_023864275.1 of Schistocerca cancellata. Classification (NCBI taxonomy): domain Eukaryota; kingdom Metazoa; phylum Arthropoda; class Insecta; order Orthoptera; family Acrididae; genus Schistocerca; species Schistocerca cancellata. The sequence goes on from NC_064628.1 coordinate 396,540,409, forward strand.
GAACACAGCAACAGCTACAAACGTTAGACAAAATTGAGCAACTGCTTCAACAAACATGTGAAGACATAACTGCTGAGTTACTTAAAATCGAATCGAAACGTCAAAAAGTCTGTAATAAAGTAAAAACACAAATTTGTGAGCATTATCTACCTATTTTTTCACATCATGAAAATGCATTACAGAATCACGAAGCAGCTATAAAAGAACTGCAAACTATTGTTCATGAAAATCATGACACCTTGCAAGCTAAAACTGACTCAGTTGCATCTACCGATTCGGTTACACAACTTGCATAAACTCAGGAATACTTAAAGGACACAGTAGATACTCTAAAACCTTTGTTCAAAAAACACACGGAGGAAATCAGTTCATTATCAGAGAAAGTAGTTGAACTTTTGGATCAGTTCATTAACTTATCTACAAAGGTAGATGATGATCTGAATGACACAAGACAAGTAGCCTTTACTGACACAGAAGAGTATGAACAAATTAGAAAATTCAAACAAAATCACAATCAAATTAATACGCAACACAAAATGGGAATACAAAATCAGTTGGCACAAGTAATTCAAGAATTGCATATTTCAGAGGACACTCACGCTCCAATACGGGAAGAGGCTTACAAATGTGGAACAGCCACAAAATAATAACACAGGGCATTTCGGAAATTATGAAAGAAATTGGCAAGGTGCACCGAGTCTCGAGATGGAACCTCCGACACGATGTAACAGTGATCGATATGCAACTTGCCGTTATGATGACTTTGACTATAAGCTGTTTATTACTACACGTAAATTCAAAACATTTAAGAATTCTGACAACAAGATTCATCCACAAGCGTGGCTTCTTCAATTCTCTCATTGTTTTCCTCCCAACTGGTCATTAGAGCACAGATTGGAATTTACGTGTGGCTACTTGGAAAATGAACCAGCTGTAAGAATGCATTTGGTCATTCGCGATTGTCACAGTGAAGGGCAATTTTATCATGCCTTCCTCTCAGCGTAATGGTCTCAAGCTACTCAAGATCACGTAAAACATAGCACCATAATGATGAAACATTTCGAACAATCTGAATTTTCCAGTCTCGTCAAATATTTTAAGACATGTTGCACAAGAATCAGTATCTGTCAAACCCATACAGCCCCTCAGAACTTATTCGCATTTGCTTAATCAAATCGCCTGAGCATTTGAGACATACTATTTTGGCAGGACGTTGCAAAGACGACATCGAAGGTTTTCAGGGACTTTTACAAGAATTAGAAATTGGCACAGACAGTCACAGGATGCAAAGACGAAAACAACCATTACAGGTCGCGTCCGTCACAATTCCATGACGACAGAAACAATAACTGGACACGACAAGGCTTTTCGTACAACGCAAATCGTGACCAAAACAGACACCACCCTTATGACAACCGTTGGCAGAGAAATAATAATTACAGGGGAAGATCACCTCTCCGTGGTAATGACTAACAGAGACAATCAGAGAAATAGACAATATGGGAACCAACATAATTATTATCAAGGGAGACAGAATAACTTAAGACGCAACGGTCCACCACACAGTTATGATTATGGGAGAAATTCTCCACCACGTGACTGACAAAAAAGAAATTACAGAAACTACCGACATGACGACAGACGATATAATCATAACAACAGACCTGAATTTCATCAGAACTGGCGGGATTCAAACAGGGCAGGGCCTTCTCGGCAAGGTGAATTTGTAGATGTTAGGTCTCCTAATCCCAATAATGATGGGCGCCAATAAAGAGGCAGTAGACAATGAGTCGCACCACCGGCAGCCACGTGCCACACTAACCTTGAGAAAAAATTGCAGTATTCTTTACCGACATATACCACATGATAATTGCGTTGAAGTTGAAACTCTGCATACTAGGAAGAGTAAAGGTTTACACCACATTTCACACGTAAAACCGTTTATTGAGACATGATCTACTTCTGAACTTAGTCTTTGCCATAAAACTTTTCACTTCACATTACTAGTATGCTTTGTCACACTTAGAAACTGTTAACATGCAACAATGTTTTGAGCTTAACTATCCAGTCAAGAACCTAGAGAACTTATTTAGACAGTAATTACGAATTCATTGTTAAAATGAACAGATGACACAGTGTTATAGTGTGTACATTCTTGCTTGTTCATTGCACAGTTATGTAACAACTATAAGGCTTACACATTTGGAACATATACTGCTAATGAGATTTTAATGCAACATTTTGGTTTACTTGAAAATACATTCTGGATTTAAAGTACTTTCTGTGAGATTAGAGATGACTTAATATTTGGTTTATTTGACAGCTGCATGGTTATATCACGTGCTTTTGCGCTGTATCTGTTTTATATCTGCACAGTTTGTCTGTATTTTTCTGGAAAGTAAAACATGTTTCACCAGTAACTTTTGTGGTATACTACAATGAGATTGGTATTTTTCGCAACACAACAATACATTACAGTACAGTACTTTCTTGGTCACGGTAATGTATGTAATAAATAAGACATATATACACATGGCATTACACTATTGTTTATGACAAGGTAAGTACATTGACTTTTATAGAACTTTGCTCATGGAGGACGATAACTACGACACGTGGCACATTTTTACCGTTAAGTAATGACAGAAATTATCTTACAGCAAGACTCACAGTTTAGCACTATAGGACATGCATCTGAGTGATTAATTTTTGTATTTAAAACATTTATTTTTAAAGATTTTTTAATTACAAAGATACAAAGAAGGTTTTAGGTGATACATTTCATTCGATTTCTGTAATCTGTAATATCTGAGGGTATAACTACATTTATCCTCAGGGGGTACACGATTACTTTGTGTACTAAGCGTGTGGTAAGCACTAGGAGCACTAGCTAATATGGTATTTGCTTATACAACTTTACACATCAGTACCATATTTCTCTAACACAGAATTACACAGCTATCTGATTATTCAGCAGAGAAACAAACATTTTTTTTACTATGTCACATTTATGAAATTGTATTTTGTCTGTACTTTGTAAACTGTTCATATATTTTTTGAACCATCGTGATACTATGAGATCTTTGAATGAGGCATTTGGTATGGGATCATGATTTTTGAAGTATGTTTGAGGTAGATGACAGTACTGAAATGAGCAGAGAATTTTTGTTAAGTTCTGCAATTATTGCTGAAAGCTACGACGTTTTTGAGATTTGACTGAGGTGTTATGATCTTATTTTTGCAACAACGATGTGTGTTATGCTGTTGAGATACGTTCATGATCAATAAGACGATGCTATATGAAGAATTTGATTATGTGTTTATATGTATATGAATAATGAGAAGAAGTTAGGGACACTGGTTTGTGAAAAAGGATGTTAGAAACCAAGAATCATACTTTAAGAGTTATGAAATGAGTGTATATGTGTGATTGTATCACAACACTACTATTCATGAGATTTTGTTTCTAGACATTTGTAATGTAAATTCTCAACCTTTGAAATTTTTATATATTTGAGACTGTCACTGTAGCAGAAACTGCTGTTGTAAATATTTCTGTAAGGAAGGCAAGTGACCTTGATGTAATGCATTGTGGGTGCCCAGCTGTATGACAGTCGCCTCGAAAAAAACCATTAGGTGGAGAAAAAAGAGGCCATTAAACTCGCTATTGACATTTATTTGTAGAAAGCATCGCAAATACTACACGCTCATACTTGAAGATATATGATTACACTTTGGAGCTCGTAATTTCTGATATTTACTGAAATGCCATATGGCTAGTGAATGATGTTTCATGTATATATGTGTATATATATATATATATATATCCTCATTTTGTTTAATATCTAGTTTCTAGTTGCCCTGCAGCATTGGTTAAAATAAAATTTATTCGATGTACTAGTATGGATTAAATAATAATTTTATGAACTACTTTCCTAAAAAAGGGAGCACAAATAGACATTTCCCTTCACAGGAGTTGCATACCAAATTTTTTCAGTGATTTGATAACTTGTTTGGTAGAGTAAGTTATTGTGATGCATCCCTCTAGTGTTAAGATATGACATGGGTATTAAGGTGTAAATAGACATTTCCTATGTTTACTGTAACTTTTTTCTGCTTGAGCTTTGTCATGTTTAGGTATTTGCTACTGCTGTTTGTCAGGCATTGTTCTACTGATTTTTAATTTGTATTAAGCCAGTTTTACTACTGATTTATTTTTCTTGTTGCTGTACATTGGCTCATATTAATTGTAATGTTGCATTTGCTTTGCTAATTTATATATACTGCTGCTTGCTTTGCCAATTTGCATTTTTTGTCATTGCTGTTTGTGTTGATTGTTTTGTGCTGCTGCCTTGCCTTATTCTCTAGTATATATATATATATATATATATATATATATATATATATATATATATATATATATATATGAGCTCAGTAGATTTAAGTTAGCTTAAGAGGGGTAGACTATATAAGAGAATGAGTTGTGATGAATTGGAAGAAATGCATTGAGAAGCTATAAGCCAAAGGTTTGGCCAAAAAACTAGTGTACAATGAAGAATAATTATTTTGAAAGAGGATATGAAAAAGAGTAGGGTTTAGGGACAACAGGTTTAGGTAAGATTTTCTTGGAAACAAATGATGAACTAAGGGAAATCTCCGAGAAGTAAAGAAAATTTTATTTGCAAATCAAATACTATAAATACTGCAGTAAAACAAACCCTGTCCTTTCCTTTTGTGTTATCCCGCTATGTGTTTGTATACCCTTGTGTATTTGTGTTCTTCCTGTCTTTAATTGTTTATCTGATAAGAGTTATGTTGTAGATTTTATTCTAATACTAAGTTACATTCACTATGATGAGGAATACCGTTATCCTCAAATATAATTTGCATTAATAACATGCTATTTACTTTTTAAAAATGTTTAGACATCATTTATTCTGTTCTGTTTTAATGCTCATGTGTGAAGTTAATGCTTCGAAAGCTATTCTCATCTTTTACTTATGTCATAATTCCTGTAACACAGATGCATATGTTTATTTCTATTCTTTTGTAAAGCCTGTATTATTACAAATGTTATCTGTATCATTATGTTCTTTAATGATGTCTTCTGCACCTTTGTAATTGTATTCTCATGGTCATAATATATGCACAATATGTGAGAAGTTAAAAAAAAGAAAAAGGGACTGTTAGTGCTCGCACATGTGTTGATAATTCAGCAAGGGACTGGTTAACTGCATTGCTGGGTTTAATGACATTTAAAAAAATTTTTTTGTGATTGCACAAGTGGTGGCTCATGGACATGCTATATTGTCCACAAGACTCTTCGATGGTGATTGTGCACCTGCACAGTCACAACAGATGGCTGCTGGCCATCTCTACAAGCACTACAGTGGATCTACACCTTTAATGGCCCACTAATACCACTATTTCTACAAGGACTGCAGTGGGTCTGCACCTCTGGTGGCCCACCAATACCATAATCTCTACCAGGACTACAGTGGGTCTGCTCTGTGATGACCTACCTACCAATAGTCTTCAAAACTTCGACTGACTCTGCTGTGGGTTTGCTCTGTTGTGTCCCATTACCTGTATGCACGTCAAGAGTCAGCACTGTCTTTCCATTGGAAGGACAACACTACTTTTTCAAGACTGCATGGAAATCCACTACTTCTGTATGCATTTTCTTTTACTGCTCAAACTTTGAGAAAAAAACTGCAATTGCTACTGTAATGAATGTTCAGGACTGTCTTTATGAGAACAATTTTTGCTTTTGACCAACATTTTATCAATAAGTGTGCGCATTTGATATATTTGCTATCGTTAATATAAAAAAAAATTATCAAATAATTATTGGGCACTGCCCAAAACAATTTGTAAAATTTTTTGTGGGGAGCATGGAGGCTATGAAAGTAGGCTGTTTAGGTTTTTATGTTGGTAACACCACGTAGCGCTCTGTATGAAAATCACTGACTGTGCTGTGTGCAGTCTGTGGTTGGCTGGCATTGTTGGAATATTCGCTACTGTAGTGTTGGGCAGTTGGATAGGAACAGCGCATAGCGTTGCGCAGTTGGAGGTGAGCTGCCAGCAGTGATGGATGTGGTGAGAGAAATGCCAGAGTTTTGAGAGATTGCTATGTGAGCACGGTCTGGACGTGTGTCTGCTAGAAAACAGAAATTTTTCAAAGATGGATGTCATGAACTGATTATATATATAGTGCTTTCAGTAATTAGAATCTTTTATTTAGCTGGCAGTATTGGTGCTCGCTGTATTGCAGTAGTTCGAGTAACGAAGATTTTTGTGAGGTAAATGATTCAGGAAAGGTATAGGTTATTGTTAGTAAGGGCCATTCTTTTGTAGGGATTATTGAAAGTCAGACTGCGTTGCGCTAAAAATATTGTGTTTCAGTTTAGTGATGATCAGAATAAGTAAAGAGAGAAATGTTTGAGTACGTTCAGTTTTGCTCAGCTGTTTGAAAATCAAATAACGTAAGAGGTTTACTAGCACAGTCATTCACAATTTTCGAAGGGGCTGTTTCAACATTACTGTGGCCTACTGCCTTTATTTATCTTATGTAGCACTAGGCCTTTTATAGATTTAGCTTCACCAAATTGAACTTTGTTCGTTACACCCTGTTTTCGTTTGTAGCAGATCTGGAAGATGACAGTAGCCGAAACCTATAATACTGAAGTGTAAAAGTTTTTGTATGATCAAGACGGACCTGTAAAATGAAGTGTCACAATATGATCACCACCTCATTTCCAGACATTATGTGTTCAATTGATAAAGATTGTATGTTGTTATTACCTTTTTTAAAAAAATAAACATGTGTTGCTAGTGCCTCGAAGGTATTAAAGAAGGTCCTTTAAGAACCTTCTACGTGGTTTAGTGCCACCAATCAGTAATGTTAACGTTTTTTTATTTGAGTAAAACAAATCATGATTTGGAATCAGGATCTAAGTGATCCTGTTGAATGCTCTAAGTATCAATGTATGTTCCTTAAATGATGTTAATAAATGTTTTGTAAGTCTACCGCCCAGTGGCTTTCCACTCAAGGATCACTGAGTCCAAGCTGTCCCACTCTAAAGGCTTTAAGAGGGTCGTTAATTCCAAAGTAATTCCATCTACCTTCAGCCATCCCGAGCCGCCCCCCTTTCCTACCAGTACCCTGCGACTGAGTAATTTTTTTCTCCGGTGCACTTACATTACAGAAATACAGAAATGTTTCTCTTACCCAGCCGCATTAAGTCACATTTATCCACATTTACAGCTAGCTTCCATTGACCATGACGGGTAGAAATGCTGTCGAAGTCTTCTACCGTTCACTCGACGACGACGCTTTTCCCGTACACAAAGCATCATCAGCAAACAGCTAGAGATTGCTGCTTTATCCGACTGGTCGTTCATGTACACGGAAAATAAGAGCGTCCAGTCGCATTCCCTGGGGAACTCCTAACTTTGTCTCTGACGAACACTCGCCTTCGCGAAGAACATACTGGATTCCGTGAATTAAAAAGTCCTCTCCCCTGTCACATAGTTGAGAAACTATTGAACTTTCCTTAAAAAATCACAGTGATGTACTGCTTTTAACGCTTTATGAAAATCAACGCATATAGAGTCTGCATGTCAGGAGCTTTTAAATCGAGCTCGTTACAGACGGAGCCGTGACTTGTAGTGAACAAGGAGGAGAATTAGAATCGGCTTTTGACGTCATTGAAAGAACCATATTGGCATTCGTTTGGAGTCATTGATCTCAATCAGACTGAATTTAAATCACTATCGCCGGAAAGGGCTTTTATCCCTGCTTCTCCTAAACACATCAACGATAGTTGTCATCTCGGCTCTTAAGTACAAAAGAGTAAATATCTACATTGTATGCAAGGGCTACCAGCGATTGTTTCGCAGATTCAGTCGGGAATCTTTACTTATTAATAACATTTAAAAACTCCCCACTAAAAAAATAGTCCTAAATAGGGCAACGTAGCGTCATGTTCGACTTACTCAAATCAGACTCCTCCTTTTAACAATTATAATGTATTAATGTAAATGTTGTCGATTCAAGTAAAGCCGCGGGGTAGCCGCGTGGTATAAGGCTCCTTGCCACGGTTCGCGCGTCTCCCCTCGTAGGAAGCACCGGTGGCGACACCTACAACGTGCTGACATGAGGAAAGTTTCCAACCGATTTCTCATACACAAACAGCAGTTGACCAGCTTTGCCTGGTGAAACGTTGTTGTGATGCCTCGTGTAAGGAGAAGAAATGCGTACCATCGCGTTTCTGACTTTGATAAAGGTCGCATTGCGGTCTATGGCGATTGCGGTTTATCGTATCGCGACATTGCAGCTCGCGTTGGTCGAGATCCAATGACTGTTAGCAGAATATGGAACCGGTGGGTTCAGGAGGGTAATACGGAACGCCGTGCTGTATCCGAACGGCCTACTATCACTAGCAGTCGAGATGAAAGGCATCTTATCCGCATGGCTGATCGTGCAGCCACGTCTTGATCCCTGAGTCAACAGATGGGGACGTTTTTGACGGCACTTTGAGCAGTGGACGTTACATTTCGGATGTGTTACGACCCGTGGCTCTACCCTACGTTCGATCCCTGCGAAACCCTACATTTCAGTCGGATAATGCACGACCGCATATTGCAGGTCCTGTACGAGCATTTCTTGATACAGAAAATGTTCGACTGCTGCCTTGGCCAGCACATTATCCAGATCTCTCACCAACTGGAAACTTCTGGTCAATGGTGGCCGAGCAATTGGCTCGTCAGAATAATCCAGTCACTACTCTTGATGAACTGCGGTATCGTGTTGAAGCTCCATGAGCAGCTGTACCTGTACACGCCACCCAAGCTCTGTCTGACTCAATGCCCAGGCGTATCAAGGTGATTATTACGGCCAGAGGTGGTTGTTCTGGGTACTGATTTCTCGGGATCTATGCATCCAAACTGCGTGAAAATGTAATCACATGTCAGTTCTAGTATAATATATTTGTCCAATGAATACCCGTTTATCATCTGCATTTCTTCTTGGTGTAGCAATTTTAATGGCCAGTAGTGTACGAATAACTTTAACTGATAGCGTCACATAGAAAAGAAGAGATAAAAATTCTGAGGCCGGAAACATGAAAATATGAAATATGTGAGCAGTAACAAAGAACTATGTAGAAAGCTCCGAAACCTTTCCGACACTATTCGAAAAGAAGTTCCATTTTCATTAGAGGTATAAAAAAAAGTGGATGTAAGCAAAATAACTCCAAAAATATCTCATTACTTCAACAACAATGAGAACTGTAGCGGGATGGACAGTACCGGAGCTTGGGAGACAGGAACAGCACACCAGGAAACAGACATCGGCCATCGACCTGCTCGATCACCCTTCGGCAGCAGCAAGACGCTTCCGTGACTCTGTTCCGGGTGACAGCGCCCTGGGGCCTTCCTACGAGAAACCTCCCCGGCTTGACCGACTTCCACGTGCGGATGTCCGCTGTCGATTACGATAACCGCCGCAGACACGGCCGCCGTTGTCGCATATCGCTCAGCGCCACATACAAACGCAGCGAGAAGCACCTGCATTTACGCCTGCCGCGGACCAGCCACTGTCATCGAACTACTGGGCAGCAGTGTGACTGACGTGCGGTCCGAATTGTTCAGTGTCGTATCGGTGACGCTGCTGCCTTTGCTATCGCCAGGCTCCGAACCCGTGTCCGCCGCAGTGAGTATCCGGGCCCTCAGGTTCTCTACCACCTTCTGGGGACTACGACTTGAGGTACCAGCCGTCTCACGCGTCGTGGTGCAGGCTCACGCGTTCACCGAGCACCAGCTGCGCTGGGGCGGCAGGACAGGGGCCGGAAAACGAAACCCTTCCCTTGATACAGCAGCCTGTGCGCCGGTGCCCATTCACCGCTGTCACCTTCATAACGTGCCAGAGGTGAAGCTGAACGATGTATTCGCTTGCCTCACCATCCATGCTAGTAACTCTAGTCCAGTGATTGTAAACAAACGGCAATAAATCTATTCTTGTACCTGCGAACTGACTTCTGCTGCTGAACCTGCATCCATCTACGACAGAGAATCGCCACCCACATCCAGCTATTTTGCTACACTCGACATACAACGACAAAAAAACTTGAAACTTATAAAGGCCTACCAGAATTTGTTCTTTACCATACTGCTGAACGACCTACTCACCGAAGCCATTGCACTTATTCTCCTGTAATTTATCGGATCCCTCCCACTCTCTTTCTTACATAAAGGACAATACATGACATTCTTGGGTACTTCATCTGTTTGCACCACTTTATTAAAAATAGTTATTGTTCTGCTACTACTTTAAATCTTCTGTACTTCAATAATTCCATTACTATATCACCAGGAACGGCTGTCTCTCCATTTTTTAGGCCTGATAAACTTCACTGTAAGCCACTTCTTCCAAAGGATAAGTCTCGTCTTCATTCTGCACTTCTCGAAACTCTTCCCAATCCTCCGTAAGAAGATCTAAAAAATGTGCCTTCCATTCAGAAATGGCAATGATTCTAGCTCCTCTTCTACCTTTAGCAGGGGCTCTCTCTTGACTTTTTGATTCGGATAACCGTTTTCTTTGCTTTTCTCCTAATTTTGTTGTAGTGATCTCCATCTTCCTGCCTTTTAGAGCTTAACTACTTCTGGTAAGCATACTTTTTTCCCTTCAGTCCTTTCTCATAATGCCTGAGTCATCTATCAGTGCCCGTCCTTCTTCCTCCTCTGCAGCTCCCAGTAAACATGATATTAAATCCCCATATAGTGATGCAGTGCCGTCCTTATCCATTCTGAGTTTCTGCTCAGCTGGTCTCTAATATAGATCCCGTGTACTTCAATCCTGAAGGAAGACGAACATTTAGACGTAGCGTTTCGATAGTACTTCTCCTTCTTCCCCCTAAGCATCTTTCCATATTAGGGCGTTCATGACTCTTCTCAGTACCAACATGATTATCCGTTCCATATTCTGACCCTCTAAACACACTCACATCCTGATATATCGATATTCTGTCCTACTTGGCCATTACTAAACCTATAACTAACCTTAAATTCCTAGTCGGTTGAAGCCATGTATCCTTATGGACGTCCTTATGCTGGAAAACCCTCTCATAATTTGACATTGCGTCTGATCACATACTTCAGTTAATCTACTCCCATTGTTATTAAATGTTTCTTCACCAAATTTATTTCACAGTGTTATTTAGTTGAGACGCAACTCTACTGTTTAAGTCCCCCCAAAATAAACAGTTCTTGATGTGGAGAAGCTGCCCCAATAATATCCCTAAGGCAGTCAAAATATTCCTGTTTATCGGCAATGATAGTATAGTCACAGGGAGCCTGTGTTGCAGTTAGAACCGGTTCAGTACCAAATATTTCAATCACCAACTACAAGAACCTATCATTAAGCACGCCCCAACCTTTATTATTCCTTTTCATCTGTTCCTTACCAAAACAGACACCCGTGCTTTAGCTTGTGAGCCTGTGTCAACACCCCTCCACGTATGCTGGTATTTCTTCAGATTTTCACTGCTTCTACCTTTCTTGTTCGTCTCTGTGGAAACTATATACACAACTGGCCATTAAAATAGCTACACCACGAAGATGACATGCTACAGACGCGAAATTTAACCGACAGGAAGAAGATACTGTAATAAGCAAATGATTAGCTTATCAGAGCATTAGCACAAGGCTGGCGCCGGTGACGACACCAACAACATGCTGACATGAGGAAAGTTTCCAACCGATTTCTCATACACAAACAGCAATTGACCGTCGTTGCCTGGTGAAACGTTGTTGTGATGCCTCGTGTAAGAAAGAGAAACGCGTACCATCACGTTTCCGACTTTGATAAAGGTAGGATTGTAGCCTATCGCGATTGCGGTTCATCGTATCGCGACGTTGCTGCTCGCGTTGTTCGGGATCCAATGACTGTTAGCAGAATATGGAATCGGTGGGTTCAGGAGGGTAATACGGAATGCCGTGCTCGATCCCAACGGCCTCGTATCACTAGCAGTCGAGATGACAGGCATCTTATCCGCATGGCTGTAACGGATCGTGCAGCCACGTCTCGATCCCTGAATCAAAAGATGGGGCGTTTGCAAGACAACCACTATCTGCACGAACAGTTCGACGACGTTTTCAGCAGCATGGACTATCAGTTCGGAGACCATGGCTGCGGTTACCCTTGACGCTGCATCACAGACGGAAGCGCCTGTGATGGTGTACTCTACGACGAACCAGGGTGCACGAATGGTAAAACGTCATTTTTTCGGATGAGTCCAGGTTCTGTTGACAGCATCATAATGGTCGCATCCGTGTTTGGTGACATGGCGGTGAACGCACATTGGAAGCATGTATTCGTCATCGCCATACGGGCGTATCACCCGGCGTGATAGCATGGGGTGCCATTGGTTACACGTCTCGGTCACCTCATGTTCGCATTGATAGCACTTTGAACAGTGAACGTTACATTTCAGATGTGTTACGACCCTTGGCTGTACCCGTCATTCGATCCCTGCGAAACCCCACATTTCAGCAGAATAATGCACGACCGCATGTTGCAGGCCCTGTACGGGCCTTTCTGGTTACAGAATATGTTCGACTGCTGCTCTGGCCAGCACATTCTCCTCACCAACTGAAAAATTCTGGTCAATGGTGGCCGAGCAACTGGCTCGTCAGCCGACCGGCGTGGCCGTGCGGATCTAGGCGCTACAGTCTATAACCGAGCGACCGCTACGGTCGCAGGTTCGAATCCTGCCTCGGGCATGGATGTGTGTGATGTCCTTGGTTAGTTAGGTTCAATTAGTTCTAAGTTCTAGGCGACCTCAGAAGTTAAGTCGCATAGCGATCAGAGCCATTTGAACCATTTAAAACTGGGTCGTCACAATACGCCAGTCACTACTGCTGACGAACTGTGGTATCGTGTTGAAGCTGCATGGGCAGCTGTACCTGTAGACGCCTTCCAAGTTCTGTTTGACTCAATGCCTAGGCGTATCAAGGCCGTTATTACGGCCAGAGGTGGTTGTACTGGGTACTGATTACTCAGGATCTATGCACCCAAATTGCGTGAAAATGTAATCACATGTCAGTTCTAGTATAATATATTTGTCCAATGAATACCCGTTTATCATCTGCATTTCATCTTGTTGTAGCAATTTTAATGGCCAGTAGTGTATCTACTTCCTGTGTCTTAATCTCTGATACCACCTGTTGTAATTTACTGCTCAAACCGTGAATGTTCCACGTTCCAAGTCGAATGGTGCCTCTACGTCGCCACTGCCTTTTTCCATGAGATTCAGCGGTACCTTCTTTCTTTCTGACATGAGTAGCTCTAAACACCTGTACAGGGGCCCGGTGTGTAGCAAAATCTCTAACGTGGAGAACCAGGGGGTTTTTCCTTTGGGCATACCCTCATCCTAGAGCAGTCGTTCCCAACCCTTCTTACACCTGAGTGCAATCAGACATTAGCTATTCCCCCCTCCCCGTCATTATCACCAACTTAAGCACCTAACTAAACTGCAGAACGAAGGAATTTCCCCGGAACACTTTTATTTTTAAAATTGTGGAAGATGAATCATATTTAGTTTGTGTATGTGTGTGTGTTTTAGAATGAATGACGAGGGAATTCGCGGTGCATCGCAATTGCATCCCAAAATTCCGTCTCACAAAGGAAAGCTAACTCTCCACAGTGAGGATAGACACTTGTTACAAAACATAACTTCCCTTGCACTACTCCTCTGTATTGCGGCAGTTGCTTGACATGCACACTGCAACCTCATTTAAAATCAATCACGTTCAGATCTGTGTGCTATACTTACTGTTCGTAAATCACTTCATTGCAGCACTCCTTACTTCTGAACGAGCATAAATTGGACAACTTCAGGCTGTTAATGCTTTGCGTCTAACCACTCTAATAATGATAATAATAAAATTGTGTACAGCACTGTATTAGCCTTTATGTAGTTACTGCTGTGTCGTGCTATCAATTAGTTCATTTACCTGTTTGGAAGCGAGTAATGAAGCAATTTCTGGACTACTGCAGGTCTACCACTATCTAAAACTTGGAGTAGATATTTTCTTGAGATATTTTGCATTTGTTATATATGTGTCTCACTTTTATCATCAGCGATGTACGGGGCAAGGCACAAGATACATGTGTAGCGGCTGGTCTATGAGAGGAACCTCTAACCTCTACCACATTAATGGTAACAATTGAGAAAAAGTAAGTATCGATAATTTACATATTCACTATTAGAGTTTTACAAAACAGTGATAACAGTAATGATCTTTTGAAAATAATTTTGTTTCGAGACTGAAACAGAATCGAATCGTTTAGTTTTTACCCCTCAGAAAATTTCATTTTTCCCCTCAGAGGGTAATTACCCCTTAAATTGGGAACCACTGACCTAGAGAGAGTGCCTTCACAGCGTCTTTGAAATACCTCTTCGCATCGCTTCTATACTATCCCTAAAAGCGGGGTTGTTTCATCAGGCATCTCCGTCGTTCTGATTGTTTCGAACCCCGCCTTCGCTGCCTCTGAAGTCTTCGCCGTATCCTGGCAGGGCCCACAACGTACTTTCACTCGGGCCAGGCGAACCGAGGCTTTTTAAAGAGGTGTTTTTCCTTCCATTCCCCTTTTCTCAACCGGGCTTGGAACCAGCTACGGCGGAGTTCCTGTTAAAAATACGCGATTAAAATTGTAAGGGATTTGGGGATACAGTGGGTGCGCACCCCCAGTTCACAGATCAGAAACAGTGGCTGAGCGTCTAGTCAGAATGAGTCTGGATGACTGGAACGTCACTCCGTCCTGTTGCATCAACCGTAGTGGCTGGCAAATGGTGCTGCATCAATCTCTCGGGAACCCATGTCCAGATGTTTTCAGTCGATGAGAGATGTGGAGGACAGGCTGGCTGGCGCAACGGTCGAAGCGCTCTGCATGACGTAGGCCGACACAGCACGAATACCATGCGGTCTTGCGTTATCTTGTTGAAAGATAACGTCGTAGAGACCCCGAAGGCAGGGCACAGCCACCACCCTCAACGCATCAGAAATGCAACGGCTGCTGTCTGAGTTAGCTATGCGACCCAGAGCACATCGTCCAGTATGCTCAGCGCCACCCGATATCGTCATGCCAGGAGGCTGGACCCGTGTGACGTGGTCCGTTCTCCTGCTGTATGGTGAACCGGGATCCACCGGAAGAGGTGACGCTGCGCCACTCCCGTATCTAGTGATGTCATTGGCTGGCACGTCAAGAGCAGTTTGCAACAATGGTCGCCGTGCCAACAGACCATGGTGGGGCTGAGGTCGTCGCACTGTACGTACCTATAATTGTCTAGCTGCCAAACTAGGCCATTTCCCGGATCAAAGTACAAGGCGCGGCCGTAGGCCTTGCAGGACAAAGTGGACAGTCTCATCGTCCTCTCACGTGCTAGTTGCGTGGCCCCGTTGTAATCCTACTTGACGTTGAATATGGTCCTCTGGAAAACATTGATTACATACACTACTGGCCATTGAAATTGCAACACCACGAAGATGACGTGCAACAGACGCGAAATATAAACGACAGGAAGAAGATGCTGCGATATGCAAATGATTAGCTTTTCAGATCATTCACACAAGGTTGGCGCCGGCGGCGACACCTACAACGTGCTGACATGAGGAAAATTTCCAACCGATTTCTCATACACAAACAGCAGTTGACCGGCGTTGCCTGGTGAAATGTTGTGATGCCTCGTGTAAGGAGGAGAAATGCGTACCATCACGTTTCCGACTTTGATAAAGGTCGCATTGTGGCCTATCGCGATTGCGGTTTATCGTATCGCGACATTGCTGCTCGCGTTGGTAGAGATCCAATGACTGTTAGCAGAATATGGAATCGGTGGTTTCAGGAGGGTAATACGGAACGCCATGCTGGATCCCAACGGCCTCGTATCACTAGTAGTCGAGATGACAGGCATCTTATCCGCATGGCTGTAACGGCTCGTGCAGCCACGTCTCGATCCCTGAGTCAACAGATGGGGACGTTTGCAAGACAACCATCTGCACGAACAGTCCGACGACGTTTGCAGCAGCATGGACTGTCAGCTCGGAGACCATGGCTGCGGTTACCCTTGACGCTGCATCAGAGACAGGAGCGCCTGCGATGGCGTACTCAACGACGAACCTGGGTGCACGAATGGCAAAACGTCATTTTTTCGGATGAGTCCAGGTTCTGCTTACAGCATCATGATGGTCGCATCCGAGTTTGGCGACATCGCGGTGAACGCACATTGGAAGCGTGTATTCGACATCGCCATACTGGCGTATTACCCGGTGTGATGGTATGTGGTGCCATTGGTTACACGTCATGGTCAACTCTTGTTCGCATTGGCGGCACTTTGAACAGTGGATGCTACATTTCAGATGTGGCTCTACCCTTCATTCGATCCCTGCGAAACCCTACATTTCGGCAGGATAATGCACGGCCGCATGTTGCATGTCCTGTACGGGCCTTTCTGGATACAGAAAATGTTCGACTGCTGCCCTGGCCAGCACATTCTCCAGATCTCTCACCAGTTGAAAACGTCTGGTCAATGGTGGCCGAGCAACTGGCTCGTCACAATACGCCAGTCACTACACCTGATGAACAGTGGTATCGTGTTGAAGCTGCATGGGCAGCTGTACCTGTACACGCCATCCAAGCTCTGTTTGACTCAATGTCCAGGCGTATCAAGGCCGTTATTACGGCCAGAGGTGGTTGTATTTGCATTACACTAGTTCAAAAATGGTTCAAACGGCTCTGAGCACTATGGGACTTAACATCTGAGGTCATCAGTCCCCTAGAAGTTACAACTACTTAAACCTAACTAACCTAAGGACATCACACACATCCATGCCCGAGGCAGGATTCGAACCTGCAACGATAGCAGTCGCGCGGTTCCGGACTGAAGCGCCTAGAACCGCTCGGCCACCAGTGGCTGGCCATTACACTAGTACGACCCCAACAAACGCGAGCGGCAACATCGGGGGACAGCAAACCGCAGTATCGAATGACCACCAGCCTGCCGTTGTCGAGCTCCGACAAACAAAGAACGCCGAAAAGCGATTTCTGAAAGATGTACCCGCTGTGTTCTTGGCGCTACATCTGCCTCTTTTGTTCGACTGCACCTCCGAAACACTAATCACTGCCATATTCAAAGTTGTGGTGCAGTTCAGGCCAGTCTGACGTTTGTTGTTCGTCGCATTCGTGAGGTCGCAGTTTTAGTTACCAGCAGTCTACTTTATGACCTGCCTAATTTGTTACGAAGTGCACCAGTTCTGTAACCACCATCGTATAGCTCGCGTCTGGGCCACAAAAATGACACAAGAACGCATATGGAAGAATACCGGCAGGCATTTCTCCCTCGTTCCAAACGCCAATGGACGTGGCGGGGAGCAGGTAGTATTGCAGTATCGGTAGGAGACAGCTACCGCTACGGACTGCCCTGCGACTTCCAGATTACATATGTGTAGACTAATAGCGACGTGTGGCATGTGCAGCTCATCGGAGGTTAAACAAGTTAGTGTGAGTTTTTAATCTGAGCCCGGTCGCATGATTAGTCCTTTGTGAAGCTCTGTTTGTGTATTCAGGCAGCAATTAGAGGCGACGTCGCAGTACAGGGAGAGGTGGGGTGGGCTGGAGGGTGTTGTGTAATGACTGCGGCGCACCCCTGCTGTGGCCGGAGCCAAAGGGGGAACCAGCGCCCCAAAGCACCCTCCACCGCGCGCCGCCCACCCCTCTGCCGCGATACAACTCCCACAGGAGCCGCGGATGCGTTCCGTTCGTCGCAGTGAACGGGAAGCGTTACAGGAATTCAGAGGTTGACATTCCTCTTCACAGATCCCATATGTTACTTGCTTCAGTACACTGAAGAATGCACTCACTGAAAAAACGTTAACTCGTAGAGCTACAGAATCAGCCATGGTAGAAACTATAATAATGGTGCTTGATACTCTTCACAAGGATGAGTGTCTAAGATACATATTTATAGATAGGCTTTCTCATACTCTATAAATGAAGGTTTCCGCGTACGTCAGTGCTACACTACTGGCCATGAAAATTGCTACACAAAGAAGAAATGCAGATCATAAATGGGTATTCATTGGACAAATATATTATACTAGAACTGACATGTGATTACATTTTCACGCAATTTGAGTGCATAGATCCTGAGAAATCAGTACCCAGAACAACCACCACTGGCCGTAATAACGGCCTTGATACGCCTACGCATTGAGTCAAACTGAGCTTCACCGAGCGAGGTGGCGCAGGGGTTAGACACTGGACTCGCATTCGGGAGGACGACGGTTCAATCCCGCGTCCGGCCATCCTGATTTAGATTTTCCGTGATTTCCCTAAATCGCTCCAGGCAAATGCCGGGATGGTTCCTTTCAAAGGGCACTGCCGACTTCCTTCCCCGTCCTTCCCTAATCCGATGAGACCGATGACCTCGCTGTCTGGTCTCCTTCCCCAAACCAACCAACCAACCAACCAAACAGAGCTAGGATGGGGTGTACAGGTACAGCTGCCCATGCAGCTTCAATATGATACCACAGTTCATCAAGAGTAGTGACTGGCGTATTGTGACGCGCCAGTTGCTCGGCCACCATTGACCTGAAATTTTCAGTTGGTGAGAGATCTGGAGAATGTGCTTGCCAGAGCAGTAGTCGTGCATTACCCTGCTGAAATGTAGGGTTTGGCAGGGATCGAATGAAGATTAGAGCCACGGGTCGTAACACATCTGAAATGTAACGTCCACTGTTCAATGTGCCGTCAATACGAACAAGAGGTGACCGAGACGTGCAACCAATGGCACCCCATACCATCACGCCGGGTGATACGCCAGTATGGCGATGACGAATACACGCTTCCAATGCCCGTTCACCGCGACATCGCCAAATACGGATGAGACCATCATGATGCTGTAAACAGAACCTGAATTCATCCGAAAAAATGACGTTTTGCCATTAGTGTACCCAGGTTCGTCATTGAGTACACCATCGCAGGCGCTCCTGTCTGTGATGCAGCGTCAAGGGTAACCGCAGCCATGGTCTCCGAGTTGATAGTCCATGCTGCTGCAAACGTCGTCGAACTGTTCGTGCAGATGGTTGTAGTCTTGCAGACGTCCCATCTGATGATTCAGGGATCGAAACGTGGTTGCACGATCCGTTACAGCCGTGCGGATAAGATGCCTCTCATCTTGACTGCTAGTGATACGACGCCGTTGGTATCCAGCACGGCGTTCCATATTACCCTCCTGAATCCACCGATTCCATATTCTGCTAAAGGTCATTGGATCCCGACCAACGCGAGCAGCAATGTCGCGATACGATGAACCGCAATCGCGATAGGCTACAATCCTACCTTTATCAAAGTCGGAAACGTGATGGTACGTATTTCTCCTTCTTACACGAGGCATCACAACAACGTTTCACCAGGCAACGCCGGTCAATTCCCGGTCAATTGTGTATGAGAAATCGGTTGGAAACTTTCCTCATGTCAGGCTAAACTAAGTGAAACATTTATCGAAACCAAAATACTTTGATATGGGTGTTCCTTAGGATAGTAGATTAGAACCAATGTTGTTCCTCAAATACATTATAATGACTTTTGAGGTAATGTTAGCCAAATGGTTCAAATGTCTCTAAGCACTATGGGACTTGTAAGTAGGCTGTCTAGGTTTTTATGTTGGTAACGCCATGTAGCGCTCTATATGAAAATCACTGGCTGTGCTGTGTGCAGTCTGTGGCTAGTTTGCATTGTTGTCTGCCATTGTAGTGTTGGGCTGTTGGCTGTTAACAGCGCGTAGCTTTGCGCAGTTGGAGGTGAGCCGCCAGCAGTGGTGGATGTGGGGAAGTGAGATGTCGGCTTTTTGAGAGCGGATGATCTGGACGTGTGTCCATCAGAAACAGTACATTTGTAAGAATGGATGTCATGAACTGCTATATATATATTATGACCTTTGAACACTATTAAGGTAAATACAGTGTTTGTTCTCTATCAAAATATTTCGTTTGTTAACTATGCCTATCAGTAGTTAGTGCCTTCAGTAGTATGAATTTTTTATTTAGCTGGCAGTATTGGCGCTCGCTGTATTGCAGTAGTTCGAGTAACGAAGATTTTTGTGAGGTAAGTGATTTGTGAAAGGTATAGGTTAATGATAGTCAGGGCCATTCTTTTGTGGGGATTATTGAAAGCCAGATTCCGTTGCACTAAAAATATTGTGTGTCAGTTTAAACACAGTCATGTATAATTTTTCTAAGGGGACGTTTCAGACTTAACGTCTGAGGTCATCAGTCCCCTAGACTTAGAACTACACAAACGTAACTAACCTACGGACATCACACACATCTATGACCGAGACAGGAGTCGAACCTGCGACGGTAGCAGCAGCGCGGTTCCGGACTGAAGCGCCTAGAACCGCTGGGCCACAGTGGCCGGCTAATGTTAGTCATAGGGCAAAAACTCTTTTTGTCGATATCAGCAACATTATATTCACTAAAAATACGAGAGACTTCCTTGAAAAGAAAGGAAATGACACCCTCAGTGAGAGTTATAATTTTCGTATGCATTAAAGTTGCATCGAACATAAAGTTTTAAAAAAAAAAGAGAAATAAAAACACGAATTCAGTTCGAAGAATTAAAATTACGTTAAAGTAAATGTAAATAGCATCTCTGTAGACTGCGTAAGAAGCGTCAAACTGCTGGGAATGAATAGTTATTCCCAGTTGAAGTGGTGTCAATATTTCGACACAAAACGCTAGCAAATGTGATATCATTAGCATCTTACGCCCATTGATTCCTGTCATCAGCGTGAAACAGGCAGGCAGTGCCTTCTGCAAAGCCGGCCGAAGTGACCGAGCGGTTCTAGGCGCTACGATCTGGAACCGTGCGACCGTTACGGTCGCAGGTTCGAATCCTGCCTCGGGCATGGATGTGTGTGATGTCCTTAGGTTAGTTAGGTTTAAGTAGTTCTAAGTTCTAGGGGACTGATGATCTCAGAAGTTAAGTCCCATAGTGCTCAGAGCCATTTGAACCATTATGAACCTTCTGCAAAGGTGGTGTTTATACATATACTCAATTCATAGTTCTTTTTCTAAATCTTCAAAACGTTGGGAGTTTTAAGTACACCCCTTGAATACAGTTAACAGTCAGTTCCGCATGTAATAGAACATAACTATTGCTGAAACAGCTCTAACCATCACTGTGGAACAGGATTCAGAGTGAACTTACATTTACCGAGCAGAGTAAACTAGAAACTCGAAACACCATTTTCAGTTGGGCAATAAATTTGGTCAATAAACTCTCTAGAGGCATCGGAGAGGCAACTACGACAAACTTATTTAAAAAGGTATTTAAAAACACTTGTTAATCAATACAGTTTATCGACTAAACTATCAGGTAACAATGAGAAGAGCTTTGGTAAAGAATTTAATATAGGTAAATAATAATGAAGCACCTTTGTCATTTCACTATGCTCTTTCTGACTATAATGCTTCTTTCTTCCAACAAAACTCTACACCAAAGCTGTATAATGCATAAACTAATATCTTATTCTCTTTTTGAACTCAATAGCTCGGTCATTGTGGAGGAATGTTGACTCAGTTTTTCTAGTCAACAAATGGGACGTTGCGATGCACACAATGGAAAGAAATTATTATCGGCCTGGTCCCGACGTCGGCTCGCAGCATGAAAAGTGTGTGCAGTGACAAGTATTAAGAAATGAATGATACGGGTAACACTAGCGGTTTACGTTATCTCAAAATTGTTTTGTAAGTGTGTATAAACAAAACAGTATTTGTACACTAGGTATGAACTGAACGAGGTTGTGCAGTTTTTAACAGTCTGGCTTCATTTTCTGGAGAATTTAGGCTCTAACCCCAATCTGTCTATCTGGATTTAGGATTTCCCTGAATTACTTCAGGCAAATGCCGTAATACCATGAACGAATAAAATCGTTGCAAAAGTGATCCACTGACGCATAAAACCAATCCGTCCAATACCCTTGAGAAAGTGACCCACGGATGAACAAAACTACCACTATCATTGCTGCTACTACCGCCGCTTCTTCTAAGCGCGTCGAGGATAAAGTTAAATGAAGCTTCAAGCATTGACAGGTTCTGTGCTTTAATTTCAGTGATTACAAAATCAGGTTAAATCGTGGAAGACATCGACGTGGCACAGCTGCACTCCTCCCCCTCCCCCTCCCCCCGCCATCGGTACGAATGTATGTACTTATTTCAGGGTTGCCAACTGTCCGGTTGTACACTGGGCAGTAAGGTTTTCAAGTTAAAACTATGGTGTCCGCTCGAATGTCCCGTCCGGATGTCAAAAGTCTGGGTTTTGGACCCTATTAAATTAGGCTAAAATCAGATTCACTAGTTTCATTTTTTTAAATTTTTTACAAAATTTGTTCGCAAGCCGTGTCAAAGAGGTCAAAGAAGCTTTGTATTTTTGTGACTCCGCGGTGTCCATTGTCGTCCATTGTCACCTCTGGTGGCTGTACAGAGCGTCCAGGACGAATACTCATTATTCAGGAACGTGACAGGAACGCTCACTTGAAGCAAAAGAACTTCTTAAGGACAAATAACAATTTCCGAATAGTTTTCGAGATTGAATGTGTTCTATGTAAATTTGTTATTGGGATAGTGGCGCGCGCGTGTGTGTCTTACAGGACAGAAGTACTTGAATTTTTTTAGAAAATTCGTTTGTTGAACACCTTCAGGACTTTCCATTGGCCACTCGGGCTGCAGTGTACTTCCAGCATGACGGAACTCTTCCACATTTTACCAGACGTCTGAGAGAACATCTAAACTGCACTTACCCTAATCACTAGATCGGACATGGTAGTCAATTAACTGGCCACCAAGATCGCCAGACCTTGGGCCCTTAGATTTTTGTTCACTGGTTCGGGTGAGTTGCGAGGCGTACAAACGTCAGGACACTACTGCCATCAGTAACGAACATGCAGAGGCACTCAGACAACCAACAGAACGTGATCTCCCAAGAGTGCACAGATGCACTGAAGTTAAAACCGGGATATTTGAGCACTTATTGTGAACTGTGTAACAGCTGTTATATGACATGTACTTAGAGATGAATGTGTTAAAAATACGTATTTTTCCAAGCGGTATTTTGTAAAACGCATGTTGTGATGTCGACTTACTGAAGTACATGTGTAAATCTGACTGTGTACTGCGTAATGAAGAAAAAATAACAATGCACATTAAATGTGTTCCATCTCGGAAATCATTCGCCATAGGGCACACACCCATACGAAGTTTTTTGCTTCAGATGATGATTCCTGCCTTATGTCTGAATGCTGATCTCTCCTCCTAAAACACGCTATATGTACCGGATGATCAAAAAGTCAGTGTAAATTTGAAAACTTAATAAACCACCGAATAATGTAGACAGAGAGGTAAAAATTGACACACATGCTTGGAATGATATGGGGTTTTAATAGAACCAAAAAAAGTTCACAAAATGTCCAACAGATGGCGCTGGACAGCAAAACGTCAGTGACTGCGCATGACAATCGTGTATAAAAGGAGCTGTAATGAGAGAATCAGATGCGCCAGCAGTCGCAGCATGTTGACGTTACCTGAAAAGGCG
Organism: Schistocerca cancellata; assembly: GCF_023864275.1. NCBI lineage: Eukaryota > Metazoa > Arthropoda > Insecta > Orthoptera > Acrididae > Schistocerca > Schistocerca cancellata. Next base: position 396,564,059 of record NC_064628.1, read on the forward strand.
CTTTCAGTGAAGCTGTATTATCAGAATGGGGAATGTGCTAGTTCAGCGTTACGATCCTATCGCCATAGGAAGGGGATTCGAACGGGTAAAGGTCCGTTGACAAATGCAGCTGTGGCGAAAATGATTTCGAAGTTCGAAGCCACGGGTTGCTTAGGCGATAGACCCCGTAGTGGCCGACTGGGCACAAGGCGTACTGCTGCTGAGACAGTTCAGGAAGAAATGGAGACTGTAGCGGGTTCGTCTATGTACGGCGAAGTTAGCGCCCGTGCAGTCGCACGTCGCACCGGCATTCCATACACTACTGTTTGGTTGGCACTTAGGCGTACCCTCCGATGCTATCCGTACAAAATCCATCGGCCTCATGAACTGTTACCTGGCGATTTAGTGAAGCGGAGGGCATTTTCGGTGTGGGCATTTCAAAAGATGGTGGAAGATGACGATTGGTTGACTAACGTGTTGTGGACCGACGAAGCTCATTTCACGCTCCGAGAGTCTGTCAACGCCCACAACTGCAGAATTTGGGCTACCGAAAATTCTAGAACTGTCGTGGAAACTCCATTGCACGACAAGAACGTCACGGTATGGGTTGGATTTACCACATCTACCGTTATCGGGCCTTTTTTCTTCGAGGAAATGCGTAATTCTGGTTTAGTAACTGCTACCGTGACGGGTGAGAGGTACGCCGATATGTTACACAATCGCATCATCCCCAGCCTGGCTGATAAACACCTGCTGGAACGTACGATGTTTATGCAGGATGGCGCTCCATCCCATATTGCTAGACGCGTGAAAGATCTCTTGCGTGTGTCGTTTGGTGATGATCGTATGCTCAGCCGCCATTTTCATCATGCATGGCCTCCCAGGTCGCCAGACCTCCGTCCGTGCGATTATTGGCTTTGGGGTTAACTGAAGTCGCAAGTGTACTGTGATCGACCGACATCTCTAGGGATGCTGAAAGACAACATCCGAAGCAAATGCCTCACCATAACTGCGGACATGTTTTACAGTGCTGTTCACAACATTATTCCTCGACTACAGCTATTGTTGAGGAATGATGGTCGACATATTGAGCATTTCCTGTAAAGAACATCATCTTTGCTTTCTCTTACTTTTTATGCTAATTATTGTTATTGTGATCAGATGAAGCGCCATCTGTCGGACATTTTTTGAATTTTTGTATTTTTTTGGTTCTAATAAAACCCCACGTCATTCCAAGCATGTGTGTCAATTTGTACCTCTCTATCTACATTATTCCGTGATTTATTCAGTTTTCAAATTTATACTGACTTTTTGATCACCCAGTGGATGAGTTTTGGAGATACAAACCCTTCCGCAATGTTGACAAACATTTTCATCAGTCACAGTATGCTGAAGGTTGATTCACCGAGTGTTCATTCGTTCCTTCCTTATCTGCCGCTTATCGTGTTCATGTTTCCGATGTTCGGAGACCGCCATGAGCAAGTCAGTGACCTGCTTATCGATTAGATACCGTACCTTATTAGTGTTAAAGACTAATAAAGGATTTCTGCAAGTTTCATTTGAAGATTTGAAGATAGCTTTACGCCCTTTATGCTGCTGCCTCCCCCCCCCCCCCCCCCCCCACACACACACACACTTCGTGTACTCTGTCTACTCTTTTCTCTTGTGTTGAGCGTACGTGATTTGCTGGAAATACGTGAGTGTGGCAAAGCACGGACCATGGACCATATGGCCTGTCTACCGAAGCCGATGTCCGACTGTTATCGCCCCCATTTCAGTAGCAGGACACTGGTGCTGGTGTTCCGGTCTGAGGTTCTCCTCAGACATCGCTGATGACATTTCTCCCAGCAAATTACGCTGCTGTGGGTGTTCCAAGTTCCATAGTCATAATCTGAGCTTGGCATTGCAAATGACTGGTACACAAACAGCTCAGTCTGGTGCTGGTGTCACCATTATCAAAAACCCCTGTCCGTGGATGACATTTGAGGCCATGTTGGATATCAGCATCAGTGTTTGCAGTTATCGATAACTGCTTGCAGAACTAGGCGAACGCCGGCCGCGGTGGTCTAGCGGTTCTGACGCTGCAGTCCGGAACCGCGGGACTGCTACGGTCGCAGGTTCGAATCCTGCCTCGGGCATGGGTGTGTGTGGTATCCTTAGGTTAGTTAGGTTTAAGTAGTTCTAAGTTCTAGGGGACTTGTGACCTAAGATGTTGAGTCCCATAGTGCTTAGAGCCATTTGAACCAACTAGGCGAATATTCCATGCTCCACTGTCCACTGTCAAATGATTGTGAAAGCAGAACGTATAGCTTGGGCAGTACAAGTAGGCTGACACAAGTTTTGGGTCTTTTCGATGTTGACATGAAGGTTAGTGTATTTTAAGCTTCGTTAAGTACATTTGGTATAGCTTACAGATAATCTACTGAATTGGCCAAAAGAATGTTGTTTTCATCCTTTTGGAGAACAGTAATTCTAGTTAGAGATATCTCAGTAGTCTTGTCCTGTCTTCTTACAGGCTAGCCGAATATAACTAAAGCGTCGAAAGTCTTTCGAGTACAGTTAAGGTTACAAACAAAGACGTGAAAATGGCACTGAATAAAAGAAAAGAGTCAACCAGAAGGCGTTTAAAATAAAGCCGAAGACTAAGGAAACAGACTATTGTATGAACTTCAGGACCAACCACTCAATTAGTTACGCCGCATAAACGAGAAAAATATTACAGCAAGAAGATCTTGGTTAAAGGAAACAGTTAGCTTTTCCATGCAAGTAATTGTGAATGCACGAGAATCATCAAGGTTGTCAAACAAAGAACAGTTCAGACTAAGAAAGAGTTACACGAGACACATTTCGCTTTTATTAGCAAAGTATAAACAGTGATGGCTGTCGGTCATCACTCTTTAATTCTGAAGTCGACAGGCTTTTCACACATTATTAGCGGACCGTGCTCTCATTTTCACACTTCGCGTTTTTTCGTCTTTTAGGGGACTGCTTTTCCTTTTGCTGCATTTTGGATCTTTAAACTACACTTCACTTTTGTAAAACTTCGCGGGGGGGGGGGGGGGGGGGTAATAATTCGCTGTCTTTCTTTGTACTGCTCACTGCAAAAGTTCCACCTACCTCATTACGGCGTCAGTTCATCATCCCGTTTCTCTGCATACGTATGTACTTTGCAGTCGGCGTAAAAGCAACGTTGATGAAAACGTCGCCGATACTTACGTAGCAAAGTCCGCGTAAACTCTAGTAGCCAGCTGTCCTATAAATTCCTTATAATAATTTTCGGATGGAAGGTGGTTGCTTCTTCCCTTCAGTAAAATGTCAAAATTCTAATACAAGTTTTTTTATTTCCTTTAGCTCAAATGAAAAAACCTGCCATCAAGCCCACATGTAATTAACTAACAACTACTGCTCTCAGTTCACAGTTCATACAATCCAGATCACACGCGAAGCAGTCATAAATGTACATAATAATTACGCAATCTCACAGTCAGTACTCCGCTACTGTATATGAGTTTCACACTCGATCCTTTTCAGTGGATTTCTAGTGAATAAATTGCTCGCCAAAAAATATTCCGTATATGTATATGAAACATGCCACCCGAAATTTACACACAGACCGAAAGCTCACACGCCGTTATCTTTCCAACAAACCAATTCCAAAACTTCCAACTTTCACCAATCTGTCCGTAAAAGCAATAGTCTTCACGGCAACACAATCTGGACGCGAGAAACCAATTACTTATTTTACCAAGATTTGAAGCTCCTCTTATTTTTCTTCCGTGTCTGCGAATTAAAAACTGGGTGGTTTTGGAAATCAGCCTTATGCAAATGCAATTAGTTTATTTTTATGTTTACCCAGACATGTTTCGACACCAATGTTTCATCTTCTGTGGGTCAATTTTTTATATTCTGTAAAGTACAATATCACATTTGTAATAATTTAACTGCTGTAGGCCTAAGAAATACAATATTTGCAATTTGCTTCGATTTGTTTGGACACTTACTTTAAAATGACATCGCTAATTAAACTGTATTATTACACATCAATTTTAATGCTTGTTTTCGTCCATTTTTTTGACAGCATGTCATCTCCAAACTAGCCAATAAGCAAATTATTGCGTATTGGTGGAGAACTGTTTCGAGGGTAGAGGTTATGTACGTTTCTGTACTTACATTTTCCGTCCTGTTTCGTGTCCCTGGTTGGTGTTGAGGCACCTGCTGTTTAGTGCATTGCTTTCACTCAGTTTATCACAAATTTCCGCTCACTACTTCACCTTACCTGCACTTACACAAATTGTGGCGAAATGTGATCTGCACAGACACTTCTGACAACACACTGAATGAGAGGTGTCATGTTATTGTCGTTGCTCACTTGTTCACCGTTGGTCTTGTGTTTGTTATGGCGCTGTTTTTGAATGTGTGTGTGTGTGTGTGTGTGTGTGTGTGTGTGTGTGTGTGTGTCTGAGAGAGAGAGAGAGAGAGAGAGAGAGAGAGAGAGAGAGATGGAAAGAGAGGTGGGTTCAGAACCATGAATACACTTTCACAGACAACAGAAACCTAAAAAAAACCAGGGAACTCATAGAAAAGATAAAAGATATAAACATACCATCAACAGCAACCCTTATGTCCCACATACACACTTACACTCACTCTCATTTATTCCCACAACTATAAAACACAAGTAAAATTTTGTCTGAATTTTATATTACGAAAATTAAAAATAATTAAAATCTTGTTGTAAATCTTAATTAAATAATTATGCACACTGAGAGTTCTGCTTATGTTTTCAAATGATACCAAAAGATAAACTGTTATAGTTCCTAACTGAATATAATTCCCTAAGTTTTGGTTTTTGACTTTTTAAGTAATTTTCTCTATCTCCGAAAGTATGACATATAGAAGGCTGAAATTTTTATACAGCCTTCTCTTGAATAACAAAAAGTAACGTATCTATTTTGAATTATATTTAGTATAGTTTATTTAGATTCATAGGGGGTTTGAATATAAGCTCCTGATACGTGACACATTGGAGCGTTCACATGCTGCAGTGGCAACAGGTGCACATGACTCATTGCTAGGACACAAATTGCTGTCTCCTTCACAGCCTCTGGCTCCAATACTGTGTGATGTACTGAAATGTAACTTATTGCAATAATTGTTATCGCGCATTAACTCGCGACGTCACAGTCTCCGTAGTAAATTTTGTTGCAGTTTTACTGACCCCAGAGTAAAATTTTGTATGAAGGCAAAACGTGCAAAGTTTTACAACGGCGACATTGACAGAGTTACTTAAAGAAACAACGCAACCAGACACATTTCTATAGCTTAATTTTATGCAGGAACACATTTAGAGCTTTCACCGATTTTCTGATTGGGTAATAGATTTAGATCTTTAACAGTAAAATATTTTTCCTGGTTGCTTTTTGAATGTTACAGCCTTGTACAAAATATCATTTCCTTCAGATACCAAGATTTTCGAATTGTCTGTTTATGTTTAATTTCTAGACAGGTGCACCTCCGTTTTTTTCTATAATTTGTGGCTCCTTTTCTCGCTTTTGTATCCACAGCACAAATACTCCCACGTTCACAAATTCAATGATGTACTTGTGGATGGTTGAAAACACGGGCCGCGCGGGATAGCAGCGACACTTTGTCACGGTTCATGCGGCTGCCCCCGTCGGAGGTTCGAGTCCTCCCTCGGCCATGAATGTGTATATGTTGTCCTTAGCGTAAGTTAGTTTAAGTTAGATTTAATAGTATGTAAGCCTAGGGACCGATGACCTCAGCAGTTTGGTCCCATAGGCCCTTACCACAAATTTTTGAAAGCACGAAACGAACTCTTGAAAAAAAATAAAACCCGAAAATGTACAAAAATGTGACTAGTTTTTGTCTTACTTCAGGTAATTCAACCCAGAGCCACGGAGCTCAACCAACATTAATATGGATAATTTAATGTTGACACAGAAATAATCGAATTTCGAACTGCTAGGATCTTAACTAGTCGGTAAGCCCGTACGAAAGTGTAATAAAGATGATAGGGGAATGTAAATGGTTATCTGTGGAGTCAAGACGGTGTCGTTCTCATGGAACGTTGTTGGGGGAATCTAGAGAATCGGTATCTTACACCTAGGGTACCGGCCGTGAGAATAAGGAGAGATTAAGGAGACTCCGTATGCGAATGCAGTATGAAAGAAAAATGCAAGGTACTGTACTCTCTGGCAGTCTCGGAACAGTGGCTTGCAGAATAAAAATGAACATCCAGCAAGCTTAGCAGCTGTAAAGTTGCAACCCGCCAGTGTAGTGTGGTTTGAACTTTAAGGTGTATTGGGTTGGTGTTGGGTTGTTTGGGGAAGGAGACCAGACAGCGAGGTCATGGGTCTCATCGGATTAGGGAAGGATGGGGAAGGAAGTCGGCCGTGCCCTTTCAGAGGAACCATCCCGGCATTTGCCTGGAGTGATTTAGGAAAATCACGGAAAACCTAAATCAGGATGGCCGGACGCGGGATTGAACCGTCGTCCTCCCGAATGCGAGTCCAGTGTATAACCACTCGCCACCTCACTCGGTGGTGTATTGGGGTTTGGGTATCTACGCAAGTGTATTTTTTTTTTTTTTCATATTAGTGCGTACTGCATTTCGGCGTCCAGCACGCCAAAAGCCTGCCTGCGTTTTGTTCGCCGTCGCGGTGTGCCCGAGCTGCCTACTACGCAATGACTCCATGCAGTCCTCGACGCCATGACCTACATCTACATCTACTTGATAACTCAGCAATTTACAATTAAGTGGCTGACAAACGATTCATCGAACCACCTTCAAGCTATTTGTTTCTGTTCGGACTCTTTCGCAGGGGAACCAATTCCACATTTTATTGGCCAGCTTTCCTCCCCCATTCTTCCAAGATGTCCTTACCATAGCAGCCAATTTTGTCTATTCCGTCTATACTTCGTTCATACTTGCATCCATGGCTGTGCTGAGAATTCCATATTTCCGCGATGCTTTGCAGCTTCTTATCTTACACACATCTCTTGGCTTCATGCAGAGGATAGGCAAAATAATATGAACAGTGGTAGTAATGGGATGGCTGTGTTTGAAGGTAAGGCACGTGTTGCGCTGGACTGTGTGTGTTCAGTACGGACTAGGCATCAGTGCAGGTTGTTTACGACTATTGCACCCTTCGTATTTGCACTCAGAGGCCGAGGTCGACGTCCATTGAAAGACCTAACTGAGTTCCAAAGAGGGCAGATTGTGTGGGCCTGATTAGCTGGAGCAGCAGTAACCAAGACAGCCAACTTATTGAATGTTTCAAGAGCAGCTGTTTCAACAGTCATGACAGCCTACACAAAACATGGAAAGACATCATCGTGTAAACGTAATAGGGGCGCAAATCAAAACTAAATGAGAGAGATCGTCTTACGCTAATACGAATTGCGTCAAAACAACACAAAACTAAGGTAGCTAAAAAGACTGCAGAGTTCAATAGCCATCTTCGAGACTCCTTATCTATCGACACTGTTCCCCGAGAACTCCATAAAGCGAATATTCATTGACGAGCCGCTATACCGAAACCATTAGTGACAACAACCAATGCAAGAAAGCGTAAAACATGGTGTCAGGAGCATAAATCCTGAACGGCTGAAACACGTCATATGGTCCGACGAGTCAACGTTTTTGTTATTCCCAACATCGGGCCGGGTTTACGTCTGGAGAACGCCAACAGAAGTCTACAATCCTGATTGCTTCATTCCAGCTGTTAAGCATGGAGATGGAAGTGTAATGGCGTGGGCAGTCATACCATGGTATTCTGCTGGTTCCATAATTACTCTCAAATGCTGTGTTACAGCCAACGATTATGTGAACATTTTAGGTGATCAGGTGCACCCATGATTCAAATGTTCGTTTCCCAACAATGATGCCATATTTCAGGACGATAGTGCACCCATTCACAAAGCCAGGACAGTACTATCGTGGTATGAGCAGCATGCAACAGAACTGCAAGGTCTTCCATGGCCAGCACAGTCCCCGCACTTAAACATTATGGAACCCTTGTGAGATGTATTGGAGCGCAGACTCCGGAGCAGATTTCCGCCTCCCTCGTCACTACGGGAGTTAGAAGAGATTCTGATCGAAGAGTGACACAACATTCCACTGGAGACTATACAGTCATTATATGCCAGTATTTCAAGAAGAAAAGTAGCTCTATTACGGGCAAATGGGGATCCAGCCCGTTGTTAATAAACCATTTCTAAAAAAGTACATGTTAAATTTCCTCCCTTATTTTTTGCTAACATCCCATACATCACAGCGCATAATTTCTTCAGTACATGTGCAATGTTTTCGTTTCCACGCACCATTTAGTTCTGTGGCCTTAAATTCCATTCATTCAGTGTTCTACCGCCTTTTCACATTCAGAGCGTTTATGAAACGTGGATCTGAGATATATGAATTTCTCTAAAGCCTAAATACATCCTAAGATAAAAATAATTACGCACCGCCAAGGAACTATCTGAATGGGATGGAAATCGGTAGATGTGATGTACACGCACAGAGAAACGAATGATTACCATTTCAGAAAAATTGGGCGAATTATTCAAGAGAAAAAGCATAACAAATTCAGCAAATCAGTAACGCGTTAGTCCACCTCTGGCCCTTATGCAAACGATTACTTGGCTTCGTATTGATTGATAGATGTTTCGGATGTCCTCATGAGTGACATCGTGCCAAATTCTGTCCAACTGGCGCGTCGGACTGTCAAAGTTCCGAATCGCTTGGTGAACTCTGCCCATAACGCTCCAAAAGTTCTCAATTGATGAGAGATCCGGCGACCTTGCTGGCCAGGGGTTTGACAACCACGAAGACACGCAGCAGAAACTTTCGCTGTGTGCGGGCGGGCATTATCTTGTTACGAGGTGCATTCAAGTTCTAAGGCTTCCGATTTTTTTTTCTCCGGACTGGAGAGATAGAAACATGCGCATTGTTTTAAAATGAGGCCGCGTTCATTGTCAATACGTCCCAGAGATGGCAGCACCATACGGCAGATGGAATTTTACCGCCAGTGGCGAGAATGAGAACTGTTTTAAATACTTAAAATGGCGACGTTTTCCTTACTTGAACAGCGTGCAATCATTAGTTTTCTGAATTTGCGTGGTGTGAAACCAATTGAAATTCATCGACAGTTGAAGGAGACATGTGGTGATGGAGTTATGGATGTGTCGAAAGTGCGTCCGTGGGTGCGACAGTTTAATGAAGGCAGAACATCGTGTGACAACAAACCGAAACAACCTCGGGGTCGCACAAGCCGGTCTAACGACACGATCGAGAAAGTGGAGAGAACTGTTTTGGGGGATCGCCGAATGACTGTTGAACAGATCGCCTCCAGAGTTGGCATTTCTGTGGGTTCTGTGCACACAATCCTGCATGACGACCTGAAATTGCGAAAAGTGTCATCCAGGTTGGTGCCACGAATGCTGACGGACGACCACACGGCTGCCCGTGTGGCATGTTGCCAAGCAATGTTGACGCGCAACGACAGCACGAATGGGACTTTCTTTTCGTCGGTTGTGACAATGGATGAGACGTGGATGCCATTTTTCAATCCAGAAACAAAGCGCCAATCAGCTCAATGGAAGCACACAGATTCACCGCTACCAAAAAAATTTCGGGTAACCGCCAGTGCTGAAAAAATGATGGTGTCCATGTTCTGGGACAGCGAGGGCGTAATCCTTACTCATTGCGTTCCAAAGGGAACTACGGTAACAGATGCACCCTACGAAAATGTTTTGAAGAACAAATTCCTTCCTGCACTGCAACAAAAACGTCCGGGAAGGGCTGCGCGTGTGCTGTTTCACCAAGACAACGCACCCGCACATCGAGCTAACGTTACGCAACAGTTTCTTCGCCGCTGCCATGGAATCATGGCGTCAGCGTTGTGAAAAATGTGTACGTCCGCAGGGCGATTACGTCGAGAAGTAACGCCAGTTTCATAGATTTCGGGTGAGTAGTCAATTATAAAAAAAAATCGGAGGCCTTAGAACTTGAATACACCTCGTAAAATGTAAACCCAGGATGGCTTGAGGTCAAGGGGAAACAAAGCGGAGCGTAGAATATCGTCGACCTACCGCTATGCCGTCAAGGTACCACGGATGACAACCAAGAGGGTCCCCGTGGTCATTAAAATACCAGTTGCACATCGAATCGATGATTATGATGAATCTGGAGCGCTGAGCGCCTCTGTGACGGCCGCTCGGGCCTCTCGTTCTCTCGTTTCTCTAGGCCGACCTCTCCTTCTTGACACTGTGTTCTGCCACGGTTCCCCCATTCCTACCAGCACTGTCTGCAGTCAACAAAGAAGATGTTACGGACGTCAGCTCTGAAGACTGAAGGAAGCCGTAAATGAAACGCAGAGCGTCATCGGAAACATTGTTTATAAAAATCGTTGTAGCAAATTATTACGATGTCAAATAAAGGTAGTGGCAGTATCATAGCGACGAGAGCAATCTAAGCAGAGCTTTTTTATTGTCATAAAAAAACACACAGGCTGCATGAGCTCGTTTTGGCTACTGATAGCTAGGCTGCTGTCAGCAACAGAGTTCGAATTAAGTTCATCTGAGGAACACGGTGTGAATCATGCTAAATAAGCCCCTGTCGTGTTTTCATTATAATTCTTCGAAAACTCAGGTATAGTTTGTTGTGACCATTGTTCTCCTTTCCTCCAGATCAACGAGTTGGGTTTTATCACCTCGATTAAAGGGCGTTTTTTGTATAATTTTACAAACTTCTAGGAAGTTTTATTATAAAACACAATAATGGATGGCAGCTCTGGTATCCACGCCCTACCGCAGTTTCATGCATCACATCCAACTCAAATGATCCCTCTTTAGAGATCTCCGACAGGGTTTCGCTTTGGAGGCAATGAAATTCTCAAGATTTTGTTCGCACATTGTGTTTATCTAAATAAAATAACAAAAAAGTTTCCCGCATTTCAAAATTCAGCAACGTCGTCAGCAAATACACTTTCGTAAATATATCGTCTTAAAGATTTGTTACAGTAAATGAAACTAAAATGAAAACGTAGTGCATCTCATGCAGAAGAGACTGATGTCAGTTCCATCTTTGGACTTCGAACAGTTTGCGAGTTAAGAGTGAGCTGAGCGGAATGCACGATAATGCGTGTGGTCTGTGTGAGAAGCGACATTACCGCGCCGCATTCTGCTCAGATAATAGTCCTGAAGCAATCCGGAGCAGACTACGGTGGCAAGCACCAGTTAGTGTGCTAAGTGAGCCAGTGTCGGTAGCTAGGCTGTAGTGTCGGCGCCAGCTTGCGACGCCTACAACCTTCTGCGACCTCTGCTGGCGCGAGGAAAGGACAAGCACTTCAGCTGGTTGCGAGCAAGAATTTGGAAGACTTCTGCGAAGACGGTGGGTGCGGCCGGCAGGGAAGAGGCTGGGGCTGTTGGAGGGCAGCCACAAAGCGGCCGATAGGGGGGGGGGAGGCGGAGGGAATGGGGGAGGGACGCAGAAGACGCCGGCGAGACGCAAGTGGCCGGCCACAAAGGCGCCGCTCCCCAGGGAAAGGCGGGGGCGGCGGCCCTGTGACACGCCGGCCGCTCAACAAGTGGGGACGGAGGTGCGGCCGCTGCACCACGCACAGAATGGCCCCCGTCAGTGATCTTCGGCATTTCTTTTACGTGATCTGGACACACATTTCCCAATATTTTTCCAATCTCCGTACATTCATCTTCAGACAGACCGTGGGACGTCAGTAGTTACTACGTTTTCTCGGAGTACGAATAAATTCTTCAGCTATATTTCACGACATTGCTCTTTTTGCTATCGAGTGCTGCGCTACAATGCGCCATTTTTAGGCTCCCTCATGCGGGTAAGCGGGAAATTGCCTTAATTCAGTCCCATACAGAGCACAATCAAATAGACGTGCACTCTCGTGAATTTCTGGCACTGGCAGAGCCAGCACCGATTTAAATTGGACACGATATGTTGGAGCACCAATATTGGTGCTCCGACATATCGTGTAGCTAAACATCTTGCTAGTTTGTTGAGCCCACTAGTAGGTAGGTGTGAACACCACATTAAGAACTCTGCAGATTTCTTACGCCGATTGCAGGAATTGCGTTTGAATGACTGATATTTTAGTCAGTTTTGATGTGGTTTCTCTTTGGACTCGCGTTCCTCTCTCTTATTCGTTGCAGCTAATTGAGATTAAGTTTGGTGTCGAGTTAACAAATTTCTTTCGACGTGTGCTGACTTCCACTTACTTTTTATTCAATGGTCAGTACTACGAACAGACTGATGGAGTTGCAATGGGAAGCCCGTTGTCACCTATTGTGGCCAATTTGTTTATGGAGGACTTTGAGGAACGTGCATTGGAGTCAGCGACCTTGAAACCTGCGTGTTGTTTCAGATATGTAGACGATACTTTTGTTGTTTGGCCTCATGGTAGTGAGAATTTAAGCCGGTTTTTGGAACATCTGAATTCAATCCACCCGAATATTCAGTTCACTATGGAGGTGGAAAAGAATGGATGCCTTCCCTTCCTTGATGTGTTGGTCAAAAGGAAAACTGATGGTACGTTGGGACATTCTGTTTATAGGAAGCCCACCCACACTGACTTGTATCTGCGAGCTGATAGTTGTCACCATCCAGCTCAGCGTGAAGGAGTACTTCGTACCTTGGTTCACAGGGCCCACGTTATCTCAGACCCTGAAAGTTTGGCAGCTGAGCTAGCACATCTAGAAGTCACCTTTCGTCAGAATGGTTATAGTGAGAGGCAGATCAAACGTGCGTTGCGCCATCAGCCTTCTTTGCAACGGGTGAGTGACAATAGCAACGAAGTCTACGGCCTTTTTGCCTTACGCAGGAAGCATTTCCAACAGGATTGGACGTATTTTGCGGAAGTATGATGTGAAATGTGTTTTTCGACCACCTTCTAAGATTAAGGCCCTGTTGGCGTCCGTGAAAGATAATCTTGGTTTGCGTAAGGCTGGGGTCTATCGTATTCCTTGCAGTTGTGGCATGTCATATATTGGTCAGACAATCAGGACTGTGGAAGACCGGTGTATTGAACATAAGCGTCACACACGCTTACAACAGCCGAGCAAATCCTCTGTTGCAGAACATTGCCTTGACACCGGTCATCCTATGGAATACAACAACACGGAGATTCTGGCTTGCAATTCCAGCTATTGGGATAGTGTTATTAAGGAAGCTGTTGAAATCAGACTATCAAGCAACCTTATTATCAGAGATGGTGGATTTTGTTTAAATGCTGCTTGGAATCCGGCTCTGTCTCTCATCAAAAAACAGAGGGACAGAATTAGTGCTGCCTCACCTGTTGATTAATAGTAACTATCGATATTTCTGATGTTGGTTATCTTTGGTTGTGTTGACACTTGTTCTGTGTATGGTGTCTTCCTTGTTTCTCCTCTGTGAACCGAGGTATTAAATTTGCTTGCATATTTTTTCTTCCTTGCACTTGTGCCTTGAGAATGGCAGGGTGTGCTCCTGTCGAAATATCGGCGGTGGTCGACGACGTCACCCGGCAGCAAACCCGTAAGTTATTTGAACATCCGGTTCGCCGGGAAAAGTTAAGGTCTCACAACATAAACATTATGTCCGCCCTTTTTATTGCCCATGAAAACCACACAGTGCATGTTGTACCACCATACAGCGAGACTTTCAGAGTTGTTGGTCCAGATTGCTGTACACACCGGTACCTCTAATACCCAGCAGCACGTCCTCTCTCATTGATGCACGCCTGTATTCGTCGTGGCATACTATCCACAAGTTCATCAAGGCACTGTTGGTCCGATTGTCCCACCCCTCAACGGCGATTCAGCGTAAATCCCTCAGAGTGGTTGGTGGTTCACGTCGTCCATAAACAGCCGTTTCCAATCTATCCCAGGCATGTCGATAGGGTTCATGTCTGGAGAACATGCTGGCCACTCGAGTCGAGTCATGTCCTGAAGGAAGTCATTCCTAATATGTGCACAATGGGGGCGCGAATTGTCGTCCATGAAGACGAATCCATCACCAATATGCTGCAGGTATGGTTGCACTATCGGTCGGAGGACATTCACGTATCGTACAGCCGTCATGGCGCCTTTCATGACCACCAGCGCTCCTCCGCCTTAAAGCTTGTTGACATCTGCCGCTGCGGCCCGCACTCGACGGTGCAATACTCGACCGCCGAAAGGCTCCCATCTCACAAGGGAACCTCCCCATCGCACCCCCATCAGATTTAGTTATAAGTTGGCACAGTGGATAGGCCTTGAAAAACTGAACACAGATCAATCGAGAAAACAGGAAGAAGTTGTATGGAACTATGCAAAAAAAAAGCAAAATATACAAACTGAGTAGTCCATGAGAAGATAGGCAACATCAAGGGTAATGTAAGCTCAGGAGCGCCGTGGTCCCGTGGTTAGCGTGAGCAGCTGCGGCAGGCCTTTAGTTCAAGTCTTCCCTCGAGTGAAAAGTTTTAATTTTTTATTTTCAGACAATTATTATATGTCCGTCCGTCCGTCTGTCCGATGCGATCACTTTTTTGGGAGTGATTATCACATCGACAAGAAAACCTAAATCGGGCAAGGTAGAAGAATCTTTTTACCCATTTGCCAAGTGTACAAGTTAGGTGGGTCGACAACATATTCCTGCCATGCGACGCACATGCCGGCACCAGTGTCGTATAGAATATATCAGACGCGTTTTCCTGTGGAGGAATCGGTTGACCTATGACCTTGCCGTCAAATGTTTTCGGTTCCCATTGAGAGGCACGTCCTTTCGTCTACTAATCGCACGGTTTTGCTGTGCGGTCGCAAAACACAGACACTAAACTTATTACAGTGAACAGAGACGTCAATGAACGAACGGACAGATCATAACTTTGCGAAAATAAAGAAAGTAAAATTTTCACCCAAGTGAAGACTTGGACCAAGGACCTCTCGTTCCGCAGCTGTTCACGCTAACCACGGGACCACGGTACTCTCAATCTAACATTAACCTTGTATTGCTTATGTTGCACATGGACTACTCAGTTTATATATTTTGCTTTTTTTTCATAGTTCCACATAACTTCTTCCTGTTTTCTCGATTGATCTGTGTTCAGTTTTTCAAGGCCTATCCACTGTGCCAACTTATAACTAAATCTGAGGGGGGTGCGATGGGGAGGTTCCCTTGTCAGCTGAAGCACGTATGTTGTAAAACGATTCGCTCAGCTGATCGGATCGTCGTAAATGTTGACGTATGAGTCTGTTGCAAATTCATTCTGTTCATTGGGGAGTTTGTCAGGTTCTCTGCGTCTCGTAACATAAATCTCCAGTTGTTCTAAAATGTCTAATCGTTTATTTTTTGTAACTTCATGTAGAATTTGAAGCTGTTCGTCAGTGTTACCAATATTATGACCCCTTCTTGCATATGTAAGCCTAGCGCTGTCTTATTACTGGGATACGTTTGTTCTTTAAACCTTACATCAAAGGTCCTTTCTGTCTGTCCGATATAGCTTTTTTCGCATTCATGACATGATATTTTGTAGACGCCGATTTACTGTGTTACTTTTCCGTGCCAAGTTATGACGCACTAGTCTTTTTAAATTATCGGAAGTCCTGAATGCTATTTGAACCCCGTTTCTTCGGAATATATGTTCGATTTTATCTGATGTTTTGCCTATATATTTCATAGTGGCGCACTTATGCTTTTCGGATGTCGGCTTTACCTGCCGTTTCTCGCTCCTTTTTATCTTCTTTTTAATTTTGCTACATATGGAGTTAACTATATCTGGGTCATAATCATTAGCAAGGGCGAACTGTCTTAATATGTCATGTTTTTTTCACTTTCATTTGACATAATGGAAGTCTTACTATTCCGTGTAACACTGAACAAAAATATGATGTTTCTGATGTAGTGGGTGACTGGAGTGGGCATTGATAATCGCGTCTCGTGGCTGGTCCCGGCGGAGGTTCGAGTCCTCCCTCGGGCATGGGTGTGTGTGTTGGTCCTTAGGATAATTTAGGTTAAGTAGTGTGTAAGCTTAGGGACTGATGACCTTAGCAGTTAAGTCCCATAAGATTTCACACACATTTGAACATTTTTGATAATCACGTCCGTACAATAGCAGACATTTTTATTAACCAGCTAGAAAAGACTTTCTTCGAGACGAATCCAGATATTCTGTCGAATATAGTATACTACAAAAGATATGTCGATGACTCACTTATTCTTCATTTGTTGTTGTTGTGGTCTTCAGTCCTGAGACTGGTTTGATGCAGCTCTCCATGCTACTCTATCCTGCGCAAGCTTCTTCATCTCCCAGTACCTACTGCAACCTACATCCTTCTGAATCTGCTTAGTGTATTGATCTCTTGGTCTCCCTCTACGATTTTTACCCTCCACGCTGCCCTCCAATGCTAAATTTGTGATCCCTCGATGCCTCAGAACATGTCCTACCAACCGATCCCTTCTTCTAGTCAAGTTGTGCCACAAACTTCTCTTCTCCCCAATCCTATTCAATACCTCCTCATTAGTTACGTGATCTACCCACCTTATCTTCAGCATTCTTCTGTAGCACCACATTTCGAAAGCTTCTATTCTCTTCTTGTCCAAACTAGTTATCGTCCATGTCTCACTTCCATACATGGCTACACTCCATACAAATACTTTCAGAAACGACTTCCTGACACCTAAATCTATATTCGATGTAAACAAATTTCTCTTCTTGAGAAACGCTTTCCTTGCCATTGCCAGTCTACATTTTATATCCTCTTTACTTCGACCATCATCGGTTATTTTACTCCCTAAATAGCAAAACTCCTTTACTACTTTAAGTGTCTCATTTCCTAATCTAATTCCCTCAGCATCACCCGACTTAATTTGACTACATTCCATTATCCTCGTTTTGCTTTTGTTGATGTTCATCTTATATTCTCCTTTCAAGACACTGTCCATTCCGTTCAACTGCTCTTCCAAGTCCTTTGCTGTCTCTGACAGAATTACAATGTCATCGGCGAACCTCAAAGTTTTTACTTCTTCTCCATGAATTTTAATACCTACTCCGAATTTTTCTTTTGTTTCCTTTACTGCTTGCTCAATATACAGATTGAATAACATCGGGGAGAGGCTACAACCCTGTCTCACTCCTTTCCCAACCACTGCTTCCCTTTCATGCCCCTCGACTCTTATAACTGCCATCTGGTTTCTGTACAAATTGTAAATAGCCTTTCGCTCCCTGTATTTTACCCCTGCCACCTTCAGAATTTGAAAGAGAGTATTCCAGTCAACATTGTCAATAGCTTTCTCTAAGTCTACAAATGCTAGAAACGTAGGTTTGCCTTTTCTTAATCTTTCTTCCAAGATAAGTCGTAAGGTCAGTATTGCCTCACGTGTTCCAACATTTCTACGGAATCCAAACTGATCTTCCCCGAGGTCGGCTTCTACCAGTTTTTCCATTCGTCTGTAAAGAATTCGCGTTAGTATTTTGCAGCTGTGACTTATTAAACTGATAGTTCGGTAACTTTCACATCTGTCAACACCTGCTTTCTTTGGGATTGGAATTATTATATTCTTCTTAAAGTCTGAGGGTATTTCGCCTGTCTCATACATCGTGCTCACCAGATGGTAGAGTTTTGTCATGACTGGCTCTCCTGAGGCCATCAGTAGTTCTAATGGAATGTTGTCTACTCCCGGGGCCTTGTTTTGACTCAGGTCTTTCAGTGCTCTGCCAAACTCTTCACGCAGTATCTTATCTCCCATTTCATCTTCATCTACATCCTCTTCCATTTCCATAAGATTGTCCTCAAGTACATCGCCCTTGTATAAACCCTCTATATACTCCTTCCACCTTTCTGCTTTCCCTTCTTTGCTTAGAACTGGGTTGCCCTCTGTGCTCTTGATATTCATACAAGTGGTTCTCTTTTCTCCAAAGGTCTCTTTAATTTTCCTGTAGGCAGTATCTATCTTACCCCTAGTGAGACAAGCCTCTACATCCTTACATTTGTCCTCTAGCCATCCCTGCTTAGCCATTTTGCACTTCCTGTCGATTTCATTTTTGAGACGTTTATATTCCTTTTTGCCTGCTTCATTTACTGCATTTTTATATTTTCTCTTTTCATCAATTAAATTCAATATTTCTTCTGTTACCCAAGTATTTCTATTAGCCCGCGTCTTTTTACCTACTTGATCCTCTGCTGCCTTCACTACTTCATCCCTCAGAGCTACCCATTCTTCTTCTACTGTATTTCTTTCCCCCATTCCTGTCAATTGTTCCCTAATGCTCTCCCTGAAACTCTCTACAACCTCTGGTTCTTTCAGTTTATCCAGGTCCCATCTCCTTAAATTCCCACCTTTTTGCAGTTTCTTTAGTTTCAATCTGCAGTTCATAACCAATAGATTGTGGTCAGAATCTACATCTGCCCCAGGAAATGTCTTACAATTTAAAACCTGGTTCCTAAATCTCTGTCTTACCATTATATAATCTATATGAAACCTGTCAGTATCTCCAGGCTTCTTCCATGTATATAGCCTCCTTTCATGATTCTTGAACCAAGTGTTAGCTATGATTAAGTTATGCTCTGTGCAAAATTCTACAAGGCGGCTTCCTCTTTCATTCCTTCCCCCCAATCCATATTCACCTACTATGTTTCCTTCTCTCCCTTTTCCTACTGACGAATTCCAATCACCCATCACTATTAAATTTTCGTCTCCCTTCACTACCTGAATAATTTCTTTTATCTTGTCATACATTTCATCTATTTCTTCATCATCTGCAGAGCTAGTTGGCATATAAACTTGTACTACTGTAGTAGGCATGGGCTTTGTGTCTATCGTGGCCACAATAATGCGTTCACTATGCTGTTTGTAGTAGCTAACCCGCACTCCTATTTTTTTTATTCATTATTAAACCTACTCCTGCATTACCCCTATTTGATTTTGTATTTATAACCCTGTAATCACCTGACCAAAAGTCTTGTTCCTCCTGCCACCGAACTTCACTAATTCCCACTATATCTAACTTTAACCTATCCATCTCCATTTTTAAATTTTCTAACCTACCTGCCCGATTAAGTGATCTGACATTCCACGCTCCGATCCGTAGAACGCCAGTTTTCTTTCTCCTGATAACAACGTCCTCCTGAGTAGTCCCAGCCCGGAGATCCGAATGGGGGACTATTTTACCTCCGGAATATTTTACCCAAGAGGACGCCATCATCATTTAATCATACAGTAGAGCTGCATGTCCTCGGGAAAAATTACGGCTGTAGTTTCCCCTTGCTTTCAGCCGTTCGCAGTACCAGCCCAGCAAGGCTGTTTTGGTTAATGTTACAAGGCCAGATCAGTCAATCATCCAGACTGTTGCCCCTGCAACTACTGAAAAGGCTGCTGCCCCTCTTCAGGAACCACATGTTTGTCTGGCCTCTCAACAGATACCCCTCCGTTGTGGTTGCACCTACGGTACGGCCATCTGTATCGCTGAGGCACGCAAGCCTCCCCACCAACGGCAAGGTCCATGGTTCATGGGGGGTTATTCTTCATATAGTTAGTAAAACGCAAATTGAAGATGTGGTACAGAATTTAAGCAGTATGCATTCCAAGATAAAATTCACGACAGAAATTGAAGTAGCAAAAAGATAAATTTCATAGATCTGACGATTCATAGCAAAAATGGTAGACATGCGATAAAAATATTTAGGAAACCAACATGTACGGACCTCTGGCGGGAGGGGCCGCACAATTCGTGACATGGCGCCTCTCACCGCGCCGCCACTCCGTGCGGCCTTGTATGCGAGTGAAACGCGGACGATGTGTAGTTAGACGAGATTAGAACAGAAGCATTTGAAATGTGTTGATGCGGAAGACTGTTGAACATTGGATGGGTTGATTGTGTAACTAAAGATGAGGTACTGAATAGAATTGGGAAGGAAAGAAATTTGTGATGAAGTTGATTAAAAGAAGGGGTCGGTTAATAGGACATATTCTGGGTCATCAAGGAATCATCCCATCTCCTTTCCCAACGCAACTTCCACCATCTACCCCCTCCCGGGTGATGAGCTTCACCCTGACATCTACCCTTCCTACCGACTCTAACCCCATCTTCCTGCCTCCTCCTCCGGGCTCCCTCTCCTCCCCCTCCCTTCTTCTGAGCGGCTTCCCCCTCCTACTGCCCCTCCCTCTCTTGTGCTCCCTTTCAGTGTCTCTGCACTCCCTTGTGCCTTGTCTTCCCTCTTCATCTCCTATCCCACATGTCTCCTGCCTCTTAGTGCACCCGCTGACACCCATTTCATCCCACCGCCTCCCTGCTGCCCCTTGCTCTCCCCTCCTTTTCCATCCTCTACATCTACATCTACATCTATACTCCGCGAGCCACCTTACGGTGTGTGGCGGAGGGTACTTATTGTACCACTATCTGATCCCCCCTTCCCTGTTCCATTCACGAATTGTGCGTGGGAAGAACGACTGCTTGTAAGTCTCCGTATTTGCTCTAATTTCTCGGATCTTTTCGTTGTGATCATTACGCGAGATATATGTGGGCGGTAGTAATATGTTGCCCATCTCTTCCCGGAATGTGCTCTCTCGTAATTTCGATAATAAACCTCTCCGTATTGCGTAACGCCTTTCTTGAAGTGTCCGCCACTGGAGCTTGTTCAGCATCTCCGTAACGCTCTCGCGCTGACTAAATGTCCCCATGACGAATCGCGCTGCTTTTCGCTGGATCATGTCTATCTCTTCTATTAATCCAACCTGGTAAGGGTCCCATACTGATGAGCAATACTCAAGAATCGGACGAACAAGCGTTTTGTAAGCTACTTCTTTCGTCGATGAGTCACATTTTCTTAGAATTCTTCCTATGAATCTCAACCTGGCGCCTGCTTTTCCCACTATTTGTTTTATGTGATCATTCCACTTCAGATCGCTCCGGATAGTAACTCCTAAGTATTTTACGGTCGTTACCGCTTCCAATGATTTACCACCTATGGCATAATCGTACTGGAATGGATTTCTGCCCCTATGTATGCGCATTATATTACATTTATCTACGTTTAGGGAAAGCTGCCAGCTGTCGCACCATGCATTAATCCTCTGCAGGTCTTCCTGGAGTACGTACGAGTCTTCTGATGTTGCTACTTTCTTGTAGACAACCGTGTCATCTGCAAATAGCCTCACGGAGCTACCGATGTTGTCAACTAAGTCATTTATGTATATTGTAAACAATAAAGGTCCTATCACGCTTCCTTGAGGTACTCCCGAAATTACCTCTACATCTGCAGATTTTGAACCGTTAAGAATGACATGTTGTGTTCTTTCTTCTAGGAAATCCTGAATCCAATCACAAACCTGGTCCGATATTCCGTAAGCTCGTATTTTTTTCACTAAACGTAAGTGCGGAACCGTATCAAATGCCTTCCTGAAGTCCAGGAATACGGCATCAATCTGCTCGCCAGTGTCTACGGCACTGTGAATTTCTTGGGCAAATAGGGCGAGCTGAGTTTCACATGATCTCTGTTTGCGGAATCCATGTTGGTTATGATGAAGGAGATTTGTATTATCTAAGAACGTCATAATACGAGAACACAAAACATGTTCCATTATTCTACAACAGATTGACGTAAGCGAAATAGGCCTATAATTATTCGCATCTGATTTATGACCCTTCTTGAAAATGGGAACGACCTGCGCTTTCTTCCAGTCGCTAGGTACTTTACGTTCTTCCAGCGATCTACGATAAATTGCTGATAGAAAGGGGGCAAGTTCTTTAGCATAATCACTGTAGAATCTTAAGGGTATCTCGTCTGGTCCGGATGCTTTTCCGCTACTAAGTGATAGCAGTTGTTTTTCAATTCCGATATCGTTTATTTCAATATTTTCCATTTTGGCGTCCGTGCGACGGCTGAAGTCAGGGACCGTGTTACGATTTTCCGCAGTGAAACAGTTTCGGAACACCGAATTCAGTATTTCTGCCTTTCTTCGGACGTCCTCTGTTTCGGTGCCATCGTGGTCAACGAGTGACTGAATAGGGGATTTAGATCCGCTTACCGATTTTACATATGACCAAAACTTTTTAGGGTTCTTGTTTAGATTGTTTGCCAATGTTTTATGTTCGAATTCGTTGAATGCTTCTCTCATTGCTCTCTTTACGCTCTTTTTCGCTTCGTTCAGCTTTTCCTTATCAGCTATGATTCGACTACTCTTAAACCTATGATGAAGCTTTCTTTGTTTCCGTAGTACCTTTCGTACATGATTGTTATACCACGGTGGATCTTTCCCCTCGCTTTGGACCTTAGTCGGTACGAACTTATCTAAGGCGTACTGGACGATGTTTCTGAATTTTTTCCATTTTTGTTCCACATCCTCTTCCTCAGAAATGAACGTTTGATGGTGGTCACTCAGATATTCTGCGATTTGTGCCCTATCACTCTTGTTAAGCAAATATATTTTCCTTCCTTTCTTGGCATTTCTTATTACACTTGTAGTCATTGATGCAACCACTGACTTATGATCACTGATACCCTCTTCTACATTCACGGAGTCGAAAAGTTCCGGTCTATTTGTTGCTATGAGGTCTAAAACGTTAGCTTCACGAGTTGGTTCTCTAACTATCTGCTCTCTGACGTTTCCCTCGGCGGGTCCCACCTGGCAGTTTTATTCTTCATTGTGTGTGCTCCAAGTGGGTTTTAAGTGTGTTGTTCTGGAGTGTTTTTAATATTGTGGCCGACTTTTAACCTGTGCGTGTGCATTCAGTGTCTTCTTTGTGTTTTAAGAATCGCCAACTGTGTTTTTTAACTTTCTGGTGACTTTTTTAATTGTCCCCCATGAACGTCTCCATGCCAGTGTATTTTTACCTCCATTTTCTCTCCTTACTCTGTTTTATGTTCTCCTTTTTTATCGCCTTATATTTGTAACATTTTATTCTTGTTTTAGTTGTCATGTCACTCGGCTGAAGAGCGGCGGATTGTGCCACTGACAGCCCTCCCCTGCCCATATGGTGAAGAAGCTTGTAAAGGATACAACAGCGTAAAAAGCTGTATGAAAGCAGTCTTAAGCCTGAAGACCACAACAAAAGCAACATAAACTGTTGAGTGTTATTGGAGGTGAAGACCGATGAAAAAAATGTTTAAGATGGATGCCATTTGCAAGCAAATGTAGTAATAGAATTCGACAGGTTAGTGGAACATAAGGTGGAAATAGATCACAAAAGAAACGAAATGAGAATGTAATATACAGACAGAAAGAGAACAGCACAGTTTTGTAGGAAAGCGGTGGGCAGTAATGAAAGAGGATTCACTCATACCTATTATGCACCAATTGAAAAGGTAAGGAAGAGCAGAACCAAATAACCGCCAACGAATGGAGAGTAACTTATATATCATAGCACGAAAGAACAGCAAACCAATCCGAAAAGGAAATAAAATTAAAGAAAGTAGCAGCAGCAGAAGAATTACCAGTACACGCAAAAGTGGACATCACCAACTTATTATTGTTAAACTATTAATGGATTTTTCACAAAAGCCGAGAGTAATACAAAGACTGCTTACTAAATAAAAGTAAAGCAACAGAACGCCTTATTTCACAAACCACACCTGATTCCGCAAGTAAAAAGGCTGCAGTTGAAAAGAAAAAGACTGCAGATGTTGGCAGCAATAAACACAGAATGTGGGCGTTACCTTACAACAGTCCATTGTTCGTTGTATGTTAAGAACGATGGAGATATGCGTGTTGTACTAGACGCACGAAGAGTGAATCAGATTTTGGAACCTGAAGAAAACCGACTGGAAAATACCCAAGTTACTGCAGAAGTTTAACGGTGCTCAAGTGTTCACAAGTCTGATCCTGACATCACAGTATCATCAGGTGTTTTATTATCTGCT
Organism: Schistocerca cancellata; assembly: GCF_023864275.1. Taxonomy (NCBI): domain Eukaryota; kingdom Metazoa; phylum Arthropoda; class Insecta; order Orthoptera; family Acrididae; genus Schistocerca; species Schistocerca cancellata. Next base: position 396,587,897 of record NC_064628.1, read on the forward strand.
GTGCAGACATTATACCCCGTTCCCGTACAAAAGATGGAGCTATCAGTGTCGAATCCTTCCTTTTAAGTAAAATGTGGGTACACCAGCATTTACCCAGACACAGAGCACAGTTGAAACGTCCCCTTAGAAAAATTATACATGACTGTGCTTAAACTGACACACAATATTTTTAGCGCAACGCAATCTTTCAAAAATCCCTACAAAAGAATGGCCCTGACTAACATTAACCTATACCTTTCACAAATCACTTACCTCACCAAAAATCTTCGTTACTCGAACTACTGCAATACAGCGAGCGCCACTACTGCCAGCTAAATAAAAGATTCAAACTACTGATGGCACTAACTACTAATAGGCATAGTTAGCAAATGAAAGATTTTGATAGAGAACAAACAATGTATTTACCTTACTAGTGTTCAAAAGTCATAATATATATAGCAGTTTATGACATCCAGTCTTACAAATTTCAAAACTCCCCCATCTCTCTCCCCACATCCACCACTGCTGGCGGCTCACCTCCAACTGCTCAACGCTACGCGCTGTTCACATCCATCTGCCCAACACTACAATGGCAGACAACAATGCAAACTAGCCACAGACTGCACACAGCACAGCCAGTGATTTTTCATACAGAGCGCTACGTGGCGTTACCAATAAGAAAACCTAAACAGCCTACTTACACAGTTGTCGGTGAAGATCTATGTAGGTCACATTCTGATCGCAAGAAGTTCATATAGACAGCATTAGGCAACGTTAGAGGAACTTTTTGAGAATGTTGAAACTGCAGGAGCTGAATTAAACTTTAGAAAATCCGAGTTCGGTAGGCAAGAAACAGCGTTTTTGGGGTACGCCGGAAAGTGTAAATGTGAACGAGGAAAAATTAGAGGCAGTATGTAGTTTTCCAAAGCCTAGTTGGAAGAAACGTTTTAGGAGATTTTTATGGCTTGTGTGGCTTCTATCACCGTTTCATAGACAATCAAGTGCTCAGCAAAGAATCCTTTCACAACTTTCTTAAGAAGAATAGCGTGTGGTCGTGGACGGAATATTGTGAGCAAGTATTTCGACAGATTAAAACAGCGTGAATAAATGCATCGATACTGTATTACTCAGATCTTAACAAAACCTTTAACGTGCGATGTATCCGATCATGATGTGGGAGTGCACCTGTTTCAAATCGACAAACAAGAGGAACATGATATGAATACTACAGCTTTCAAGAGCAGGCTGTTGACGAGCTATGAACAAGAAGTATTCTGTAATTCAGGAGGGACCACTGGCAGTAATGTTCGGAATTCACACAATGTCACTGTTATCTATCCGGCCGTAAATTTGTAGCGGGCTTTATTGTTCCTGTTAACAAGTAAACTATGCCATGAGAAATTAGCAACATGTACCTTAGCTCTGTAAGAATTCGATTTCAAAGTACAAATATGTGCCCGGAGAACACAGTTTAGCGCCCGACGAGCTTTCGCTTTTGCCAATGGGTCTGAAAAGGCAGGAAGCAGAACTACAAACATCGGACTACAGGATACTTGCTGTGAAAGGTGTGATTCTTGGAGGACAAGTGAACACAATTCTGAAACATATGTGCTGTGAACTTAATGCTAACGAATGTCTATCGTTGGTCAAAGGGATGTATGACTGCGCTGCCAAAGAGAAAATCCATACACATTGTCTAACGCAGTGGTTCCTAAGCTGAGGGTAATTATCCTCTGGGGGATAAAATAAGATTTAAGGGGTAAAAAACCAAATGGGTGCGATTGTGATTCACTCATGAAAGTAAATTACTTTTAAAACATCATTACTCTTATCACATTTTTGTAAGATTATAAGATTATATAAGTTATCGATAATCACTTTTCCTCTATTTCTAGCATTAACGCATGACACCATGCGGAGGAGGTCACAGGCGCCTCACATAGACCACCGATTACACACTTATTTTGTAATTTGAACTGTACATCTATGAAACTAAAAGTAAGACATGCGTAACAAACCCTAAATATCTTATGAAAATGTCTTCTGCAAGATGTCGATAGTTCCTGCCATAGACCAGAAATTGCTGCATTACTTTGAAACAGATAAATGAACTAATTGGCAGTACAACACTATAGCGCTGTACACAGAGCTATTATCATTATTGGTGTCATTAGAGCGGACAGACAGAAAGCGTTAAAAGCCTTAAGTCTTGCAATGTCTGCCGCTTCAGAAGTAGGGGGTCCAGCATTCAAGCGATTTACAAACAGTAACAACAGAGCGCACAATTTAACTAGGTGGATTTTGAGTGGGGATGCGTGGTTTGGGTGAAGAAAATGCCTCTAGAGAGAGCAGGAGTGCAGAGAAAGCACGTTTTGTAACAAGTCTCTACTCTCACTGTGGATAAAAAAAATGGTTCAAATGGCTCTGAGCACTATGGGACTTAACATCTATGGTCATCAGTCCCCTAGAACTTAGAACTACTTAAATCTAACTAACCTAAGGACATCACACAACACCCAGTCATCACGAGGCAGAGAAAATCCCTGACCCCGCCGGGAATCGAACCCGGAACACTGTGGATAGTTAGCTTTAGTGACTCAGTTGTAGATAGCACTCGCTATCCACCGGAAATTCCTTAATCATTCATTATAGCGCGCGCGCACACACACACACACACACACACACAAATATCATTTATCTTTCATCATTTTCAAAGCAGAGGTTTTCAAAGAAAATTCTTTTTCATTCTGTAGTTTAGTTAGGCTTTAAAGTTCATAATGGGTGGAGGGGGGAAGCGGTTGAGAGGCGGGGATGGTATAAGTGGGGGTTAGGAAGGTGGGGGGTATTAGATAACATATGATTGCAGTCAGGAGTAGTGGTCGAAGAAAGGCTGGGAACCACAGGTCTTGTGTGTATCGAGAAATGAATACAGCAAAGCAGATTGGAAATGAACCATATCAGAACGTCTATAGACGATCTCATACGTTACATGCACTTTAGCTATGGACACTTTAGACCTAAGAAGGATCTCAAAAATTGAGACGACACTATTTTTCAATGTGGTCAAGAGGATTGAATATATATTAAAAATGTGTGAAATTTGTCTAAAAAAAAAAAAAAAGAACGTGACTACTACCGTGATATATAAAGATTTTATGCACCCTGTGTTGCCTAAAAGGCTGAGACAAACAGTAGTGATCGATCTAAATGGTCGATAAAAGGATTAATGCAGTTTCTTGCAACTATGGAGCTTTTCTCAAGCTATATAAAGCTGTACACACTGCAAAAAGGGGCTTCTTCGTGAATGTATGTTTGCTGAAACGAGTTAGCAATGACGACGGACACGTATGAAATGGGTCGACACTTTAAGAATATGTGATATAGAGCCAGTGTGCATCTCACGCTACAGATCTTCTTCATACCCTGCGGACTACGTCATATAAAAGATAAACTACATGTAACAGATGTACTGGCATAATGAACATTTTAAACGGAGACGATTAAAAAATCAATTTTGAGGCTTAATCAATAATGTGCCCCACAAGCTATAGAATACATAGGCGATGAAATTCTGTTTAACGATGCTGACAGTCCGATCAAAGAAATCCTAAAGAACTTGCCTGATGTAGGAGAGACGTGGGAAGAGAAGGTCAGTACGGTGAAACAAATGTTATTGAAGAAAGACGATGCCTGGAATATCCGATAATGGTTCAAATGGCTCTGAGCACTATGCGACTTAACTTCTGAGGTCATCAGTCGCCTAGAACTTAGAACTACTTAAACCTAACTAACCTAAGGATATCACACACATCCATGCCCGAGGCAGGATTCGAACCTGCGACCGTAGCGTATCCGATAATACACAGGTTAGGAGACTCTGTTCTGGTTAGAATGTTTGTTTAACCCAATAAGACCGGAGAAATTAGGAAATTTCATCATATCTACTACTTTGTTGAAATGAGGCACCTGAATATACTGGAAACTGAAAACATAGGAAAAGACAAAGTTTATGGGAGACAAAAGTCACAATGTCTGCGTATGTTATGTGATGGAATAAGAGGCGGAAGAACATGTTAAGAACGTCGACCATGCTGCAATTGGACGTGATGAAGGTGAGAAAGAAGACTGAGTGCTACCTGGAAAAGAAAAGAACTATCAGAATCAATGAACAGTAATTAATATAGCTTTCTTTACTGCCGATGTCATTGCGTTGTATGCATTGTGTTAGCAGCAAAGTACAGTGTCGTTTTTAGAAGTCGTTTCTTAATATGTGGCAATGTGAAAGACTTATGACTGAGGCACTCTGTTGTTTACGTGTCTGCTGAGATACGGAGACAGCAGAAGAATGGGGACTTCGGATTCGTCCAGCTTTCCACGTTTGCTGCCACAGACGGCCACGATGGCACAGCTGAACTTGTATGTCGATGCACAATATACGCACCACTCTAAGCGATCTTCACTGATAACAGACGATAAAATCAGCTGTAAAATGTAAATGTCGTGTGACTAGGGCCTCCCGTCGGGTAGACCGTTCGCCGGGTGCAAGTATTTCGATTTGACGCCACTTCGGTGATGAAATGGGGATGAAATGATGACGATTAGGACAACACAACACCCAGTCCCAGAACGGAGAAAATCTCCGACCCAGCCGGGATTCGAACCCGGGCCCTTAGGATTGACATTCCATCGCGCTGAGCACTTATCTACCAGCCGACACGGTAGCTCAGCGTGTTCGGTCAGATGGTTAGCAGCCCTCTGTAATAAAAAAAAAAACTGAGCTAATCGATCAACAACGAACTTCAACGGATGTCTTATGACGTCCGCCCCGAGCAGATGTAACGAACACAAAGGAACAAAATGAGATAAAAAAAAATCTACCGGGGGCGGACAAAATCAGCTGTTACATCCATCTGTGACTGAGTGTGCGAGTGGTTTTATGTGTTGTGCAGCAAAGGAAAACGCCAAAATTATGCGAGTGTTAGTGCAGCGATTTCTTTCAGTAGACTGATCACAACATGTGTTACTTTGTCTAACAGCTATACTTTGTCTAACAGCTATAAATAACAATTTTTTATTTCTGTTCAACAAAATGTACACGAAAATGATAAACATTTATCTGTTTCTTGACATCATCGTAGCTAGTAAGACTTGACCCGTGATCATAGTATCCTGTCTATGCTTGAGATATATATTTTCATTTTTGCTTGCGTAGAATTTGTGATAATTGTGTTAGGGGATCGTTTTCCGGAAACAGTCACATAACAAATGCAAATTTATAATGAAAGACCGATTAGATTGGAATATTTAATTAACACTGCGGAATATGATAAACAGCAGTATTAGTGATTGTTGGTAACTAGCTAAAATAACCTTACTGTTCTTTTGCTATCAACTAAATTTGCATCTCTTGTAGAAGTGAGGAAACACTGAAAGCATTCTGTACTGTGACAAGGCAAGCGGACTACCAGAGGTAGCAGAGTCTACCGTCCCTCAGAGCCAGTTCAAGGAAGAACCCGCCACGGAGAGCCGAGGGTCAATAGCCCACGAGCCAACGGCCATATCTTTGTGAAGCCGTTCTAGGACGTCCGGCCACGTATATAACACCTCCTGCGGAGCAAACTCCTGACAAAAACATTTTACGAGCTGTGAGCGGAGTAGAAGGCCTGCTTTTTAGCGGAAGGCATCGTTGTGTTCAAAACGTAGAAAGCTGGAGTCTCTCCAGAAATCACTGAAAGCTAGAGATAAACATCTCGAAGATTCATTCTTTGAAAAAGTCAGGCACCAATGAACATTTCGACTTGGCGATAACAACAAATATTTACGCAATGTAAAACCTGCCAAGATTGGCTAACATAAATAAACTGGAAGTCAGAAAAAGACAGCGGAAAGTGATGACGAAGAGCGCCTCATTGGTCACAGAGAGAGATGGAGAGACAGTGCCATGACATTTCTCTGTGGAGGATGGTAGGACAGAAATTATTGGTTGCCCAGATAGAGGAAGGGGACTCGTGTTTTGAAAGAAGCAATTCTTGCAGATTTTAGGACGTCCCCCAGGAATAGACATCAACATTCTTCTCCTTGAGTAGAAATATTGAGGTATAGTAGAAACTTTTTTGCACCTTGTTTTCTCCTTTACATTACTGACACGATTTACATCAATTAATTCAGTTTCATTTTGTGAAAAGAATGCTCTGTTTCATCTAAAATCTTACGGTTATTAACAATGTTATGTCAACAGTTCATAGTTATTTAGTTTTCAGTTCGATTAACATAATTATTTGCTTTCCTTAATTGCTCTAATATATTCAGCTGACGTTGGCGTGATAGGTATTTTTTATACTTTGCTGTTGTTTAGCCTAAGATGTACTTACATTCGTTTCCTTGTATATAGTATATCTACATACCTCCTATGCAAAAAGAATGTAAGCATATTGTAACTTCATGTATACGGCTGAGAGAATGTGAAGTATGCCTGATGTTCATAATCTATCACTGTCAAGATGACATAGGAGGAGGGAGCCATTGCTCAGTTGTTTATAGTGTGTAGTTATTTGTTTTCACTGGGATCTTCTCGTTGGATCATAAATATTTGACATTTGTTTTCTAGTTTGTTTTTGTGATTTCAAAAACTGTTTTGGGCGGTTGATGTGTTGGGTTGTTTGAGGGAAGAGGCCAAACAGCGAGGTCATCGGTCTCATCCCGGCATTTGCCTGGGGCGATTTAGGGAAATCACGGAAAACCTAAATTAGGATGGCCGGAAACGGGATTGAACCGTTGTCCTCCCGAATGCGAGTCCAGTGTGCTAACCACTGCGCCACCTCGCTCGGTGGCGGTTGTTGAAAAAAAAATAGTGAAGCGGGTATAAGAGATACTAATAACGATAGTTATATGCCCCAGTAAAGTGCATCACTTACACATTGCTAGTTTCATGGAACTTTCGGAGCTGAGCCCGCTTTTTCCAGCGGGGCATTGTTTTGATGTTAACGTCCAATGAGCCCAAGCGAAACCATCCACCCGCTGTAGCTCAAAAATGGTTCAAATGGCTCTGAGCAATATGTGACTTAACAACTGAGGTTATCAGTCGCCTAGAACTTAGAACTACTTAAACCTAACTAACCAAAGGACATCATACACATCCATTCCCGAGGCAGGATTCGAACCTGCGCCCGTAGCGGTCGCGCGGTTCCAGACTGAAGCGCCTAGAACCGCTCGGCCATATCGGCCGGCCCTGCTGTAGCACCGGTGTCGCTATTCGGGTTTCGCGCAGACAGCAGCGTGCAGTTCAGTCGCACCTTAATCATTTGAACAGTCTGCATATGTGATGAAATATTAGTTTGGAAGTTGTTCGTCGAGTGGTAGAAAAACAGTGGGTGATTAATCAGTTTGTTCTCTGAGGATGTGCGTAATTACGCACAAAATGACGAAATAGTCTCGTCATTCTTAGCCGGTAGCATCCGTTGGCGGGACTTATTATGTCTCGAATGTTTATTAAGGCTAGCGTGGACTGTCACAGCGTGAAAGGTTAATTTGGAGAAGCAGTACAAAAACTAAGGTGTGAAACTGGAACCAAAATTTAACTTTTAATATGGTTATATTTGGGTCAAGGCATTACGCCTATTGTCCGGTCATCCTGATTTCCCTAAATCGCTCCAGGCAAATACCGGGATGGTTCCTTTGAAAGGGCACGGCCGACTTCCTTCACCGTCCTTCCCAAATCCGATGAAGACCTATCACCTCGCTGTCTGCTCTCCTCCCCCCACAAAAACCCCATTGCACCTATTAGGAAGAGTGTTGCTGACGACTTCAATAAACGAAGTAAAATGGTATCTCCTGTTGTATTCACCTTTAAACTAACGTTTTCCAGGTAAAATTTGTAAAACTTAAATATCCATAAAGTAAAAAGAAACGTTTTCAGTTTACGCAACATGGTCAGATGTCGTGTTATCTCTGAATCCTTTACTCATGTCCGATCGCCACAAAGTAATCTCATGCCGTTAAGTATGATCAAAGAATATAAAGGAAAGGACACTTTACGTCAATGCAAGAGTCATTTCAACTGTATACAAACTATTTTTGTTAGGATTTCCGGTACTCTAATATGTACTTCATCTCACAGAATACCAGCCGTCAATACCTCCTCTGAATTTTAAATCGAGGCTGCAGTGTTAGGTGTTAAATCATTGAAATCCTTAGAGATTAAATACAGTTCAAAAATTCTCGTCTTGAAAAGGTTGAGTTCTTAAGATTAACCATTGCAAATTTCAGATTCCTTCAATAACATTACGGCACATTGAACATAACTTACAACATTCACACAATCTTTTTTAACTATACCTACGGCAATCTGACGTTGAGGTTAGTGCGTTCACAACGTGTACGCATCACGTATTATTTGTAATTCTTTCTATGTGCTTCGATACATATTTTAAGTGTACTCGTTAAATCCTGAATGAAGAGCAATTAGCATAAACTTAACTGAACGTTCCAAACAATGGGCGCTCAATGGTTATCTAAACAGGTCTCAAATGTTTGATAATGACTTAAATACTACCAGAGTTTGCCATACGCAGGATGTTCAAAGGATTCATACAATTTCACAAGACTACACGTTCTACATGAAAATAGAAATATGGAGCAAATTTTTAATTTTTCCTCACGCACAGGAGTACGACGTTTTCTACTACAGCCATTATCGATATAATGTATATCTCACTCTATACACAGGATGAACATTAACAACAATGACAAACAGCAGGGACGGATTCCTGGATGGAAGTGGAGGAGAGAAGGTCTTATGAACACGTGTCCGGAAATGCGTCGTTGCCACGGTAGATGGCGCTGACGCACGGAAGTTCCTCTGACCACGTGCCGTGTCAGTAGCCCACAGATGACGATCATGCATATTGATGAAGCCAGTTCCGGTAAAGGTCGCTTCGTAGGTGAAGAGTATTGATGACATAAATCCCGTAACTGTGTTGGTCAGCTGCAAAAACCACCGACAAAATCCTTCCCATACAGGGAAATACGCTAGTGATAATCCTTGCAGTTGTTGCAGGTGATACGGATAGTAGCGGTTGTCATGCAGGATACACATATACGTAACGTACTTTGGCTTATACCGTGTTGGCTGGCCACTTGTCTGGATCTTGTACTTGAGTTGGTTTCAATATCCTGTATAACCCGGTCCTCTCAAGTCTGGTGTGCGCACAGTCCGCCGTTTTTCTGCACGTTCTTCTGTCTGAAAGGACCATTATCACGCAAATGCCGAAAAAAAGGCTTGAAATGTTGGTGTCTATGGGGGTGTTTGTTGTGGTTTAGCCGTGCTGCCTGTCGACCGCTTCCATATGCTTGGCCGTATACAAACACCATCTCGACTTCCAGGCGGAGTAAAACGGTGTGTCGGACAGAGACTCGAACTCGGGACCTTTGCCTTTCGCGGGCAAGTGCTCTACCATCTGAGCTACCCTAGCACGACTCACGAGCCGTCCTCACAGCTTTACTTCCGCCAGTACCTCGTCTCCTAGCTTCCAAACTTCACAGAATCACTCCTGCGAACTTTGCAGAACTAGCACTCCCGGAAGAAAGGACATTGCGGAGACATGGCTTAGCCACAGCATGGGGGATGTTATCAGAATGAAATTTTCACTCTGCGGCGGAATGTGCGCTGTTATGAAACTTCCTGGCAGATTAAAACTGTGTGCCGGACCTAGACTCGAACTCGGGACCTTTGCCTTTCGCGGGCAAGTGCTCTACCATCTGATCTACTCAAGCACGACTCACGACCCGTCCTCTCCTTTCGCAGGAGAGCTTCTGTAAAGTTTGGAAGGTAGGAGACGAGGACGGGTCGTGAGGCATGAGTAGCTCAGATGGTAGAGCACTTGCCCGCGAAAGGCAAAGGTCCCGAGTTCGAGTCTTGGTCCGGCACACAGTTTTAATCTGCCAGGAAGCTTCATAACAGCGCACACTCCAGTGCTGAATGAAAATTTCATTCTGGAACCATCTCGACTTGTTCGCGACACAAATACCGGACCAATCTGCTGCTTACAGTACGCTGCCTCAATCACTCAGCGTACAACACGCAAGGAACACACAGCACGTGGTTAGAGGTACTGTCATTCGTCAGCGCCATCTACCGTGGCAACGATGCATGTTCATACGACCTTTACACTTCCATTTCCAGTCAGGAATCCAACTTTTTGGCCCATATTACATGTGTATTGCCAACGTGCGGAAACAGCTGCACCTTTCGATGATCACTTGCCTCCATTATGTACTGTATGTCTGAAAACATTTTATTCTGTAGTTTGATGCATCTCACGTCAAAGGTCACGATTTGATAAAAGTGGTGTCTAGTATCTTTATACACTTTGTACTGACGTTCATTGTTTGAGTACTGTGAAACCAGGAACGTCTAAATACTGTAGTTTCTGTGTGTGTGTGTGTGTGTGTGTGTGTGTGTGTGTGTGTGTGTGTGTGTGTGTGTAAGCTGGAAAAAATGTCCTTTGTCGGAATGAATTTGTCATGAATACCAGTGTAAGTATCTTAAAACAAAACGATCTTTTCGCTTTGTAAACATTTCGATAACTTAAATAAATTTCCTTTATTTTTTCCAGCATCACGACCCTAGCATCAACTTGTACATGGTGCAGAAAATAATGCTCCTGTAACATCTGTATCTTATAAGCCTGCAGTGGATCTAAAACTAGTTAATGGTAGAATAAACCGTACCAAATTCACAAAGTGAGAGGCTCCATTTCATTCACGCATAAAACGTCAATACAACGCTTTTATTTTCACAAGGACCATCCGATACTACCATATAAGGGTATATCTTCTATGTGCATGTATATACTTCTACATCTACATACACACTGCGCAAGAATCAAATGTTCAAATGTGTGTGAAATCTTATGGGACTTAACTGCTAAGGTCATCAGTCCCTAAGCTTACATACTACTTAACCTAAATTATCCTAAGGACAAACACAAACACCCATGCCCGAGGGAGGACTCGAACCTCCGCCGGGACCAACCGCACAGTCCATGACTGTAGCGCCTTAAACCGCTCGGCTAATCCCGCGCGGCACGCAAGAATCCATTCAGTCCATGACAGGGGGCTACTTACTTCACTACGGTTCATTCCTCTTCCTGCGCCACTCGGAAATGGGGCGAGAGAAAAATTATTGTCTATGCGCGTACGTAAGAGCCTTGATTTCTCTTCTCTTTTCTTCACAATCCTTAAGCAAAATGTACGTTGGCGGTAGCAGAATCTTTCCTCAGCCAGCCACAAATGGCATTCTAAATTTTCTCAATAGCGTTTCGTGAAATAAACGTCGTTTTTCCCTCAGGGATTCCCATTTGAGTTCCCGATACATCTCCGTAATAATCTAACCTGCTGGTAACAAATCTAGCAACACGCGTCCTATTGCTCCGATTTCTGCCTTTATTGATCCGTCCTAGTGGTCAGAAGTACCAAGAATGAGTCAGATTAGTGTTCTATACCCTGTCTCCTTTGTAGACGGGCTACACTTTCCTTAAATGCTCCCCGTAAACTGAAATGGGCCCTTGTCTTCCCTAGTCATGACCTTAACATGGTTATTCCATTTCATATCTCTCTGCAACCATGATGTAAGTATTAAAAATTGCGTTTAGGATCAAAGTTTTCTTTCACCTTTCACAAATATTCAACACACCGTCCTCTGGGCGCACGTCAAACATATGGTCGACAGTCAAACTCGCTCAGGGCTCCATTGCCGCCAACGTACATTTCGTACAAGGATCCGAAGACAAGAGAAGTCGTTTTTCCTTCGCATCATTTTCAAGTGGAACAGGAAAGAAAATGACCATAGTGGTACGCGGCATGGTGACTTGCTGAGTATGTATGTGGATTAGATGTAGATTCACGTATGTTGCTATTCAGTTCACTCAGAGGTGTTGGAGAGGGAAGACCATAGACGGAGCCGTTGCTTTTTTATTAAAAAAAAAAGAAAGAAAGAAACCGCAAGATCAGGCGAAACTGAATGCAAATGGCGCAATTCGATATCTATTTGTTCCTTACGGCAACTGATTGCTAGCAAATTTTTTCGACGCAGGTGCCAGAGAGGTGATGTTTCGTCGTGTTGGAAAATGAATTGTTCAGCGTATTGTCGCAATTTCGGAAAAAACCCAGATAAGCAAGCGAGCATCGACCGAGTTAGCTGCGCCAGGGAGATATGGGGAAACTTGCAATTGGTGCCTAGGTAAACTTTTATTTTCGATGAATAAACTAAAATCAGTTCCGAGTTCATGTAGAAGGTATAGTCTTCTGAAATCGGCTGAATCTTTTTGAAACACCCTATTCTTTTGAGAACTATATTTAATGAAATGGTTTTTAGATTAGAGATTAGATTAGATTACTACTTGTTCCATAGATCATGAATACGACACTTCGTAATGATGTGGAACGTGTCAAGTTAATAAAAGGCGTCCATACAAGATATTACATTACACAAAATATTACATGACACTTCATATTTTTAAATTTTTTTTATTTTTTTATTTTATTTTTTTTTTTTTTTTTTTTTTTTTTTGTGGGGTGTGGGGAAATTACCCACTTACTATACCCAAAAATTCATCTAATGAGTAGAAGGAGTTGCCATTCAGAAATTATTTTAATTTCCTTTTAAATGTTATATGGCTATCTGTCAGACTTTTGATGCTATTAGGTAAATGACCAAAGACTTTTGTGGCAGCATAATGTACCCCATTCTGAGCCAAAGTTAGATTTAACCTTGAGTAGTGAAGATCATCCTTTCTCCTAGTGTTGTAACCATGTACATTGCTATATCTTTGGAATTCGTTCGGATTGTCAATAACAAATTTCATAAGTTTATATATATATATATATATTCACTTATGAAATTTGTTATTCACAATATATATATATATATATATATATATATATATATATATATATATATATATATATATATTGTGAGGCTACAGTGAAGATCCCTAGCTCTTTAAATAAGTGTCTGCAGGATGATCTTGGATGAGCTCTAGCAATTATTCTGATTACACGCTTTTGTGCTATGAACACTCTTTTACTCAATAATGAGTTACCCCATAATATTATCCCATACGACAGCAGAGAATGAAAATAGGCGTGGTAAGCTAATTTACTGATATGTATATCGCCAAAATTTGCAATGACCCTAATAGCATAAGTAGCTGAACTCAAACGTTTCAGCAGATCTTCAGTGTGTTTTTTCCAGTTCAACCCCTCATCAATGCATAGGCTACACCTAGAAATTTTGAATATTCTACCTTAGCTACCTATTTCTAATCGAAGTCTATATTTACAATCCACTGTCGTCGTAAATTAATGTTAGTGCTCTTTGCGTTCACAAAGTAACGGAATGGTAATGAAACTTGGAATAACCTACTTCTGTATTTAATTTCGTATTCAGAAATATACACTGTCGCATTTGCAGTGCGTATCTGCGTGATAGAGTGTCAACATAAATGCTGGAAGGCAGTGCACCGCTTTAGATACCAAAAATGTTTAAACGTATTTACTTCAGATTGCGAAGTCGGTACCCGTGCTGACTTTAATATCAGTTGATACTTGCTTAGTTCATTCTTAATTTTTATTCTGAATAGTGGCATATCTGAGCAAATAATGTCAACCTTGTTCAAGAGGCATTTGCATTGTTTACGACACTTGATTTTAGGGATTAGACGTACTAGATTTGGAAACATTTCAACAGTCGTTGTGCCTTCTCATATTTCCTGAATAAAAATAATTTGTTGCCTCAGTAAACAGAACTAGTTTTACAAATTCAGTTGTAAGGTAGGACTAAATGAAAAACACCAAATTAGCCGATATAAGTCCATATTCTTCATATTTAAAGATAAAATAAAGGAAATACGTTAGGTACACAAATATTGCTCTCCGCAAATGAAGTGAGCGAATTTACTACGGATAGCTGACAGAGGAAACTTGTCTTCCATTTCTAACCTCAGTATAATCAGAAGTAATTATTGTGGCTGAAATTTTATGTATCAAAGTCATGTCCACCTCAAAATCCACAAAACATCCATTATAAGCAACACGTCTCGAGTTAATATTTTCCTCAGGGTCTAGTCTATCACTGGAATGACGATAAATGGTAAAAATGTTAGTCTGAAACGAAAAAAAGGTATAAAAACGTGAAAGCAATTATTTACCGGCTTCTCTCAACCAGTGCTCTGTTTTCTAAGTAAACTTTTTTACAGAAACTTTGTCCGCCGAAAAGAAATTTCTCTGTATAACAAGGCGCATTTGGGTAATTACCTTCTTTGTGCCGCAGCCGACTTTCTGTCTACAACATCCCATTCTGTGAATTAACTAAGCGTTTTTCGTATTTACCCATTATTTTTAGTAAAGCTGAGAACTACAGACGACCATGCAACTGCTACGTTCTTTTCCCGAATTTTAAACTGCAGTCTCTTGCTGAGTGTACTTAAAGAATTTCTCGGCCCTCGTTGGAATCTCCAGGTTATGAAACGGCCTTCTTTCTACGACGATTTCATCGTGATTAACAAGAAGCACTATGAAATGCACCAGCCGTGTTCCGAAATGCTCCTCCGTTTACTTTTCACAACATTTTCCATTGCACTCAGAGCATCTGTCTGTCTTTGGAAACCACTCATCGCACATTTTCCAACTGTTTCTGGTACTTGGGTACATTCACCATATTACAGCTGCACGAGGTATTTATACAAAGAAAATAGGCGACCTTTCACATAATCTTTAAATGCGAACATTTTACGTTAGGCTTTCAGATGATTCTTTACATATCCAAGGAATACATGTGTCTCAACACCGAAGTTTTCGAGATTCTCGATTCTCGCCCAATTTGTCTGCTACTGATGTGCGGATTAGCCGCGACAGCAGCTAAAACACCTACTTGGGCATCATCATTTGTTGCAGGTCGTGGTTGATGTTTCACATGTGGCTGAACACTTCCTTTTTTCCTTAAATAACGTAACGGTCCGGACACTTGGATGATGTCGTCCAGGATACCGAGCAGCATACATAGAACATCCTCGTTGGGCATTTTGATCACAATAGCCATACATCAACACGATATCGACCTTTTCCGCAATTGGTAAACGGTCTATTTTAACATGGGTAATGTATCACGAAGCAAATACCGTCCGCACTGGCGGAATGCTACGTGATACCACATAGTAATACGTTTGTGACTATTACAGAGCCATGTATCACAAAGTGAAAAAAGTGGTCCAACTAGAACATTCCCATTTCTTTACGTACTACATGAATATGTAATAAAAATGGGGGTTCCTATTTTAAAGAAACGCAGTTGATATCCGTTTGACCTATGGCAGCACCATCAGCGCCATCTGGTTTCCCCCTTCAAGCTAGACGAGTTTCGTTCTTTGTAGTTTTTTCGTTTGATGCTTATTTATTGAGATATTTGGCCTGGTCACAATCAATGAACCACCCTGTATATAAAAGACGTACCAACGATCGACATGGGAGAGTACAAGTATCTAAATCAACCTCAAATCGTAAGAAATGTTGCTGCAGAAACACTGCTTTCGCTCTCTAGTTGAATGTAAGAGTTCCAGTTTTCAGTATTGTTAATGTCTGTCATATGAGTTTCAAGGATTTGCGTGAATTTTTTTATTATCTTAACCACCAACATTTCTGTCAATTTGTTTCTATATTTTTCAGACCAAAGACTACTTTCATGAGCCTCTTTAAGTTAATCTGAACAATACAAGGCTCTTCATCTCTGCATATCTACTACAGGCTACCTTCGTTTGAACCTGCATGCTATGTAGTCAAGGCTTGATGCCCCTCTACAACTTGTATTCTTCACATATCTCCCAATTACCAAATTATCTATTCCTTTATGTTGCATGATATGTCCTATCGAATTGTCTTTCTTTGTTTCAGTTTGTATTACAAAGCTTTTCTCTCTCTTATTTTATTCAGTACTACCTCATTACTTAGCTAAATTTTAGAGTTTTTCTGTAACGTCATACTCCATATTGACTACTTAGATACTCTGCAGTTTGTATCCTAATATTCTTACTAAAAAATATGTTTTGCTAATTTTTTTAAAATTCCTTGTAGTGCCCGAAGTCATTGATGGCATCACAGCCTTGTGGTCACTGATGCCCACCTCGACGTAAAACTTAAAAAATTTTGGGTCTGTTAGGAGGTCTAAGATATTGCTCTCAGGCATCGGTTTTGTACATGTAAAAAAAGAAGGGATGTGGCACTAAACACTTATGCTTTACGTTGTTTTGAAGCCAGAGTGGGTGCAATTTTAAGTAGTCCAAAATGTTAGCAGACTACTGTTTACGAGTGCTTCTTGTTAATTATTTATGTCATGCGCGCGCAATAACTGTATTAGATACTAGAAATTATAAAACCTACATGAATAACATAGTGTCAGGAAGGCAATTTCGAACGTTTTTCTGTTTTTCAATAGGTATTTGCTCTAGTAATACGACGCGGAGTGGCGTCACGGGGAAGTTCACCACAGTACGGGGGGTATGAATGCAGGGAACCTAATGTTTTGGGCTAGTTAAGATGGCGGACCTCGGCTTCAAGTTTTTGACGTAATTCCACCTCCCCTCTTTCTTTACCTCCATGGTTTGTATCGGCTGTTAATAATCTGTGACAGGGATCGTTAACGAGACTCTGTGGAGACGAAGTTACATATCGCTGGCACATTCCTTTGTTCGGCTTTCTACAATAAGGAATACACCTCAATATGTTCAGTATTATATGTTACGTATGTCGATAAATATAACAGAGTTAAGCTTTTGTGAAATTAATAAGCAGCAGAAATTATACTGCAGTACACAGGAACAACAAACTGGCTAAATCCCCAGACATCAGAGAGTTTGCAGATAAGTACACTGAGTAAAAGTAGATTATCATCAAATTAGTTTTCTTAAATGTTCCAATAGTATGAAAAGCTGGCTTTTCAATATTTTTTTGGAGACAGCTGTTTCGGGTTTTCTCGTTGTATGATCTAACCATCAATAAAGCCTTTACCAATGCACACGTTTTTAGTTTAAAATCTACAGGTCTAGAATTAGAACAGTTTACTGTCGTGTCGGGTTACAACGTTTTACCGTCACGGAAGTTATTCTAAACGGAGTAGTGGGATTTCACCTGCGGGCTTCACTAGCACGGCTTTACTGTTTCTGTTTTATAGAAATGGGCTAAAATTAAATATTAGTGCAGGTGGAATAAGACACTGAAAATATTTATTTTTCTTCTAGAGATTTTTTTAAAATGTAGTTGTGGCGCCAGATTAGTCTGTCCCGAAGACTAGATTAGGTTGTAAGATCTGCAGAAAAAGGTGATAGTTACGTTGGGGAAGCCAACGAGTGTGAGGACGAAATATTAGTTGTGGTGACAGATTGACAATAGCACAGCCCGAGACCTACATTAAGCTGAAAGATATATATATATATATATATATATATATATATATATATATATATATATATATATATATAGTTGCTGAATTCTGTAGCACGAGTTTAACGGCAATAGTTTTGTTATGGTGCGCATGTTACGAGCTTCGCGATTACGCTTTAGCTACGTATTACTATATTTCAAACGAAATGATAACGTATGCTGGATATTATTCTGTCATTAGTTCCGCTACTTTACGTAGTCAGACAGCTTAATCCGTTGTCATCTACAATCCCATAATTAGCATAATATTCTGAAACAATCATTTCTGGTGTACTTTTTTTGCAAACATTATGATATCAAGTAATAGAGAACCTCTTGTCTACAGTTTACTATCATGCACACGTCTATAATATATTTCTGTGCTTTGAAACTGCTATTGGGCATTTAACCAGTATTGCATGGGCGTTCGAATGTGAGATTTACCTGTGAAACTTACGCCGTACTTGCTTCTCTAATGACAACAAAATCAGTTCTTTATAAAAGTCATCAGGTTATAACACTCGGTTTCTGTTGTTGAAAATACCCAACCTTGGCGTGACGGTCGGGTAACAAGTCAGATTAGGAACGCAGTAAATGAAGGGAATAGGTTTTTCCATTTTTTCAGTCGTAACGTGAATGTTCGGAACAATGAGATTAACAAATGGAAGAAAATGACTCCTGCAACTGGAAGACAGGCCATATTCCCGTAATCACACGGTCATGAGACATCACATTACTTTATGTGAATAAACAATTAAATACTTTGAATAATAAAAACCAACGGTGTATACTGACATCACTGTATTAATAACCGAGAGAGGGGGAGGTGAAATGACGTAAGAAGAAGTCTATTTGTTGAGAACCAGCCCAACATTATTTTGTTAAAACTCTAGTGCGAATTCCTTCATTATTAATTCATTCATCGCGTTCCGTAAATCCCCTGAAGAAGTAGATTCTTCATGTTTTTCGAACGAATCTGCATATACGTTAACAAAAGACATGAAAATCCTAGTAACGTAATCTGTACACTGCATTAACAATGAGCTATACTTAATATTACTAAATTTGTGCTTACTCCAGCTATATGTAACACAGTAAATGAGCAGGAAAACCTCTGATTAAAAAAAAGCTGCTGTTGGCACTGTTATAGTAAATAGTTGCTGTTTACTTGTATTGTTAGTTTAATATTTTTTTTGCTTAAAATGATATTCTTTTTTAAAAAAAAGTTACGTCTGTAACCACAGAGGCCTGCTTACAATACACTGCTACATGTCAAGTTGTCAATGAACACTGCTAACTGCAATATAGCTAATAGGAATTTTCTGTACTTCAGTCTTGAAAACCATATATTTGTAAACGAAGAGGGTAATGAGGTATTCTCTTAATTTTCTTTTGAATGTGTAGTGATTTCCAATATCTTGGACTGTGTTGGATGGGAGCTTGTTGCATAGCTTTGTACATAACTCCACTCTGAATCCTAGACGGGGAGGCGCGGTCTACATGAAAATTATTTTTGTGAAGTTGTGTAATGGACTTTCAATTCTTGACTGAAGCTTGTTATCTTAACTACATAGAGCTCTCTATTCCTAGCAACAGATATTTTATTCGCAAGAGTTGTCTATCTGTATCACGGTTTCTGCTCCCTTGAATGTCTTAGGGGAAAACGAGACAAAATGTTTTAGGAATTTGTTCAAGAAAGAGTTAAATTTCCCTTCTACATTTCTGCCTCATAAATCGCTTCCCAACTAACTTAACCTGTAAACACAGTGGTTGAGTCATTGTTGGTGATTCTGAGATACAGTACTTTTTTATATAATTTGGATGAACACGTCACGAAAATTTCCCAAGTATTCATTAGAAAAATAATACTTTGTAAGAAATAAGTAGTGAAATAGGTTACAATAACAACAGTAACTATTAAAGGCACCTTCGCTGTTCTACAGAATTTGCGAAAAGACTTGGGCTTCTTTAAAACTTTAAAATGATGTTTGGTATTGTAAAAGAGTGCCAAGAGACACCTAGCTCTTCTGAGGAATAAGCTACAAAGCACATCAACTTGATAGTTCTCATGATATTTTTAGCAATTTAAACTTCCTTAGTTTATTCGTCTACACATCCTTAACAAGATGATATTTGACGCACCTACTTAAAACAAAGAGATAAACAATTCAAATGGTAATTAATTATACATTAACCATATTATTACACACACAGACACACACATTACACAACACACGAACTTTCGGCCGGCACCGAGACCATAATAATACTTCTGTATTTGTATTATATTCGTTGTTTTTCACATCTGTGTGTCTAAATACTCAGCCATCATCTCTCCTTATGTGAATGAGAGGTTGAGCTCAGGAAAATGATAGCAGGTGAGTATATAGCCCATCACACATTATAGACATAAGATCTTACTGTATGATCTACTAAATTTTGAATGTGTGCAATAGAATGAGAGGGGTGCTTATTATTAATTTGCGTTGTGTTTCTACTGATCTCTGTTCTGTGGTCCATAAACATTTCCTCACTGTGTGTTATGTATTAACTAAGAACTGTGCTTTAACACACCTTTTTAGAGTGCTAATATGCCTCCCAAAATGCCCCAATTTTTTGTGGTCCCCTAATGTCAGTAGTTGTCTCCGCTTTACAATTAGGTAATTTTTTTCCCAAAATTGCCCTCTTTGGCAGCTTATTGGATCTTTACTATTTTCCTTAAACCACTATGTACTTATATCGACACACGTAGCGAGATAGCCTAACATACGAGGTGATTACTGTTATGTTGATCTGCGATTCTGTCACAGGCATAATAACAGTGTAAGATTATATTCTTCGCAGTACGTGCAAAAGATGTGTGTGATCCCATTCATTGTGACTAACGGACAGTGACAGGATATAGCAAATATTAACATCCTACGGAATGCATGCCGTCCAAGTGACTGTGGAATGCATCGTGCAGGGTGGTTGGCACTAGCTTTTCCACACACTTGCTTGTTGCATAGTGAATGAGACGAAGAACGTACAAACACGATGACACGTCTTCGCGCCGTGGGGTACAGTGCTGCGATATTCATTGACAGGAACTGTGCGTCACAACTATTCCATTCTTCCCTTGCGTTTCCAGCTGTGATGATTTAACATTTCTTCACTTTATCCATTACACAATTGTGGGGATACCTGTCAATGTATGAATTTAAGGTTAATTATCATAAGGAAAATGAATTTATACTACCAGTCACTTCGTGAATGTTGTTTTAGTTTTAAAAGCACGACGCATTGCCACAATTTATTCTCATTTTCGATTGCGAGTTTTTACATACATGTCTCTAGTTGCTTATTATTCACGAGCAAGGTACCGTATTTTGCGTTTTTCTTCTCTTTATTTAACTGTAAAGATATATATCAAAGATTATACATTGTAGAGGACAACACAGATATGTCAAAGATAATACATTTAACGTAGATTACACCATGGTCTATGAGTTATTCAAACAAACAAGCATAACTAGCATCAACGTCAGTATTAGTTTATTAGATATTTGAGACGATGCGATAATCCACTTTGTTTAGGATGTGCTTGAAAATTATTTGGAAAAAAACTTTTAAACCATATTCCAATTTTTCATTCGGATTATTATTTCATGACTTTTTATAGCGCCAAAATATTTCTAATTTCTCTAGAGAACCCATTCTGTGACCTTCGTCCAAACAAGGCGTATCTTAAGAATAGAAGAATGCATAGGCTGTTTTGTGTGTTCTGTGGCAGTTGCAGATTGTGTATGTCTGTTGACGTGTTCCGTGTATCTGACAGTTTGTCCTACGGAACAAGTCCTACTTCATCCTGCCTCAGCTAAGTGATAAACTGGCGCTGACATTGGTACAAGTTTTGTTTGTAGTTGTATGAGGAACCTATTTAACAAATATATCATCTTTGAAATATCCATTTTCCTTATGTAGAAAATGTATGATTTTTGACATTTTTTCTGTAAATATTTTATACTGAGTGTCGATGGTGTGCAAGAGCGAGCTAATTCAGCGTCAGAAATTTATCACATAGTAAATAAGCAAGTGCTTGCACAGTTTCATTACAGACATATGTATTTTTAGATAGTGAAGTAAGTTTTGTATGTCGCTTTACAGTAACAAAGAGTAAAAAAAGACGAAGCAAATCTTAAACTGCTGCAAAACGTTTGTGAATTATGCACAAATAGACGACCATATACAAAAATGTTTGTGATCAATCTCCGGAAAATAAGAATAAATTTTCTGAACACGTCGCGTTTTTAAAAATAAAACAATATTCATAAAGTCAGTGAATCATATATTCAATAATACTTCTTCCTTTACCAGGTTTCATACCAGGTACTTCCTAATGAGGTCAATATTTCAATAAAACTGTCAGCTCTCGACTTAAATACACAATACCGATTTTATCGGGAACTACAGGATGTCCAAATAATATGCAGGATTCAAATTACGGGTTATTTTCGTTCCCATCGCTTCCAATGATTGCTCTTGCTGGGTTGCCGTCGAGAAACGTTACGCTTAGTGACAATTAGTGGCTCTGACGTCGAACAACGCAGTCCCATGGTCAAAATGTGCTACAAATACGTGGTAAGTTCTTAGGCGACACTTCGTAAATTGCGCACAGTGTTGGTCAGCGAAACGTACCCGATCCATCGACAATTCAGCGAGTAACTGAAAGGCTCGGAATACGGTTCGGTTGGTGATTTTAGACCCATAATGACGTCGTACCGGCCGCTCAGCTGAAAATTATGGCTGAGTAAATGAGAATGTGTTTTTCCAGCTAGATGCTGCTACCTGTTATACTGCAAGCGAGTAACGTGCATTGCTAGAGGAGACAAAAATGGTTCAAATGGCTCTAAGCACTACGGAACTGAACATCTGAGGTCATCAGTCCCCTAGACTTTGACTACTTAAAACTAACTAACCTAAGGACATCACACACATCCATGCCCGAGGCAGGATTCGAACCTGCGGCCGTAGCAGCAGCGCGGTTCCGGACTGAAACGCCTAGAACCGCTCGGCCACAACGGCCGTCCAGAAGAGACATTTCCGAGCCGTGTCTCGCTCCACGGGGACCAGAACTCGCGAACATAGGACTAGTGACGTAATATAGTTGGGGGGGGGGGGTGCAAGTCAAGTCACGTGTTAACGCGAACAAACAGAGAACGATTTCTGGGTTAAAAACAGAAATGTGCGAAAATACCATAATTTTTCAGCAAAGTTTTGACGGAAATTTATTCTGTGTATTTTTCGATACGCAACCTCATTGTGCACTGATGAGCCTTAACATTATTAGCACCTGTTTAATAGCGTGCCGAAATACGTCACTGATTCCGCGTATCAGGGATCAAACAGTTTGTGGGTAGATTTGTGGGGGTATGTGGCATTAGATACCTACGCACAGGTCATGTAATTCGCGTTAATAACGAGCCGTTGGTTTGCGTACGCGGTGATGGCGCCCGATAGCAACCTAGATGAGTTACATAGGATTTACATCAGGTGAATTTAATCGGCGAGACATCATCGTGAGTTCACTATAACGCTCCTCAAACCACTGTAGGACGGTTCTGACTCAGAGACATGCAGATTTGTACTGCTGAAAGCCGAAACCACCGTCGATGAAGATTTAAAGCGTGAAGGTATGTAGGTAGTCAGCAGCTGTCAGAGTTTCTTCGATTGCTAACACAGGTCCCGTGCAGGCGCAGCAGAATGTTTTCCATAGCACAATAGTGCTCCCATCAGCGTGCGCCCGTGCCTCGCTGCACGTTTCGAGCCGCCGTTCAACTCGATTATGGCTTTTGTGGAGTCGTCCATCGACCTAGTATAGCAAAAACATGATTCACCCGAAGAGCCTACACGTTTCCATTGAGCGACGGTCGAATCCCGGCGGTCCCGTGCCCACTGCAGTCGTAATTGACGATGTCGATTGTTCAACATGCGAGCACGTGGGACGGGCCTGCCGCGGTGCTCCATGTTCGACAATGTACGATGAACGGTGTGCTCCGAAACACTTGTGCCTGTACCAGCATTCCGCTCGTTCGCTCTTTCTACTTTACAGATGAGACAAGCCGCCGTCCACTGTGGCCGAGCGGTTCTAGGCGCTTCAGTCCGGAACCACGTGGCTGCTACGGTCGCAGGTTCTAAACCTGCCTCGGACATAGATGTGTGTGATGTCCTTAGGTTAGTTAGGTTTAAGTAGTTTTATGTCTAGGGGACTGATGACCTCAGAAATCCCATAGTGCTTACAGCCATTTGGACCATTTTGAGACAAGCCTCCGAACCCCACGTTCTATGAAGAGTCGTAGACGCCCAACCATTTAGCACCTAGTGGCAGTTCATCTCGCCTACGTCTTTCCGCAGATGCTAACTACAGTAGCCCATGAACAGTCGCCAAGCTTCACTGTTTTCGAGATACTCGTTACCAGCCTTTGCGTAATAATAATTTGACCTTTGTCAAAGTCGCTTATCTCAATGGATTTCCCCATTTGCAGCCCAAATCTTCACTGCGGTGATCTCCCGGGCGAGACTGCTCCGCTTACATACTTTTGTGTCAGCAACGCCACAGATAATAGAAAAAAACTAGCAGACGAGGAAGAAAACAAATAGAAACGAACGAGAAAAACATAGTTATTTATAATGTAAGAGGGATACTGGTTCCCTATTCAAATGAAAGGAAGAAACTGAGATATGCCGAGAGGAAAGCTACGTCGATGATACAAATTTATGGCCTTGTAATTTCAGTGTGATGTGACCTCTAGGTATGACTGAGTAAACCCTGGTGCTATAGCGTGGATTAGGACAGCTCTATGACGGTTTGTTGATTAAATTTGTCACTCCTGAAAATTTCGACCCTGCAATCTGTGCAATGCAGGTTTTCTAAAGTAAATGAGATAAATTGCCTTTGGCGCAACAGCACTCCATGTACAATATTTTTTATTTGTTTTTAATAGGTACGAAGACCACATCGCCATTTGCTGGTAACTCTCAGTATCTTTTTTACTTGTCAGTTCCTTTTATTTGGTGACACGATCGCTCGCTTTATAGAGTTCAGCTCCAGTTCGATTTATTACGCAAAAAAGAGCCTTTGGCAACCGACGTCGGCGACTTTCGCCTCAAAACATATTCCAATTACTTTAATCCCAGAAAAGTAAAAAAAAGGGGAAAAGTGGGATAAAAAATGCGTAATCCACGGACGCTTGCGAGCACTGACGCACACACGTGCGTGCAGAGGGAGGACGGCAACGAGGCAAACATTTTT
This sequence comes from Schistocerca cancellata, assembly GCF_023864275.1. NCBI lineage: Eukaryota > Metazoa > Arthropoda > Insecta > Orthoptera > Acrididae > Schistocerca > Schistocerca cancellata. The sequence continues at coordinate 396,612,636 of NC_064628.1, forward strand.
TGATTGTCGCTGTTTACTCCCGCGGCATTGGGGCGGTTCTGCTCGCCAATCAACGCTCTCTGCGCCAGAGCACTGCGCTGCGGCCCCATTCCACCGCACGCGGCGCAGCGAGTAGGGGGGGGGAGGGGAGAGAGGGGAGGATAGAGCAGAGTGGAGGGGTAGGGGGAGAGAGACGAGTTTCCGCATTTGGCCACCGCACCGCGTGGCGCGCCGGCAGATTGAATTTCATGGAATATCCCGAGGTTGTGCCGCCCGCGGGTATCAAAGCTGGGCGGGCGACCCATCTGCAATTCAGCGCAACAGTTAATGAAAATCGCGTTTGGCGAGCCCCCCCACCCCCGGCAGCCGCCGACTCGCATCAAAAGCGGAGCGGCGTCTGGCTGGCGGCTGCACAGCCCAGCGCGGCCCATTCAAGCGACCGCCACTGTTCTAATTAATCAACTGACTATCTGTGCCTTATTAACGTCATTCAGCGGGCCCGCCTTGTGTCGTCCCGTCCCGCGCTGTGAGCCAGCCCTAGTCGCTGTCCCTCTCTACTCGCTTCTCTCTCTCTCTGTCTCTTCTCTCCTCTTCTCTTCTCTCTCTCTGCTCTCCACCGCAAACTGCGCCACTGCCACCACGCGCCGCTGGCGCCCTCGTCGCCTACCCACCAGCCAGCTAGTCGAGCTTAGGCTGCGGCCTACGTTCCAGTAACACAGGGTGCGGCGTTTTGGTCCTTTTGGGGGGGGGGGGGAATGTGCTTATGTAACATTCTTTTAAGCTAGTCAAATCCGTCAGTGAGTGGGTTCCATAATAATAATCGCTTGTTTTGAAGCTCTAGCAGCAGTCGCGTTTGCAGACGAATTACGGTATTTGAGATGAGCTAATTATGCAAACAACTGTTGCTTGGAAAACTCTAAAAATGTTTCAGCAAGTTTGTGCCATCATCACTGCGTGCTTTTATTCAGTTCTGCAAAATACAAACATGTTTTAAGTGCTCCACGAACTTTAGACCTAAGAACATTTTATGGCTGTTGTGTTAATTACTTCATTTTCTACATTGCTAGGCGGCTCCGTAGCCGAAGGTCACCAACGGCGCTCGATTCTTACCACTCGCTTTCGAACCCTGGTGGTGGGTGAAATTTTCACCGCTAGTATTCGGATGGCAAGGCGAGGAGAGGTGGAGGCGTGAAGTTTCTGATAACTAGTCTTTGCGAATGTGTTGGATTAAATTCCAAACTTTTCCGCAGAATCTTATGAAGTGAGAGTATGTGGCACTGTAGAGGCGATAGGGTCGTCGAATTCGAGAAGAGAACACTGGAGTGCCGGCAAGGGGTCTCTCAACCTACGCCTTCCAACACCATTATCATCATCATGCAACACAAACATAACAATAACACGCATCCATTACACTCGCCTACACTCCATAAATAAACATACGCCATAATTCACATATTCGCAAGAACACCGTTTCCGATATGTGGGCGAAGTCAACTGTCCTAGCCAACTATGCCATACGACCCTTTTTTTGCTACATTGCTTGCTTCCGTAGGATTCTCTTTACATTACTGAATACCTGTAGTTTGCCATCTGCAAATAAATTATATTACTGTGAGTTCTGTTGGCGTCTTTACAAAATACTTTCCGGTAACCTATAATCGTATTATTGTTACGCGAAAATATTTCGCGGCTGTATAATGCGGTTACTTACAGTTATTTTCGAAGTATCCGTCCTCGTCTGTAATTCCCTCCGTTGTGGAAATGCACACAATAACACGATGCAAGTTACAGTTATTAACTTCACGAAACCGTGCAAAAGTGTGACTCACGAGTGCAGTTCCTTAAAAACATAATTATATTGTGACTAATTAGTACTTAAAACTTGTCTACAATTTACAGAAATGAATAAAAGTATTCACAAATGTGCTGCAGCATGCTTAGACATTTATAAACAACAGTTGATTGCCTAATAGTATCAAAATTAAAAGTGTAAAAGACATACTACTGAAAATAGTAGAGGAATGAACGAGCACATGGAGTGATCACCAGTGAGAGTCTGTGTGGGGGTATGCTAACTTGATAGAAGAAGAAGCTGGTTTCGACGCAGTTTGAGGGTGGATTGATAAGTTAGGTAAATTTCCATGAAAGAATGGAACATTTTTGTTGCGCCTCCATAGTTGGTAAGTTCGATTGTTCCAAGGATCGCATAAAGAATTTCAACAATGGACAGCGTACAGATCATTGTTGACAGCTGTCTGAATTGGTCAGTGTGTCGACTGCGATTGAAAATCGAGAAAACAAGAGTTCCCTGTTGTTATTAAACATTTTCATTTGAAGAGTTGGACTGCCGCACAAATCAAAACAGAGTTGGCCGATGGTTCATTCTGCACCATCATTGAAGACGAAGCGCTCACGCCATCCAGTTGAGGTCGATGATGGCCATTGTTTTTTGGGATTCCCTATGCTCTATGCTTGCTTTATGCAGCAAGGGACGTACACCCATCGCAATCCACGTATGGGGAAGTATCTCGCTTTGAGAAATGTGAGGAGGAGGAGGAGGAGGAGGAGGAGGAGGAGGGGGAGGAAGAGGACTAGGAGGAGGAGGGGAAGGAGGAGGAGATGTGGGTACTGTGAGTTCGCAAAAGACCGTGAACATTTGCATCACAATCAGCATTCTGGGAGACCACGTTCATCACTGCCTCACATCATATCCCGCGTGTATGCAATGGAGAAGGCGGATAGGCGTGTGCTCGTAAAGGACAGTTGCTGGAAGCTTGGCATTTCGTATGAGAGTGTGTGCGACATCGTTCATGGAACGTTAGGGTACCCGAAGGTTTCTTGTCGGTGGGCACCTAAGCAGCTGGATGACATGATTGAAGGCGAGACACTGATTGCTTCACTGTATCATCTGCAGTGGTGTAACGAGGAATTCGACAGATTCCTGGACCGCACTGGCATTGGTGATGCAACATTGGTACTGGATTTCAAGCCAGAATGGAAGGAAGGGAAGCATTCGGGTCCGCTTGTGAATAATTTTTTTTAAAAAGGCGTACACTGCCATCTGTTGGGAAAGCAGTATTAGCGGTCTCCTGCGATCGCCGTTGACCGCTGCTGCTAGATTTCATGCCACTAGGTGCAGCCATCAATACCTACAGTTATTGTCCTACACTGTCACGTCTGCGGGATGTTATCAGGAAGAAATGCCGAGGGATTCTGGATGTGGACAACGTGGTTATCCTCCACAACAATGTGACGCAGCGTGTGCAATCTGAACCACAATCTCCGGTCATTTCACTGGGAGAGTGTGGGCCGTGCACCATATAGTCGGACCTCGCCCCAAATGATTTCCACGTATTCGGTCCACTGATGAAATTCGTGGCGGGACAGCGATCCACATGCAACTATGAGGCCAAGACAGCAACCCGAAGATGGTTCCACAGTCAGCCAGACGTGTTCAACCATAGGGGTTTTAAAATTTAGTACTGGAATGGGACAAATGTCAGAATCTGTGCGTAGACCATGTGGAAAAATCGTCTAAGGTACGTAGATTAGTACATATTTTTCCAGTTACCTATCTATACCTTATTTCGGCTAATAACAAATGGGCAAAGACTTTCTGTCGTAGGTTAGTTGGAAAGAAGCAGAAGCATAACTGGACCCCATTTTTCTTAATTGTTCGCTCGATTGACAGTCGGCAGAAAAAAGACCAAGGTTGACACACAAGAAAGGGCTCCTTCACAAGGATAACGCACCATCCCACACACCCCCGACAACAGTGGCGAAATAGCGTGAACTGGTCTTTGAACTGGATCCTCATCCAACCTACTCAACAGACTTAGACCCAAGTGACTACTTCCTGTTCTCTAACTTGAAATTTGGGCGTGCTGGGAAGAAATGTTCATCAAGTAAGGAAGTGATTGTTTCAGTCAACGAGTATTTTGCAGAGTTTGACAGAACCTCTATTTCCGATAGGATGAAAAAACTGGAGGATCGCTGGACCAAGTGTATATCCCTCATAGGAAACAATGACGAGAAGTAATGTGAGGGTGTGATTTTGTCACATGATGACACGGTTGGAGACCGTGGCTGTTATTTGAAGACAAGTGTTAATGGTATTGTGACAGCAACCAGCCACAAATTTATTTTAGGTTCCTTTATTCAAAAGGTACCGTTACCGATTTCTAATCATGACGATTCATCGTCAGACGGCTTCCATGTTTTCATTACAACATGTGCTGCGTTTTTTACTGATTAGTTATCCTAAAACATAAACTATAAGCACGTCACAAAGATGGTTGAGTTACAGATTTACATTGGGCTGTGAGCTGTTCCGAAACAAACATTTTTCTTGCTTTTTACAGACATACCAAATCACCCTCCTACTGGAGTTTGAGTTTAACAGAGGCTTACAAGATTTGCGATCAAACAAGGCACAAGGGATAGATGTTATTCCTTTGTAATTTCGAAAATCATTGGGGAGAGGGGGGGGGGGAGGTCATGCAAACTGTTATTCAAGTTAGTGTGCCGAATCCACGAGGCTGAAGGAAGGATATTAAGAACACAATCCTGAAGATAGCAGTCGAAAGTTCATCCATAATGCTGAGCAGAACAATACATAAAAGAAGATAAAACTGAGAATCTGTTAGATGATGATCAGCTCGAAGTTGGGAAAGCAAAGGCTCAGTTGTGTTATTGCGCTTCATAACGACAGAGCATTTCAGAAAAAAATCAAGCTCTGTCATAGTATTTATCGATCTAGAAAACGCAGTTCGACAGTTTAAAGTGATGCAAGACTTTTAAAACATCAGAAATGAAAGAAATAAAAGAAAGATCCCTAAGTACTGTCAAAATCCAAGGTGAAGGGGTATCAGATGACAAGATGCGCTACTGAAATTGTTATTGCCGGCCGGAGTGGCCGTGCGGTTCTGGGCGCTACAGTCTGGAGCCGAGCGACCGCTACGGTCGCAGGTTCGAATCCTGCCTCGGGCATGGATGTGTGTGATGTCCTTAGGTTAGTTAGGTTTAATTAGTTCTAAGTTCTAGGCGACTGATGACCTCAGAAGTTAAGTCGCATAGTGCTCAGAGCCATTTGAACCATTTCTGAAATTGTTATCCTCTGTAAAAGTGAGGTGGAAATCCAGGTTTCTTGCATGGAATAAACAGTGTAATGGGCATAGGAAATAGAGTTAACTGTTGAGTGGTACTTAAGTAAATAAATTAGTGAAATCAAAGTGAACTAGAAATTAGAATATAAATGGAAAACTTGGTTTAGTTTGGAGAGTTACATACTGGCTCACAGCGGGCCGAACAGCAGAGGCAATGGCCGTGAAGTCGTTCACCTCCAGTAAACTGAAGTGAATAAATACGCGAGACGCAGTGGGCCCGACAGATGTAGATGAAGACGAGAGGAAGACGAAGGCGAAGACGGAGACGAAGACGGAGACGAGCGACGAAGAAGACGAAGAAGAAGCGTAGCAGTTGTTTTAAGTGAGTTTCGGTGCTGAAGACCGTCATGCAAGAAGAGACTACCTCATGCACAGACGCACCAAGTCCGCCGCTGTAATGGAATAGCAAGCAGCAGCCTCAGTGTCAGAAGAAGAAGTTAAAAGGTATTTTGAAGTCTGATTTTACATACCCGGGTGACTCGTGAGGACGGGAAGGAGACGGCCTCACTTCAGCAGTCACCTGTGAGCTGGGATGAAGACCTGACAGCCGAAGACTGGCAAGCGGGAGTCCGTGGTTCGAGTCCGGGACACTGGCCTTCCCCCGCCGCGCCGCTCTGCTGGCCGACGCACAACACACGCGGCCGCTTAGAGAAGAGAAACACTGGGACGCCACATTCAAGGTATCACCATCCGATGCACGACGCCGCTCGCAATAATTAAACAGGCCACCTCGCGCTGCGCGTCTCCGGTCAGCTGGGCGAGACGGCGACACGAGATACACACCGCTACGCGTAATCAGACGCCGCCGCCGCCGCCGCCGCCGCCGCCGCCGCCGCCGCAGCAGAAGGCTACGCAAACGACACGGCTGCCGCTCTCCGAACCAGAACGTCCAGTAAGATAACAGTTGTACGAAACTTTCAATAAAAGTTATCTTATGTATAAAATGATGTTTCATTCGACCTCATACCCGAGCCAAGGAAGAACCCACCCTGCCCACATTTTGTAAGAGAGAAAAGTTTATTTATTTAATATTTTCACCCTGACAGAATGCTTGAGAATGCTCATCCTGACAATTGACAGCATCAAAAGAGAAAACACAGTTACATTTGATGTCAGAAGCCGTAGTAACTGTTACATTTGGTGTCAGAGAAAAAACCCTTGGCTCAATATGAGGTGTGAATGACAGTCACTAAAGATCCACAGTTAGTATTGTTTAATGTGTGAAAGGATAGAGGTTTGCATAGCAGTCGTAATATTTTCTTTCTTTAGAAGTGTATATTCTCTCATGATTTTAAGAGTTTGTCGAAAATTTTTAAACATCTTTTTAATTCAGTGTGGTAAGATTGTGTAACTAACAGTTTATAAAATGATGACACGAAATCGTACAAAGTCAGAGTCAGCACCACAAGGGGTTTCTACTGATGAAGCTATTCAGAGCTTAGTTAATCAAATAGCACAGCTTAAAAATGATAATAATGCATTATTTAAACAGTTGTGTGAGGTTAGGCAAACCAGTTCAGTCCCTCCTACCCTAGATTCCTCAGCAGCAGCCTTGGTAACTCCTTTTTCAGGTAAACCTGGCGAAGACATAACAGCCTTTTTTGATGATTTAGTAGCAGCTGCAAAGTTAGGATTATGGTCAGATGAACAGCTCTTACAAATGACAAAGTTAAGATTGCTAGGAGAGGCTAAAGCACACGTCTTATACCATGAAGAATTACGGAAAGCTCCAACATTTGAGGAATTGAAGAAAGGATTACTTAAACGTTTTCAAAAACAGAACAGCTGTAGATTTTATAGGGAACAGTTAAACACTATCACTCAGAGGCAAAACGAGTCGTTAGAAGGCTTTGTAGATAGGATTAGAAAAGTTAATATTAACACCTATCAGTTGACAACTAGTGATGAAGCAAATAAAGTTATTTTACAAGAGGCAGAAGATAGAGCTCTAGATACATTTTTACGTGGGTTACCTCCTGAAACGTCCCGTCGTGTCAGGGCAGAGTTTCCTAAGAATTTAGCAGAAGCTGTATCTGTGGCGACAGCTTTTGAAGAAATTGACATTGCCACCAGATACAAGGAGAAGCGAAATGTATTTTCAGCAGGAGTACGATGTTTTAGGTGCGATCGACAAGGCCATATAGCAAAAAACTGCAGACAACCTCAATACACTAATTGTCAAACAATAGGTCACACATTCAAGGAATGCAGGTCTAAGAAAGTTTTTGGAAATAGAAATCAGTTAAACTCAAACGGGAATGTCGGAACCGCCGCCAGGCGTTCCCAATAAAATTTCATGCCATTAAGGCGAATGTGAAGGCGGAATGCTGGTTATCTGCTACCATACGGGATAAAGAGGCAAGGATACTGGTGGATACAGGCGCAAACGTATCAGTAGTGAGTAGTGAATGCATTGGAGAAAAGAAATATGACCCTCCAAGGTATAGATTGAGTGGAGTAGGAGGAGGTACAGTGAAGTCATTAGGATGTACATCATTGATTTTCTATATTCACGGTGTACAATTTCAAGAAGATGTAGAAGTGGTAACAAAGATAACTGACGGGTACGACGCGATCCTAGGGTTGGATTTCCTGAATAAACATCACGCTAAAATTGACCTCAGACAGCAAACTGTAGAACTTAGCGGAATAGTATTTCAGCTAGGTGACACCGCTGCAAAGGGCCCTCTGCCGCAAGATTTCCCTAACCGGAAGGCGAAATCAACTACACTGCGTGCAACGTCCTTGAAGGTTGATTCGCGGGATCAGATACCATCTGGCTCAGGAAAACTTCTCTGGATGACCGTTGACCCCGAGGTACCTACAGATACAATATGTCTAATAGAGCCACTAGAGGAAAATGAGGAATTAGATGTATCACATTGTTTTGTACGGAGAAGTGTTGTACGGGTTCAAGACGTTGAGGGAGAAAGAAAAGTACCGGTACATGTTGACAATTTCGGAGTGGAGGACAAAGAGTTGCATAAGGGAATATTAGTAGCTACAGTCAGTACTTTTGAAGAAGAAGATTTCATTTGGTCAGATATTAATGATGGTCAGAAACCAGACGCCTATAAAACCGCATTGCGCCAGAAGATTGAGCATTTGCAAGGAAAGGATAGAGACACGATAGAAGCAGTTTTAGTTGAGTTTCAAGATTTATTTAATGCAGAAGGTCCACTGCCAGCAACAGATATCACACAGCATAGGATCCCAACAGGAAATAGCCCCCCAGTTTATAGAAAGCCTTATAGAGTTGCGCATCACTTACAGCCAGTACTGGATGAATTTTTAGAACAGCATCTAAAAGATGGAATCATAGAATATTCTGATTCGCCTTATAATTCAAATATTGTAATTATTCCAAAGAAGTCTCCCGACGGTACGAAACGATATAGATTTTGTTGTGACTACAGACACCTTAACAAACAAACTATCTCAGATGTTTATCCTCTTCCAAACATTACAGATATCATTGACAGTTTAGGTAACAGTAAATACTTTTCAACAATCGATTTACGTAGCGGATATCATCAATTGGAAGTTGCACCTGAAGATAGGCATAAAACAGCATTTTCTACCCCTGGAGGCCACTGGCAATTTAAAAGAATGCCTTTCGGTTTGAAAAATGCACCAGCAACTTTTCAAAGACTACTCGGTGGAGTATTGCGAGGACTAAAAACTCAGCAATGTTGTGTATATCTAGACGATATTATTGTATTCTCCAAAGACATTAATGAACATGCTGTGCGTCTGCGTAATGTTTTTCAGAGACTTAGAAAAGCTAAATTAACATTAAATATGGAAAAATGTAGTTTTGCATTGACAGAGGTTACATACCTAGGGCATGTCATTAGTGAAAAAGGAATTAGAACAGATCCTCGATTAATTTCGGCAGTTAAGGACTTCCCAACACCACAACGCGTTAAGGAAGTACAAAGTTTCATTGGTCTCGCATCGTATTACCGAAAATATGTTCAAAATTTTGCTGAAATTGCCCGACCCTTAACCCAATTATTGAAAAAGGGTGCAAAATTTCATTGGTCTGAAGATTGTGAATCAGCATTTCAAACCCTTAAAGATAAGTTAACACACAGTCCAGTATTAGCCTACCCAGATTATAATAAAGAATTTATTTTATCCTGTGACGCAAGTGGTCATTCAGTAGGAGTTGTTTTGAGTCAGAATATTAGTGGCGCGGAACACCCCATAGCCTACGCTTCGAGACAACTAACAACAGCAGAAAGAAATTATTCCACAACAGAGAAAGAATTGTTAAGTGTTATTTATGGCATCAAATACTTTAAATGCTACTTGTATGGTAGGAAATTCAAGGTTATTACCGACCACGCAGCTTTAAAATGGTTGCTTGGGTTAAAGGATCCATCTAGTCGTCTCACGCGTTGGGCCCTATGTCTTTCCGAAATGGATTTCGAAGTTATCCACAAACCAGGCAAAAAACACACGAATGCAGATTGTCTAAGTCGGAAAATAGCACTTTTGGAAGCAACAGGCCGAGATACTGAGGACTGGAGAAAGGCACAAGATGAGGATACAGATTGCAAAAAATACGCATCTCAAAAACAATTTTGCTTTGAAGATGGTGTATTATGCCGTAAAACAAAACTTGGACCGCGAATTGTTGTTCCCCAACACCTTAGACAAGAAATAATGGCAGAGGCCCACGATCATATCCTTGCAGGACACGGTGGACAGCGGACAACCGAAAGACGTGTAGCAGAGCGATTTTGGTGGCAAACCAGAAAGCAGGATGTTGCGCAGTACGTTCGCAATTGCATTGCGTGCGCACAACGAGCTGAACTTTCTCGTTCAAAAATACCCTTACAGAGGCTCCCCGAGGCTTCATGTCCATTTCAAATCTGCGGAGTGGATCTCTACGGGCCATTTTATAAAACACCTGCTGGTAATAAGTATGTTCTTACAATTATAGATCACTTTTCACGCTATCTAGCTATGGTGAGTCTCCCAGATCAGCAAGCAAATACAGTTGCCCAAGCTTTAGTTAACAACTGGATACTTAAATTTGGCGTACCTGAAGCTATTATCACAGATCAGGGATCTAATTTTATGTCTGAACTAATGAAACAGCTCTGCCACTTACTAAAAATACGCAAATTACGCACAACTCCGTTACACCCTCAGTGCAACGGACGCACAGAAAGAGTTCATCGGACAATTGGCAAGATGCTTAGTTATTATATTAACGAACAACATTCTAATTGGGATACGTATTTACCAATAATCGTGTCGGTATACAACGCCAAAACGCATGAAGCAACTGGCATGTCACCTTATGAAGTGGTTTATGGGAGAAAAATGCCGTCCCCTTTTGATGTAATCAGGCAGAAAAACGGAAAAGTCGGAGAAACAGTAAGAGATTTCAGTCGAATGATGAAAGATGTATGGAAAAAGGTTCAAAAATCTAATACAAAGGCTTTGGAACGACAGGAAAGATTAGGTAATGCCCAAGCTAAATATCCAAATTACAAAATCGGTCAGTGGGTTATGCTTTCAGCTCCATACGTTGCGAAAGGAAAAACAAAGAAATTTGTAACAAACTACAGAGGTCCTTATCAAATTATTGAGATCACGTCACCAGTCAACGTTAAATTGCAACTGCCCACCAGAACTACTGTTGTGCATGTAAGTCGTTTAAAACCTTTTAAGGGCGCTCCAGATGTAATTCCTTCAACAGTAGTGTCTGCTTTTCCGAAGGGTGGAGGAAGTTCACGAAGAGGAAAAAGAGTGGCCACGCCAGCACAACATACAGACATGCCACCATACGAGTACAATCTTCGACCAAGACTGCGAATGTCCTAGTGGAATCGCAGTAGACTGTGGATAGTATACATATGTAAATAATTAATAAATGATAATGGTTTATTTTTTAAGAAAAAAAAAAGTTGAACGTAGAAACATGTAGATCTTGTAGTTAACAATGTATTCCTTCTTTTCTTTATTTTTGTTTTTACTAGGTTGGTAGGTCCATAACCATGTTGTTTGCTTTTTCAGGTAACGCCTCTAGCATAATGGACAACTACATTGTGACTGTACTGCTCATCATAATTGCATTATTGACTAATACGAGCAACGGATTACAGATCAACCAGTTGATGAGTGGTGTAATTTTTGTAAAACAGGGTACTGTAATTTTGACCAATCACAAGTGGACTATTTCATTAGAGTATAATTTATGGGCCTTACGTAATGAACTTAAGAACCTTGAATTAGAATTTGATACGCTACATGAAAGGGCAAGTTCACCAGAGATTTTTGAAGAAATATCCAGTGAATTTAAAACATTACACTACTCATACGAACAGTTGAGAGAACAGTTGCGTCAGTTACAAGATATACTTCCGCAGACCGTTAAACGAGCTAAACGTGGATGGGTGGACGCAGGCGGTAAACTACTAAAGACCATTTTCGGTACAGCGGATAACGAAGATATTACTCAGCTAAATAATTCATTACAGAACATAGAGAGTACCGCGGAATTAAATAAAGGTACTATAGAATGGCACACGACAAGATTAAACGGATTGGAGCAAACAGTTTTTACTAATACCAAGGTCATCAGGAACCTCACCCAAGAATTAAACGATTATCTTCAAGCTACTACTGCTACACTGAATAAAGACCTAAAAGTCATACAAACAAGGCTCGATATTGTGGATAAGAAACTTGCAGTAGTAAGATCGCTTCGGCTACTCACTGATCAAGTGATAGATGCACGGCTAGCAGCGGAGGAATTAAAGGAAGCCATCCACTATGCAGTACAGGGACATTTGTCACCCACGTTACTATCGCCGGTTACATTCATCTCATTATTAGCTAAAATTGAAAAACAATTGCCAGATTCACTAAAGTTAATATTTCCTGCGGATAAGAAACATTTACCACAGTATTACCACTTAGCTACAGTACTAGTTGACACAGATAATGCAAGAATACGAGTTCGTATATCTTTCCCGGTTACAGATAAAATGGGTATGTATGACTGTTATAGAGTACACTCATTTCCGGTAAAATGGGGCAAAATAAATAAATTTGTACAGTTCAGAACACACCAAGTATTTTTAATCTCCCAAACAAGCAATACGAGCACGGTAATGACAACTTCTGAATTAAATAGTTGCACATCCGAACAAGTTATTATATGTCCATCTCGCGCAATCCGATTACATGCCACTAGTTGTGAATCTCAATTATTTTTCGAACAATCTGACGCCATCAATTGCCCACGCGATATATTAACTTCCACATCATGTTTTTTCGAGCAAGTCGAAAATCACTGGTTGTATGCGGTCAGTAAGCCAACTGATATTTTTGCACAATGTTACGAGAACGGTGTGGCTACAACATTACAACATTTTGAACTTCATGGAAGCGGGCTAATAATTAACGGCACGTTATGTTCCATCTCAGGAGCGAATTTTCATTTACCCGCAACAATCACTGGTACAACTAATGTTAATTCATCCTTCCCTCTAATTTATTGGCCAGAAAACGCCATGCAAGCATTTCCTGCACAAAACCTGTCCTACCTCAATGACTCCCTTGATAGTTCCCTTCTGAAGTCATTAGATACGTTCATAAACTCACAGCAAGACAAAATTGATGCCAATATTATAATGCAACATGTTTTAAAATTAAAAGGTGAACACAAAACTAAAATTATAATGCTAGGAACGGGTATATCTGGAAGCTTTGTGTTGGTGTTTCTGCTTTGTACAGTTTTCTTTTATTTAAGACGAAAAAATAAGCCAAATAACAATATACCACTTCATCAAATCCCTGTTAATTGGATACCACACTCTTAACTGGTGTACTTCAGTAGTTACTTTTGAGCATTAGTGTATTAATTTTGTTTATTGTACTTCATTCTTCATTAAACAGTCTCTTGTTAAAATAAACAATACTGTAGAATAGATATTCTTGCATTAGTATAGCGTAGATTAAACAGCTGTTGCTATGTAATTTTCTAAGTGAAAAATCTATTTTTTGTTTATTCATTCTCATCAAGATTTGTTACTCTTATTATAACCATTTATGTGTAAACTATGTGATTCATGAGCGCACAGGGCTTTTATAAAGTGATACAGTATTTTCAACATACTTAATGTGATGCATGTGTAAGTCGAGAGTTTTCAGTGCTTGTGTTTTTTCCGTGTGAAGAGTGGAGGAATGTTGAGTGGTAAATTCGAGGGCGAATTTCTCCGAAGGGTGGAGGAATGTTGAGTGGTACTTAAGTAAATAAATTAGTGAAATCAAAGTGAACTAGAAATTAGAATATAAATGGAAAACTTGGTTTAGTTTGGAGAGTTACATACTGGCTCACAGCGGGCCGAACAGCAGAGGCAATGGCCGTGAAGTCGTTCACCTCCAGTAAACTGAAGTGAATAAATACGCGAGACGCAGTGGGCCCGACAGATGTAGATGAAGACGAGAGGAAGACGAAGGCGAAGACGGAGACGAAGACGGAGACGAGCGACGAAGAAGACGAAGAAGAAGCGTAGCAGTTGTTTTAAGTGAGTTTCGGTGCTGAAGACCGTCATGCAAGAAGAGACTACCTCATGCACAGACGCACCAAGTCCGCCGCTGTAATGGAATAGCAAGCAGCAGCCTCAGTGTCAGAAGAAGAAGTTAAAAGGTATTTTGAAGTCTGATTTTACATACCCGGGTGACTCGTGAGGACGGGAAGGAGACGGCCTCACTTCAGCAGTCACCTGTGAGCTGGGATGAAGACCTGACAGCCGAAGACTGGCAAGCGGGAGTCCGTGGTTCGAGTCCGGGACACTGGCCTTCCCCCGCCGCGCCGCTCTGCTCGAAGTTGGGAAAGCAAAGGCTCAGTTGTGTTATTGCGCTTCATAACGACAGAGCATTTCAGAAAAAAATCAAGCTCTGTCATAGTATTTATCGATCTAGAAAACGCAGTTCGACAGTTTAAAGTGATGCAAGACTTTTAAAACATCAGAAATGAAAGAAATAAAAGAAAGATCCCTAAGTACTGTCAAAATCCAAGGTGAAGGGGTATCAGATGACAAGATGCGCTACTGAAATTGTTATTGCCGGCCGGAGTGGCCGTGCGGTTCTGGGCGCTACAGTCTGGAGCCGAGCGACCGCTACGGTCGCAGGTTCGAATCCTGCCTCGGGCATGGATGTGTGTGATGTCCTTAGGTTAGTTAGGTTTAATTAGTTCTAAGTTCTAGGCGACTGATGACCTCAGAAGTTAAGTCGCATAGTGCTCAGAGCCATTTGAACCATTTCTGAAATTGTTATCCTCTGTAAAAGTGAGGTGGAAATCCAGGTTTCTTGCATGGAATAAACAGTGTAATGGGCATAGGAAATAGAGTTAACCAAAAAAGGACGAAAGTATTCAGGGGAAGCTGGAATGAGATTACCGACGAACTTAACAACATAATTGGAGACCACGTAGTTGGCGAATGAAAGAATTGTGTTACCTTGCAAACAAAATAGCACACGAAGAGCTAAGCAACGAAGTCAGAAGAATCAGATGAGGAAAGGCCAAAGAAAGTCCACTAGTACCAAAAATACTCCTTAATTTGAGAAAGGAATTTCTGAGAATGTACGTCAGGAACACAACATTGTATATAAGCCAGTCGTGGACTGTACCTCAACTAAAAGACAAGTGAATCTAAGCGTTTGAGATGTGCCGCTGAAAGCTGTATGGGCTGATAAGAAATGAGGTTTTCCACAGAATCGGCGAGGAAAGGAATATGGGTAAAACATTAACAAGAATAAAGGACAGGATATCACAATTTGGTTTAAGACATCTGGTTATAACGTTCATTCTATTGGAGCAGTGACTCCCAACCTTTCTTATACCCACAACAGAGTTTAGTATCTAAAGTTAACATTCGAAAAAATAATGTTTCAACAACCCTATTTTTTACGTTGTAGTGTAATGCATAGTACTTCATTAACGTTCCACAAATAAGATTCACATGTTTTTGTAGTTGTTATTAAATAAAAAAATAATGACAGTCGACGATATGGTTGGTAAGAACGAAGTCTTTCGCGACGGCACTGTTGTATACAACATTCTCGTACTCCTTGCCGCGTCAATTCAGGGCTCCTCCTGACGATGGCGATTGTGGAAATCGTCGAAAGCTCAGGGTTTCACCCTGAATTAACACGGCAAGAAGTCCGAGAATGGTTTATACAACGATGTAGTATTTGTAATCCTTTTTTTAATATTCGGTTTGGTCTCGCCCAGTGCACACTGTAAATAGTGTTGTAAGTTCAGTTGATTCCTTGCTTTTCTTATCGGCGTAGTCGTTAATCCACATTTACACGTTGTGGCGAATTATCCATAAGACTTTTTCTGATAGTAATCGATGCTTGCCACCGACCTTTCTCCAAAATGTTGCTAGTTCCGTTTTAAAGAAATATATTTTCAGTGCATTGCCTTCATGTTATCCAAAAAATTCTAGTTTCATTTCAACTCCACTGTCTAAAAATATTCCTCCATTCACTTTTGAGTAAAAACTCGAAAAAAATAGAATAAACTGATATTTACACTTGCGAATACCAATGTCGGTGATGTAACAGATTCCAAACCATCCCTATAATTTACAAAGTCAACGAAAGTGTTTCTCATGTCTAGAGAACCAGCAATCGTGTCTTCACCCGTGTTTTGCCCTCTAGATGCACACACCACAATCGAAATGTGCAGAAGCTGTCAACCAGACAATTTAGATGGGAGGGAATAACGGTCCAGTGCAAACACAAGTCCATATTGAATCTTCTCAAATTTCCACACAATCACGAAAGCTATCCAACACCTACTAAGTGTTAGTTCGCTATTAGGCCGTCTAGAGAACGACGTGTTTAAGTCCACTACGTTCCTGCATCCCAACAGACTTCTCCATTTGGACAGCTCCTACCGTTAGTTGGAAACTTGAATCATTCTCGCCACAGGCCACCGGCGCAAACTGAATCATCTTAGGGAACCGGCCACATATATATTTTACCACTGTACTTACAATTAAATATTACGATCGCGATCTCAATTGGACGACATTCGACAATGAGCAAAGATCGGAAATACACCCTGCTGACGGCTGTGGCTCTGGAAATAGAAATATCTATACCACTCTTATGACCTGACATACTTTCACCTTTGCTATCACAGTATTCCACATCAAATCCATACCTTCCTTATGCCTGGACATAGTCATTCCCTTTGCCCATGTCGGAACACACACATACACACTTTATAAGTCTGATGTTCAAGGCGAACACATCACACATCCCCTACTACTAAGTATAATACTCCGCGAATAGCTGATTGCTGGCGATATGAAATAATGCTAACCGAAAATCAGTGATGGTTGGACATGTCTCTTAAGTTTTTCTTGTGAGTGGTACCACTGTATCTTAGAAAGAGAGACGTAATTGTCTTACAAGCCACCAGATGTTAAAAAACAAGACCATATTGCTATCACAAGTGGTCTTGGTTCTACAGGTGCACACATGAATATTTATACATGTTAAAAGCTATACTGGCTTTATAAATCGAGGTATGGCATTACCTCCAAATGAAGTGGTTTTTCCAGACTGATACCGTGACACTGATTATAGGCGGTGATCGGCGAAGTGTATATTATCAGACCAACAGTGCGGTTACATGTCGCTGACGGTGCAACCTAGTAATAAAATTACCGAATTTAGAAAGTGATTCGGGTAAGGAACGTGATATGAAAATGGTATTTGCAACTCCCTCACGCCTCCACTAGATATTTCTCCAGTATTTGTAACGCATTCTGTCTCGATGCCACATCAAAGGTTCGGTGATATATCGACTGGGTTATAGGTGATGGTTGATTGAGAAGGATCACAAACAGTAGACAGTGTGCTGACTGAGGTCGTAAGAAATGTACACTAGCTTTTCAGATCTCTAGTACTATGCTTTCGATAGAAATGGTGTCTATGATTTGGAATCAAGTCTTTCCATTCAACCAAACACCTGCGTTGTATCCAATGGAGAAGTCCTTTAACGATTACAGCCACTCGTGAATCATATTTCTGGCACTCTCATATCTCGAAACGTGTCACCTTTTTCGAACCTATCTGCTACATTAAAATTTTAGATAGTCCCTATGCCTCTTGCAACTGCTGCCGCTTCTGCAGCTTTGTGCATGTGATCGTTACAATTTAAGTTGGAACTGAGCAGAAGTCGGAGAGAGCTATATCTACCACCTTCTGCAACCCATGTAGAAACAGGCTAAACTGAGTTAGTGCGACAGAACTGTGTTTTGACCATTTGATGGAAACGGGAACGTGTTGTCAAAAATTGTTCAAATGGCTCTGAGCACTATGGGACTTAACATCTATGGTCATCAGTCCCCTAGAACTTAGAACTATTTAAACCTAACTAACCTAAGGACATCACACAACACCCAGCCATCACGAGGCAGAGAAAATCCCTGACCCCGTCGGGAATCGAACCCGGGAACACGGGCGCGGGAACGTGTTGTAGCTCCGCCAACAGTTTATGATCTGGAAGGTCAGCACCAAGCGAAGCCCAATCCTGCAACACTAGGTAGTATAAAAGACAGTACAGGAACTGGGAGAAGGACGAGGACTTTGCTACTGTATTGTGGTCCTTCTCAAAACTACATACAAATACTGTAGTCCGAAGCAGATCTGCGTTCCCTAGGACCCATTCACGTCTATCACCCCAACATTCTAATATCGTTATTCCGTACCATCCAATTGAGAATTTACGAACTATAAAAGCTTCACTAACTTCATCCGATAGAGAACTCGATAAGATTTTTACTGCATCTCTCTCCCACCACATATCCAAAAAATAAACTGTACGCACGCCGACACTGAGCATGTGTGTCAGTCCTATTAAATATACATATATTGATCCACTGCACTGACCAGTTTAAAGTTTCATCACCTGTACTATCGGAGGATACCATATCCCACGGATTATACTGTAAGTCGCAAGAGGCGCCCCCTGTGGCCCTGCGTCATTGTTTGAAATATTGTTTTTTTTTCTACTGTAACACGCTTTGTACACTGCCAAACATTTTGTTTTTCTGCCATGACTTCGATGTCTGTGTCTGACATTAACACATTCAGATCCATTGACTCTCACAGAAAACTAGGCATTGCACGGTGTAAATCATGTTGTTACGGATGCTACCATAACACATCACACACACTGGATGGTTTTAAATAAAAGACAGTTACAACATAAGGGCACTGGAAGGGTCTGGCAGCATTTTGGAGCTTTTCCAACCATAGGTGGTTGACGGCCTCTATATTTAAACTCATCTGTCACAGTGATGGAATAGCTGATGTTTCAGCACTCCATTTCGACTGATTCCTCATATTGCAGTCATGTATATTATCACTGTTTCGATGCTAGCCATCCACAGAAGGTGTTGCCCTTCCACCAAAACTCTTTCTCCATCTCAAACAAACGATGTCAGTCAATCATTATGTGGTAACAAACAGCATACCGGAGGATGGATGGGGTTGGAAAGACACTGTTGATGTACTGTAATAATAAGCATCACAGCTGATAGTGCAAACAGTTATAGAAATTTTACAGTTATTTCAACACCAACCAATGATGTGACAGCATGATTCCCAATTTCAGTACCATCGATAAACCACCTATTCTCTACTTTGCGAGTACCATTGCGAATGTAGATAGATGACTGTGCAGTACGTTCATTCATTGTTAATTCTCGAACAGATATATCATCAAAGTCTACAAGACAGTGCTCTACATATTTAGAGCATTTCAAGCATAGTGCATAATTTACAATCTATCTCTATGTGGATGGGAGTCACAGAGCATTCTCGCAGTCTTAGGATAAAATTAAAGACTGCAAGACCCCCTCGCACTGTCTTTGACCAACCCGCCCTGCAGCACCGTTACCGGTTTAATCTTCAGCTGCCAGTAGTAGATTGCTACATTCTGCATCTTGTGAATGAATGGACCTTGCTGAGTCCTCACCCACCAAGCGCACAAGATTTCTCCAGATACACCCATGTTGAGGAGGTTATCATCCCTTATTGGTGTATAGTAACAGGTTTGAAGTTGTTGTAATAGCAGACGATTAAGAAGAACATGATTTTTATGCATGATGGAGCTCCAGGTGGATGGAGTTCGAAGCATTTTACGTAAATCAACTATGCTATCGATTTTAAAGTATTGCTCTAGTGTCTGGGCAGAATACCAGGAGAGAGAACATAAAAACACACACTTCCCAAAGCTACACGATTCTGCACTCATAACAGCCTATAATATTTGATCGGTTCAGTTTCTGACCTATGAGTCATGTGGAATGCAGCGCTGCTAATATTTCACTGTAAGAAAATATATTTCCAGCGCATGACATACATCCTTCTTACAGGTTTCTCTATGATAAGCTATGGTAACAAACTGTAAAATGAAAGAACTGGTGTGTGGCTAGATGCAGCTCAGATGTCCCCTTAGGACCGCTAGGAACAATGCACCCTGTGCTATTCTGGGAATCATTGCAACAGATTTATATAGCACAACCTGTGACGTCATTATAACATTGAGAACCTTTTAGCTGCATCTACGGGGGTGAGCTGCTATGCAAACATCTCTTTCAGTGCTAGACCGCAGGTAGAGGGGCATCATGCCAGCAAAAACAGTAAACTCATGCATGCGGCCCAGAGGTGTACTGCATATGGGACTGGCATGAATGCGCCACCCAGCATGCGTACCTTGGGGCTCTGTAGGGAAGCGTTCACTGACATGTTGCAGTTCACAATCGTTTGAAGGCGTTTTTTATGTGCACTGAGTGTTTGTACACAGCATTATTTTCGGCTGTGTAAGCGTTGTGAGCGTGTGTGCAAAGCCTTTTACATACACTATTTTGACGAGTAGTTTTCAGACCTGTAGGCTATGTAGTGTGACCCCAAGCATGTCAGAGCGAGTGTTTTGTATCAGTGTAATAAATAAACTACGTGAAACCGTCCCTAACTAAATTGTATGCACTATTTCGACAGTTTACAATTAGTGAGTGTGTCTGCAGAGTATTTTACATGCATTATTTCGGTGATTTATGAGTAGTTTGCAGGTCTGTAAGCTATGTGGTGTGACACCAGGCATGTCAGAGAGAGTATTTTGTATCAGTGTAATAAATGAACTACGTGAAATACATCCCTAAATAAATTGTTCCTAAATAAATAAAGTACATTCCTTGCTCTCTCCAGCAGTCCAGAACATTCTGAGTGCTTTTCCTGCCAATTTCCAGGAGGGAGGGTGGGAGGGGAGGGGGTTTACCACAGGTTGTTGTTGTTATGGTCTTCAGTCCTGAGACTGGTTTGATGCAGCTCTCCATGTTGCTCTATCCTGTGTAAGCTTCTTGATCTCCCAGTACTTACTGCAACCTACATCCTTCTGAATCTGCTTAGTGTATTCATCTCTTGGTCTCCCTCTACGATTTTTACCCTCCACACTGCCCTCCAACGCTAATTTTGTGATCCCTTCATGCCTCAGAACATCTCCTACCAATCGGTCCCTTCTTCTTGTCAAGTTTTGCCACAAAATCCTCCCCAATTCCATTCAATACCTCCTCATTAGTTATGTGATCTACCCATCTAATCTTCAGCATTCTTCTGTAGCACCAAATTTTGAAAGCATCTATTCTATTCTTGTCGAAACTATTTATCGTCCATGTTTCACTTTCATACATGGCTTCACTCCTTACAAATACTCTGAGAAACGACTTCCTGACACTTAAATCTATACTCGACATTTACAAATTTCTCTTCTTCAGAAACCACAGGGGAAGAGCTTAATTAATTGATCAATTTAATTAAATAGTTGATCATATTGATATCAAAAGTGTATCTGTAGGAGCGAGGTGGAAGTGGGTGGGTTGGAGGTTTCCTGGGGGAATGGGAGGCGGTGGGGGAACAATAGGTTAAGGACCTGTCAACCAAAGGGAAGGATCCTTTTACCAGAACAATAGGTTAAGGACCTGTCAATCAAAGGAGAACAATATGTTTACCCCTGAGTGAACACTGTCCCTGATGTAGGCAACCCACACTAACAAAATGTGCTGGTAAGAAGTTTGTCCTACTACTATGGCCCTTGCATCGCTCCTCAAATATTCTAATTATTTGCCCCACGTAAGAAGTGCCTCATTTGTAGGGAATGCAGAATGCATTAAATTTGGCCACAGCACAGATATGCTGTGCATGTATAGATAAAAAGCCGTTGGTTTCAATTTGGCAGATTCTAATAATTACCTCAGCTTCGAGGTGTACCATGCATATGTTACCACGATAGGCGATAATGGACTGATCATCGCCACTTGATCGGTTGGTTCGTAATATTTTCCTTCGGATAGAAAATAAATTGGCATCATAAAGTGCCTAAAAAAGTGTGCCAGTAAAGCGATCATCGAACTTTTAGTTGTTCCAGAGGCATGATCCTAACATTTGTATCTCGCAGCCGCGGCTGACTCAGGTGATGTGCAAAGTGAGAGGAGTTGCGAATGTAGCGTTCACACTTCTCTGCAGATTTGCTCATCGGTGCCAGTAAAAGACACAAGCGGCACAAGCCGCTTGTGGCGCTAAGCTAAGGGGGCCGGCAGAGGTGCCCAAGTGCAAAATTTGTATACAAGATGTACCGGCAACAGCCCATTTCCACGCTCACTAGATTTAGATTTATTTTTAAAAGTCTTACCAAGAGCCCCAGGTACTGCCAGTAATGAGTGAGCGATGGAGGGAATGGGTGGGCACAGCGAATGATGTGGCGCTTAAGTATAAAAATGGAAAGGGGGGGTTGGGGGCAAATAATGCATCCCTTGTGTGGCCAAAATGTTCTCGAAGTGGCCCTGCGGCTAATAATGCGTTTCAGGTAATCCGTCAGCTGGCATGTAGGAGCTCCAAATTAGTAACTTGGAGGAATACCTTCCTTGTGTGCCTGAGGAAGGCCATACAGCCATGATGGGACAGGTGCTTAGGTTCTAGTGGAAAGCGTGATTCCTTTCGCTTTTAGTCGTAATGTCGACATCTGTCTTTCTGTAGATCACAAGATGGAAAATATTATTCTAAAGTACACGTGAATTAAGACCGCAGCATTGCAGTTTTCGGCTGTCAGAGTTATAGTTTTCATGTTAATGACAATATTGTAACAAAATACGTTTCATATACTCCTATAAGGATTTTCCTCGCCGTAAATTTCGTCGACTTCGTAAGTTTGCAAACACGATTGTGTCGATGTTTTAAGTCATTGACCTTTATGTGCAGCTTTTATTCCGTAGTGGAAAATCCGGCTTGAAGCATATGCGGAATTTACACTTGTCCCTACTTTGAAGTAATTTTTTGAATGTGTGTACGTCATATATGTGTAAGTTATATATGGTGATCTTTTTATGATTACTGCTCAATGATACCACTTTTACAAAGAAGAAAGAAAGTTACGTACCTACTTACATGTTATCTGCTCAGCTGTTAAGTCCAGTAGTATACTAAATGCATTGTTCTAAATTGGCTTATTCTTCCCCAGTAGTTGGCACTGACGTACTTCTGTTTCTCGTCTAACAATCAGAATTACGTTTATTTATTTATTTTGGCTTTAGATAACATTGACCATGCAGCTAGCAAAAATTACAACAGTAAAAAATTAACATAATTTAAAATTTCACAGTGGAACAATAAATTGAGTTGTTATGTACAAATATAAGTTCTTAATTTAAAACAAATATACAAAGTCACAAGGCAGTTTTCCGACTGGGCTGATTCAAGAGGAGTACTTCGTCCCCATCAACTTATAGTTCAAATGTGTATATCAGCTACTTTTAAATATCAAATTGTACTTATTTGCTTCGAATCGATAGAGCTAAGAAGACAAACTTGTAAGTAAGGGTAAAACATTCCTGTACAGTACTTCTTTTTCATCCTTGTATTTGGTATCCCGTGTGATATGATTCAAATCTGCCATGTCAGTCTGATCCTCACAGTAATGTCCACAATATACAACTTTTAGTCGGTGTAAATGTGCGGGGTAACGTCAGCGTTCCAACTTCATTCAAATGATGGAAGTCACATGACGTCTGCTAAGGTTCATGCAGTCCACCTATGGTCAGCAGAGATGTCCGGCAAGCCGCTTTCCTGATTGTAGGTTTGAGTTCAGTATGAAGGATTGGCGTTAGACGGAACTTTCCGTCAGTAATGCTCCTCTTTGCTACGTGTTCGATTATTTCATTATGTAAAATTCCGTGATGTCCGTTTATACACAGTAAGTGGGTGACTATGTCATTTTCCTTGGTTCTGTCATGGCCAATATATGCAGAATTATCAGTCTGCTTTTCGAATTTCGGATTTCGTTATTTCTGCATAACGCTTTAGGAGTCCGTGGCTATCGACATGAGCAATGTCTGTATACCGTACCAAATAGGCTCCATTATGGGCAGTAACTGCGCTGTAAAGACAGAAGTTTCAGGTGGAAGGGCTATCACTTTGTAGGTGCCATCAGAGGGAGTGAAAAAGACATACACCTCTCCCCCTTCTCGCGTCCGTCAGCCGTCGTAATTTAATATATTATTATTACTATTATTTGATTATTGCCGACTTACGTGGTAGGCCTTAATAAAAATGATATTTCATTCAATTTTGATTTACGGTTAAATAATATTGTGAAGTTCTCCTTTTTAACAATATTAATCTTAAATTATTTGTTACGTTAATGAATGTTAGACTCGCTGAATCTTAAGACATGAGCATATAAGCTGAACAATGTAATAAATTTTTCATATTAATTTCCTCGGCTAGTCAGCTCACTTTAAAGCAAAAGATCTTTAGTTATTAATTACAATTGCGGCCCACACACGCGCGACAGTATTTTTTCTTACCTCCGTTAACCATTGTATTGTAGTCGAAGTCCTGGCTCAGGCTCTCGCTATGGTACTGAAAATAAGAATCTTAAAGCTACGTATTTTCTTCAACTTCGTGCGGCTGTGGAGAAAAATGAATATTATGTTAATAGCGGGCGAGTTTTTCGCTTCCGCTAATTCTTTATAAGTTAATATCGCCACGTAATGGGGGTCTTGGCGGCATCGGCCGCTGCGATTGTTGAACTGTAAATTACTCGAATGCAGGTTAATTCAAAGACAAGAGAAGAAGTGAAGACGACTAAAATATTAACAAAAGAGCTTATCTTGTCGTCTCTTTAGGTCATTTTGTTATATTTCTTTGCACTCGAAACTTACACAGAGAAATTATTATTTTATGGGTACATTATAATATACAGGGTGTCCCAGCTATCTTGTCCACCCAAAATATCTCTGTAACAATAACAGCTATTGGAAAACGACTTTCACCGGTATCAATGTAGGGCTGGGGCCCATTAATGTACATATTTGGAAACATTCTAAAACGAAAGCATATGTGTTTTTTAACACAAACTTATGTTTTTTTAAATGAACCTCCTATATTTTTTCTTCAGCAATCCATAGCATGACAAAGCACATACACAATGGCGTTGATTGCATCGCAATATTCCCATTACATCCCGAGATATTAAGACGCGAAGTTGACGCTTGAAACACCCGACATGCGCTGCTAGCGCACGTCCTGAGGCTCAGGCGTGAACCCCATGCTGCCCTAATCGCGATGTGATTGACATGCGTAATCACACTTCCATACTTATCAAGAGGTCCAAAACGAATAATACGGTCTGCTGCCATCCTGCATTAACGTCGTACATTCCAGCAGGTATTTATCCCACAGGCTAGGGGTGATGCGGTTCTGTATGATATCTGTGTACCGTAACGTTAGTCACAAAGTTAACTTCGCTTATCGTTAATCCGTTACTAAAAAGATAATGCCGTTCAACGTTAAAACTTTACTTTACTGTTGATCTAGCGCAAGTGACAGTTAATCATTCACTCGTAATAGTAAAATTCATGTTGATGGTTTTAGTGAAACGAGCAAGTGGACTAAAAGTTTTACCGTTGTTTAGGTAAAAATGTTTTGATTTGGGAAGTTCAGGTAGGACATAGAAGATGAATGTAAACGTGTTTAACCAATTAGTTTTATTATCACATAATTATCTATGTTATGTTTATCTAATGCGTTAAATGACAAATTGTTGCAAACGAATGTTTCTTAACATGACTGGTTAAAATGGCCCTTTGTAGAAACTTCCACTGTGATACCAGCACTGCATACTAAACATAGCGTTCACATCTCATGCTCAAAGTGATGCCCATTGGCTTGCATACATAGGGTGGACTCTGCGGATGAAGGATGCCCTACTTCGTGCTACTGTTTCCTCTTTGATGGCTGTACAAGCATCAATAATGCGTTGCTTCATGTCCTCTGGTGTTGTTGGTTCATGTTGGTAAACAACATCATTCACTGTTCCCCAAAGAAAATAATCCAGCGGTGTAAGGTCCGGAGATCGGGCAGGCCACCTAACTGGGCCACCTCGTCCAATCCACCTACCAGGGAACTTACGGTTCAGAAGTCGTCGTGCTCGTAAGGCGTTACGTGCAGGGCATCCGTCATGCTGATACCACATGACTATTCTCCGGTTCAGAGGTACGGTGTCCAAGAGAACAGGAAGATTGTGTCGTATAAATCTGGAGTATTGTCTGCCATTTTGGATGCCATTTATAAAGAAAGGTCCGATAATGGTATCTCCAATAATCCCACACCAAACATTAACTTTCTACGGTCTGCGGACCAATAATGCATATTCCTCATATTGACAATTCCTTTGTTGGAGAATGATGCTGTGGTGTCACCGCCAGACACCACACTAGCTAGGTGGTAGCTTTAAATCGGCCGCGGTCCATTAGTACATGTCGGACTCGCGTGTCGCCACTGTCAGTAATTGCAGACCGAGCGTCACCACACGGCAGGTCTAGAGAGACGGACTAGCACTCGCCCCAGTTGTACGACGACTTTGCTAGCGACTACACTGACGAAGCCTTTCTCTCATTTGCCGAGAGACAGTTAGAATAGCCTTCAGCTAAGTCCATGGCTACGACCTAGCAAGGCGCCATTAGCCTTACAGTGCTTGTATTTAAAGAATCTCATATGTATCGTCAAGAGCGATGTACCACAATGATGGAATAAAGTTAAGTATTCGAAGAGCTACGTACTTTTCTTTATAGCATTCATTAAGTATCCTGTTTCAGACCTCATGCCAGCCGGCGTGTGTGTACGCGTGCCTTTCGGTTACCCGTCGCTGTGGACTGGCTGTCTTGTCAGTCCACAACAGATACCTCGTCGGTAAAGAGAACATCTGCAAAAAAATTTGGATTAGTCAGAAGTTTTTGCTGAGCCCACCGACAAAATGTTACCCTATTGCGGAAATCATTTCCATGAAGATCCTGGTGTAAATGAACATGGTAAGGATGAAATTTATG
Organism: Schistocerca cancellata; assembly: GCF_023864275.1. Lineage (NCBI taxonomy): Eukaryota > Metazoa > Arthropoda > Insecta > Orthoptera > Acrididae > Schistocerca > Schistocerca cancellata. Next base: position 396,639,211 of record NC_064628.1, read on the forward strand.
ACGTTTAAGAATGCGCTGTGCACTTGATTTCGACACACCAATTTCACGTTCAATTTGACGTGTGCTGATTTGAGGATTCACAGCTATGGTAGCGAGCACAGCAACTTCAGCACATTCATCTGTGCGTGTTCTCGGACGATGTCGAGGTCTTGGATTTAAGCTTCCCGTTTCACGTAGACGAGATGTGAGACGACCAAACATCCGGCGCGAAGGCGATGGCTTGTCAGGGAATCGTCTTCTGTACAGTCGTTCTGCCTGAACAGCATTTCGTCCACCTACAACAGGGTACAGTACAGGTATGTAGAGTAGGGTATAAGGCAGACATATTAACTTAATAATCATAATGTTCGCTAACAGTACTACCCACAAACAAGCAATCTCATAACGTATTTCCCGTCAACGTACATTCTCCATAGATCAGCAGCATTTCTACCATATCTTCATGTGTGTACATTATACTGTACAGTATAAGTTCCACAACACAACGTTTATTCACAATGTGTACTACCTCCGTGCCGTCACTAGATTACTCTGATGCACGACTACACTGGCAAGCGGTGTACTGCACGCCAAAGCAACAACAAATGGGATGCTCGGAGGGTGGTGGAGTACAGGAGTTTGCATGGGTCACAAATCATAAACAAGGCGAAGTGGTAACTGCGGCAGTAGTGGGAACTACGTTGGACACTTGACTATGTAGAGCCAGGCCCTGCGCGACAGCCACAATGGGTCATATAACGCATTAGATAAACCTTATTTTGAGAGTGCAGGATAAATAAGACAACCTGACGGGTGTACACCGATCGGTACTGGTTCATATTGTGTACGTAGATACATGAAACGTGGAAGAGGGAAATCATTATGTGCTTATGAGAGTTGATGGCAGCAGACCGTGTTATTCGTTTCGAACTTCTTGATAAGTATGGAGGAGTGATTACACATGTCAATCACATCGCGATTACGGGAAGCATGGGGTTCACGCCTGAGCCTCAGGACATGGGCTAGCAGCGCATGTCGGGTGTTTCAAGCGTCAACTTCGCGTCTCAATATCTCGGGATGTAATTGGAATATTGCGATGCAATCAACGCCATTGTGTATGTGCTTTGTCATGCTATGGATTGCTGAAGAAAAAATATAGGAGGTCCATTTAAAAAAAAACATAAGTTTGTGTTAAAAAACACATATGCTTTCGTTTTAGAATGTTTCCAAATATGTACATTAATGGGCCCCAGCCCTACATTGATACCGGTGAAAGTCGTTCTCCAATAGCTGTTATTGTTACAGAGATATTTTGGGTGGACAAGATAGCTGGGACACCCTGTATATTAGAATGTACCCATAAAATAATAATTTCTCTGTGTAAGTTTCGAGTGCAAAGAAATATAACAAAATGACCTAAAGAGACGACAAGATAAGCTCTTTTGTTAATTTTTTAGTCGTCTTCACTTCTTCTCTTGTCTTGATTGCGTGTAGACGGACATCTTGCGAGTGCTGGCAAATGTAAGCATATTTGTACTAATTAAGCAGATAATATATTGATTTAATATCATTGTTCACTTTTAATATATATATACAATTCAATTTTTTTAGTGTCTCTTCTTTATAAATACAGTTTTTTAAGTGTTTTCTTAATACCTCGCTGGGGACGCTATACCCTCTTCTCCTTAGAGCCATATGTGTATATACAAGCGTACTGTACCCAGTATCGTTGAATAAATTGTACTAGTTCGTGATGGGCGTCCTTCCCTTTTCTTAAGTAGTGTGGAAAGTATGACACTGCAGCTGCACTGAAAAGATATCAAACGGATAGTGAAAGCAAGGCATGTTCGTGTACTGTAGAACTATTGATAAGAGATTTCGCCATTTCTCGTAGCAGAGGGTTCGGATTGTGCTTTTTCTGTGTTAGCACGAAATGCGTTGAGAAAATAGCGTAGTTAGAGGCACCATAGGCGAATTCGTTTGACGTGTGCGACGACTTGGTTAGCGAGTGAACACCTGATTTAACGAAAGAACAACGATGAGCGAGACAGTAACTTGGTATAGCCAACAATAAACGCGCCGCACTAAGCAAGCGGCCGGCTGCAGCTACTTGTCATCGCCGAATGCGTGCGAATTTCGATGTGGCCTCGGCCGCGTCGCGTTATATATTAGTGCTCATATACCGTATAACATTTTTAGAATTAGCTGTCTATCCAAACATAATTTGGCTAATGAGATAGTGGTACTCATTTCTTAAAATAATTTAGTTTCGTGATCGAATCGTAATCGAACCCTTCCTGTTTTTATCCCCCTCCGCCACAAAATTTCATTTTACCCGTCACGGGGTAATTATCGCTAGGTGGATAACCACTATATCAGAGGGAGACGTAGAGTGGAAAAGTTGTAACTGAAGACAGCTATTGGAATATTGCCAACAAATGACTGACCTACTTGAGTGTAAATACTAGTCTGAGATACTGTTATTTGCAGAGAAGAGAAAATCGTGTAAGAAAAGGAAGTCTATATCTGAAGCACCACTTTAGAACATTTTTTATTTGAAACCTCTCAATCTGCTCGAGAGACTAAAAGCTGTTTCTGGAGAAAATCGTTCTACATCTACATCTGCATACATACTCCGCAATCCACCATACGGTGCGTGGTGGAGGGTACCTCGTACCACAACTAGCATCTTCTCTCCCTGTTCCACACCCAAACAGAACGAGGGAAAAATGGCTGCCTATGTGCCTCTGTACGAGCCCTACTCTCTCTTATCTTATCTTTGTGGTCTTTCCACGAAATGTAAGTTGACGGCAGTAAAATTGTACTGCAGTCTGCCTCAAATGCTGATTCTCTAAATTTCCTCAGTAGCGATTCACGAAAAGAACGCCTCCTTTCCTCTAGAGGCTCCCACCCGAGTTCCTGAAGCATTTCCGTAACACTCGCGTGATGATCAAACCTACCAGTAACAAATCTAGCAGCCCGCCTCTGAATTGCTTCTATGTCCTCCCTCAATCCGACTGATAGGGATCCCAAACGCTCGAGCAGTACTCAAGAATAGGTCGTATTAGTGTTTTATAAGCGGTCTCCTTTACAGATGAACCACATCTTCCCAAAATTCTACCAATGAACCGAAGACGAGTATCCGCCTTCCCCACAACTGCCATTACATGCTTGTCCCACTTCATATCGCTCTGCAATGTTACGCCCAAATATTTAATCGACGTGACTGTGTCAAGCATTACACTACTAATGGAGTATTCAAACATTACAGGATTCTTTTTCGTGTTCATTTACATTAATTTACATTTATCTATATTTAGAGTTAGCTGCCATTCTTTACACCAATCACAAATCCTGTCCAAGTCATCTTGTATCCTCCTACAGTCACTCAATGACGACACCTTCCCGTACACCACAGCATCATCAGCAAACAGCCGAACATTGCTATTCACCCTATCCAAAAGATCATTTATGTAGATAGAAAACAACAGCGGACCTACCACACGTCCCTGGGGCACTCCAGATGATGTCCTCACCTCCGATGAACACTCACCATCGAGGACAACGTACGGGGTTCTATTACTTAAGATGTCTTCGAACCACTCACATTCTTGGGAACCAATCCCATATGCTCGTACCTTAGTTAGGAGTCTGCAGTGGGGCACCGAGTCAAACGCTTTCCGGAAATCAAGGAATATGGCATCCGTCTGATACCCTTCAACCATGGTTCGCAAGATATCATGTGAAAAAAGGGCGAGTTGCGTTTCGCAGGAGCGATGCTTTCTAAAGCCGTGCTGATGCACGGACAGCAACTTTTCTGTCTCAAGGAAATCATTATATTCGAACTGAGAATATGTTCGAGAATCCTGCAACAAACCGATGTTAAGGATATTGGTCTGCAATTTTGAGGATCCGTCCTTCTACCCTTCTTATATACAGGCGTAACCTGCGCTTTTTTCCAGTCGCTCGAGACTTTACGTTGGGCAAGAGATTCGCGATAAATACGATCTGTTGCTGTAACTGGAGAATTGATTACAAAAAGCATCTGCTACGTCTTTGTTAGCACTTACTTCCTCGCCGTTCCCCGCCCTCTTCGCCCAGAACAAAAATCCTACATCATGCTTTAAACAGAGTCAGCCATTCTGATGAATGGTTAAATTTTCATTTAATCTTAAGAGTTTGATGGAACTCCCCTGCTTTCTCAATTAATGTTGTGAATTGGCAGGAGCCAATTCACGGAGTTTGGAGGAAGTCGAAAGGCACGCGTTTAAGCTCACGCAGGCTGGCGTGAGGTCAGGAACAGGTCAGAGAAATAAGACTAGCAAAACAGGAGGTAACTGGAAGAATACTTAACTTTAATCCACAATTGGTGAACATCTCTCTTGACTGTACATGCTTCACAAGATAAATAGCAAAGGATATGGCGCCTTGCTAGGTCGTAGCAAATGACGTAGCTGAAGGCTATGCTAACTATCGTCTCGGCAAATGAGAGCGTAATTTGTCAGTGAACTATTGCTCGCAACGTCGGCTGTACAACTGGGGCGAGTGTTAGGACGTCTCTCTAGACCTGCCGTGTGGCGGCGCTCGGTCTGCAATCACTGACAGTGGCGACACGCGGGTCCGACGTATACTAGCGGACCGCGGCCGATTTAAAGGCTACCACCTAGCAAGTATGGTGTCTGGCGGTTACACCACAATTAACATCTGACCTGATGCTGGATCTCCTCTTGCTGCTTTCTGGTGGAGTCACCAGTGCAGTGCTTTATCTGCTTTCGCATTAATTGAAGTTTTCAGACACTTCAGCTGTGACCAACTAACTTCGCTGTCAGCTTTGGTTGAAAATGTATTTTTTAATTAAGTGTCTCATTGTATGCGTGCCTGTTCCATAATCAGGAGATTCGCCATTGACTAACTTTCCTGTAACTTCCAATTTCTTTTAGATCGTTACAAAACACGTTTGCTTTCGTCTTTCTAGTCTTAGGACATTTAAATCACTCCTAATTACGGAACTACAAGAAACGTTCTATAGGTTAACAACGTCAATAATCCGTTTTAGAATCTACAGTATTGTTGAGATCTGTCGGCGGCTAGAAAAGTACGATCAACAATGCATTCTTCCTATCGATGTTTAGCTTCGTGCTTTGATTACGTATCAACACAGAGCAATAATACTGCCGGGAAACATCCTAGAAGAACACCTAAGTCACTTTCTTTTGCTTTTGCCTTTAATTGAGTCAGAAATGATGGACATTTAGCTCCTAGGGAACCGACTGTGCAAACATGTGGACTGGAAATCACTGTGGACATGTAATAAAGGTTGAGTCGTCGCACTTGCTTGGTGATGAAATTGGGAACACCGGGAGAACATTTCAAGGATTTCTCACAATGGAATTAGATAGAACCTGCGTCGTCTTCCGTGGAAAAACACGGTCCCTTAGATAAATGTGTATTCTAAACTAAAATATTCTCTCTCATTGTAACATTTTCCCTGACATTATGGAATAACTCACAGAACAACCAGATCTGCTAACTGTCATCACAAGAGATACATGAATTTTCCAGTATGAGCCGAAAACAAAGCAACAATCGATGAACTGCAGGAACCTTTTGTCACCAAGGATGAGAAAAATGTGTCCAGGCAGTAAAAACGGAAGGCAAAACTGATCTTTTCTTTTATATCAACGGTTCAGTTTAAAATCTGGTTTCAAAATCTCTGTCTTAGCATTATATAATCAATCTGAAGTCTTCCAGTATCCCTAGGTCTCTTCCACATATAGAACCTACTTTCACAGTTCATATAACCCAAGTGTTATCGATCATTAATTATGCTTTGTGCAAAATTCTGCCAATGTGCTTTCTCTTTCATTCCTTTTTTCGGCCTGGAATTATGTTCAGTGATGGGGTTTGGCCTCGAATTGAGCTCCAATGACCACTGAAGAAGTGTCTCCAGATGCCCCCCCATCAGGCACCCTTACTGCACAACGATACGTCAACGATGTTCCAAGCCCCGTTTTGTTCCTCTTCATGGCAAGCCATCCTGGGCCTACACTGAAGCTTACAATACGTTAGTTCGTACAGTCATGGAGTATTGTGCATCTGAATGGGAGCCTTACCATTTGGTTCTGATTCAAGAGATTCAGAAGGTCCAAAGAAGAGCGACAAGGTTCGTGACTGGTACATTTAGCCATTGAGAGAGCGTTATAAATCTCATAGAAAGTTTGCAGATAGAGGACGCGCCAAACGGAAGGGACGGCTCACTAGTCAGTCGCGTAATGGGGCCCCTTGGGGATATGGCTGCAAGGGAGGGGAAGAAAACCAAGCTGCACTCCATGTGCATACCGGGAGGAATCATTCCAGTGTGGAAAGGGTCCTTCCGGATGCCATGAAGGGTACAGGGTGCACCCATCTGCACGTGGTCGCTCATGTCGGCACCAATGATGTGTGTCGCTATGGATCGGAGGAAATGCTCTCTGGCTTCCGGCGGCGTGGTTTGGTGAAGACTGCCAGTCTCGCTAGCGGGATGAAAGCAGAGCTCACCATCTGCAGCATCGTTGACAGGACTGACTGCCGACCTTTGGTGTAGAGCCGAGTGGAGGGTCTGAATAAGAGGCTGAGACGGTTCTGCGACTGTGTGGGCTGCAGATTCCTCGACTTGCGCCATAGGTTGGTGGTGTTTCGGGTTCCGCTGGATAGGTCAGGAGTCCACTACACACAGCAGGCGGCTACACGGCTAGCAGGGGTTGTGTGGCGTGCACTGGGCGTTTTTTTTTTTTTAGGTTCGATGGTTTCGGGCAAGTACAGAAAGGGCAACAGCCTCAAAGGGTACGGGCTAAAGTCAGGACATGCGGGGACAAAGCAGCAATAGGTATTGTAATTGTAAACTGTCGAAGTTGCGTTGGTAAAGTACTGGAACTTCAAGCGCTGATAGAAAGCACCGAAGCTGAAATCGTTATAGGCACGGAAAGCTGGCTGAAGCCAGAGATAAATTCTGCCGAAATTTTTACAAAGGCACAGACTGTGTTTAGAAAGTATAGGTTGCATGCAACCAGTGTGGGCGTGTTTGTCGCTGTTAGTAGTAGTTTATCCCTTTGTGAAATAGAAGTGGATAGTACCTGTGAATTATTATGGGTGGAGGTTATACTCAACAACCGAGCTAGGTTAATAATTGGCTCCTTTTGCCGACCTCCCGACTCAGGAGCATTAGTGGCAGAACAACTGAGAGAAAATCTGGAATACATTTCACATAAATTTCCTCAGCATGTTATAGTCTTAGGTGGAGATTTCAATTTACCAGGTATAGACTGGGACACTCGGATGTTTAGGACGGGTGGTAGGGACAGAGCATCGAGTGACATTGTACTAAGTGCACTATCCGAAAATTACCTCGAGCAATTAAACAGAGAACCGACTCGTGGAGATAACATTTTGGATCTACTGATAACAAACAGACCCGAACTTTTCGACTCTGTAAACGCAGAACAGGGAATCAGTCATCATATGGCCGATGCAGAATCCCTGAATATGGAAGTTAATAGGAATATAAAATAAGGGAGGAAGGTTTATCTGTTTAGCAAGAGTAATAGGAGGCAGATTTCAGACTACCTAACAGATCAAAACGAAAATTTCTGTTCCCACTCTGACAATGTTGAGTGTTGATGGAAAAAGTTCAAGGCAATCGTAAAATGCTGAGTAAAACTGTGAGGAACGGGAAAAACCCACCGTGGTTCAACAACAAAGTTAGGAAACTACTGCGAAAGCAAAGAGAGCTTCACTGCAAGTTTAAACGCAGCCAAAACCTCTCAGACAAACAGAAGCTAAACGCTGTCAAAGTTAGCGTAAGGAGTTCTATGCATGTAGCGTTCAGTGAATTCGAAAGTAAAATTCTATGTACCGACTTGACAGAAAATCCTAGGAGGTTCTGGTCTTACGTTAAATCAGTAAGTGGATCGAAACAGCATATCCAGACACTCCGGGATGATAATGGCATTGAAACAGAGGATGACACGCGTAAAGCTGAAATACTAAATACCTTTTTCCAAAGCTGTTTCACAGAGGAAGACCGCACTGCAGTTCCTTCTCTAAATCCTCGCACGAACGAAAAAATGGCTGACATCGAAATAAGTGTCCAAGGAATAGAAAAACAAGTAACATCACTCAACAGAGGAAAATCCACTGGACCTGGACTGGACTGGACCAATTCGATTCTACACAGAGTACGCTAAAGAACTTGCCCCCCCTCCTAACAGCCGTTTACCGCAGGTCTCTGGAGGAACGGAGGGTTCCAAATGATTGGAAAAGAGCACAGGTGGTTCCAGTTTTCAAGAAGAGTCTTCGAGCAGATGCGCAAAACTATAGGCCTATATCTCTGACATCGATCTGTTGTAGAATTTTAGAACATGTTTTTTGCTCGCGTATCGTGTCATTTCTGGAAACCCAGAATCTACTCTGTAGGAATCAACATGGATTCCGGAAACAGCGATCGTGTGAGACCCAACTCGTTTTATTTGTTCATGAGACCCAGAAAATTTTAGATACAGGCTCCCAGGTAGATACCATTTTCCTTGACTTCTGGAAGGCGTTAGATACAGTTCCGCACTGTCGCCTGATAAGCAGAGTAAGAGCCTACGGAATATCAGATGAGCTGTGTGGCTGGATTGAAGAGTTTTTAGCAAACAAAACACAGCATATTGTTCTCAATGGAGAGACGTCTACAGACGTAAAAGTAACCTCTGGCGTGCCACAGGGGAGTGTTATGGGACCATTGCTTTTCACAATATATATAAGTGACCTAGTAGATAGTGTCGGAAGTTCCATGCGGCTTTTCACGGATGATGCCGTAGTAAACAGAGAAGTTGCAGCATTAGAAAATTGCAGCGAAATGCAGGAAGATCTGCAGCGGATATGCACTTGGTGCAGGGAGTAGCAACTGACACTTAACATAGACAAATGTAATGTATTGCGAATACATAGAAAGAAGGATCCTTTATTGTATGATTATATGATAGCTGAAGAAACACTGGTAGCAGTTACTTCTGCAAAATATCTGGAGTATGCGTACGGAACGATTTGAAGTGGAATGATCATATAAAATTAATTGTTGGTAAGGCGGGTGGCAGGTTGAGATTCATTGGGAGAGTCCTTAGAAAATGTAGTCCAGCAACAAAGGAGGTGGCTTACAAAACACTCGTTCGACCTATACTTGCGTATTGCTCATCAGTGTGGGATCCGTACCAGGTCGAGTTGACAGAGGACATAGAGAAGATCGAAAGAAGAGCGGCGCGTTTCGTCACAGGGTTATCTGGTAAGCGTGATAGCGTTACGGAGATGTTTAGCAAACTCAAGTGGCAGACTCTACAAGAGAGGCGCTCTGCATCGCGGTATAGCTTGCTGTGCAGGTTTCGAGAGGGTGCATTTCTGGATGAGGTATCGAATATATTGCTTCCCCTACTTATACCTCCCGAGGAAATCACGAATGTAAAATTAGAGAGATTCGAGCGCGCACGGAGGCTTTCCGGAGTCGTTCTTCCCTCGAACCATACGCGACTGGAACAGGAAAGGGAGGTAATGATAGTGGCACGTAAAGTGGCCTCCGCCACACACCGTTGGGTGGCTTGCGGAGTATAAATGTAGATGTAGATGTAAATTTCGAAATCCGATCTTCGCCGAAGATGTAGAGCATATATTATTACCACCAACTTTCAAATCGCGCAATGATCACCATTCAAAGATAAGGGTAATTAGAGATCGTACTGATGCGTTCAGACAGTCGTTTTTCCCTCGAGCGATCCGCGAGTGGAACAGAGGGGGGGACGGGGGAGGGGATATGTCTTTGGCGCGAATTGTGCCCTCCGCCACACACTGCTTGGTGGCTAGCGGAGTGTATATGTAGATGTACATGTATATGTAGGTGGCAAAAGTCATGGGATACCTCCAGATATCGTGCCTTTTCGCCTGGCTTAGTGCAGCAACTCGACGTGGCATGGACTAAACAAGTCGTTGGAAGTCCCCTGCAGAAATATCGAGCCATGTTGCCTCTGTAGCCGTCCATAATTCCGAAAGTGTTGCCGGTGAAAGATTTTGTTCTATAGGATTCATATAGATTGAGCTGGGAGGCCAAATCGTTCTCTCGAACCGTCCAGAATATTCTTCAAATCAATCGTGAACAATTGTGGCCCGGTGATATGTTTGCCGACATGAAACCCATGAATGGCTGCAAATGGTCTCCAAGTAGCCGAACATAACCGTTTACAGTCAATGATCGTTTCAATTCGATCAGACAATCCAGTCCATTCCATGCAAACACAGCCCACGCTATTATGGAGCCACCTCCAACTTTCACAGTGCCTTGCTGCAGCTTGGGCCCACGGCATCATAGGATCTGCGCCACACTCGAATCCTACCATCAGCTCTTACCAACTGAAATCGGAGCTCAGCTGACCACGACACGGTTTTCCAATCATCTGGGGTACAACAGATACGGTCACGAGCCCAGGAGAGGCGCAGCAGACGATTAGCTGTTAGCAAAGACAGTCACTTAGTCGTCTGCTGTCCATTAACGTCAAATTTCACCTCACAGCCGTAACGTCGTACGTTCTACATTGATTTCTGCCGTAATTTCACGCAGTGTTGCCCATCTATTAGCGTTGACAACTCTATTCAAACGCCGCTGCTCTCGGTCGTTATGTGAAGGCCGTCGTCCACAGCGTTGTCCGTTATGAGACTAAAGCCTGAAATGTGGTATTCTCGGCACGCTATTGACTCTGTGTCTGTCGGAATACTGACTTTCCTAACGATTTCCGAAATTAAATGTCCCATTCATTTAGCTTCAACTACCATTCCGCGTTCAAAGTGTGTTAATTCCCGTCGTGCGGCCCTAACCTCGTCGGGAACCTTTCCACATGAATCACCTGAGAACAAATGACAGCTCCGCCAATACACTGTCATTTTATACCTTGTGTACGCAATACTACCGCCATCTGTGTATACGTATATCGGTATCCGATCACTTTCGTCACCTCAGTGTAAATTACACGAAGATAATGCCATTTGGCACACGGCGAGAGTTTCTACAGTCTGTCTTCCTGCTTACCAAACTCTATCTTGGCCAGCAAGGTCGCCCAGTCTTCTCACCAACTGAGGACAATTGGAACATCATGGGAGGTCCCACCAACCAATTCAGGATTTTGAATATCTAACGCTCCAATTGGACAAAATTTGACACCATATCCCCAGGAGGACATGCAACAACATAATCAGTCAATACCAAGCCGTAAAACTGCTTGCATAATGGCCAGAGGTGGGCTTACTACATTTGTAAAGCTCTTTGTCTTGAATAAATCATCCAGTTTATCTAAAATTGTAATTGTTTGTTTGTCTGTACACGTACATCAGATCTACTGATTTCCGTCCCATTCGGATAATTCTTTCATCGCGCGTCCTTTTTTAGTCTTAGAGTGTAGCTTTAAGGTGAGCCGATGACATTACAGTTCTGTTAGAGACGGCAGAGGGTGTGGAAAAACAGTTGAATGGAGCGGGTAGTATCCTGGAAAGTGTTTATATGATGAATGCCAATAAAAGTAAAGCAAAGGTAACGCATTGTAATCGAATTAAATCATGGGATGCTGACGGAATTAGATTAGGGTATGAGGGACTAAGAGTAGTAGATGTTGTGACTGACAATTTTTCACAAATACAACTTTTATTGATGTAAGTTCACAAGGTTAATGACTGATAATACAAACGAAAGGTACCAATAACGAAAAAAAGTCTCCTAATTGAGACAAACAAAAGTTCACTTCTAATTTTCGAGAAAGATTCGTTGTAACACACTCACACACTAGTAACAGCCCAATTCCTAGACGAAGACGTGATCTTCAACGGTCGCAGTACACGAGGTAGGCATCTGGCGTGAACTAAACTTCGGGCCTAGTTCTAGCCCGTAAATACACTCCTGGAAATGGAAAAAAGAACACATTGACACCGGTGTGTCAGACCCACCATACTTGCTCCGGACACTGCGAGAGGGCTGTACAAGCAATGATCACACTCACGGCACAGAGGACACACCAGGAACCGCGGTGTTGGCCGTCGAATGGCGCTAGCTGCGCAGCATTTGTGCACCGCCGCCGTCAGTGTCAGCCAGTTTGCCGTGGCACACGGAGCTCCATCGCAGTCTTTAACACTGGTAGCATGCCACGACAGCGTGGACGTGAACCGTATGTGCAGTTGACGGACTTTGAGCGAGGGCGTATAGTGGGCATGCGGGAGGCCGGCTGGACGTACCGCCGAATTGCTCAACACGTGGGGCGTGAGGTCTCCACAGTACATCGATGTTGTCGCCAGTGGTCGGCGGAAGGTGCACGTGCCCGTCGACCTGGGACCGGACCGCAGCGACGCACGGATGCACGCCAAGACCGTAGGATCCTACGCAGTGCCGTAGGGGACCGCACCGCCACTTCCCTGCAAATTAGGGACACTGTTGCTCCTGGGGTATCGGCGAGGACCATTCGCAACCGTCTCCATGAAGCTGGGCTACGGTCCCGCACACCGTTAGGCCGTCTTCCGCTCACGCCCCAACATCGTGCAGCCCGCCTCCAGTGGTGTCGCGACAGGCGTGAATGGAGGGACGAATGGAGACGTGTCGTCTTCAGCGATGAGAGTCGCTTCTGCCTTGGTGCCAATGATGGTCGTATGCGTGTTTGGCGCCGTGCAGGTGAGCGCCACAATCAGGACTGCATACGACCGAGGCACACAGGGCCAACACCCGGCATCATGGTGTGGGGAGCGATCTCCTACACTGGCCGTACACCACTGGTGATCGTCGAGGGGACACTGAATAGTGCACGGTACATCCAAACCGTCATCGAACCCATCGTTCTACCATTCCTAGACCGGCAAGGGAACTTGCTGTTCCAACAGGACAATGCACGTCCGCATGTATCCCGTGCCACCCAACGTGCTCTAGAAGGTGGTAAGTCAACTACCCTGGCCAGCAAGATCTCCGGATCTGTCCCCCATTGAGCATGTTTGGGACGGGATGAAGCGTCGTCTCACGCGGTCTGCACGTCCAGCACGAACGCTGGTCCAACTGAGGCGCCAGGTGGAAATGGCATGGCAAGCCGTTCCACAGGACTACATCCAGCATCTCTACGATCGTCTCCATGGGAGAATAGCAGCCTGCATTGCTGCGAAAGGTGGATATACACTGTACTAGTGCCGACATTGTGCATGCTCTGTTGCCTGTGTCTATGTGCCTGTGGTTCTGTCAGTGTGCTCATGTGATGTATCTGACCCCAGGAATGTGTCAATAAAGTTTCCCCTTCCTGGGACAATGAATTCACGGTGTTCTTATTTCAATTTCCAGGAGTGTAGTTGACTCCAGTCATTCAGGTTTTGGCGTAGTGATACTTCCTGCAGGCCATGGCCGAGCTCCCCCTGCAGGAAGTAGTGTTCGGCAGGTCTGTTTCCATTGTCTTGCGTTTAAATAGCTAGTGTTTACCATGGTGCTTTTGGGTACGCCTTCGGCATAGACAACCTCGTCCTCTATGGTGTTATATGGGTTGCCGGCCCTCAGGGGCTACCTTGGCTACAGTATAGCAGTTTGGTTATTTGAGAATAAAATGAGTAATGATGGTCGAGTAGAAAGAATATAAAATGCACTCTTGTAATAGCAAGAAAAGTATTTTTGAAAAAGTGGAATTTGTTGACATCTATCAAAAATTCAAGAATTAGGCCTCTGGCCATTATGCAAGCAGTTTTACGGCTTGGTACTGACTGATTAAGTTGTTGCAGGTCCTCCTGGGGATATCGTATCGTGTAGCGTTCTACAGAAGTGACATGTGGACGACAAGCAGTTCAGACAAGAAAAGAATAGAAGCTTTAGAAATGTGATGCTACAGAAGAACGCTGGAGGTTAAATGGATAGAGCGACTAACAGATGAGGAGGTACTGAATCAAATTTAGGAAGAAAGACGTTTATGGCATAACTTGACTAACAGAACGGGTCGGTTGGAAGGACACATCCTGCTGCTTCAAGGAATTGTCAGTTTTTGGTAATGGAAGGAAGTGTGCTTGGTAAAAAGTTATACAGCATTCCATTTTTTCACTTCCGCATACCATTCTGTGCAGTGATTAAGGACGTGTTATCGAAGTGCTAATCATTCTTCTGCCTAGTGTTCACGGAAAGAACGACGCAATTTTTTCTGAATGAGTCGACGATGGAGTCTATGGGATTCCCCAGTAAGGTGCTACGGCGTACAAACGAAATAGTGGGTTGAGGAAAGTCTTACTTTACGTATAGTGTTCGTAAAATGCAACACGTACCGTCTGATGGGTCATTCTCCATAGATAATACACAACCTGCAATTTCACCGAATATGCTTCGAACACCGCTAAACCCCCATGGAAAAGTGGTTTAATGCAAAATATGTTAGAAGAACCAAGTCATCATCCATCGCTGCACCTGTCGGCGATCCAGTAACCCTGATCTCGCCACATTCATCCACAATCTCGCAGTCTCTGACACTAACGCATCTGGAAGGTGCACTTCCTTACTCTCCGACCAAGACCCGAAAAATGACTTAAGTACTAAACGTCATCTGTATTTACAAAGCTCTCAAGAACGCCGTTCTGATCTCTGCTAACTTTGCATGAATTTGAGCCGTTTCCAAATTTTTCTCATCGCGTGAAATGCTACACGGCCTGGCGCGCCTTCTCGCCCGGCACCCTCAGAAACAGTTTCCCTGTACCAACTCGCCAACATCCTAGACCTCCCCCTCTTTCCAGAGTACTTCGAATCCTCACCTCGAAACCACCTGATTAACCTCGAAACAAGCGAAGTGGCGTATAATTGGGAGAAGCAAAGCTCTGATATCCGTACAATCGTACAAATACAGGTTTTCAGCGACATCCCCGAGTATTTTTGACGTATCTCTGCATGCAAATGTAATCGATGTGACGGTCTATTTCCTTCCTTATTCTTATAGTTCCAAGCTGATGTTTGTAGCTTTCCATCAACACCAACGGATGTCTAAGATTATTCGATTGCTTCTAACGCGAGTTAAATGCACTAACACATCCTCCGGGAAAACGGGCTGTTCTATCAAATGGACTTAAAGTTATTCTATTACTTTTCTCATTTACATCGTCAAATAAAAGCCGCGTTATGACAAATCTGCAGGGTCCCTAAACATTTCGAAACTTTATATACAAATAATTTGAAAACCTGGTTGTTCCGTACAAAATTTGTTAACAGTCCGTAAACACTTTCAAATCTACTTATTCTGTCGTAGCAACTATGTACTCCTGTCCGAGATAGAAAATTAACTCAAAATACATGGTTTTCAAGCTAATATTATTAAGAATAAGCCCCCATAGAGAAAAGTATTGTTGTTTACGATACGAATTACTTTATTATATTATTACGATAACTTTTAACAAATATCTTATGTTAGTTGCAAAAATAGTACATTCTGTCTACCTATACATCAAAAGATGCATTTTTCCTGTCCAACATGAAATGTGAGAACAAAATATGACCTCTTTAGGTTGTGGAATTAACTAGCGGATCAGGCCAATTACATTATACATCCCATTTCACGCAGCCATTAGGATAACCGAATACTAAACATATGCTTATACTCTCGAAAAGCGCCCACAGAAACAAGTGACGACGGTGTCAATATCAGTGACGTTTTCGAGTACTCACAAAAGTTTCGATTTATTACGTGCCTGCTGTTGAGGAGCGGTTACAAGTTGTCCGTGTCTTGATTAAAACTCTTTTGCTTCCATTCCCGATTTTTGTTCATGTTTGATTTCTTTTTTTTTCGGATCACACTTTTTGCAACATGCAAAGCTCTTTTGGGAACTGCTGTGATTCTTATTCAGAGTAGTAAGATTTTTACTGTATCCCAGTTCCACGGGGTGCATGTCACGTGAAGTCTTTATGAAAGTTTCCTTATATTTGATTCAAGGAATTATTTGAAAAGAACAACGGAAATTAATATCAAGCCTTCAGTACGAAAATCATGCGAGAGAGTTTTTATTGAATGTTCGTTATTCATTTCTCAATCAGTTCTCTTCCCATAGATATCACAATTCATATAGGAAAATGGTGGGATGAACATTCCCTGAATGGGGTATGGATTTCCCTTAAACATTCTTTACATTTGATATTATCTAGAGATTTCTGTTCAAAGATGATAGGATATGGATGCCCTTGGAAAGACAATAACACAACACAACAGTTGTGCAACCTAGAAAAGAAAAGACTATGGGACGACATTACTCAAGATTTGCATACCAGTATGCGCTATCATTACAGTGGGATCTCAAAGGAAACAACAAGCTAAGTCCACCATCCTGACTAAAGATAACAATTCTAATAAATCTCAACCCGTCGCCATCTTCTCTGGATTGTGAGTATTCAATCTGATCCGGAAACTTAGTAGGTTACTATTGTATGATCCCATCGTGAGTGGGTGCTAATTTCAAACATATTAGACTGTTAAAATTCGGTACACGCAAATGTGGATATACTTCCAGGTATTTATTCCAATCAGTCAGAAAAGCCGTTATTGGTTATTAAGATGATAATTTTACGCATAGATCATATTCGTAGTTTTCCAAAAGGAAACAACGAATCTTAGGTAATATTCACTGCTTGTTCTGGTAGAAAGAAATCATGTTCTAAGTTAAATGAGTCAGTGTATTCAGTAATATGGTGAGAAGAGTTTGGAAAATTTGGCGACCAGCAAGTGAAACCATCAACTGTTACAAACAGAAGTCCACTATTTCCTGGTATACTCATGAGTCTTAGAGAATTTGCTGCGTTCTTCTGAGGATGATTCGAGATCTCATGTACCTACTGGTAACATTAGAATTTATGTCGAAGTATGTGGATCCCTTGGGCAGTGCTACTGCAAAGACAGTATGTAATACATTTGTAAAGTGGTTTCTAAGAGAAAAGAGTGAAGGTCATATTAGATAATGGACCTCAGTTCCGATCATGCTGACAGGAAAATCTATTGCGACAGAGGAAGATCGCAGCAACCTATGTTTCCCAATATCGCCCACGTCAAATTAAGCAGACAGGATAATGGAGGAGCTTCGTAAGATGTGCTTAAGTGGACGTACCAGATTAACTTACTCACAAAGTCTTCTGGTGTGAATGACATCCAGTTGACGTCAGTTGGGTTCCTTTCCGGAATAAGATAAATCGCTAAGGAGATAGTATTGATGGATCTCCACTGGTTCTCACCCTCTCTCCAACTATCTGTCAAATCCTTCAGTTTTGGATCCTTATCTTGCTCCTGTGAGATCTTCCTTAGAATTGTCCCAAAAAAGTTCTCAAAGGGCAGATGTTTCATGTACTTTATCTCGAACACATTCTTATGTAGTTTTCTATTGTTCCCAATATTTAGTCCTACTGGCACATATGACAGCACGTATGCTGCTTCGTCTTTTTTTTTCCTGGTACAGCCTCAGTTTTAAACCTGAACTCTTGTAGATACTAGTATTAAAAACACTCATGTGTTAGTTTTGTAAGCATAAGGAAATGGACCACTTTGTGGTCACTGTAAACATTAGTAATTCTATTGAAAAAGCAGACTCCCAGAACCCCCACACACTCACGGGGGCCTCGAGTTCAGTGACAGAATAGTTTATTTCTGCTTTATGATAAAATTCGACTTGTTAATGCATTTGTCTTTGGAATAAATATTTCATCACATTCTGGCTCCTGGAAAAGACGAACTCCGGTATCACTATGGGAACTATCTAACAAAATGGAGAATTCTCTCTCCAGATTAGGATGTACTATAATGTGAGCATCGACTGATACTTCCTTCAGTGTATCGAATAGTTTCTGAGCCTCTTCATACCAAATCCAGATGGTTTTTTCTCAAGTTATGTTACTTGGTCGTGGAATAATCAGAATCATTTCAACAAACCTGTTTTAAAAATTTTCTTGTCAAGGTCTTCTCGTCTTTTCTTTGGTATGGGAAAATTCCTTATATCCTGGAGCTTCTCTAGATTAGGAAGAATCCATTCGGAAAAGAATACATGTCCAAGAAAGCAGATGCCTCAACACCTGAAATCAGCCTTGTCTGGATTCACCATCACTTCAATAAATAGATTAGATTTTCCTATAATCCTGCCAAGGTTTCTCCACAGTTGTCATCTACATATAATGTCATCTTCCTCCTCATTCCTTTTGGAAGAATTACCTTGTACAAATACGTAATAAACATGGCCGATGACACATTCAGTCCAATAGTAACTTCTTAAATGGTAACAACGGCTATAACAGAGAATGTGGTATGTTTCTGGCTCTCTGGGTGTAGTTTCACCTGCCAATAACTCGAAAACAAGTCCACCAAGGTGAGTTTCCTTTTCCCATCGAAGCATTGTAGTAGGTTTTCAGCATTTCAGAAAGATCCGTCTCTCACTCGATAATAGTATTGACTTGTTGCAAGTAATGTACGAGCATGTTACGTGTGTTTCTTTCGTACACACAACAATGTATTGTTGAAGGAATTAGTCGCTGTTTTTATCATTTCTGCTGCAACCGAAGTCCATATGTCTTCTTCAACCTTCTCTTTGCATACTAACAGGATCTGATATGGCTGTATGAAGAACGTTTGATGTTGCTTGACTTTCAAAGAGTACATGAAGTTTATAACGGTACTTGACATCTCACAGAATATATCATTATGTGTCACTAAAGTGTTATGAAGTTGACCACACTCTTTAGTTGATTCTGTATGATCGAGTTCGGCATTTATCACTTCAACCAAGTTTATCTCGCTATTGTTTGCACTCCACTTCAACCATTCTGTTCGGGATGTAGTGGCAAATCCCAGCAAGTAATCCTTTTTAGAGCATCTTTATCCATGCAATCAGTGAAATATAGCCCGATAGCGTTACCCTCAACATTTGCTTCAAGGAACAGCTCGTCAATGTTCAAGGTCACTCAGTACTGGTTTATGAAATCCAACCCTGAAATTGCGTCAGTGGTGAGAGACGGAACAAGTAAGATATTTATCCACATTACCCTTGTCTGGCAAAGAAAATCTATCCTAGTCTCCATTGTCACTTCTACTGTCTTTCCCATCATTGCATCTTTAACTTTTATCTTTTAAGTTGGTAATTCAGGCCATGCGTTCTCCTGCAGGCAGCTGCTCCAAAACGCTGTTATTCGTCACAGAGAGCTGGCGTCCTGTGTCGAGAATACAATGTCTCTCCTTATTAACTACCATAATCCAAAGTACTGGACAACTAGCAGTCTCAGAATCATCCTCTTCTTCGAATATTATCTCCCTTATCTCTTCAAAGCTTAAAAGTAAACGACAGGGGTTCTTTTATGCTATTTATATTGTTACCTGGTCTATGTACTCCTACTCAATTCCTCGAGTTACTAACTTTGCCCACTCTTGGGACGTCATTTTGTGTATGGGTCTAACATTCTGCGTGGTGTCTGTTTGTTCTATATCGTGTATCCCTACCACTTTCGCGCAACGACGCTCTGAGCGTGTTTTTTAGGGAATTGACTAGTTTGAACCTGGGACCTGTTGCTGTTAAGGAGACGCCAGACCACACGGGACATGTAGAGTTCAGAAGAGTTCAGTGAGACTAGCGATGATATAACCAAATACTTAATGATTTCAGCGTCAGCTCCACTGCACTCCCTGTAAAAGAATCTTAATACTAACTAAATTTAGTGGAAGGGGTTCAAGGCTTTCTTATTTTTAGTTATCTGGTAAAATAACGTCGAAAAAGTAGTTAAGTTTACCATCGGAAATGTTATTCTACTCACAAAACATTGTTTATAAATTGCACTATTGATAAAAGGAAATGTTTTAATACAGGATGGTAAAAACCAACTACGTTCAACAAAAATGTGAACGAATATTCCCTGAATGGGTTTCCAAGTTCTACAATGGATCGAAGGATGACCTATGCCATATCACATCTATAATCTAGGTTTAAATTAAGTTTCACAAAAGAGAAAACTTTCAAAATGGTCTACAGTGACCCTCAATTATCTTTAATTACTTATCTAACTTGTCGTAAATTACAGTGGCTGATATGGCTTCTCAATAACTATACAACAGAAAAATCATCGCGTTTCAGATTATTACTTCAAGTGGCAAATATGAACACCATGAGCTTTAATTGACGATCGACACTAGTATTACGCAAAAAGGGGGTGTAACAGATGAGACTTCTGCAGTTCTGAGTGAAGCTTTATGCGCTGTTATGCAGCATCACGTGCATTCATTACCTTGTCGGTGTTCGTCAGGGGGTGGCGGGCAGCACAGCTCCGCTCACCTCGCCATCTCGGAAGCAACTCCTTCCTAACTTCTCCTTACTACAATTTACCAAAGTTTGCTTAAAAAAAACTATCTAGCTGTGTTTTCATCTTGACCAATCAGGGTCTCAGTGTTAACCTTAAGCTCCGCCAACAAAAATTCTGTCTATTCAATGAGAAACGTTATACTTTTCGTGGTGGGGCAATGTTTTTAAAGTTTGCAACGTAACAGAGACGCAAAAAAGTCTCACGCTAAAACTTGCAGCTGGTGTGGTCCTTTTAGTGTTATCGTAAGATCTATACTGTTCTTCCGGAGGGCTCTACCTTTTAACATGG
This sequence comes from Schistocerca cancellata, assembly GCF_023864275.1. Lineage (NCBI taxonomy): Eukaryota > Metazoa > Arthropoda > Insecta > Orthoptera > Acrididae > Schistocerca > Schistocerca cancellata. The sequence goes on from NC_064628.1 coordinate 396,659,834, forward strand.
GCTGGGGGGTGGTCCTGACGTAACAAAGACGCGAAAAAGCCTCACGCTAAAACTTGCAGCTGGTGTGGTCCTTTTTGTGTTATCGTAAGATCTATACTGTTCTTCTGGAGGGCTCTAGCTTTTAACATGGGCTGGGGGGTGGTCCTATCGGTTAGCTGGCGACGTGGGTGTTCGTCCCTTATCGTAGGGCCTTCAGCTTAACATGGTTCTGCTCTCGGCTTCTGTTCTCGTTTCTCCCCTTGGAACTGCGTCTGTCTCACAGTGGGAAGGTATGACATGCATTTAGGCATTCTTGTGTTAGTCTGTGGTATTCCATTTACTCACTCGTTACTCGTATTACTTTGGTTAATTTAATGTCACGATTTATTCGGAGCTATGTGACATACTACTGGATTTGCTTATCATGTCAGGGTTTTCATGGAAGGTGTTGGATTTGCCTGACACCTTACATATCACCACCCTTCAAACTTAATTTTTGCACTGAAGTTAGGCAATGATTGAATCGTTGTCTAAGTTAGCCAAAAATTATTCTGTTATCTAAATTTTGTTGCCTACTGTTCAGCCACGTTATTCTGTTCTATGCTAGTTTGTATTACTAATTTATATTTTTATATTCTTCCACATTATTATCAAAAATATGTTTATATTGACAAGGGAAGAATATTTTTATTCTATTATAATTATTATTTTTTAATTATTTTATTTCTTTATTTAATTGTGAAGTTTGTTTTTTAAGAAGTTTGTTATCGAAAGTGAGGAGTCTTTCACATCGATTTTCTCAGAAATATTGTTTTTATAAATGTAGTAATTAAGTAAAATCTATTCCTAACACATTTTCTAAATATATTGTACAAGTAAAATGTTTTTGTTTCTAGACACTCATTTCAACATTGTTACACTAACAAATAAGAATTATTTCCAAGAATTGCTTTGACACAAATGGTAAAAATGTTAAAAAAAAGGGAAAACATCCAACAAGATAATTTTTTATTCTTTTTTTTATAAGGAGAAAATAAGTAAAATATAGTTATTCTTTTATTTTTATGAGGAGAAAATAAGTGGCATATGGTTTTAGTGTTTATTATTCCTTACTTTTGTTCTTTATATACTGTCCATTTCAGAACTAATGACTTATTTTCATCGATAGTCTATTTTTTACTTAAGTCCATAGTCAATGACTGTTATTTTGTAGTTTATTAAAGTGCGCGTCATTTATGTTGGCGGCCGAGTTTAGGTTCGTTCTGCGCATCTGACGTCACAAAACACAGTCAGCCAATGAACAGAGAACGACGTTGCCAGATCTCGACTGCAGTGCAGAGCACGGACGAGTGTCTTCAGTTTTAGAAACATTCAGTCATAAATAAAGTAATAGAACAAAAGCAATGTCTTGATAGCAGACTTTCTTTTATTGAAAGTTTGGAAAAAGCGTTCTTTATACCAATTGCTTCATATTCTATTAATTAATTAAACCAAATAAGCAATAAGATTCCTAATTCAGGCGATAGCAAGGAAAGGTGTTTGTATCAATCTCACGAACCGCTTTTTCGCAATAAAGAACAGCAGTAATTGTTTATTTCCTATTGTACTTCGACGAAGTGTGAATAATTCAGTCATACCAACAGTGTTTATCAGTATTTTTCATGACATGTTAGAGTCCTCAATAAGTTACATTACCAGACGAGTTGCGTTAGCGTAACGGTGAAGGTGTTGGGCTACTAAGTGAAAGGTTATGAGTTCAAACGTTGGAAAGTGCTTAATATTTTCTTTATTTAAAAACAATATCGAAGTGTCTTTTTTCACGAATTTTATTCGTTTGAATGCAATTGTTTTGAAATTTCTAGTGCTTTGTCTCTTAATGAACCCTTTCGCTGCTGCAGACACGTGCTCCCCGCATTCTGCGCTGTGAGCGATTTTGTCATCACTGCACTGCTCGCCTGTGCAGACACATGGTGTTCCCACTACTTTGACACACTTATCATTCGATTTCACAAAAACTATTTGGCCCAAAAATTTGATTTTTACACATCTTCTTGACTGATACATTCCCCCCATAAATGACTTAATTCTGTTTCGATGTTCAACGCAGTTATTGTGCAGTTAAATGTAGTAAACCATTGCACGAAATTTTGAAGAGTTTGCAGAGGTAAAAGTCCATAGCGTATACTTTCCGTATGGTCGATTTTAGTTGCCACAATGTTGAGAATGAAATGTGTACAAGATACCTAAATTTCATATAAAATTTACTGTATAACAATATCTTATTTAATTTAAGTACCACGTAGGTGTCGTATGTCATATTGAGAAATGTTCCGTCTTTCGCGACTGCAATAAAAGTTTTATTTACACCGGGCGCGTTTGGCTTTATTTTAAAGCACTTCAATCAATGAAAGGTATGGCACATACACAATGGTACTCATGTTCTCTTTCTTGTTTTTGTTCCACAGTCGCAGTTTTACCAATGGTATTGAAATATATTCCTCTTCTGCAACTGTAATAGAGACTTATTTCGACCAGACGCGTTTCTCTCTTTTGAAGCATCTTCAGTGGACAGTATTTTGTGTCCTCCATTGCCAAGTCACCTTTCGTAGTTTTGTGCTGCGGTAACACAATATTCAACGTTTGTGTCGGCTCATCAGTGTTTTAGCAAATAAATGCTGTTTGTGTGTGCCACACACAAAAATTATATTTGACATAGCTCAGAGCACTTCACTGATAGACGGTATATTCAAGTCCTAATGTTTTTGTGAGTCCACAGTGCTGTTTAATGTATTTTGTCTACTTCCTTTTGATTGATTGAAGTGCTTTAAAATAAAGCCAAACGGGCCCAGTGTAAATAAAACTTTTGTTACAGTCGCGAAAGATGGAATATTTCTCAATATTACATACGACACCTATGTGGTACTTAAATTAAATGAGATATTGTTATACAGTAAATTTTATAGAAATTTAGGTATCTTGTACACATATCATTCTCAACATTGTGGCAACTAAAATAGACCATACGGAAAGTATACGCTATGGACTTTTACCTCTGCAAACTCTTCAAAGATTCGTGCAATGGTTTCTATATTTAATGCTGCATAACAACTGCGTTGAACATTGAAACAAAATTAAGTCATTTATGGGGGGAAGGTATCAGTCAAGATGTGTAAAAATCTAATTTTTGGGCCAAATAGTTTTTGTGGAATCTAATGATAAGAGTGACAAAGCAGTCGGAACACCATGTGTCTGCACAGGCGAGCAGTGCAGTGATGACAAAATCGCGCACAGCACGGAATGCGGGGAGCACGTCTTTGTAGCAGCGAAATGGTTAATGCGGCCGTGGCGGCTGTACTTCATGAACTGCGCGCTCCCCCCTAAACGTAAGCTTGCGAACTATGCTATACTATGGCACTGCTTCTCTTGGCGCGTGCGTCGTGTGCAACTGGCAACGTCTGCGTCTGGGCGGGCATGCGCGAGCCGCCAAGATAAAAGAATTGAACTATAGCTGTCTGGTGTGCTTAACTTATTTAGTTTTTCACACATTTCTTTTGCACAATTCCTACATCACATAATTTGACTTCACACATTCACACAATCCTATGAATGTTTAAGCATGAGGTTGGCGAATGTTTTTTGCACGAAGGTGATGGACTCGAGCGAGATGGATGTGGGCAAGTATTTGATGTACAGCTTCGTTCGTCGTTCCTTGTTGGCTTTGCAAGTGTGTGTTGCTGTTGTGGAGGTCCCATAATGGAATGGAGCTGTGAGTGCTGAATCTCGTGGTTTACTGGCTTTGTATGCGTGAAAGTCATCGTTATGTGTCGCTGAAAGCGGTCGTTTTTCGTTGTAATACTTTGCAGACGACTAGTTTACAATAAGATAGGGATTTGGGAAGGTATGTCGTCTATTCTTCACCCATCTTCTTTCTTGGTCTCAATCTTGCGAATCTTCAACTTCTGTTCTTCCTGCTCTTTCTCTGTTTCTTACTTGCTTCTTGGTTCTTCTCTGGGCAGTATATGGAAATATTTATTGATAACTAGTCGCTTTGAAGTTCTCCTCTTAGTAACAGTTTGATAAATTGTTTGGGCGTGTCATTTTTACTTTGTGGAAGTTTTCTTCAGTTTCGTGGGTATCCGTCCCTTATCGTAGGGCCTTCAGCTTAACACGGTTCTGCTCTCGGCTTCTGTTCTCGTTTCCCCCCTTCGGAACTGCGTCTGTCTCACGATGGGAAGGTATGACATGCATTTAGGCATTCTTGTGTTAGTCTGTGGTATTCCATTTGCTCACTCGTTACTCGTATTACTTTGGTTAATTTAATGTCACGATTTATTCGGAGTTATGTGACATGCTACTGGATTTGCTTATCATGTCAGGGTTTTCATGGAAGGTGTTGGATTTGCCTGACTCCTTACATGGGTGGTCTGCTCTTCTATGATTTCTAGTGTCAAATCACAACTTAGAACTTCTTCATTCCTACCAGAATCATGTCTGCCACTGTAATTATTTCTTGGAGACCAGAGTAATCTGAGACTGTGATTCCACCTATCATTGTTCTGATGCAGTTGGCATTGGGGTTTCCTTTCTTATTTCACATTTGATGCATGGTAACTCATATCTCGGCGAGTGTGGTCTACCCTAATTCTTCTAAAATACATTGAAAGACTCTTAAGCCATTCATGTGTCCAGATATGACGATTTTTCGCTGTAGTTGGTTTGGAAGTTTGGTTTGGATGTGACGTGTTCTCACTAACTCTGGCACGTCATATGGTGCAGCAAGTTACTGATTTAGTTTTATCATTCCTTTAAATAATATAATCAGGAATAGAAGCAGAATAGTTTTTAACGTGATATGGACATCTTTTATATGGTGATGCCTGTCATGATAGATATCACAGAACTTCTGGTTAGCTGTTAGATTAAGTGAAGTACTTAATTTGTAATTTCTCTTGTAGGACATGCACTATTCTGATGGTGTAGTGATTCACAGCACTTAACCATGAAGTTGCGCTACAGTGTTGACTAATGTCAAATGATATTTGTCCTCTTTTTGTAAATTATGAGGAGACAATCTACTTGGGAATTTCAAATGAGTTTTTCATTTATGTTACAGATAGGTCCACCCAGTCACAAGCAAAGTCTAATCAATATGAGCCACTCACAAGGGAAAAAGCATCGAATGGGATAACATTGAGGGTAAAGGAAAGATATTTTCTCAGAACTAAGTAGCTATGTCCAGCAGTACAATAATGGTGGGGAACCTCATGAAACAAGTTTTGGACGGTGAGTTGACCAGGACCTCACGCCACTTCTAGAGCTGCAAAGCAAGGGAACAATTATGCCTCCAGCCATCTAGATGGAATAGGCACTAGCCAACGTACAACGGCTCTAAGCACTTTTCAATCCCTAAAGTTGCAACATTTTGCGAGCTCAGAATTCAAAAATGAATAACCTAGAAAAAAATAAAAGCACAGAGCATGAACTTAGAGAAGAAAATAGACGCAAACATTGTAGAGAGTAAGATTACCCAGGTGGAAATTCGAAGAGAAATGGCTGAAGTTAGGTCTGATTGGAAACAGTAAAGCCACGGCGGGAAGAAGTGAACGAGAGGACTTCTGAGACAATGGAGTACCAATCCAAAATAGTTGAGCACATTGAAAACTTGATGATACTTCTGGAAGGGGAATAATCATTACGAAGTAACGTTGTACCAGTTGGTCGCACGGAAGAATGAGAATGGATTAACGAAGTAAACAGTGATCAAAAAAGAAACTCTGTAGACTGTGTACCAACAAGTGTTACGGCACAATGAGGTAGTACAACTGCGAGAATGCAAAAACTAAGTACATACTCGCTTCACACAATCCTAAAGAGCATTAATTTAAGTAGTCGCGATTGTTATCTACGTCGAAAAGCGAAATGCTTAATAGGTCATGATCAAAACCGAGCATGTTCCAGAGAGCTCGCTCCATTCATCACGTCGTCACCAGGGGAAGTGTCTTCTATAAGCCCTCTACATTCTCTTGTTAGCCCAGTTTACACACTGTTACCTGCACATCCACACACCGCAGATGTTGTTCATAGTGGGAATTACAGTGAAAGGATAAAACAGGTTGATTCAAAACAAACAATAATCTATAAAAAGTGAGTCCCAACACAACCGTTCTCCAGCACAGAAATAATATGACAAGAAAAGCAGACCAGTCTGCTAATCCAATTCAGAGCTGCTAAGTACAAAGGGCGTTAAAAAGTTTTGCACAGTCGTCTCTAATTTTTTTTATTTTTGCAGGAGAAGAATGAACTTTTTTGTGATCATACTTGGAACATTTAGTTATACATTGGACCTACTCAATGTAACCTCCATCTGCTGTGATGCATCTTACACAACGTTCTTTCCATGATGTAAATGCACTTTGGTAAAATTCTGGAGATTGACTTTTACACCATCGCTTGACACAGGAAATAAGGTCTTTCTCACTATCAACTGTTTTACCGCACAGATGGGCCTTTAGATGACCAAAGAGGTAAAAATCAGACGGACTCTAGTGAGGATGAGGAACAATTTTCCAACCCATTTTCCTGATTTTATCCTACGTCATAACGGCTGTATGGGGTTTGGAATTATCATGGAGTAATCTGATGAACTGACCCTGAAGCTGTGGTCTTTGGGCCTTGATGGCACTTCGCAGCTTGACCAATGACAAACAGTAACGATTCCAGTTAATTGTGGGGCCAGGTTCCAAAAAGTCAATGAAAATGACACCACACTGATCCCAGAAGTAGGAGGCCATCACCTTTCGGCCTGCTGTTCGTGAAAGTCTGGGTTTCTTCTTCCGAGGGGAACCCGGATGACGCCACTCCATGGATTGGGTTTTGCTCTCAGGTTCGGACAAAAACAACCATGTTTCATCCTGGGCAATGACGCCATCAAAACACTGTTTCCACTCTTTTGTAAAGGACTTCATGAGACCCTCGCACACATTCTTCCTCATCGTTTTCATTTCTCTCGTCAGTAATCTAGGCACCCAACGTGCACAAATTTTTCTGTACTCTAGTGACTGTACCAGTGATACCACACTACTCGATGACAAACGAGTCATTTCAGCAAGCTGTCGTGTCGTCACACATCTGTCATTTTGGATGACATGATCAATGATCTTATTTACATCACTCATTGCCGTCGACGGTCTACCGCATCGTGGATTATCCAGTAAGGATAAATCACCTTCTCGAAACCTCTGCAACCACCGCTAGATACTGCTGCGATCCACTGGGTCCTCCCCATAAACAGGGACCCACTTCCTGGGAATCGATGTGGCAGAGTCATCGCCGGTCTTGAAGAGGAACCCCGTCACCAACCATTGTCGCAACCTGACATCTACTTCACGGTCCATTGTGGCTCACCTGTATATAAACGAAATTACTTTTATACACCAATTTATAGCTAAATGTTCCAAGTACGTTCACAAAAAATTTCATTCTCCTTCTGCAAAAAATAAAAAAAATGAGAGACGACTGTGCAAAACTTTTTGAACGCCCTTTGTATTACGAATGACGGTTATATGAAAGGTGGCTGAAACAGGCTTCTTCCACTGTGGCAGAGAGTAGTGCATAATATATTTTAAAATGTGTGTTAATGACCTTGTAATGACTGCAACGAAGTCTATTAAACGGTACGCAACTTTATTGAAGACTGAGATTCGTTACCTATTGTTTGGATTATTGCAGAGCTAAATAATAACCATAAACTCGTTAGAAAATGCTAATTGATGAGCTTTTGTTTATTTATGGAATACTTAAACCTAAACCAGTTGAATGGACAGAAGTAACACTTTTATAACGACCACAGAGAACTGAGTAAAGTTGTATGAGCATAACCGTCTCGGCATGAGTTGCTGTGGTGTTACCGCTTGATCTGTTTCAACGACAGATGTGGTTGTAAAACCTGGTGATATGGTGCTTCAAACATGCAAAGTCTCTTCTATTAGTATGGAAACAAAACTATTAAATTTTCGCGCCTATGTATACGTATATACTGAGGTGCCAAAACTCATGCGATTGTGATATGCACATATACAGATGGCGGTAGTATCGAGTGCAGAAGATATGGAAGGGAAGTGCATTGGCGGAGCTGTCATTTGCTCTTACTTGATCCAAGTGAGAAGGTTTCCGACTTGAAATAACAGACTCTGAACACAGAATGGTATTTGGAGCTAGATGAATGGGGTATTCCATTTCGGAAATCGTTAGAGAATTCAATATTCCGAGATCCACAGTGGCAAGAGTGTGCCGAGAATACCAAATTTCTGGGATTACCACTCAACACGAACAACGCAGTGGCCGACGGCCTTCACTTAACTACCGAGAGCAGCGGCGTTTGCGTAGAGTTGTCGGTGCTAGCAGACAAGCAATCAGAAATGAATGTGGGACGTACGACGAACGTATCCGTTCGGAAAGTGCGGCGAAATTTGGTGTAAAAGAGCTATCGTAGCAGCTGATCGACGCGAATGCCTTTGCTAACAATACGACGTCGCCTGCAGCACCCCTCCTGGGCTCGTGACCATACCAGTTGGACCGTAGTTGACTGGAAAACCTTGGCCTGCTCAGATGAGTCCCAATTTCAGTTGGTAAGAGATGATGGTTGAGTTTGAGTGTGACGCAAAACCCTCGACGCAATGGACGTAAGTTGTGAACAAGGAGCTCTGCAAGCTGGTGATGGCTCTGTAATGGTGTGAGATGTGTTTACTTGGAATGGGCTGGGTTCTCTGATCCAAGTGAACCCATCATTAACTGGTTACGTTCGGGCACTTTGGCGACTACTTGCAGCCATTCATGGACTACTTGTTGCCATACTCCGATGGAGTTTTTATGGATGATAATGCGCCATGTTATCGGCAACTGTTCACGATTGTTTTGGAGAACATTCTGGACATTTCGAGGAAATGTTTTGGTTACCCCGATCGCCCAACATAAATCCCATCCAACGTTTGTGGGACATAATCGAGGGATCAGTTCGTCCACGAAATCCTGTACCGGCAAAACGTTCGCAGCTATGGACAGCTACAGAGGCAGCTTACCTCAATATTTCTGCAGGGGACGTCCAGCGATTTGTTAAGTCCGTGCCACGACGATTGCTGCACTATGCCGGGCAAAAGGGAATCCGACACGATATTAGGAGGTATCCCGTGACCACGTTTGTTCTCTACTCACGTACTGAACGACGGAATTTGTGTGTCGACATGCTTCTGCACGTGCCCTAATTTTTCTTACCTTATTCTCATGATCGCAGCTTTGTCTTTGTTATAGGCATTATTTTGTATTTATAGACGCTTAAAGACAGCTGTCATAATTACACCAAGTGGAAATTTTGTCCCCATCTTTCTGCATTTCCCTACAATCGTGAAACGACGGTACAACGGCATCGTCAGCGAAGAATCTCACAGTCATGCTGTTGCTATCCGATAAGTCGCTTCTGTTTATTAAGATCATTAAACATCCTACGAGGGTAACCCCAAAAGTATGATCTATTTTTTTTGTAAGTACATAGACCTGTCTATTTATACAATGGTTTACATCAGTTTACAGCTTGAACATTTAGCTATGTTTCGACATAATCACCATTGCTGTCGATGCATTTTGTAGACGCTGTGGCAGTTTTTGTATGCCCATGTCATACCAGCTCGCCGCCATGCTGTTCAGAAAGTTATGAACCTCTTCTTTCACCTCGTCGTCGGAGCTGAATCGCTTTCCGGCCAAATGTTCTTTTAACATAGGGAACAGGTGATAGTGCCGACCGGAGTGCCCGAGCGGTTCTAGGCACTACAGTCTGGAACCACGCGACCGCTACGGTCGCAGGTTCGAATCCTGCCTCTGGCATGGATGTGTGTGATGCCCTTAGGTTAGTTAGGTTTAAGTAATTATAAGTTCTAGGGGACTGATGACCTCAGAAGGTAAGTCCCATAGAGCTCAGAGCCATTTTTTTTGAACAGGTGATAGTTACTGGGCGCCAAGTCAGGACTATAGGATGGGTGGGTGATTATGTTCCACTGAAACTGTTGCAGAAGAGCAACGGTTTGCCGGGCGATGTGTGGGCGAGCGTTGTCATGGAGAATGTGTACGCACTTGCTCAACATTCCTCTTCTCCGGTTCTGAATTGCCCGTTTGAGTTTATTCAGAGTCTCACAGTACCTGTCAGCGTTAATTGAGCTCCCAGTGGGCATGAGGTCGATCAGCAATACTCCTTTCCGATCACAAAAAACGCTTGTCATGACTTTACCGGCAGACTGTGTTTGTTTGAATTTCCGCGGCTTTGGAGAAGAAGGACGCCGCCACTGGCGTGTTTGTTGCTTGGTTTCAGGTGTAAAGTGGTATGCCCAGGTTTCATCACCCGTGAGAATTGAGTCCAGAAAGTTGTCCTGTTCGGCTGCAAGGCGATGAAGAAATGCGCGGGAAGCATCAACTCGTTGCCGCATGTGGTCCTCAGTCAGCATGCGTGGCACCCATCTTGCGCACACCTTCCGATAGTTCAATGTTTCCGTTAAAATTCTGTGAGCGGTGCTTCGGGAAACCTCAGGAACCAACGTGCAGGATGATCCGCCGATCTTCACGCATGCTTTGCTCAACCTTCAACATTGTCTCCTCAGAAATTGACGGTCACCCGCTCCTTTGTTCGTTGTGAATTTCGGTCCGACCAGCTGCAAACTCTCTACACTACTTACGAACATTTTTGACATCTATGCACGGCTCACCATACAGTTCCGTCAATTGGCGATGGATTTCAATCGGCGCAGTGCCCTTTGCGTTCAAAAACCGAATAACTGCGCGCAATTCGCACTTGGAGGTAACATCCAACGAGAGCTCCGTTGCCAACGGCTGCCAAGGCAAGACTAAGCGCCTCAGCGCGGTGTGCGCATGTTTACACACAGCGCGTGAAGCACTCTTCATAACAGTGTGCCCAACTGCCACATAAACAGAGTTCAGTACTTATAAAAAAAATAGGAGACCTTACGTTTGGAATTAACCTCGTATTATGTTTCCTTGGGGCACAGTGGATGTTACTTCCGTTTTTGTACAGCATTAGCCATCCAGTATAACGTTTCGGGTTCTGTTAGCAGAATATTCGTAGAGCCATTAACATGTCTCCGAAGATATTGCGTATAACGTTACATTTGTTAGAAGTTGACAGTGTGGGGCACTGTCAAACGCCTTTTGACATTCTAGGGGGACTGTATCTACCCGTTGACGTGCACCTGTTGTTTCAAACATACATGAAACATAAAACGAACCAAGTAACACATGTGAATAAAGCAAGGTGTGTGTGAATAAAGCAGGGTGAACTCCACAGAGTGATTTTTCCTGAATCCGTGCCGATTGTTTGGGAAAAGAATGTGCTCTGGGGTCTCGCAACACGCAGACATCAGCGATATCGATCTCTAATTCTGTGGACACAAACATTTATCTTTTTCATAAACGGAAGTAACTTGCGCTATTATCCAGTTACATCGAGGTATTCGCTACGCAAGGAATCTACTATAAATACGAGTAGGAAAGCAGCTAATTCCGCATCAAGGCAAGTTATTTCTGTTATCCAAGTCATTTCAACGCAATAACAGTTTAGCAATCGCAGCTGTCTTGTTCAATGTTCTTTGGGTCATATGAATTTAATTCTCATTATCTTCATTTCCTGTCAGATTCATATCAATTGTTTATTAAAAATCTGTGTATCGAAAGCCTGAGTCTGATACTAGGTAATGTGGCTAAAGCTAAAATTGTATGAATACCCATTTTTTAAGTGAAGACCACGTAGATTACTTCGTGAGATTTGACAGACCGAAGTTCGCCACTGGAGCTGAAAAGGAAATTACGAACAGGACTACGTACACTACTGGCCATTAACATTGCTACACCACAAAGATGACGTGCTACAGACGCGAAATTTAACCGACAGGAAGAAGATGCTCTCATACGCAAATTATTAGCTTTTCAGAACATTCACACAAGGTTGGCGCCGGTGGCGACACCTACAACGTGCTGACATGAGCAAAGTTTCCAACCGATTTCTCATACACAAACAGCAGTTGACCGGCGTTGCCCGGTGAAACGTTGTTGTGATGCCTCGTGTAAGGAGGAGAAATGCGTACCATCACGTGTCCGATTTTGATAAAGGTCGGTTATAGCCTATCGCGATTGCGGTTTATCGTATCGCGACATTGCTGCTCGCGTTGATCTAGATACAATGACTGTTAACAGAATATGGAATCGGTGGGTAATACGGAACGCCGTGCTGGATCCCAACGGCCTCGTATCACTAGCAGTCGAGATGACATGCATCTTATCCGCATGGCTGTAATGGATCGTGCAGCCACGTCTCGATCCCTGAGTTAACAGATGGGGACGTTTCCAAGACAACAACCACCTGCAGGAACAGTTCGATGACGTTTGCAGCAGCATGGACTATCAGCTCGGAGACCATGGCTGCGGTTACCCTTGACGCTGCATCACAGACAGGACCGCCTGCGATGGTGTACTCAACGACGAACCTGGGTGCACGAATGGCAAAACGTCATTTTTTCGGATGAATCCAGGTTCTATTTACAGCATCATGATGGTCACATCCGTGTTTGGCGACATCGCGGTGAACGCACATTGGAAGCATTATTCGTCATGGCCCTACTGGCGTATCACCCGGCGTGACGGTATGGGGTGCCATTGGTTACACGTCTCGGTCACCTCTTCTTCGCATTGACGGCACTTTGAACAGTGGACGTTACATTTCAGATGTGTTACGACCCGTGGCTCTACCCTTCATTCGTTTCGTGCGAAACCCTACATTTCAGCAGGATAATGCACGCTCGCATGTTTCAGGACCTGTACGGGCCTTTCTGGATACAGAAAATGTTCGAATTCTGTCCTGGGCAGCACATTCTCCAGATCTGTCACCAACTGAAAACGTCTGGTCAATGGTGGCCGAGCAACTGGCTCGTCACAGTACGCCTGTCACTACTCTTGATGAACTGTAGTATCGTGTTGAAGCTGCATGGCAGCTGTACCTGTACACGTCATCCAAGCTCTGTTTGACTCAATGCCCAGGCGTATCTAAGCCGTTATTACGGCCATAGGTGGTTGTTCTGGGTACTGATTTCTCAGGATCTATGCACCCAAATTGCGTGAAAATGTAATCACATCTCATTTCTAGCATAATATATTTGTCCAATGAATACCCAATTATTATCTGCATTTCTTCTTGGTGTAGCAATGTTAATGGTCAGTAGTATACATAACTAACCGAGTAAAAGTGGACAGTACTAATGCCGAGGATGGCGTGGATTGACTGCAGTACTAAACCTTCGTTATTCGTCAGTATTTTGGGGTTCGCTTACTAACCTGCGATTAGCCGGCCGCGGTGGTCTAGCGGTTCTGGCGCTGCAGTCCGGAACCGCGGGACTGCTACGGTCGCAGGTTCGAATCCTGCCTCGGGCATGGGTGTGTGTGATGTCCTTAGGTTAGTTAGGTTTAAGTAGTTCTAAGTTCTAGGGGACTTATGACCTAAGATGTTGAGTCCCATAGTGCTCAGAGCCATTTGAACTAACCTGCGATAACCCACAAAAGACACTTTTTTGATCGGCTTCCTCCGCCTCTTCATTCCACAATGTTTGGTTGTTTTGCATATGCATCGAATTAGCGTAAAAGCCTCAAAGTAAAATGTCAACAATGATAGAAAGTATATGTGTTACTGCATTGTAACTCGAAACAAGTAAACAAGATATTACATAATGAAAAAAAGAAAGGAAACGAAAGCCTTTTACATCATCAACCTCATCGCCCTTTCGACATCGGCTGCTGGGTAATTATTTTCTCCACGCTTCTCCATGAAATATGGTGTACACCTATAATTGTTGCTCTATATAATCTTACCATGTACCATTAGGTCATCGTTTCGGTCTTTTTTTTACACTTGAATCCAGCAAAGAAACGCTTTGTCTATCTATGAAAGTATTATTATGGTAATTTACCTGTTTAATTGTTGCTCTCACTACTTGCAAATGTTCGATTGTGTAGGCTCTACGTCTTAAGCCACCTTGTTTCTTTGCTTGATTAAAAGCTAATATGTTGACTGTGTAGTTGGTGAAAATGTTAATGAATACAGTGTACTTTACGAAGAGAAGGCTGGTGGGAATGTAATTGTTTAGGCCTGGACTATCTTATTTCTTGTGAGACAGGCAGTTTGTAAACAATTATGCAAGCTCTAATGTTTTACATTGTTGTAGTTCTGTGCTTTCACCATCATTGCAAGGAACTGGTATTACACAAAGTGCTTTACACCTAAATACTTCTGGAACCGCGCGACCGCTACGGTTGCAGGTTCGAATCCTGCTTCGGGCATGGATGTGTGTGATGTCCTTAGGTTAGTCAGGCAGGCAACACCGGTCAACTGCTGTTTGTGTATGAGAAATCGGTTGGAAACTTTGCTCATTTCATGAATTTCCTTAAATGAATTGGAGTTCGCTCACTGTGCCATGCTCCTTGGAAGGTATTAGTTATTATCCTTATGAAGTAAGGCGCAAACACTGACAATTTTTAATCGTTCTAATGGGTGGTTTGCTATCGAAAGTGAGTCTAAACAGAAAAACGTGTTTCGTACAAGACAGCCTAGTGGAGTTGCGTAGTTAATTGAGTCCTATGTACGAGGATTAACAAATGGTTCATATGGCTCTACGTACTATGGGACTTAACACATGAGGTCAGCAGTCCCCTAGAACTTATAACTACTTTAAACCTGACTATTCTTCTCACAGTTTCACATCCGCCATGTCATGTCATACACGTCCTCTTCCCTTTCGATAATACTGTCTTCAAGTTTTTGTGCTTCATATAGCCCTTCTATGCAGAGTACTTCAAAAAACGTACTACATGTATCCTGAGATTGTAGGGGCGACTTTTTTGATTAGGAAACTATGTTCGAAAATGCACCGTTTGGGTGTAAAATAAATTTGAAGCTCGCATCACTTTCGAATCTCCCGCCTCACGGTATGATTGCAGAATGAGAAGAGGGCGCTGTCGAAAATCCCTGTTGTAATGGGCCCACGGGAGATACGGGCCGCACAACGAACTTGTGACATTACACTAGTTGTGTTGCCCAGCAGGACATCGGTATGTCAGTGGAGAGGTACCAGTAAAGTCGTTAACTTGGTAATATGTTATCGAGAGCTTGAGAGTAGTTGAAGGCACAGTTACGAAGTACATGTTGTTGTTGTTGTGGTCTTCAGTCCTGAGACTGGTTTGATGCAGCTCTCTATGCTACTCTATCCTGTGCAAGCCTCTTCATCTCCCAGTACTTACTGCAACCTACATCCTTCTGAATCTGCTTAGTGTATTCATCTCTTGGTCTCCCTCTACGATTTTTACCCTCCACGCTGCCCTCCGAACATGTCCTACCAACCGATCCCTTCTTCTTGTCAAGTTGTGCCACAAACTCCTCTTCTCCCCAATTCTGTTCAATACCTCCTCATTAGTTATGTGATCTACCCATCTAATCTTCAGCATTCTTCTGTAGCACCACATTTCGAAAGCTTCTATTCTCTTCTTGTCCGAACTATTTATCGTTCATCTTTCACTTCCATACGTGGCTACACTCGATACAAACACACGAAGTACATATCAAACTGAAATTACAATGAAATTCAGACCTTTAGCTGCTTACAGGCGTTGATAAATATCAAGGGGTAAAGTTGTAAATGTGTGGCCGGACCGGGACTCGAGCCCGAGATCTCCTGCTTATATGGCACACACTCTGTCCGACTGAGCCACCGAGGACACAAGGGCAGTGCAACTGCAGGTACTTATCTCTGGCACGCTCCCCGTGAGACTCACGCCTCCAACTTATTGTCCACACAATACATTCGTATTGCCCCTGCCTACTATACTCATTTTCACGGCAGTCCATCTACCGATTCCCGCAAGAGTGCGGGCAATGTGAGTGCATCCGCACTGAAGAAGATCATTGACCGGTAAGCCTTATCTATATGAAGATGGTATCTGTTCTAGATACCATCTTTATGTACATATCAAACTGGTGAGATATAGTAAGTCGCTTGCCGCTGGATGCGGTCGCTGCAACTCGCAGGACCGTAGTGCCACGTACTGTGACGTACGCCGCACGATCCGTATATCTACAGAGAAGTTGCAGCATTAGAAAATTTCAGCGAAATGCAGGAAGATCTGCAGCTGATAGGCACTTGGTGCAGGGAGTGGCAACTGACCCTTAACATAGACAAATGTAATGTATTGCGAATACATAGAAAGTAGGATCCTTTATTGTATGATTATATGATAGCGGAACAAACACTGGTAGCCGTTACTTCTGTAAAATATCTGGGAGTATGCGTACGGGACGATTTGAAGTGGAATGATTATATAAAATTAATTGTTGGTAAGGCGGGTGGCAGGTTGAGATTCATTGGGAGAGTCCTTAGAAAATGTAGTCCAGCAACAAAGGAGGTGGCTTACAAAACACTCGTTCGACCTATACTTGCGTATTGCTCATCAGTGTGGGATCCGTGCCAGGTCGAGTTGACAGAGGACATAGAGAATATCGAAAGAAGAGCAGCGCGTTTCGTCACAGGGTTATCTGGTAAGCGTGATAGCGTTACGGAGATGTTTAGCAAACTCAAGTGGCAGACTCTGCAAGAGAGGCGCTCTGCATCGCGGTGTAGCTTGCTGTGCAGGTTTCGAGAGGGTACGTTTCTGGATGAGGTATCGAATATATTGCTTCCCCCTACTTATACCTCCCGAGGAGATCACGAATGTAAAATTAAGAGAGATTCGAGCGCGCACGGAGGCTTTCCGGCAGTCGTTCTTCCCGCGAACCATACGCGACTGGAACAGGAAAGGGAGGTAATGACAGTGGCACGTAAAGTGCCCTCCGCCACACACCGTTGGGTGGCTTGCGGAGTATAGATGTAGGTGTGGATGTAGATATACCATTTTCGTCCGACTACTGCAGCGGCTACGACAATCTGGTACGTTCGCAACTAGGAGGGTCGACTGTGGCGCTTCGCACTCTCGACCTTTGAGAAGACGTCGTTCGTCATTTGGAACAGGACCCAACGACGGGTACCCGAAACGCTGGCGTCACCAGTACAGCACACGGGTCACGGGTCATTGTCTCCGCTGTGTGCTTACAGTCAAGTGGGAGATATGCGTGTAATCCGATCCTCAAACTTATTTTACACCGAAGTGGTCCAGTATCAAAACAATATGTACCAAGCCCCTCTGCATCCCCTGGAAGCCTCTAACATGAAATGTGAAACGTCCTGCATATTCCTTCCATCTATCAACAGTCCCTTTTTTCATTAGTTCCCGCTTACCACCTCAGATGTGGATATTAGTACAGATGCTTCTCTTATTTCCAAAGGTTTCTTTAATTTTCCTATCCACGGCATCTATTTCGCCCACGTTTCTACAGCTTTTCATTTTTACTCAGGCCATTTGTGCTTGCCATTACGCAGTTCCTGTCAGTATCACATTTATGCGTCTTTATTCCCCTTTATCTGTGCATTTATAAAAGTTCTGCTTTCGTCAGCTACATTCCAAATCTCGTGTGTTATTCAGTGATTTCTCTTCTGCCATTTCTTTTTGCCTATCTGATCCTCTGCTGCTTTCACTATTTCTTTTCTCAAAGCTACCCATTATTCTATTGTATCTCTTCCATTCTTTCAGTAAATAGGTGTCTAATGCTTACCTTGAAAGTCGTTTTAACTCATCCAGGTTCCATCTCCTTTTGTTACAACCTGACTGCAATTTCAATCTGCAGCCCATAATCAATTCACTGTGATCAGAGTGCACATCTGTTCCTGGAAATGTTTTGAACTTGTAAGAGGTCCATGACTAAGGAATTTATCGCTAGCACAATCGAGCAGATGTAACTTCGATGGATTGCTCACGCGCTGCCTGCGATATGTAAGCCACAATAGTATCGCAGACCCAAGAGCAGTGTCGGCAGCAGTAGTAGCAGTAGCTCGCAGTCGGGCGGTTGGGGCAGAGCAGCTGTCGAGTGTATAGCTCACAGAGAGCACTTGTGTCCTGTATGGAATTATCAAGGCTGGTCGTTCAAATGGCTCTGAGCACTATGGGACTTAACACCTATGGTCATCAGTCCCCTAGAACTTAGAACTATTTAAACCTAACTAACCTAAGGACGTCACGCACATCCATGCCCGAATCAGGATTCGAACCTGCGACCGTAGCGGTCACGCGGTTCCAGACTGAAGCGCCTAGAACCGCACGGCCACACCGGCCGGCACAAAGCTGGTCGTGGAGAACGATTGCGATGCCTGAGCGATGCAGTATAGGATAAAAGCAAAAATTATTATTATTTATTGCCGCACGCATATGTTATTTGCAATAACTCATTTTCTACTATTGTTATATCAAAGCCACATGCAAATAATTTTCAATAATTTTTCAATAATAATTTTTCTTATAAAGATAGCTTTTGACAGTCATTCATCTGAATTAAAATTTTTTCTAATTTCTCCTATCCATAGGCATGCCAATTATCGTAGATATAATCAGTTGTTTTTCATACATAACAAAATCTAGTAACCAGCATTGCGCTGGGCTGTGCTAGAAAAGTTTCTTATAGGAGCAGATATATACGCGTTATCCGGCGACATAATTGAGGTAAGAATTTTCAATTTATTCAGAATGACTTTTCAGGGCCATGGCGCAGCTTTGCTGAAGTCCAGAATTACCAGTTTAGATTCACAGTCAGTTAATTATTGAAAGGTTATATATGAGTCACAATTTTATTGAGAGTTTAGTCATCATTATTATTGCGAGATTACAGAAAATATCTGTTGGCAGGTTACAAACTTTAAAGCTCTGGTTTCGATACCTCTGGTTTGTCATAAAATAATATACGTATGTAATCTATCTATCCAATACGTCCGATATCCGTATCTAATAGCACAGTTTAATAGTTGTTAGTTTTTTGTGAATTACTATTTTTAATGCACAGGAAAATTTCTCTAAAAAAGCAGTTACTTTACTTTTTGTACTATAATTTTAGGTATCAGTTCTTAAATAATTGACGCACTGTCCGCTGCTACAAATAATGCGCACTACAGGAAATGCCACAACCAACCGGCTGTACATTCTGATACGGTCCAGAGTATAGTAGTATGTTCCTTTATAAAACCCAAAAACACTTTCATTAATGCAGTTGCCCCAACATTATAGCTGACTAAAATGATGAGATTCGAACGTCGTAAATACACTCTCAGATAAAAATAAGACGCACTACGAAGGAATTATCTGATGGGATGTAAATGTAAATAGGTAGATGTGGTGTACGTGTACAGACAAGCAAATGATTACAATTTCAGAAAAATTGGATAATTTGTTGAAGAGAAAGAATTTCACAAGTTGAGCAGGTCAGTAATGCGTTGGTCCACCTATGACCCCCACGCAAGCAGTAATTCGGCTGGGCATTGATTGATAGAGTTGTTGGATGTCATTCTGAGGTATATCGCGGCAAATTCTGTCGTACTGGCGCGGTAGATCGTCAAATCCCGAGCTAGTTGGAGGGCCCTGCCCATAATGCTCTAAATGTTCTCAGTTGGGGAGAGATACGGCAACGTTGTTGGCCAAGGTGTGCGGACGGGCATTATCTTGCTTAAATGTAAGCCCAGGATGGTTTGCCATGAAGGACAGCAAAACAGGGCGTAGAATACCGTGGACGTGCAGCTGGGCTGAAAGGGTGCTGCGGATGACAACCAATGAGGTCCAGCTACGAAAAGAGATGGAACTTCAGACCATCACTCCTGGTTGTTGGGCCTTATGTCGGGCAACAGTCAGGGTGGTATCCCATCGCTGTCAGGGGCGTCTCTAGAAACGTCTTCGCTGCTCATCGGGGCTCAGTTCAAAGCGGGACTCATCACTGAAGACAATTCTACTCCAGTCAGTGAGATACCAGACGGAATGTGGCCGACCCCACTGCAAACGGGCATCTTGGTGTACAGAGGCTCTTTCTATGAGCCGCCTGTCAATGGTACTTGGTCACTGAAGCAGCAGTTGCACGTCGTATCGATGATAAGGATGAACCCAGGTCTCTGAGTGCCTTTCTGACAGTTGCTAGGATCTCATGTTCCGTCGTCTCTCTAGCTCGACAGTTCCCTCTTGACGATCTGTTCGGCCGTGGTTCACGTACTCCTACCAACGCCGTCTAAAAGTGGCATCGTTCCTAATCAAATGTCAAGCGATTAGCCAATTACTCCAAGGGGCTTCTTTGAGCCCAACTACACGCTCTCAACATGCTACATCTGCTTCTATTGTCACACGCCTGTCAGCGAGGAATCGTTACTGTCTAATTGAGTACACGGAATGGAACTTTAGGGCCTGGCATCGACATGTTCCCTGTTTACTGTCCATGCCAGCTGCGAGATGAAGCGTCATACACTACTGGCCATTAAAATTGTTACACCAAGAAGAAATGCAGATGATAAACGGGTATTCATTGGACAAATGTATTATACTAGAACTGACATGTGATTACATTTTCACGCAATTTGGGTTCATAGACCCTGAGAAATCAGTACCCTGAACAACCACCTCTGGCCGTAATAACGGCCTTGATACGCCTGGGCATTGAGTCAGACAGAGCTTGGATGGCGTGTACAGGTACAGTTGCCCATGCAGCTGCAACACGATACCACAGTTCATCGAGAGTAGTGACTGGCGTACTGTGACGAGCCAGTTGCTCGGCCACCGTTGACCAGACTTTTTCAATTGGTGAGAGATCTGGAGAATGTGCTGGCCAGGGCAGCGTTCGAACATTTTCTGTATCCAGAAAGGCCTGTGCAGGACCTGCAACATGCGGGCGTGCATTATCCTGCTGAAATGTAGGGTTTCGCAGGGATCGAATGAAGGGTAGAGCCACGGGTCGTAACACATCTGAAATGTAACGTCCACTGTTCAAAGTGCCGTCAACATATAACTAATGGCACCCCATTCATCACGCCGGGTGATACGCCAGTATGGCTTCCAATGTGCGTTCACAGCGATGTCGCCAAACACGGATGCTGTAAACGTAACCTGGATTCATCCGGAAAAATGAGGTTTTGCCATTCGTGCACCCAGGTTCGTCGCTGAGTACGCCAACGCAGACGCTCCTGTCTGTGATGCAGCGTCAAGGGTAACCGCAGCCACGGTCTCCGAGCTGATAGTCCATGCTGCTGCAAACGTCGTCGAACTGTTCCTGCTGGTGGTTGTTGTCTTGCAAACGTCCCCATCTGTTGACTCAGGGATTGAGACGTGGCTGCACGACCCGTTACAGTCATGCGGATAAGATGTCTGTCATCTTGACTGCTAGTGTTACGAGTCGTTGGGATCCAGCACGGCGTTCCGTATTACCCTCCTGAACCCACTGATTCCATATTCTGCCAACAGTCATTGGATCGCGACCAACGCGAGCAGCAATGTCGTGATACGATAAACCGCAATCGCGATAGGCTACAATCCGACCTTTATCAAAGTCGGAAACGTGATGGTACGCATTTCTCCTCCTTGCACGAGGCATCACAACAACGTTTCACCAGGCAACGCCGGTCAACTGCTGTTTGTGTATGAGAAATCGGTTGGAAACTTTCCTCATGTCAGCACGTTGTAGATGCATATCACAGCACCTCCTTCCTGTCGGTTAAATTTCGCGTCTGTAGCACATCATATTCGTGGTGTAGGAATTTTAATGGCCAGTAGTGTACATTCATCCATGAGCAACCAAAATTTACAATTTGCATTTTCGGTCGATACATGTATGAATATCAGTTCATAATTAATATGCGTAACTCCTTCGCGGTGCGTCGTTTTTTTGTCTTAGAGTGTATATTACGTGATCGATCAGTAACACTTAAGCGAATAATATCACTCAATTTTTCTATTTGTGTGGCCATTGAAGCAATAGATGCTCTATAGATAGTTTGTTAAGAATGCTGCTATGTAAGCTATTAAAGAGACGCACTACTAAATAAAATCGCAGAACGTTTATTGCGAACAATATACCGTAACAAGACTTATAACGAATTTCACCGATAATACAATATTTTTCAGACTTCAGACGGCAAATAAAGCCGCAGGTGAACTGTAGTGAAGGGGAGACTTTCCCGTTACCTGCCTCGTCCCTTCTGAGCTGCCTGCAATGTGTTTCAAGCTCACCTTGTGCATTTTGGCTCATGAGTTGATAGCCGGGAAAGAGAAATGAATGTGTGTCTGTGATGGCATTACTCTCACGTGTACGCATTGCCCCCGCTAAATATTGCAGTCTCCGTATACTGAGTGGATGGTATAAGACGTAGCACAGAGTATTTCCTAAGCGGTTCAAGATTTCTAAAAGATATTTCCGGTATACGGTATACGGGGGCACACCTAACACTATTGCATAGCCCTTTTATCGACCGAGAACGGAGACGGGTATTTTTTATTAGTAGGTATACTTGTTAAGGCATTTGAAAGCCTGTTAAAAGACGAGTACAGTGACGTAAGCCTTGTTAACGTTGGCAAACGCATGTGAGGAATGAGCTGTAACTGACAGGCAAGGTGGCAGGGTTTCTCTACAGCGGTTTAAACACCGCCACAGGGGGCTCTGCTGCCAGGCTCCGTCGCTAAACGTGTGTCCAACAAGATTCCAGGTTTGGGGCCTTCAGCCCTAAGGCTGGTTTCATGCATGTCTCAACACCAGTCTAACCTGTGCAGGCCACTTCATATCTACAAACGCTGTGCAAATTACATCGTTTTGAATCCGCTTATTCCATTCAATTCATGTTAATCACAGTTTAAATGTAAGTTTAAATGCACTCTATGATGCCAGAATGCTGCCGAAACACGTCGTGCTAATAAAATATTAGTAACAAATGACTATCGCAGTATATATTATTTCATAAGACTCTTACAGCACAGTCGCAGCTGTCAAACAACATACATATACCATGAATAAATTTAAGCTTATTCTTTTCTTGTCTGCACTGCGATTCACTTCCGGAAAAGGGTACACTCCATGTAAATACCTTCAGGAAAGAGTCCCTCATACTTAAATTGGTAGTCAATGTTAATAAATTCTCTTTTCAGAAACACGTGTGTTGCTTCAGCCAGTCTACATTTCATATCAACTCTACTTCGGCCATCGTCAGTTATTTTACTGCCCAAATAGCAAAACGTAACTACTAATTTTAGCTTCTAAACATAACGTCCCATTAAAAAAATACCGTACTTGCTTCCATATCTCTTCTAATATTAGAATTAATAGCATTGATCATGTAACAAAATTATGAGCTCCTCTGGGTAGTGTTATTTCCAGAAAACCCCGATTACGTATCTGCAACCGTTGAGAAAATATAAGAAGTGCACATCTTGCGCCACTCGCCCTGTGTAATAAATAAAGTGGGTGAACGGCTACAGCCCCGTCGCGCTCCCCTTCATATTACACGATGCTGATAGCAGCGCAAGTGCACGGGGCGCCCCATCCTACCCCCGGTGTTTTTATTAGGTAATGGGATCAGATTAACGGCAGCGGCCCTTTAACTCCATTTAGGGCGCATCAGGGCGGCGATCAAAGGGCGCCGCTGGCGGCCGCCAATCCTGCAGAGAGGCCACTTGGCTCGCCTCCCGCCCCACCCACACCGGCCAATCACAGCCCGCCGCTATCACCCCCCCCCCTTTCCCTCCTCTCACCCTCTGTGCCTCGCGCTTCTCTTCCCCATGTTTACATCTGCGCATACGTAACGAGGTGAAAACTGCCCTCGAGTTTGGTCGTAGATAATCTTATATTTAATGGTCCACCTAATCGCTGAGGGTAGCAGAGGTTCAGACAGGTCCTCGGGCGCATCCTAGGGGGGGGGGGGGGGGGAGGGGAGATTTCAATGGTGTCATGACACCGCCCCCTCATAACAATTTTAGCATAAATTATTGTATTTCCACTAATATATCAATCTCCAAGTTCCTCAGCTAACTTCCAACGTCTACATTATACTTTACAGTGTGTGGCGGTGGGTACTTTGTATACCATGGCAACTTTTCCCCTTTCCTGTTCGAGTCGAGCATGGTTCGCAGGAAGAACGATTGCTGGCAAGCTTCCGTGTGAGCACGAATTTCTCTAATTTCATCTTCACGGTATTTTCGCAACGTATAAGCAGAAGGAAGCACCATTGGCCGGAGACTAGCAGCTGCCGGCCTAGGGAATGCCGTGTCCTGTGCATGCTTCCATTAACACCACAGCACAAATTACTGCGTTTCAAGCGCTGCTGGGACCAGGAAGCACGGTCTGCTGATGCATCGCGACGCCGCATTGTGTTCTGCGATGAATCGCGGTTCTGCACGCCACCATTGGCGGCGACTAGGGGGGAGGTACAACTCTTCCAGTGTTTTGCAGAGGCACAGCGGTGTCGGTCCTGGCGTTATGGTGTGGGCAGCGGTAGGGTATGACTTCAAGACGCAGCTAGTCGTGATTGAGGGAAATCTGACTGCACAACGATACGTCACGAACTCCTGTGTCTTCGTGTGTTACCTCTCGTGTGACAGTATTGTGGTGCCATTTTTCAACAGGACAATTCACGTTTACATATGTTACCTGCTTCTATGAACTGTTTGCATGAGCCGGCCGGTGTGGCCGAGCGGTTCTAGGCGCTTCAGTTCAGACCCGCGCGACTGCTACGGTCGCAGGTTCGAATCCTGCCTCGGGCATGAATGTGTGTGATATCCTTAGTTTAGTTAGTTTAAGTAGTTCTAAGTTCTAGGGGACTGATGACCTCAGATATTAAGTCCTATAGTGCTCAGAGCCATTTGAACCATTTGTCTGCATGATGTTGAGATAGACTCGTGGCCAGCAAGATCCCTAGATCTAGAAGTGATAGTACAAGGATGGAAGACAACTTCATCCCATTGCCAGTACGCTGTATGTCAAGAACCAGTTGTGGACCATCTCGCGTCTACATTTCCAGAAGGCTTTTGACGCTGTACCACACAAGCGGCTTATAGTGAAATTGCGTGCTTATGCAATATCGTCTCAGTTATGCGACTGGATTCGTGATTTCCTGTCAGAGAGATCACAGTTCGTAGTAATTGAAAGAAAGTCATCCAGTAAAACAGAAGTAGTGTTATAGGCCCCCTGCTATTTCTTATCTATATACAATCTGAGCAGCCGTCATAGGTTGTTTGCAGATGATGCTGGCGTTTATCGTCTATCGTCTATTAAAGTTATCAGACGATCAAAATAAATTGCAAAACGATTTAAAAAAGATATCTATGTTGTTGTTGTTGTGGTCTTCAGTCCTGAGACTGGTTTGATGCAGCTCCCCATGCTACTCTATCCTGTGCAAGCTTCTTCATCTCCCAGTACCTACTGCAACCTACATCCTTCTGAATCTGCTTAGTGTATTGATCTCTTGGTCTCCCTCTACGATTTTTACCCTCCACGCTGCCCTCCAATGCTAAATTTGTGATCCCTCGATGCCTCAGAACATGTCCTACCAACCGATCCCTTCTTCTAGTCAAGTTGTGCCACAAACTTCTCTTCTCCCCAATCCTATTCAATACTTCCTCATTAGCTACGTGATCTACCCACCTTATCTTCAGCATTCTTCTGTAGCACCACATTTCGAAAGCTTCTATTCTCTTCTTGTCCAAACTAGTTATCGTCCATGTCTCACTTCCATACATGGCTACACTCCATACAAATACTTTCAGAAACGACTTCCTGACACCTAAATCTATATTCGATGTTAACAAATTTCTCTTCTTGAGAAACGCTTTCCTTGCCATTGCCAGTCTACATTTTATATCCTCTCTACTTCGACCATCATCGGTTATTTTACTCCCTAAATAGCAAAACTCCTTTACTACTTTAAGTGTCTCATTTCCTAATCTAATTCCCTCAGCATCACCCGATTTAATTTGACTACATTCCATTATCCTCGTTTTGCTTTTGTTGATGTTCATCTTATATCCTCCTTTCAAGACACTGTCCATTCCGTTCAACTGCTCTTCCAAGTCCTTTGCTGTCTCTGACAGAATTACAATGTCATCGGCGAACCACAAAGTTTTTACTTCTTCTCCATGAATTTTAATACCTACTCCGAATTTTTCTTTTGTTTCCTTTACTGCTTGCTCAATATACAGATTGAATAACATCGGGGAGAGGCTACAACCCTGTCTCACTCCTTTCCCAACCACTGCTTCCCTTTCATGCCCCTCGACTCTTATAACTGCCATCTGGTTTCTGTACAAATTGTAAATAGCCTTTCGCTCTCTGTTTTTTACCCCTGCCACCTTCAGAATTTGAAAGAGAGTATTCCAGTCAACATTGTCAAAAGCTTTCTCTAAGTCTACAAATGCTAGAAACGTAGGTTTGCCTTTTCTTAATCTTTCTTCCAAGATAAGTCGTAAGGTCAGTATCGCCTCCCGTGTTCCAACATTTCTACGGAATCCAAACTGATCTTCCCCGAGGTCGGCTTCTACCAGTTGTTCCATTCGTCTGTAAAGAATTCGCGTTAGTATTTTGCAGCTGTGACTTATTAAACTGATAGTTCGGTAACTTTCACATCTATCAACACCTGCTTTCTTTGGGATTGGAATTATTATATTCTTCTTAAAGTCTAAAGATATCTATATGGTGCGAAAATTGGCAATCGTCCCCAAATAATTAAAAGTGTGGGGTCATTCACATGAGTGCTAAAAGGAATCCGTTAAACTTCGGTTACACGACAACTCAGTCAAATCTAAAGGCCGCAAATTCATCTAAATACCTGGGTATTGCAGTTACGAACAACTTTAATTGGAACGATCACATACATAACGTTCTGGGGAAGGCAAATCGAAGACTGTGTTTCATTGGCAGAATCCTTACAAAATGTAACAGATCTACTAAAGAGACTGGCTAACTATGCTTGTCCGTCCTCATTTCGGAATACTGAAGCGCCATCTCGGATCCTTACCAGATAGGTGGTAAGTTCTGTGGGACCAAACTGCTGACGTCATCGGTCCCTAAGCTTACACACTACTTAAACTAACTTATACTAAAGACAACACACACACCCATGCCCAAGGGGGAACTCGAACCACCGACGGGGGGAGCCGTACGAACCGTGGCAAGGGACCGTAGACCGCACGACCACCCCGGGCGGCTTTACCAGATAGGGTTGACGGAGTACATCGAGATAGTTCTAAGAAGACCAGCATGTTTTGTACTATCGAGAAGTAGGGGAGAGAGTGTTACTCACGTTATACAGGTTTTCGGGTGGACATCATTAAAACAAAGGGGTTTTTCGTTGCGGCGAATAGTTTCACAAAATTTCAATCACCAACTTTCTCCTCCGAATGCGAAAATACGTTGTTGACGACCTACTTAGGGAGAAACGATCATCATAATAAAAAAGGGATATCAGAGGTCGCACGAAAATTTATAGATGGTTGTCTTTTCTGCACGCTGTTCGAGATTGAAATAATAGAGAATTATTGTGAAGGTGGTCCGAAGAAACCTCTGCCAGGCACTTAAGTGTGATTCGAAGAGTATCCATGTGGATTCCCATGTAGACGTAGGAGAGGATACAAAAGCTCTACGATGCCATTCCCAACCGGATAACGAGCGAGGTGGCGCAGTGGTTAGCACACTGGAGAGCGACGGTTCAAACCCGCGTCCGGCTATCCTGATTTCGGTTTTCCGTGATTTCCCTAAATCGCTTCAGACAAATTCCAGGATGGTTCCTTTGAAAGGGCACGCCCGACTTTCTTTTCCATCCTTCCCTAACCCGATGGGACCGATGACCTCGCTGTTTGGTCCCCCCCCCCCCACCCACCCCTTCCAAGTCAACCAACAAACCAACCCAACCGGATCAATGCCTGCATGCAGGGAAAAGCGGGTGCAACGCTGCACTGACAAGTTCTTTGCAAATTTGACTCGATTTTGTAGTCACTGAAATAACATCACTTACCCTCTCAACCAGAGTAGGACCATTTCGTTTACTCTTCCCCTTCTGACTGCTTCTCTTTCTTTATCAGGCGGTTTATTTTCCGAAAGATATGATATTCAAGCAAATGAGAATAAAACCGAAATCTTTGTATGTAGTAAAGTTCCAGCAGCAAAAACCCTACGTCTAGATGGTGAGAAACTGAACCAAATCAAGAGCTTTAAGCGACAGACTGGCAGAATAACAGAGTATGGCAGATCATGGCAAGAGATTAAATGTAGAACCTCACAAGCTAAAACACCAGCGCCATTCAAGAAGAAGAAAACATAAGGAACACCACAAAACAGTACGTAACAGCCTAAGTTTGGAACGGTGCCCTATATGGCTCGGAGACATGGACATTAGGGGAGCCAGAATAGAAAAGACTGTAGCCGTTTGAGGCGTGGTGTTGAAGAAGAGTTCTAAGGATTTCATGGACGGAGAGAATTATCAACAAGGAAGCTTCAACAACGTATGAAAGGATATATACACTCCTGGAAATGGAAAAAAGAACACATTGACACCGGTGTGTCAGACCCACCATACTTGCTCCGGACACTGCGAGAGGGCTGTACAAGCAATGATCACACGCACGGCACAGCGGACACACCAGGAACCGCGGTGTTGGCCGTCGAATGGCGCTAGCTGCGCAGCATTTGTGCACCGCCGCCGACAGTGTCAGCCAGTTTGCCGTGGCATACGGAGCTCCATCGCAGTCTTTAACACTGGTAGCATGCCGCGACAGCGTGGACGTGAACCGTATGTGCAGTTGACGGATTTTGAGCGAGGGCGTATAGTGGGCATGCGGGAGGCCGGGTGGACGTACCGCCGAATTGCTCAACACGTGGGGCGTGAGGTCTCCACAGTACATCGATGTTGTCGCCAGTGGTCGGCGGAAGGTGCACGTGCCCGTCGACCTGGGATCGGACCGCAGCGACGCACGGATGCACGCCAAGACCGTAGGATCCTACGCAGTGCCGTAGGGGACCGCACCGCCACTTGCCAGCAAATTAGGGACACTGTTGCTCCTGGGGTATCGGCGAGGCCCATTCGCAACCGTCTCCATGAAGCTGGACTACGGTCCCGCACACCGTTAGGACTGCATACGACCGAGGCACACAGGGCCAACACCCGGCATCATGGTGTGGGGAGCGATCTCCTACACTGGCCGTACACCACTGGTGATCGTCGAGGGGACACTGAATAGTGCACGGTACATCCAAACCGTCATCGAACCCATCGTTCTACCATTCCTAGACCGGCAAGGGAACTTGCTGTTCCAACAGGACAATGCACGTCCGCATGTATCCCGTGCCACCCAACGTGCTCTAGAAGGTGTAAGTCAACTACCCTGGCCAGCAAGATCTCCGGATCTGTCCCCCATTGAGCATGTTTGGGACTGGATGAAGCGTCGTCTCACGCGGCCTGCACGTCCAGCACGAACGCTGGTCCAACTGAGGCGCCAGGTGGAAATGGCATGGCAAGCCGTTCCACAGGACTACATCCAGCATCTCTACGATCGTCTCCATGGGAGAATAGCAGCCTGCATTGCTGCGAAAGGTGGATATACACTGTACTAGTGCCGACATTGTGCATGCTCTGTTGCCTGTGTCTATGTGCCTGTGGTTCTGTCAGTGTGATCATGTGATGTATCTGACCCCAGGAATGTGTCAATAAAGTTTCCCCTTCCTGGGACAATGAATTCACGGTGTTCTTATTTCAATTTCCAGGAGTGTAGTTAAGAAGGTCTATCAAGGGACTGACTGGTTGGACACCTATACGTTGCCCATTCATTGTGAAATTAATAGAAGGTGAAAGGCGCGGGAAGAACACGCATGAGCTGAAGAGCCTTGCGGAAGATACGGGAAAATGGAGAACGAGGATTGTTTACGACCAACCTTCGGACTGCTGAACGGAGGAAGAAGAAGAACCTTATAGGTAACAAAATGAGAGCATTTGTTCAACTGATGAACCGAACATAAATCGTGTCAGGTCCCCTGATATTCATCTAAATCCAAGCTGTTTTCAGTCCCAGGCTTGGTATGAACACCGCACAATGCTTTTACAAGGCAAAGTCCTATTGAATGTTATATGTCTTGCCTTCAACCGACTTTCCAATTGTCATACCATGCAGTTATAGGAGAACCTACAGTGTAATTTAGGCTCCGTATCACAGTCCAACATAACATTTGTCACAATAATCATTGTCAGAGAGGAAGAAAACAATAAGTGACAAAGACGGTGTTAGACTGACTGGGAATCGAATGTCGGACATCTGGATTTGTGGCACCTGAACCCCCACATCACACTATTATTCATCTTCCATATCTGCCTCTGTCATACTCTGAAGTGGAGGCTGCATAGCACTGTTGACAGACATTCCCTAACCTGTTACAGACGCATTTGGATCGAGCCGCAGATGGTGGTGTCTATGTCTCTGTACGAGCCCTCGTCTTCCTTATAAAGTGTCTTGCAATTTCAGATTCTCTAAACTTCCTGAATAGCATTTGCCGGAAATATTGACTTCTACTCTAGAAGAATTGCTGTCTAAGTTCACGTACCAATCGCATTGACCCTAACAAATATACTGAACGAGATGGCGTATGAGTTGGCACATTGGACACGCATTCGGGGGGACGACGGTTCAGAAGCACGCCAGGGGATCCATATTTTGTTATTCCGTGGTCCCCCTTAATCTGTCATAGTAAATACCAGCAAGGTCTCTCTCAAAGTGGACGGCCGAAATCCTCCGGCATCCTTCCATACCCCCAACTTGTGCTTCATCTCTGATTACCTCGAAGAGACGTTGTCGCACAATCGTACTTTTTGTTTCTTATAGGAAACTATCTTTAAAAAAGGATGAACATCAACAAAAGAAAAACGATGATAATGGTATGCAGCCGATTTAAAGCAGGTGATGCCAAGGGAATTAGATTAGAAAACAAGACACTTAAAGAAATACATAAATGATGATGGCCGAAGTGGGCAATGTCAAGAAAAGCATTTCTGAAGAACAGAAATTTTTTAGCGTCGAATATATATATAAATGTTAGTCAGACTTTTCTGAAAGTACTTGTATGGAGAATAGCCATGAATTGAAGTGAAATATGGGCAAGAAATAGTTTAGACACGAAGAGAATAGAAGTTTTTGGAATACGATGCTACAGAAAAATGTTGAAGATTAGGTAGGTAGGTCACGTAACTGATGAGGAGGTACTGAATAGAATTAGCTCAAATGGCTCTGAACTCAAGGGGACTTAACAGCTGAGGTCATCAGTCCCCTAGAACTTAGACCTTATTAAACCTAACTAACCTAAGGACATCACACACATCTATGCCCGAGGCAGGATTCGAACCTACGAGCGTAGCGGTCGCGCGGTTCCGGACTGAAGCGCCTAGAACCGCTCGGCCACTCCGGCCGGCACTGAACAGAATTGGGGAGACAAGAAATTTGTGACACAGCACACATTATGAGACATCAAGGGATCACCAATTTCGTATTTGAGGGAAATGTGAGGGGTGAAAAGAGTAGAGGAAGACCAAGAGATGAAAGTAGTAAGTAGATTCGGAAGGATGTAGGTTGCAGTAGTTATTCGGAGATGGAGAGGCTTGCACAGGATGGAGTAGCATGGAGAGTTGCATCAAACTAGTCTTCGGACAGAAAAATGGCACGTCTCTAAATTATTATAATTTTTTTTCCTTTAATCCGATCTTGTGAGGATCCCAAACACTCGAGCAGTGGTCGAGTATGGATCGCAAAAGCATTCTTTACGTTGTCTCCTTTATAAGTGCTCTGTTCTTCCCCACGCCAAAACGTAGTTGGCCACTCGTCTTCCCTTACAACTTACCTTGGGCTTGTGTACTCGTACCACTTCATGTTGCCTCACGACTTTACACCAAAATTCTTAACCGAGCTGACAGAGTCGAGCATCATACTACTAATACTGTATTCGAACATTACAAGCAAGTTTCTCGTACTTATGCTGATGGAAAAAGCAAGTGGAGGTTAAAAATCTTACCCACTAGTGCCCGAAAAGTTTTGATTATCGTAGATATTGCAATATTAAATTTAGACATTTTACTAGTCATCGGAAACTTGCGAAAGTAATTTTTGGACCCAAACCAAATAAAGACTATTATTGTTGTTGTTGTGGTCTTCAGTCCAGAGACTAGTTTAATGCAGCTCTCCATGCTATTCTATCCTGTGAGAGATTCTTCATCCTAGAGTAACTACTGCAACCTTATCCTTCTGAATCTGCTTAGTGTATTCATCTATTGGACTTCCTCTACGATTTTTACCCTCCAACCTTCCCCCCAATACTAAATTGGTGATCCCTTCATTTCTCAGATTGTGTCCTACCAACCGATCCCTTCTTTTAGTTATATTGCGCCACAAATTTCTCTTCTCCACAATTCTATTCAGTACCCCCCTCATTAGTTATATGATTTACGCATCTAATCTTCAGCATATTCTGTAGCACCACATTTCGAAAGCTTCTATTCTCTTCTTGCCTGAACTATTTATCGTCCGTGTTTCGTTTCTGTAAATGGCTACATTCCATACAAATACTTTAAGAAAAGGCTTCCTGACACTTAAATCTATACTCGTCGTTAACAATATTCTCTGTTTCAGAATCGCTTTCCTTGCCATTGCCAGTCTACATTTTACATCCTCTCTACTTCGACCATCATCAGTTATTTTGCTCCCCAAATACCAAACGTCACCTACTACTTTAAGTGTCTCATTTCCTAATCCAATACCTTAGGGGTCACCTAATTCGACTACATTCCATTATCCTCGATTAGCTTTTGATGGCCCGCTGGTGTGGACGAGCGGTTCTAGGCGTTACAGTCTGGAACCGTGCGACCGCTACGGTCACAGGTTCGAATTCTGCCTCGGGCAAGGATGTGTGTGATGTCCTTAGGTTAGTTAGGTTTAAGTAGTTCTAAGTTCTAGACGACTGATGACCTCAGATGTTAAGTCCAATAGTGCTCAGAGCCATTTGAATCATTTTTTGCTTTTGTTGATGTTCAACTTACATCCTCCTTTCAATACACTGTCCATTCCGTTCAATTGCTCGTCCAGGTTTGCTGCTGTCTCTGACAGAATAACAATGTCATCGGCAAACTTCAATGATTTTATTTCTTCTCCATGGATTTTAATTCCTACTCCAAATTTTTTTCTTTTGTTTTCTTTACTGATTTCTCAATATACAGATTGAATAACATCAGGGATAGGCTACAACCCTGTCTTTCTCCCTTCTCAACCACTGCTCCCATTTCATGCCCCTCGACTCTTATAACTGCCATCTGGTTTCTGTACAAATTGTAAATAGCCTTTCGTTCCCTGTATTTTAACCCTGCCACCTTCAAAATTTGAAAGAGAGTGTTCCAGTCAACATTGTCAAAAGCTTAATTTAACCTAACAAATGCTAGAAACGTAGGTTTACCTTTCCTTAATCTATCTTCCAAGTATGGCTCGCGTGTTCCAACATTTTTATGCAATACAAACTGATCTTCCCAGAGGTCGGCTTCTACCAGTTTTTCCATTCGTCAGTAAAGAATTCGTGTAAGCGTTTTGCAACCATGACATATTAAGCAGATAATTCGGTAGTTTTCACACCTGTCAGCACCTGCTTTCTTTGGGATTGGAATTATTATATTCTTCTTGAAGTATGAGGATATTTTGTCTGTCTCATACATCTTGCTCACCAAATGGTAGAGTTTTGTCACGGCTGGCTCTCCCAAGGCTATCAGTAATTCTAAATGGAATGTTGTCTACTCCCGGGGCCTTGTTTCGACTTAGGTCTTTCAGTGCTCTGTCAAACTCTTCGCGTAGTATCATATCTCCCATTTCATCTTCATCTACATCCTCTTCCGTTTCCATAATATTATCCTCAATAACATCGCCCTTGTATAGACCCTCTATATAATCCTTCCACATTTCCGCTTTCCCTTCTTTGCTTAGGACTGGTTTGCCATCTGAGCTCTTGATATTTATACAGGTGGCTCTCTTTTCACCAAAGGTCTCTTCAATTTTCCTGTAGGTAGTATCTACCTTACCTCAAGTGATGTATGGTGCTATATCCTTACATTTGTCCTCTAGCCATCCCTTATTAGCCATTTTGCACTTCCTGTCGATCTTAATTTTGAGACGTTTGTATTCCTTTTTATCTGTTTCATTTACTGCATTTTTCTCATTTCAACAATTAAATCCAATATCTCTTGTTACCCAAGGATTTCTATAAGCCCTTGTCTTTTTACCTACGTGATCCTCTGCTGCCTTCACTATTTCATCTCTCAAAGCTTTCCATTCTTTTTCTACTGTATTTCTTTCCCCTGATCTCGTCAACCGTTCCCTCGTTCTCTCTCTGAAACGCTGTACAACCTTTCAGTTTATCCAGGTCCCATTTCCTTAAATTCCTACCTTTTCGTAGTTTCTTCAGTTTTAATCTGCAGTTCATAACCAGTATATTGTGGTCAGAGTCCACCTCTGTTCCTAAATCTCTGTCTTACCATTACGTAATCTGAAATATTCCAGTGTCTCCAGGCCTCTTCCACGTATACAGCCTTCTTTCATGATTCTTAAACCAAGTGTTAGCTATGATTATGTCATGCTCTGCGCAAAATTTTACCAGGCGTATTCGTTTCATTCCTTATACCCAGTCCATATTCACCTACTACTTTTCCCTCTCTTCCTTTTCCTGCTATCGAATTCCAGTCCCCCGTGACTATTAAATTTTCATCTCTCTTAACTATCTGAATAATTTATTTCATCGCATCATAGACTTCTTCAGTCTCTTCATAACCTGCAGAGCTAGTTGGCATATAAACTTGTACTACTGTGGTAGGCGTGGGCTTCGTGTCTATCTTGCCTACAAAAATGTGTTCAGTATGCTGTTCGTAGCAGCTTATCCGCGCTCTTATTTTTTATTCATTAATAAATAAAGCCTATAGCCACTAAAAAATTTAACAGATCAGTCAGCCTCTTGTCGTCTGTTTCTAAAGTATCTGAGCAAATCACACTTATACGAATCGGTAAACTAAGCAATGTCATTCGATTTATATCAAATGTTCATTTTGGTCTCCGTTTTTAACAGTCACCTCCCCTGCAGTTGTGAATCCTACTAGATAAAATCTCTAGTTATTAACAGGTTACGGCAGCTATTTACCTAGACATTGCTTAAGGCTGCTACAGAAAATGGCGTGTTGGCTTACGATATAAGTTTACTAACATTAAATCTTTCCTCATTCAAGATATGTTTACTTCACCTCTTAGAGACTGTAGTTTAAGTGCATACATTGCTGACACTCACCTATTGTGACATATGAGAATTTGTGCCGGACCGAGACACGGAGAATCGAAATGATTAAGGCGACTGCTCACTACAAGCGGGAAGTCGGGCTTCGAGTCGTGGTTCAGCTCAAATTTTCATGTGTCATACCTAATGTAGCTAACGCCAGAAAGATTCAACTGCGAATAAAATTTCATAAATTTAGCACAGCTGCAAAATCGTCACCGATGTCTGTTTCTTCCGACATTGTTAAAAATAAGTGAACCAGAATGACAGAAACAGCTACATCGTTCTATCCTGCATCAATTCTACGTCAGAGGGCTCGAGTGGTAGTGGCTGGAGAGTGATGACGTGCGCCTGTCTCTTGGCATACCACCACCAGAGGTTTTCCATTGGCCGAGAAGTTTCACCACGGCAATAGACGAACACCCTCTGTACCTTGGCAGTTCAAGACGAGACTGGCAGCGTCTAGGGTGGCATTATATGAAATGACAATTACATATCCCTGAGAGATATTTGATCATCTTTCTACTCATTATTCGACCATTTTTAGGAGAGTTCGAGGCTTGCTGACTCGAAGAGAAGGCTTCAGATTATCTTGTTACGTAGAGAGTACCCTCAGCTGTTCGTGCTATAGTGTGGCTTGACCACAGGAGGTCAGTCACAGCACCTCTAGAGAAGGGAAGTGGTTCCCCAAGGTACTGCCAATTGCAGAAGCATTTGTGGTACGCTCCGAGTCCACATTGGCAGGCAAATGCGGTTTTCTCCTCTGAAGGCAGCTGCCGCTAACTCACTGCAAGTCCCAAGAGTACAACTGTGCATGTCGAATGCATCCCCCTGTAGAAAGATCTGAGAACGAGACGCCATGCAGTTCTTGGCCACAGAGAGCGAATTCGTTCCCTTTCCCTACAGATATTGTGAGTCTCCCCTACAAACGTGCTTAGGCATGAAGGGCTCGACCAATGGAGGGAACGTGGCCAGTAGCCAGTACCAACCTCTTGCAGGTTAAGATGCGTTCTGTAAGCCAAGAATGGGAAATTTCTGCAAGGTTCCCCTGTATTCACGTAAATTAAGTGATCTTCTCGATAGTCACTGTGGCAATGCCTGGGTGTCATCCCTTGCACGTGGAATTTTTCTGAAAGTTGAGAGTTATGTTTAGAGGAAGACACGTGCTGGACTTGCCTCCTGCTGTGGAGGGGGAGAGAATTGGGGTCCCGTCGCGGAGGGAGAGAGACTTGTGGTCCTGGCGCACTTTTACTGAGTTTTGAGTAAGTGTCGCATTTTGAATTAGTGCCCCCCTCTTTCTAAGCAGCCCACAATTTGAGGAATTTGCTACGCAACTTGTGCCGCATGGTAAATTGTATTGTTCGCAGGTCTTCGACTACTCCACTTTCTATTTGTGAGCTGCACAGATTAGGAAAGCTTGTAGCGTTTCCCAAGCAGTCTTCCACATAGATGAAGTACCGCGCCACAGTGTTACCAGGACACATACGATTAAATTTATCTTCTGGAGAGCTTTGTGTTTCAATATTTTCGGTAGCTTTGTGCTCGTTGTGTTGAGGCAATTACTTAGTCAACATTACGAGAGTTAACATATATTTCCATGGAAACTTATTCTTTGTCATTTTAATGTGGTATGTGTCGAGATCTGAGCGTAAATGAATGACTGATTAATGTCGGAGTTGATTCAGATCTCAGAATCAAACTACCGTCGTAAAACTGATCCGGGTTAGGCAACCCTCTAAAACAGATATAACCCCTGCATTCCTAATTTGTCTCACTGTAACCGTGTTCCACTGCACTTTCTTGGTTTAAATACTTAAGATGAAAGTATTTTGATTTCTCGTTATGACCTATTATTGCACTGAGATCGTCACAGAGCCGACCGCGGTGGCCGAGTGGTTCTAGGCACTTCAGTCCGGAACCGCGAGACTGCTACGGTCGCAGGTTCGAATCCTGCCTCGGGCATGGATGTGTGTGGTGTCCTTAGGTTAGTTAGGTTTAAGTAGTTCTAGGTTCTAGGGGACTGATGACCTCAGATGTTAAGTCCCATAGTGCTCAGAACCATTAAAAAAAAAAAAGAAAGAAAGAAAGAAAGATCGTCACAGATGTGCTAAAGACAGGTTAGAGAGAGATGTAAGAAAGATACGAGAGCAGTTACTGTGGTGTCACCGCCAGACACCACTCTTGCTAGGTGGTAGCCTTTAAATCGGCCGCGGTCCGTTAGTATACGTCGGACCCGCGTGTCGTCACTATCAGTGATTGCAGACCGAGCGCCGCCACACGGCAGGTCTAGTCTAGAGAGACTCCCTAGGACTCGCCCAGTTGTACAGCCGACTTTGCTAGCGATGGTTCACTGTCTATATACGCTCTCATTTGCCGAGACGACAGTTTAGCATAGCCTTCAGCTACGTCATTTGCTACGACCTAGCAAGGCGCCATATTCAGTTACTATTCTGAACAGATAATATTGTGGATCATGTACCGTCAAGAGCGACGTCCATCACTAATGGATTAAAGTTAAGTATCAAACTAATTACGTCCGCTTTCTGAATTCTAATTGCTTGTCATGTTCCAGACCTCACGTCAGTACAGTCCTTCCCTCCTTACGCCAGCCCGCGTGAGCTAAAACGCGTGCATTTTGGCCTCCTCTAGTAACACGGTGTTGGCTCTTCTGCCAATACAACAGTTACCTTGTTGAGAGAGAACGACACGAAGACCTCGAAGACAGGACGCAGCCTTCAAGCTAAACAAGTGACAAATTTAACGGGTGCTCCCAAATTACCAGCTGTGTGACCCAGAGGTGAAGTGTTATGTACGCAGTTGCACCCCATACCATCAGTCAAGTATGACGATGATGAGTGTGATTAAACAACAATGGTTTTTTCTCGGAGCCCCAACACACGGCTGCGTCCATCGTGTTGGTGTACGCAGAAGCGAGACTACCTCTGCTGCCGCGTCGAGGGAAGCCTCAACAACGGTCGCCGAGCTTACAGCCCGTGATGCTCCAGATGTCGTCGAAAAAGAAGGAAGATCACATCCCGTCGACAGCATGTTCATGAGGGACGAAACACAAGCTCGGATTGCAAAACGATGGGGAAGGAAATCAGCCGTGTCCTTTTCTAAGGAATCGTCCTGGCATTTCCCCGGAGTGATTTTGGGAAATAGCGGAAAAACTAAATCTGGATCGAAGGACGAGGACTTGCTTGAACCGTCGTCCTCCCGAATGCAAGTCCACTGCGTCACCTCTCTCGGTCAGACGACGTCGCAGTGTCTGTGTGGATTCTTGCCTATCTGCAAACACACTCATGTCGTGTCGTGATTGTACGATCCTGCAGGGATAAGCGAATAATATGTGCGTTCTCTGTGGGGTCACTGAGATGCAGTGTGGTGTTGAGTACGGCCCCTCGAACGCGCCGATTCCAAATACGCGTGATAGTCGTGAGATCCCGACTACCTGAGCGCCAAAAGCGCGGAACGATTGATTTGCAGTCTCGACAGTCCGCGTTTCTACAGCTGTCGAATACCTACTCATGCTGGCAATCGGACGACACTCAAATCCGATTTCTGGTTCAAATGGCTCTAAGCACAATGGGACTTAACATCCGAGGTCATCAGTCCCCTAGGCTTAGAACTACTTAAACCTAACTAACCTAAGAACATCACACACATCCATGCCCGAGACAGGATTCGAACCCGCGACCGTAGCGGTGGCGTGGTTCCGGACTGAAGCGCGTAGAACCGCTCGGCCACAGCGGCCGGCTACGATTTCTGAGTGAGAAAAACACATTGTATGACGTTACTCCTACCCACTTCATGATAATTTGACGTTTGTTGCATTGTATTGAAATTTTAATAACACCAGTATATGTGAGAACGAAAGCCAAGCAGTTACTCTGTCAAGACTTACTAATATCGCTGCTGTTGTTCAGTGGATGAACTTCCAAGGACTGCGTCCACAAAATATCCTGAGTTATTTCGGATTTAGCCAAGTCTTTAACAAACACACAACAGCTATTGACAATAAAGAAATCAAAACACTCTGCTCACTAGACAGGAAGAAACAGTCTCGTTGGTTTCTTGGTTCAAATGGCTCTGAGCACTAAGCGACTTAACTTCTGAGGTCATCAGTCGCCTAGAACTTAGAACTAATTAAACCTAACTAACCTAAGGACATCACACACATGCATGCCCGAGGCAGGATTCGAACCTGCGACGGTAGCGGTCGCTCGGCTCCAGACTGTAGCGCCTAGAACCGCACGGCCACTCAGGCCGGCCCTTCGTTTCTATTCGATAGTAAAACGTCATATGGAACAACAGCAAATTCTTCTTGTTTTAAGAGAATTAGTTCAAATCGTTGAAATGGCTCTGAGCACTATGGGACTTCACATCTGAGGTCATCAGTCCCCTAGAACTTAGAACTAATTGCGGTTGCGGTTGCGAGAGTTAAAAATTAAAACCGTTTTAGAAGAGATTCGCTCTATATCTGAAAACTTTTTCAGCAACCTACCTATCTTGATCATCATGGTATCCAGTTAGCCTTTAAATTGGGACAATATTTCAGTTTAATCATTAATGAACATCTAAAGTGGATAGCACAAATCATATGCAAGCTTCCAACTAAAATATAACAAAAATTA
Organism: Schistocerca cancellata; assembly: GCF_023864275.1. NCBI lineage: Eukaryota > Metazoa > Arthropoda > Insecta > Orthoptera > Acrididae > Schistocerca > Schistocerca cancellata. The sequence goes on from NC_064628.1 coordinate 396,699,740, forward strand.
ATCCAATCGTTAGCGCTCCCGAATAGCGGAGACTGCAGAATAATTCAGATACCTATGAAAGCACACTTGCACAAGAATGTAGAACTACGTGGTAGTTGTTTTCCAAGATGCTACTCCAGGCGGGTGTAAAGATGAATGTGCGCAACGGAAAATACTGAACGCGAAAATGAAGAATTGGGCCTGTCTGACTACCCCCTAAAGCAGATCATACGATCTCTTAATGGCAATATTATTTCCTCCTTCTTGCTCTTTAACATATAAATTACAACATTAACATAAATGAATGATTAAGGGAACTAGTAATTACTAAATGACAAATGTTGTTTCTGCTTACACATTTATTGTAGATTAAAACCCATTTATATATTACAAATGTTTACATATCAATGTCCAATGGATATAAAGACCTACAAATGAATTTCCTAACTAATATTACTCATGAATTGTCCTTGTATGCTTCTTTTTATGGTTGTTGTTGTTGCGGTCTTCAGTCCTGAGACTGGTTTGATGCAGCTCTCCATGCTACTCTATCCTGTGCAAGCTTCTTCATCTCCCAGTACCTACTGCAACCTACATCCTTCTGAATCTGCTTAGTGTATTCATCTCTTGGTCTCCCTCTACGATTTTTAGCCTCCACGCAGCCCTCTAATACTAAACTGGTGATACCTTGATGCCTCAGAACATGTCCTACCAACCGATCCCTTCTTCTACTCAAGTTGTGCCACAAACTTCTCTTCTCCCCAATCCTATTCAGTACTTCCTCATTAGTTATGTGGTCTACCCATCTAATCTTCAGCATTCTTCTGTAGCACCACATTTCGAAAGCTTCTATTCTCTTCTTGTCCAAACTATTTATCGTCCATGTTTCACTTCCATACATGGCTACACTCCATACAAATACTTTCAAAAACAACTTCCTGACACTTAAACCTATACTCGATGTTAACAAATTTCTCTTCTTCAGAAATGCTTCCCTTCCCATTGCCAGTCTACATTTTATATCCTCTCTACTTCGACCATCATCAGTTATTTTGCTCCCCTAATAGCAGAACTCCTTTACTACTCATTTCCTAATCTAATTCCCTCAGCATCACCCGACTTAATTCGACTACATTCCATTATCCTCGTTTTGCTTTTGTTGATGTTCATCTTATATCCACCTTTCAAGACACCATCCATTCCGTTCAACTGCTCTTCCAAGTCCTTTGCTGTGTCTGACAGAATTACAATGTCATCGGCGAACCTTAAAGTTTTTATTTCTTCTCCATGAATTTTAATACCTACTCCGAATTTTTCTTCTGTTTCCTTTACTGCTTGCTCAATATACAGATTGAACAACATCGGGGAGAGGCTACAACCCTGTCTCACTCCCTTCCCAATCACTGCTTCCCTTTGATGTCCCTCTACTCTTATAACTGCCATCTGGTTTCTGTACAAATTGTAAATAGCCTTTCGCTCCCTGTATTTTACCCCTGCCTCCTTCAGAATTTGAAAGAGAGTATTCCAGTCAACATTGTCAAAAGCTTTCTCTAAGTCTACAAATGCAAGGAACGTAGGTTTGCCTTTCCTTAATCTAACTTCTAAGATAAGTCGTAGGGTCAGTATTGCCTCACGTGTTCCAATATTTCTACGGAATCTGAACTGATCCTTCCCGAGGTCGGCCAGTTTTTCCATTCGTCTGTAAAGAATTCGTGTTAGTATTTTGCAGCCGTGACTCATTAAACAGATAGTTCGGTAATTTTCACATCTGTCGACACCTGCTTTCTTCTTGAAGTATGAGGATATTTCGCCTGTCTCATACATCTTGCTCACCAGATGGTAGAGTTTTGTGAGGACTGGCTCTCCCAAGGCCGTCAGTAGTTCCAATGGAATGTTGTCTACTCCCGGGGCCTTGTTTCGACTCAGGTCTTTCAGTGCTCTGTCAAACTCTTCACGCAGTATCGTATCTCCCATTTCATCTTCATCTACATCCTCTTCCATTTCCATAATATTGTCCTCAAGTGCATCGCCCTTGTATAGACCCTCTATATACTCCTTCCACCTTCCTGCTTTCCCTTCGTTGCTTAGAACTGGGTTTCCATCTGAACTCTTGATGTTCATACAAGTGGTTCTCTTATCTCCAAATGTCTCTTTAATTTTCCTGTAGGCAGTATCTATCTTACCCCTAGTGAGATAAGCCTCTACATCCTTACATTTGTCCTCTAGCCATCCCTGCTTAGCCATTTTTCACTTCCTGTCGATCTCATTTTTGAGACGTTTGTATTCCTTTTTGCCTGCTTCATTTACTGCATTTTTATATTTTCTCCTTTCATCAATTAAATTCAATATTTCTTCTGATACCCAAGGATTTCTACTAGCCCTCGTCTTTTTACCTACTTGATCCTCTGCTGCCTTCACCACTTCATCTCTCAAAGCTACCCATTCTTCTTCTACCGCTTTTCTTTCCCCCATTCTTGTCAATTGTTCCCTTATGCTCTCCCTGAAACTGTACAACCTCTGATTTAGTTTATCCAGGTCCCATCTCCTTAAATTCCCACCATTTGCAGTTTCTTCAGTTTAAATCTACAGGTCATAACCAATAGATTGTGGTCAGAGTCCACATCTGCCCCTGGAAATGTCTTAAAATTTAAAACCTAGTTCCTAAATCTCTGTCTTACCATTATATAATCTATTTGAAACCTGTCAGTATCTCCAGGCTTCTTCCATGTATACAATCTTCTTTTATGGTTCTTGAACCAAGTGTTAGCTATGATTAGGTTGTGCTCTGTGCAAAATTCTACCAGGCGGCTTCCTCTTTCCTTTCTTACCCCCAAACCATATTCACCTACTACGTTTCCTTCTCTCCCTTTTCCTACTGATGAATTCCAGTCACCCATGACTATTAAGTTTTCATCTCCCTTCACTATCTGAATAATTTCTTTTATTTCATCATACATTTCTTCAATTTCTTCGTCATCTGCAGAGCTAGTTGGCATATAAACTTGTATTACTGTAGTAGGTGTGGGCTTCGTATCTATCTTGGCCACAATAATGCGTTCACTATGCTGTTTGTAGTAGCTTACCCGCATTCCTATTTTCCTATTCATTATTAAACCTACTCCTGCATTACCCCTATTTGACTTTGTGTTTATAACCCTGTAGTCACCTGACCAGAAGTCTTGTTCCTCCTGCCACCGAACTTCACTAATTCCCACTATATCTAACTTTAACCTATCCATTTCCCTTTTTAAATTTTCTAACCTACCTGCCCGATTAAGGGATCTGACATTCCACGCTCCGATCCGTAGAACGCCAGTTTTCTTTCTCCTGATAACGACATCCTCTCGAGTAGTCCCCGCCCGGAGATATGAATATGGGACTATTTTACCTCCGGAATGTTTTACCCAAGAGGACGCCATCATAATTTAACCATACAGTAAAGCTGCATGCCCTCGGGAAAAATTACGGCCGTAGTTTTCCCTTGCTTTCAGCCGTTCGCAGTACCAGCACAGCAAGGCCGTTTTGGCTAGGGTTACAAGGCCAGATGAGTCAATCATCCAGACTGTTGCCCTGCAACTACTGAATAGGCTGCTGCCCCTCTTCAGGAACCACACGTTTGTCTGGCCTGTCAACAGATACCTCTCCGTTGTGGTTGCACCTACGGTACAGCTATCTGTATCGCTGAGGCACGCAAGCCTCCCCACCAACGACAAGGTCCATGGTTCATGGGGGTAGGTTTTTATGGTTATGTGATCTAATATAAATAACGCGAGATGACTGACATCATCTACGTACCAAACACTACAAGACAATACTTTCAAAGATGATCTACACTGGTGTGGAACCCCAGTGGAAATAAAACTTACGTGATCACAGCTGTTTCGCTTTATAGCCCCAATAAGCCGAAACAATTGACAATATCACCACATTTACTGAATCCAGTGCGTCGGAGAGATGGTTCTCATACACGTCTTCGATCGTGGAAGAGCTCCAGCCACAAAATAAAAAACTCATTCAAACACTACGACGGTAGAAGGCGGTCCTCTGACTAATATAATCTATGACTTCTCATCTCTGTGTTCTACAGACAAGAAACACGAACTCCCAGCCACAAGGACAGAATTCAGATAACATCTCAACGTTAGTATAGACAGAAGAAGTGCTCTCAATCACTGAACACTGCGTATTCAACGTTGACTACCTACCTGGAGGCGAATTCCAGAATCGTATAAGCTCGCAACAGCACAGTCCCAAGGACAGAATTCAGATAACATCTCAACGTTAGTATAGACAGAAGAAGTGCTCTCGATCACTGAACACTGCGTACTCAACGTTGACCCCCTACCTGGAGGCGAATTCTAGAATCGTATAAGTTCGCAACAGCACAGTGCGTAACCGTTCTAACTATAAAATCTCCTAAGAGCAAAGACGGCAAGTCCGTCTGTACCAACAAAAGCTGATACTGAGCGACTGTCAAACTCGGGCGCTGAAAACGGAAGACCTCTTCCTCTCCAATGTGACTTCCCAGGAAAGCTCGGCTCCCCTCCCTCCTAACTGCAGAAGGCGAATCATATTCTCGAAACCATGGAATATTCTCCCTGTCTACAGATTCCTACGAACGCCAGCCAACTACACTCCTGGAAATGGAAAAAAGAACACATTGACACCGGTGTATCAGACCCACCATACTTGCTCCGGACACTGCGAGAGGGCTGTACAAGCAATGATCACACGCACGGCACAGCGGACACACCAGGAACCGCGGTGTTGGCCGTCGAATGGTAGCATGCTGCGACAGCGTGGGCGTGCACCGTATGTGCAGTTGACGGACTTTGAGCGAGGGCGTATAGTGGGCATGCAGGAGGCCGGGTGGACGTACCGCCGAATTGCTCAACACGTGGGGCGTGAGGTCTCCACACTACATCGATGTTGTCGCCAGTGGTCGGCGGAAGGTGCACGTACCCGTCGACCTGGGACCGGACCGCAGCGACGCACGGATGCACGCCAAGACCGTAGGATCCTACGCAGTGCCGTAGGGGACCGCACCGCCACTTGCCAGCAAATTAGGGACACTGTTGCTCCTGGGGTATAGGCGAGGACCATTCGCAACCGTCTCCATGAAGCTGGGCTACGGTCCCGCACACCGTTAGGCCGTCTTCCGCTCACGCCCCAACATCGTGCAGCCCGCCTCCAGTGGTGTCGCGACAGGCGTGAATGGAGGGACGAATGGAGACGTGTCGTCTTCAGCGATGAGAGTCGCTTCTGCCTTGGTGCCAATGATGGTCGTATGCGTGTTTGGCGCCGTGCAGGTGAGCGCCACAATCAGGACTGCATACGACCGAGGCACACAGGGCCAACACCCGGCATCATGGTGTGGGGAGCGATCTCCTACACTGGCCGTACACCACTGGTGATCGTCGAGGGGACACTGAATAGTGCACGGTACATCCAAACCGTCATCGAACCCATCGTTCTACCATTCCTAGACCGGCAAGGGAACTTGCTGTTCCA